>NC_134372.1:23121545-23760338 GCF_035582795.1 Mycteria americana
GCCCGGCTGGAAAGTAGCTCTACAGAGAAGGCCCTGGGGGTCCTGGTGGACACCACGTTGAATCTGAGCCAGCAGCGTGCCCTTGCTGCAAAGAAGGCCAATGGTGTCCTGGGCTGCACAAGGACCAGCGTTGCCAGTGTTAAAGGAGAAGCCGCTGCCTGAGTATTCACACACCATTCAGGGAGTCGCACACACACCACCCAAGACTTTAACTGCTAGGACCAGAGTCCCTTCACAGCGGGCAGCTCCACTGAGCTGATGGGTGCCCCTTTTCGACTCCTCGCTCACACACACACTCACTCTCAGGCGCTTCCTTTCCCCTTTGGCTCAACCCTAGGTTTCCCAAAGCAGAGTCTCCGATATGACGTACGCCAGACGAATTTATTGGTACAGCGGTGAAAACAGCTCAAGCTGGGTGCCTCTGGAGAGGGACCCAGAACAAAGAAATCCCTTTTATAAAATCCCTTTAATCCCAATTATACCCTTACAATCTAAATTCCCCTCCCCTCAGCAGACAGTTCGGACCAATAGTAGTATCGATCTGGGGTCTTCCTGTTCTTCATTGGGCCCTTTCATTGTCTCTAGGCAGGCCGATTCTTCTCTTATCTCTAAGATTGCAGCTTCTGCTAAGGTTGAAACCTCCTTATCTTTCTGGTTTGCACCAGTTTTGGGGGTCTTCCTTCACGTAGTCAAGTAAAAGTTCAGTGCACAGTCGGTGGATCTAGGTGAAAGTTCTTGGGGGCCTAAGACTTCAGCAAGCCTTGATACTAATGCTAAAGTGACTACTACAACACCAGCAGGTGGAGGGAGGGGATCCTTTCCCTCTGCTCAGCACTGGTGAGGCCATACCCAGAGTGCTGTGTCCAGTTCTGGGCTCCCCAGGACAAGAGAGAGAGACACAGACTGGAGAGAGTCTAGTGAAGGGACACCAAGATGGTGAAGGGACTGGAGCATCTCTCTGATGAGGAGGGGCTGAGAAAGCTGGGACCGTTCAGCTTGAAGAAGAGAAGGCTCAGGGGATCTTCTCCATATCTATAAATATCTGAAGGGAGGGTGCTATGACAATGGAGCTGGGCTCTTTTCAGTGGTATCCAGTGTCCATCCAGCTCAGGGTGGCCCTGCTTGAGCAGGGGCTTGGACCAGATGACCTCCAGAGGTCCCTGCCAACCCCAACTGCTCTGTGACTGTGTGATTCTGGCACAACAACCAACAACAACAGGGACTGCCTGAAAGGGGCCTGAGCGAATGCGCGGGCATGAAGCATGCTGCCAGATGGGCTTTGCAAGCACAGGGTCTGTCTCTGAGGCTGGGGGAGCTCCTGGGTGTGCTCCTGAGAGCCCTGTCACGCCATGATGTCACTTATGGTGGGCACTATAAAGTCCTGCTAGCAGCACCCGAGGTGTCAAGTCCTGCCGTCAGCACTGGAGGCATCAAGTCCCGGCAGTGGCCAATGAAGTATCGAGTCCTGGCAGTGGCACTGGAGGCATCCAGCCATGAGCCAGCTGCCCTGGGCACTGCCGCAAGTGGCCTCTGGGGAGGGGACCTACCCCATCTGCCAGGGCCCCTTTGAAGACCCCACCTGCATGGCTCTGTGCTGGCATGTCTTCTGCGTTGAATGCATCCGGCACTGGGCTGCCACCATTGCCAACGCCACCTGCTCTCTCTGCCGGCAGCCTATCACCTCCATCCTCCACTGGGAGGAGTACAACGACGAGGAGGCCTCCGCCCACCGTCCCCAGGGCCGCTTCCACCCCTATGCGGGGTCAGGGCTGTGGTGGTAGGGGTGTCAGTGGTGGTGGGGCCCCGGAGGTCCCCGGCTCCAGAGCTCCTCTGCTGGGCATGTGGAGCATAGCTCCCACAGGCCCCTCCAGCGGGTCCAGAGCCTGTCCTGGCGCTGGGACTGTGACCGGCGAAGCTGGCTCCAGCCCCACCTGGTGGCCCTTGAGGATGCCTCATGGCTGTGGAGGGTCCAGGAGGAGGAGCCGGGTTTGGGCGACAGATGCGTCGCCATGCCAGGCCCCGCTCCTGAGTGGGGCAGCCAGGCACCCTGGGGCCCGTTGGAAATAAATACCCCCAGGATGCTGAAACGGGCCACGCCTAGGTTCTTCCACGCCAGTTTGCTCACCCCTGAGGAACTGGTGGATTGGGAGGGATATGACCCTGGGAACTGGGGGAGAGGGAAACTTATTGTCCTGGGAAGTGGGGGGACAGAGAGGGACGTGGCCCTGGGAACCCTCCCCAGCCCTGGTGCCGACACTGCCTCTGCTCTGCAGTCAGGGAAGGGTGACCTTGCAGGCCAGGGAGGAGTTTCAGGGCTACTTCATTCCCTTTTCTCAGCTTCCCCTGCCCCACAGCGCCAGCCCCTATGCTTCTGCAGGCCCCAAGGAGGTCACAGACCAGGAGCACGCCAACAAGTCAGGTCCTCACCCCCTGCATGCCTTCAGCACATGCAGCAGCAGGAAGCATCATTCAGAGCCTTCCTGTCCCATGACAGAGCCCCTTGGGAGCAAGCACTAGTTGTCCCAGTCTCTGCTTCTGGCTTTCAGCCCTGAGAGGAGATCCCCTGAGGCACCACTTGCCTGACCTCTCCCTTGCTGTCCTGCCCACTAGGGAGATGGGCTCCAGCCTTGCTCAGAGCCACTGCCCAGGGGACACGGTGGCAGGTACCACAAAACCTGTGTGCGAGAGGACCAGGCAGAGCAGCCCTGTAAAGTCTTGCTCAACAAATGGGCCCTTCTCTCATACTTTGACTTTTGCCTACAAAGCCAGAGGTCCCGTTTCCTGCACACAGCACTTCAGAAATGTGCCAGGCCTTCCAGGGGAAGGCAGCAAAGGTCCCTGGGAAGGACAGAGCCTGATTCTGGGTCAGCTGTCTCTACCATGCTGCAGTGACTTACTCCAAGGGCAAAGGACAGCCCCGCAAAGCCTCTCCTCGGGAGCCAGAGGAGATGGCAGCATGGTCCAGCTCTAGCTGCACTTGGCCAGACAACCAACAGTTGCAGCTGGTGCAGCTCAGCTACATGCCACCACTGGGTTCTCAGCAAAGAGCAGAGACAGCTCAGTGCTTCCTTTGCCCCACTCAGGATGGAGGCCAGGGAGATGTAGGCTGAGACATGCAAGTATCTGGGAAGCCATTTTACTTACTGCCTGGATGTCTGCTCTGCCAGTTCTTCATCCATGGGCCTGGTGGTATCCAAAACATGTCTCTTCACACTCTCCTCCGTGCTCCCTGGCCACCTCACCTGTAAGAGAAGGGAAACAGGGTCGGCTTCTGCACACCCCTCTGACCTGCTCCAGTCCTTCCCTTCACTCACGTGGGGAGGCACAATGTCCTGTCTCGGGGCATTTCTCAAACCCTGTGCTGAGCAGCTGTGAGCCTGGCATGGGGCCGACTACCAGACAGTCCCGCAGCAACATGCACAGAGAGTTTCAGACCTAACTCCACAGGTACAAGATGAACACCAGGCTGTGAGCTCGGACGTGAGTGTTCCTGCCTATGGAGATACTCCTGAGATTTCAAAGACCTCAGTAAACTGTTCAAACAAGACTTCAGTGCCTACAAATGGTCACCTCCTGTAGGAGCTTGAGGTGGCCTGTCCAAGTTATAGGTTTGGGATACAGTAACAGACACCAGAGCAAAAGCTTCACAGATGAAGAACTGATCCCAGAACTACATAACAAATGCAAATCAGCAGCACAGTTATCCGGGTTGAAATGACAGTAAATCCAGTCATTCACTAATACTGGACTAAGATTAATATCAGGTTGTGCAAAAACCTAGATAATCATGGTTATCAGGCTGGCAGGAAGCAGGACATGGCTTCTTCAGGTGAGTGACTCAGACCAGCCAAGGGGCTTGGGAAGGTTCACATTCCCTGACTTGATTGCCATGTTTTATCGCTGAGTCCCAGAAGGGGTATTGAGGCTCATCACTCCCCACCTCTGCTCCATCTGGGCTAGTTAACCAATCATCACTTCTCACTGCTGTTCTGTCTGGGTTTCTTAAACCAGTCATCACACCCCACCTCTGCTCCACCTGGACTAGTTAACCTATCATCACACCCCACCTACATCCCACCTCTGATCTGTCTGGACTCGTCAACCAATGGCTGTGGGAACTGGGAGCAGAGGATGGGGTATGGTTCTGGGAACTAGGGACAGGGAGGGACATGACCCAGGACTTGGGAGAGAGGGAGGGATATTGCCCAAGGCTCTAGGGGGAGAGAAGGATTTGACTGTGGGAACTGGGGGACAGGGAGCCAAGTTGCCTGTGGACCTGGGGAGAGGGAGGGCTATGGCTGTGGGAACTAAAGGGAGAGAGATGGACATTGCACATGGAAATTCAGGATTGCTTGATTTTATGGGTTATCCAAATCTCTTTTCACTTCACAACCAAAATGATGGTTTTACTTCGTAGAGATGGTAGCCTCTCAACAGGCTCCAACAGAGGCTGAAACCGCTTGACTAAGCGGTAATGTAAGGCAAAACGCCACTAGAAAGCATTAATGCTGCAGAGGAAAGCACTGGGCAAGAGGATGGCAAAGAACAGGGCTGCTCACGCAAGCTTCGTTTGGCTCACGCAAGGGAGCACAACTGCAGTCTAAAACCCAGCCTGCACTGTAAGAACCGGCATGTACAGAAGAAGCATTTTTCCCAGTAAACTCGGAAAGCTCTTGTGCCTGTTATCAATTGTATAGTTCAGCTCAAAGGTACAAGGACTTTTGCTTCTATCCAGTTATTGACTGATCGGTCTGTTAAAAGCCTTGTTGCCAGGGATTGAACATCATGGCAAGTCTCAGCTGGGGGTGGGAAGGTTGTCCCAGCTAAAGGGATCAGGAGGTGTCTGTCACCCTTGTGCCCACCCACGCTGTCAGCTGGAAGGAGCCAGCTTCTTGCTCTGTGTGCATGCTCCAGGGAGAAAGGCTGGAGAGCAGTGCTTGCACCTCCTATCTGACACACTGGTCCAGCAAAGCTTACCTCAGCTCTAACCTCAGGCTCAGTATTTCCCCCCCCATACACATGCAATGATTTCACAGTTTTGGTTTCTCTACATTATGTTGAGATACACAAGCACAGCTATTCAAATGTCTGCATGAGCAGAGTATCCCACAGTGCTTAGAGGGCAAAACGTGCTCTGCACAGGAAAACCATCTGAGCCTTTACACAGATGAACACAAGCCACTTGTCTGGCAAGCAAATGACAAATTTGGGGATTTCAAAGCTTCTGACACCAATAGGTCAGTGTTCAGGCCCCAGGAAGGAACCCATCTGCCTGCAGGTGGTAAGCAATCGATATTTAAAGGAGCACAAAGATGGTAACTTAGGACACTTGAGAAAAAAACGGTGCCCAACACTTCATTCACCAGCATTAACGGATACAGTGGACATGCAACATCAAATGAAGTAGCATCTGAGTAGCCAGCAGGCTAAGGGAGAAAGGCAAGGGCCAACTGCAAAGAACTGATTTGTAGTCTACAAGCTCAGAAAGAACAAGACTTTGCATGCTGAGGTGCCCGTAGGGAACAGTCCTGGCAAGCAAGCAGATCTAACTACAGCATCACCATGCAGACCTGCAGGAAGAAGGGAGCAAACTGTAACATAAAATCCCATGCGTCACATCTACACAGTTTGATTGATACAAATTGTTTGCAGAGAACCCTGAAGTGCTTTGGACAGAAATAGTCCAAGGTTAAAGCCAAACACCATTCTAAGCTCCCTGAACACAGGGAGTGAAACCAGAGTGGATACATGGGGGAGAAGGCTGCGGTACCTCTGCACACAGGAGTGCTTTGGTCTTCTGATCCTCCTTCCGTGATTTTCAGTACAGATTTTCAGTGACATCCTGTGGCTTTTTCACCAGCTCCACAGGGTCCATCAAGCTCATCGGAACAATGCTGAATGCGTAGAAATACTAGAACAAAACCTGGCAGCTCAAATGCAAGAAGCTTTTGCCGTGACTGCAGGTCTGAGGAGGCCAGTTCTAAACCAAGTCATCCTGAGATGGTAACACACCACTCAGCACTGCAAGAACTCGGTAAATCAGTGCTTAAGCTAAGGCAGGACATGAAAAACACGTTCCATGTGCCAGTCTCTCACCTGGTACAACCAAGAGTTTAGGGAGTGCTTCCAAGTGGCTTATTTCACTTTAATGAAAGACCTTTTGAAAAAGCAGCAGCGCATTCTATGTGAAAAAGAAACGACCTTGATACTCACCTGTTTTCAGGCATTTTCCTTCCAAGACCTCCTGGACCTTTTTGGTTACCAGGCCTGGTTCCTTTGCCTTCTCAACCACTACCAACATGCTCTTCTATACCAATATTTGGTAACTTTCTTAAGGGGAGAAGAAAAACATGTTAAAAAAGCCCCACCCAAAACAGCCCCTCCCCTCCCACCACACAAGGCAGTTATTTTCAGTGTGTAACAGCTCCTTTGGAACTTCGTTTCCTTCATAGTGCAGGCCACAGGAAGGGAAAATATGTAAAGCAGCTGAGGATGAGGAAAGAATGGCAGCTTTCCAACCATTTTCCTCTGTAGCTAAATACCATTTGACCAGGTAAAGAAATGGGGAATGCTATTCTATGACTACCATAAAGGACTAGCTGAAGTGATAAACTCTAATGGTGCTTGTCGATGACATCAATACTCAGATGATGGGATTTGAGAAGGGAGAGGGCAAAGAGACACTTCGCTGTTTTGTAAATCCAGGAATTTACCCATTAAGAACTGCATGTGAGAAAGAAAAGAACCTTACGTTTACAAAGTCAAACATTTGAAACTTAGAAAATACCAGAAATAAAGGTGGCTTGTGTCATCTAAATTTGGCCCTTTTTTGCTATGAAGGATACAATCTTGAATTACATTATTGCACACGTACTTTTTACCACAGGGCCCCATTTTATCCAGTACACAGAATGCCTATGGAACAAGTATCTTTTTATTAGTTTTAATCTTTGTTGTTCAATGTATGGCAAAAGACCTTATTTACAGAACATTACTCCCATTTTGAGCTGAAAAGAAGAATAAAAATGCCCTTCTGAAATTTTCTGTTATTCCTTATTTTCAGGTTGTGAAGCATTTGTCTACATAAACAAAATAGAGCTTCACACAGCGACCTGAGATGACAGGGGACATTACCTGTGCTAGAGAAAGGATCCAAGAAACATCCAGATTAAGGTAAAAAAAATCACCTAATTTTAAATGTCCAATTTAAATGTTCAGTTCTGGGATGCCAGACAGACTCTAGCTTTGTTTGGATTGTTAGGAAAGCTGTACAGCATTTGGATATTTTAATACATCATGAATCTTAAAGAACTATAAATCAAATATATCAGTACTGTGAATGTTAGTGTTTTGGTTTTGGATATATTATTAAAGATGTAAATACTATTAAAAACATAATATTGACAAAGATTTTTAAGCACTTTTCTTCAGATGAACATACTTATAGAAAAGCATATGTCTGGAAAATATTCCCACTGGCCTTGAAATAGTCAATAAAGTAACGTAATTAAAAAAGAAGAGCATACTTGTAATTCTGAGTACAGAACCAACAGAAAAGGCATTAGAATTCTGCAACTCAGTTACATTTTTGCCTTGAGCAGGTAATTTAACCTTCCTCTCTTCTTAGTTTTCCTATTGGTAAAATAGGAATAGCTTACTTCAAAAACATTTCAAGAAGAAATTTTATCACAGTTACTGGGGTAGGTAAGATGCTGTCAGTATATAGTAAAACATCCTCACAGTGGAGGGTTCTATGACAACCTGGAAATCATGAAATGGAAGATTCAGCATTGTTAATATAGTGCGATTGGAAAGGTCATAGCACCACAAGCTGTCATTATTTTCATAACTGTCATTAGGAAAGATTGCCTCCATAGCACGTTTGCCTAGCTGAGTATTGATTTGACTTCTCTGATTACAAATGGAACATAAAATACTCGAAGAAGTGTCTTGTTCCATTCACCAGAATAGAGCGAAATTTCACAGCAGGTCAGGAGAGCTCTTCTGAGGGAGATGCTGTATCTATTGTGGAGCAGTGGATGCTGGAAAACTTGTGAGAGCAAAGCAAAACAAACACCACATTTACAATAGCTTCACAAAACATCAGAGACACTGAATGCTGGGTGGAGAGACGTGAGAACACTGCGGTGGAACAAGGAAGGCAGGGAAAATGTTTTTTTCCTTCAGACCTTTCCTGTACCTCTCTTCATCTCTTCCTTACTGTCCTTCTGTATAGACAGGGTTCATAATCCTGCTTGGCATTTCTTCATTAACATGTCTATTAACACATGGTTCCGTGGCTGGTGTCATCGCCACAGTTTTGGTTTTTTTGATAACGGGATGGCCTACACAGCAGCAGGTTTGCTGGCGTCTGATGGGATTCATCTTTCTCAAAGGGGAAAGAGAATCTTTGCTCAGGAGCTTGCAGGGCTCATCGACAGAGCTTTAAACTAGACTCGAAGGGGGAGGGGGATAATATCAGGCTTGCCCAAGAGAAGCTGAGGGACGACATGACAAGGTTAGAGGGAGCGGGTGCTAGCGAGGGCACTCAGCCTGTGTCTCTGAGATGTGCTGGGTACACTGGTGCACAGCTGAAGTTGTACAGAGTTGAGCTAGGGGATACTGAGGTAATAGGAGCCAAGAGGGAAACACCAGTGAAACACTGCAAAGCAGACAAGAGGTGTTCCTCTATGAAGGAGACATGGACGATAGCCCAGCTGAAGTGCCTCTACACCAATGCACGCAGCATGGGTAATAAACAGGAGGAGCTGGAAGCCATTGTACGCCAGGAAAACTATGATATAGTTGCCATCACAGAAACATGGTGGGATGACTCGCACAACTGGAGTGTGGGGATGGATGGCTATAAACTCTTCAGGAGGGATAGGCAAGACAGGAGAGGCAGTGGGGTAGCCCTGTATGTTAGGGAGTGTTTGAATAGTTTAGAACTTAATGATGGTGATGATAGGGTTGAGTGTCTATGGCTAAGAATCAGGGGGAAGGCCAACAAGGCAGATATTGTGGTGGGAGTCTGTTACAGACCACCCAACCAGGATGATGAGGCAGACAAACTATTCTATAAGCAGCTGGGAGAAGCCTCATGATCGCTAGCCCTTGTTCTCGTGGGGGACTTCAACCTACCGGATGTCTGCTGGAAATACAATACAGCAGAGAGGAAACAGTCTAGGAGGTTCCTGGAGTGTGTGACAGATAACATCCTGACACAGCTGGTGAGTGAGCCAACTAGGGAAGGTGCCCCGCTGGACCTCTTGCTCACAAACAGAGAAGGACTTGTGAGCGATGTGATGGTTGGAGGCCGTCTTGGGCACAGTGATCATAAAATGATAGAGTTTTTGATTCTTGGAGAAGTGAGGAGAGTCTACGACCTTTGGAAGAAGGGGCAGGCAAGTCAGGAGGACTACAAAGGTGTAGCAAGGCTGTGCAGGGAGAAAATTAGAAGGGCCAAAGCCAAGCTAGAGCTCGATCTGGCTACTGCTGTAAAAGACAATAAAAAAATATTTCTTCAAATACATTAGCAGCAAGAGGAGAGCTAAGGACAATTTCCAGCCTCTGTTAGACGTGGGAGGGAACATAGTGACAAAGGATGAGGAAAAGGCTGAGGTACTTAACACATTCTTAACCTCAGTCTTTAATAGTAAGACCAATTGTTCTTTGGTTACCCAGCCCCTGGAGTTGGAAGATAGGGATGGGGACCAGAATGGAGCCCCCATAATCCAGGGGGAAATGGTTAGTGACCTGCTGCACCACTTAGACACTCACAGTCTATGGGGCCTGATGAGATCCACCCAAGAGTACTGAAGGAACTGGCAGAAGTGCTCACCAAGCCACTTTCCATCATTTACCAGCAGTCCTGGCTAACTGGGGAGGTCCCTGCTGACTGGAGATTAGCAAATGTGACACCCATCTTCAAGAAGGGCCAGAAGGAGGACCCGGGGAACTACAGGCCTGTCAGTCTGGCCTCGGTGCCGGGGAAGCTGATGGAGCAGATCATCCTGAGTGCCATCACATGGCACATAGAGGATAACCAAGGGATCAAGCCCAGCCAGCATGGGTTTAGGAAGGGCAGGTCCTGCTTGACCAACCTGATCTCCTTCTATGACAAGGTGACCCACCTAGTGGATGAGGAAAAGGCTGTAGATGTTGTCTACCTAGACTTCAGTAAAGCCTTTGACACTGTTTCCCACAGCATTCTCCTGAAGAAGTTGGCTGCTCATGGCTTGGATGGGTGTACTCTTTGCTGGGTAAAGCTGGATGGCCGGGCCCAAAGAGTGGTGGCGAATGGAGGTAAATCCAGTTGGCGACCAGTCACAAGTGGTGTTCCCCAGGGATCTATGTTGGGGCCAGTTCTGTTTAATATCTTTATCAATGATCTGAATGAAGGGATTGAGTGCACCCTCAGTAAGTTTGCAGATGACACCAAGTTGTGTGGGAGTGTTGATCTGCTTGAGGAGAGGAAGGCTCTACAGAGGGATCTGGACAGGCTGGATCAATGGGCTGAGGCCAATTGTATGAGGTTCAACAAGGCTAAGTGCCAGGTCCTGCACTTGGGCCACAGCAACCCCATGCAGCGCTACGGGCTTGGGGAATAGTGGCTGGAAAGCTGCCCAGCAGAGAAGGACCTGGGGGTATTGGTTGACAGCCAGCTGAATATGAGCTGGCAGAGTGCCCAGGTGGCCAAGAAGGCCAATGGCATCCTGGCTTGTATCAAAAATAGCGTGGCCAGCAGGACTTAGGGAAGTGATTGTCCCCCTGTACTTGGCACTAGTGAGGCCGCACCTCAAATACTGTGTTCAGTTTTGGGCCCCTCACTACAAGAAAGACATTGAGGTGCTGGAGCGTGTCCAAAGAAGAGCAACGAAGCTGGTGAAGGGTCTAGAGCAGAATTCTTATGAGGAGCAGCTGAGGGAACTGGGGTTGTTTAGTCTGGAGAAAAGGAGGCTGAGGGGGAGACCTTATTGCTCTCTACAGCTACCTGAAAGAAGGTTGTAGCGAGGTGAGTGTCAGACTCTTCTCCCAGGTAACTAGTGATAGGACCAGAGGAAACTGCTTCAAGTTGCACCAGGGGAGGTTTAGACTGGATATTAGGAAATTTTACTTCACTGAAAGGGTTGTCAAGCATTGGAACAGGCTGCCCAGGGAAGTGGTTGAGTCACCATCCCCGGAGGTATTTAAAAGACGTTTGGATGAGGTGCTTAGGGACATGGTGTAGTGGTGGAGTTGGTAGTGTTAGGTTTAAGGTTGAACTTGATGATCTTAAAGGTCTTTTCCAACCTATACGATTCTGTGATTCTGTGATTCATTTACCCTTGCCTCAGTAAGGAAGGGAGCAGCTTCCTGCAGATCTTACTTGAGAGAAGGGAGTCAGCAAGTCACCATCAGCATTTCCTCAGGTGTTAAATTAACAGAATGGAGAAAAAGAAAGGAACTTGGAGCTATGCTGCTCCAAAAGGACCAGTTTTCGGTGAAGTGCACAACTGTGCTTCTTGCTAGTGCAAGGCAAATTGGACAGAATTTGGATAGAATACTATCTTCCTTGAATTGGCCTTAAATATCAAATAAAGACCCTGTTTGATTGATGAGGATTAAAACTCTCTTTATTAATGGTACTGTAGGGGGTTTGCAATAAAAGTAACAGTGTGTGGCCCAGGAATAAAAAACAGAACCTTGTTCACACTCCCAGTGAGAGTTACCATTGCCCAGTCTGATGGTTAAAAGATAAAGTGATTAAGTCCTTTACTGAACACATGAATCAGGGGTCAAACCGATTAGCAGATAAGCTTTTATTCAAAAGGGAAGTTTAAAGGTTCCTGTGAAAGGAAGATAAAGCTTTTTCTGTCAGTTATTGCAGTCTGTCTGAGACAGCACTGAGGCGGGGTGCTGTATACTGCCAGTTTTTACGCTCACACAAAAAAGGATTTGTTTCTTTATGGAGCCATGTGTATCTGCCAGGCCACCCACCACAGCTCTGAAGGGCCTGAATATTACTGGTGTGGTAGCATCCTGGTAATTGGACAGAGTAAGACTGAGAAAACAAGACACAGTAATGGTTGGAAACTTATCAGAGATAACAGGAATGTGGATAGAAACACAAAACTGTCCTTTATAAAAAAGCACAAACACTGTGCTGTAGTAAAGCATCCACTGGATGGTGTGTGCACACATAGTATTCAATTCATGCTTCCTACCCAGGAGGAGAGCATTGTTGAGGAAAGAACATTGTGCAAGGAGAGTTTTGTTTGTAATAAATGCAACAAGATATTTAATATTGAAAAAAAAAAATCATCAAGCACATTCAGCAGCCATGCAATCAAAGCTTGAAGAAGCATAGCCTGCCTGAAAGCCACAGTTACCAACCTAGAATCTTGTGGTCAGTGTTTACTACAGGCCACCCGATCAAGGGGAGCCTATTGATGAAGCCTTCATACTCCAGCTACAGGAGGCATCACACTCACAGGCTCTTTTCCTGCTGGGGGACTTCAAACACCCTGACATCTGCTGGAAAAGTAGCACAGCGAGCTGTAGGCAATTCAAGAGACTCCTGGAGTGCATTGAGGATAACTTCTTAGGACAGCCTCACCAGCGGGTATATGTTACTGGACCTGTTGGTCACCAACGCAAGTGAGCTAATCAGACACGTCAAGATTGGAGCCCAGTGATCATGCACTGGTGGAGTTCACACTCCTGAGGGATATGGGTCAGGTGAAGAGTAAAGTCAGGACCCTGAATTTTTAGGAAATCAAAATTCCAGCTCTTCAAGGACTTAGTAGGACCCCCTGGGAAACTGCTCTCAGGGACAAGGAAGCAGAACAGAGCTGGCAGATCTTTAAGGATGCTTTCCATAGAGCGCAAGAGGTCTCGATCCTCAGGTGTAAGAAATCAGGAAAAGAAGGCAAGAGACTGGCATGGATGAGTGAAGGCCTGCTGGTCAAACTAAAGAGCAAGAAGAAAATGCACAGGCAGTGGAAGCAGGGACAGGTATCCTGGGAAGAGTATAGGGACGTTGCCCAGTTGTGCAGGGATGGGGTCAGGAAGGCCAAAGTGCAGCTGGAGCTTCGCTTCGCAAGGGACACAAAGAATAATAAGAAGGGCTTCTATAGGTATGTCAGCTAGAAAAGGAAGGTCAAAGAAAGCGTACCACCCCAATGAACACGACTGGCAAACTGGTAACAACAGACGAGGTGAAGACTGAGGTACTCAACAACTTTTTTGCCTCAGTCTTCACTGGCAATCTCTCTTCCCACACCTCTCGAGTGGATGCACCACAAGACAGGGACTGGGGGAGCAAAGTCCCTCCCCCTGTAACAGAAGATCAGGTTCATGACCACCTGAGGAACCTGAACGTACATAAGTCTATGGGACCTGATGAGATGCATCCCAGAGTCCTGAGGTAATTGGCTGATGTAGTTGCCAAGCTACTCTCCATGATATTTGAAAAGTCATGGCAGTCAGGTGAAGTCCTCGGTGACTGGAAAAAGGGAAAAATTGCACCCGTTTTTAAAAAGGGCAGAAAGGAGGACCCTGGGAGCTACCAACCTGTCAGCCTCACCTCTGTGCCTGGGAAGATCATGGAATAGATCCTCTTAGAAGCTATGCTAGAACACATGGAGGACAGGGAGGTGATTCGAGACAGCCAGCATGGCTTCACCAAGGGCAAGTCCTGCCTGACCAACCTAGTGGCCTTCTATGCTGGAGTGACTACATCAGTGGACAAGGGAAGAGCTATGGATGTCATCTATCTGGAATTCTGTAAGGCCTTTGACATGGTCCCCCACAACATCCTTCTCTTTAAATTGGAGAGATGTGGATTTGATGGGTGGACTGTTCGGTGGATAAGAAATTGGCTGGATGGTCGCATCCAGAGAGTAGTGGTCAATGGCTCAATGTCCAGATGGAGATCAGTGATGACTGGTGTCCTGCAGGGGTCTGTACTGGAACTAGTACTGTTTAATATCTTCATTGATGGCATAGACAGTGGGATAGAGTGCACCCTCAGCACATTTGCAGATGACAGCAAGCTGAGTGGTGTGGTTGACATGCCTGAGGGACGGCATGCCATTCAGAGAGACCTGGAAAAGCTTGAGAAGTGGGCCCATGTGAACCTCATGAGGTTCAACAAGGCCAAGTGCCAGGTCCTGCACCTCGGTCGGGGCAATCCCAAACATGGATACTGGCTGGGGGATGAAGGGATTGAGAACAGCCCTGTGGAAAAGGACCTGGGGTGGATGAAAAATGACATGAGCTGGCAATGTGCGTTCGCAGCCCAGAAAGCCAATTGTATCCTGGGCTGCATAAAAAGAAGCATGGCCAGCAGGTCGAGGGATGTGATTCTCTGCCCCTCTACTCTGCTCTGGTGAGACCCCACCTGGAGTACTGCGTCCAGCTCTGGAGTCCTCAGCACAGGAAAGACATGGACCTGTTGGAGTGGGTCCAGAGGAGGGCCACAAAAGTGTTCAGAAGGCTGGAACACCTCTCCTATGAGGAAAGGCTGTGAGACAGTGGGGGTTGTTTAGCCTGGAGAAGAGAAGACTCTGGGGAGACCTTATTGCAGCCTTTCAATACTTAAAGGGGGCTTATAAGAAAGATGGGGACACACTTTTTAATAGGGCCTGTAGTGATAGGACAAGGGGTAATGGTTTTAAACTAAAAGAGGGTAGATTCAGACTAGATATAATGAAGAAATTTTTTATGATGAGGGTGGTGAAACATTGGAACAGGTTGCCCAGAGAGGTGGTAGATGCCCCATCCCTGGAAACATTCAAGGTCAGGTTGGAATGGGCTCTGAGCAACCTGATCTAGTTGAAGATGTCCCTATAAGTGCAAGCTCATTGCAGGGGGGTTGGGCTAGATGACCTTTAAAGTTCCCTTCCAACCCAAACCATCCTATGATTCTGTGATTCTATAGAACATAGGCAAGTTCTAATCCTCTTGAAAATGGGGATTTAGCAACCTAAAAAAAACACAGCACAAAGAAACTGTATTCCAGTTCAGCAATTTCAGAGTCGCATTCAAAGAGATTACGTAGAAGAGCTGAATTCTGCTTATGCTTAAGTGAACCCTGACAAAAAATAGTTTACATCTATTTCACAATTTACTAAGAAATTATTTCAAAATTATTCCAGTTGTATCTTTATATTTTAATCTTTTATCACAGAGAAAGACCATGTTAGTCAAAACCACATTCGAGCTGCCCATAACAACATCACTAGCCCATGCCAGACAAATCAGGAGCATCGCCAACGAAAGCATGAGTCCTTATACAGCCCTTCCTTTGTCTAGACTACACACTTCCAGGATTTCCACTGCATCTGGGCTTTTTATTGGTATAGAGGTGGGGAAAAGAATTGGGTTAGTATTGCTACCTTCCAGTTCTGTAATGACTCTTGAAGTATTTGGGAGATATTCCTTGATGTCAAGAGCTGGGGCATAGTGGGATTACATTTTATTTTGCATACATGTCCAGCATTTGCAGTTTTGGAGAAAAGCTTGAAGTTGTTCTCATGCAGGACAGTTTAAAGATGAGGCAAGTAAATCCACCACTTGGAGCCTTGAACTTTTTAACACGATCTCAAGATTTTTGCAACAGCTTTCTAAGAAATGCAGCAGGGATTTAGGTGGAGGATGGCCTTTGGAAAACACTAGGCCTTTGTCAATAGTGGTTCTGCAGTCAGCTTACGCTTCGTCTGTTTCTGAAGAGGGAAATCTTTCCTCTGCTCCAGGGCCTCACATAAATTTTGTGGTACTAAGCCAGTACAGTAAGACATTATTAAAATAGATGCAGTTTGATCCTCTAAACAGTTCACAAATGGAATGTAAATTTTCATTACCTCCTAAAAAAGACTTAGACCTTTGTGATGTGCCAAAGTGCAATTTTGCTGTGGGTATTTCCACAGTTGTTCTATGCTCATTTTGTGGCATGGCAGGTTCCAAACTCTGCAAAAGTTCTGAGATATGTGGCTACAGGAAGCTTCCACTTACAGTCCCATGGACTCCATCTAAAGTCCAGTGCAGTCAATGGGGATCCCTCAGTGAACTCTCACTCTTACTAAATCCTATGAGCTAGAATGCAGCAATAGGGACTTAGGCAGTCCTTCCTGAGAGCAACAGGTGGCATTTCCTGAAACCTACTATTCTGTTTTAACTCCTACACTCACCAAACCCATTTCCTAAAAAGATTTGGAACACATGCTCTCACTGACTCCCCATGACAGAATCTCCCTCTAACACACATAGTTTTTTCCTAAAATCTTAAACAGGCACAGTTGCATATAGAACACTAAATATGAGGGAGCTAGGACACTACACAAAAATGATACTTAATTATTTCAGCTTCTTCCACTGTTAAAAAGCCTCATTCAAACTGCTTTCAAGCACTACATTCAGTAGCCCTACTGCACACCCATAAATGCATTCCTCTCTCCATCTGTATGTCCCACTCCCTGTTGCTGTCTTTCTCTATCCCTCCTTCCTTCTTCCTCTCCTCCTCTCCTCCTTTGTCGTGGTCCCTGGCCCTACTTTTCTTCCTCCATCTCTCTGCAGGGCTCCTTGTCCCTATTTTTCTTGATTTTTCCATCTCCCTAGCCTTTTCCCTGCACCATTCTTCCTCTTTCTGCTCCTCAGTCTTTTCCCTCACCTTATTTTTCTGTTTCTAGTCCTCTGTCCTTCTCCCCATCAGCTTAAACTGAATGATCAGGTGTCCCTGTGCTCTCATATTTACCTAGCATTGCCCTAGGGAAGATCTGTGTCTTTAGGGCTAGGGATCATTTAAGAGCTGATCTCCTTATGTAGACAGCAGAGCTAGGTGTACTTCAAGCAGAGGTTATTCTCAGCTGGTGCTCTATGCATCTTGTTGAAACTGCAGGCTGTGGGCCTTGTTTTGAAGGAAGGTCTCTTGTTCTGCACTTATTGCTCCTAGGGATGCTGCAAAGGTGTGGTGTTGGGGTCTGGAGGCGCGGATGGGACCTGCTGTGATTCCTTGTAAATGTGAACCAAACTTGTCCTAATGTACTCGACTGAAGCCAGACTGACTGCATGGTGCCTGACAAAAATAGTAACGAGTAAAGGCACTTGCAGTTTGCTTTTTTATGCAGTCTTCATACGGAGTTTTTGATATTGATTGATTTCTGGGAGGCAAGACAGCAGTGAGGAAATAAAACTGCGGCTTGTCTAAACAGCTGCTTTACTGTAGGAAGGGTTTGAGCCATTGTGCTAAAACAGGTCTTTACTACAGTTTATCAACACAGAAAATGAGCTGTCTGCAAGGAAAGTTTCAGTAGGAGTAAGGCTAAATTTGCACCTCTGTATCTGATGCAAATAAGAGATTACTTGGCAGTGTTTACATCTCAAATGCATGCCTGTGTATTAATGCAGGCCATCAAGATCTTTTCAGGGGTACTTCTGGACTGCAGGTCGTGTGCCTGACTGGTACCGAGTCCTGGGATGAGCCAGGTCCTGATGATAGTTTTAGCTCAGAGGATGTGACAGAATGGAAACCATCTTTGTTGAGGATCCCAAACGTCAAAGGTGCAGATATGTTGCCAATGTCCCCCCTGGCCCGGAGATGTGGGGAGTTTTGCCAACAGTCCAGTGAGGATTCTGTTTTCTGCTGGAATGGGTTTCCAGATGGATTTAACAAATGATTGCCTTTCTGATTGCTGTGGCTATCTGCAGAAGGGCCTTCCTGTTTGGATTTAACCAATTGTCCTGGTTTTGGCTGGGGTAGAATTAATTTTCTTCCTAGTAGCTGGTATTGTGCTGTGCTTTGGATTTAGCATGAGAATAGTATGATAACACACTATGTTTTAGTTGTTGCTAAGCAGTGCTTATACTAGTCAAGGACTTTTCGGTTTCCCATACTCTGGCAACGAGGAGGTGCACAAGAAGCTGTGAGGCATAGCCAGGACAGCTGACCCAAACTGACCAAAGGGATATTCCGTACCATATGATGTCATGCTCATGCCCTATAAACTGGGGGGAGCTGGCCGGGGGGCAGCAACCACTGCTCGGGGACTGGTTGGGCATCAGTTGGTGAGTGGTGAGCAGTTGCATCACTTGTTTTTTGTTGGTTCCCCCCCCTTGGGTTTTGTTTCTCTCTCTCTTTCTTGTTGTTTTCCTTTTCATTACAATTTATTATTATTGTTATATTTTATTTCAATTATTAGACTGTTCTTATCTCAACCCATGAGTTTTCTTACTTTTGCTTTTCAGATTCTCTCCCCCATCCCACCAGGGGGGAGGGTAAGTGAGTGGCTGTGTGGTGCTTAGTTGCCAGCTGCAGTTAAACCATGACAGTCTTTTTTGGCACCCAATGTGGGGCACGAAGGGTTTGAGATAATAACAGATTAACCAGAGCGTATTAAGGAATTTAAATCTGTTAACAGTTGCCGGTCACAATATTGATTTATCTGTTCTCGATATTAGCTTAATCTGGTCTGCACCATGCTCTTTTTTTTGCTGTACATGCTAAAGATTGGTGTTGCTTTTTGCAGTTTGCTGTGCTCTGCAGGGATTAGTGATGTTTTGCATGGGACACTTGTTATTAAAACACTGGCCTTGAGCTTAATCTGGTGTCTGAATTTTGTACTGAAGCCATTACTATACTTCAGGTACCACCTCATGGAGACAATAAGCAATTTAAGAATATCATCCAGAGATCTGCCCCAAGGCTGGATAGTTATGAGTGGCAGGGTGTGTGGGATAGTATGGACAAGTGCCTAGGACAGTGGGCACCTCCAGTGTTTTGGAACTTTACCCCTGAACAAGTGCAGAATCCTGAAAAACTAGTAAAGTATTTGGAAAAAGTATGATGTCACCCTGGAAACTCCAGAGAGACACAAATCACTGCAATGTGCTGGGGCCTGGCCCATGCCTACCAAGGCATTCAACACTATTCAGAACCCTCAAGGGGAAGAGAAGATCTCTGGATCTGACAACAAAATGATAGCCACTGCGGCTACTCCAACCCCGGCAACAGACACTGCGGCTACTCCAACCCCCACGACAGGCACTATGGATACTCCAACCCCCCCAACAGGTACTGCAGCTGAACCAGAGAACCAACCCATGCCGGTATCAGTCGCCCCTATAGACAAGAAAAAACACACAAG
Organism: Mycteria americana; assembly: GCF_035582795.1. Taxonomy (NCBI): domain Eukaryota; kingdom Metazoa; phylum Chordata; class Aves; order Ciconiiformes; family Ciconiidae; genus Mycteria; species Mycteria americana. Next base: position 23,140,670 of record NC_134372.1, read on the forward strand.
AAAATCAGCTCATTTAGTAAGGGATGAAGATGAACCAGGGCCGTCACAAGAACAGGAGGAGGAAGAGGCAGAACCCATAAATGAAATGGTAACCACCCGATCCCTATTGCCGAGTGAGCTGCAAGATATGCAAAAAGATTTCAGTCGTTGTCCAGGTGAGCACATTGTCACCTGACTGCTCCAATGCTGGGATAACAGGGCCAGTAGCTTGGAATTAGAGGGTAGGGAAGCAAAGCAGCTGGGATCCCTTTCTAGGGAAGGGGCATTGACAAAGTGATTGGAAAAGGGGCACAAGCCCTCAGCCTCTGGAGGCGACTCCTGTCAGGCGTGAAGGAAAGGTATCCCTTCAAGGAAGATGTTATATGTCACCCAGGCAAATGGACCACCATGGAGAGAAGTATCCAGTATCTGAGGGAATTAGCCATGCTGGTGATTTATGATGACCTGAACAACGAGCAGTTATCCAAAGATCCAGATGAAGTCAGGTGCACGTGACCCATGTGGCGGAAGTTTATATGGAGCGGACCACTGTCGCATGCAAACTCATGTAATGACCAGTAATGACCTGGAAACATGGAGAGGAACCAACGGTGGATTAATTGGCTGGCCAACTCCAACAATACGAAGAAAGTCTCTCTTCCTCCCTACGGGCTTGCATGCTGGCTGTGGAGAAACTGCCGGATATGCTAGCCAAGAAACTGTCCCAGAAGTTCCAGCAATTCAAAGATGATATGTCCTGCTCCCCACCTGTAGGAACCAGTATCTCAGCTATTAGGAGTAAGCATTCCTCTGCTGAAGAGAGAGGATATAAAGGGTACACACCATGGGCTACCTTGTGGTTTTACCTGCATGACCACAGAGAGGACATGAGGAAGTGGGATGGAAAACCTACCTTGACCCTAGAGGCACAGGTCCATGCATTGCAAGTAAAAAAAATCACAAAAGGGGGTTCTTCCAGGAAAATTGCTGCTCCAGTTTCCAGTGAGCAGTTCCCCAGACAGAGTAGAAGGGCTGATTTTACTTCTGATCTTAATAAAGGGACTTTTGATTCACATTTACAAGAAGTGAGTAACGAATACCATGACCAGGACTAGAGGGGCCCTGCCTCCAGCCAGGTGGAGGAAAGGGACAACAGGGTTTACTGGACTGTGTGGATTTGATGGCCTGGCACAGCAGACCCACAGGAGTGTAAGGCTCTAGTAGACATGGGTGCACAGTGTACCCTAATGCCATCAAGCTATAAAGAGGCAGAACCCATCTGTATTTCTGGAGTGACAGAGGGATCCTAACAGCTAACTGTCTTGGAGGCTGAAGTGAGTCTAACTGGGAATGAGTGGCAAAAGCACCCCATTGTGACTGGCCCAAAGGCTCAGTGCATCCTTGGCATAGATGACCTCAGGAGAGGGTATTTCAAGGACCCAAAAGGGTACTGGTAGGCTTTTGGTATAGCTGCTTTGGAGACAGAGAAAATTAAACAGCTGTCCACCTTGCCTGGTCTCTCGAAGGACCCTTTTGTTGTGGGGTTGCTGAGGGTCAAACAACAGGTGCCAACTGCTACCAGAACAGTGCACCGGTGGCAATATTGCACCAACAGAGACTCCCTGATTCCCATCCATAAGCTGATTCATTGACTGGAGAGTCAAGGAGTGATCAGCAAGACTCGCTCACCCTTTAACAGTCCCATATGGCCAGTGTGAAAGTCTGATGGAGAGTGGAGACTAACGATAGATTATCGTGGCCTGAATGAAGTCATGCCACTGCTGAGTGCTGCCATGCCGGACATGCTAGAACTTCAATACAAATTGGAGTCAAAGGCAGCCAAGTGCTATGCCACAACTGATATCGCTAATGTGTTTTTCTCAATCCCTTTGGCAGCAGAGTGCAGGCCACAGTTTGCTTTCACTTGGAGGGGTGTCCAGTACACCTGGAATTGACTGCCCCAGGGGTGGAAACACAGCCCTACCATTTGCCATGGACCAATCCAGGCTGAACTGGAACAGGGTGAGGCTCTGGAACGCCTGCAATACATTGATGACATCATTGTATGGGGCAACACAGCAGAAGAAGTTTTTGAGAAAGGGAAGAAAATAGTCCAAATCCTTCTGAAAGCCAGTTTTGCCATAAAACAAAGTAAGGTCAAGGGACCTGCACAGGACATCCAGTTTTTAGGAATCAAATGGCAAGATGGATGTCGTCAGATCCCAATGGATGTGATCAACAAAATAACAGCCATGTCTCCACCAACTAGCAAAAAGGAAACACAAGCTTTCTTAGGCATTATGGGTTTTTGGAGAATTCATATTCCAAATTACAGTCTAATTGTAAGCCCTCTCTATCAAGTGACCCGGAAGAAGAACGATTTCAAATGGGGCCCTGAGCAGCAGCAAGCCTTTGAACAAATTAAATGGGAGATAGTTCATGCAGTAACACTTGGGCCAATCTGGACAGGATAAGATGTGAAAAATAGGCTCTACACCACAGACAGGGAGAATGGCCCTACCTGGAGCCTCTGGCAGAAAGCACCAGGGGAGACTTGAGGCTGACCCCTAGGGTTTTGAAGTCGGGGATACAGAGGATCTGAGGCCCGCTATACTCCAACTGAAAAAGAGATATTGGCAGCATATGAAGGGGTTTGAGCTGCTTTGGAAATGATTGGTACTGAAGCACAGCTACTCCTGGCACCCCGACTGCCGGTGCTGGGCTGGATGTTCAAAGGGAGGGTCCCCTCTACCCATCATGCAACTAATGCTACGTGGAGTAAGTGGGTCGCACTGATGATGCAACAGGCTCGAATAGGAAACTCCAGTCACCCAGGAATCTTGGAATTGATCATGGACTGGCCAGAAGGCAAAGATTTCGGAATATCACCAGAGGAGGAGGTGACGCATGCTGAAGAGGCCCCACTGTACAATGAACTGCCAGAAAATGAGAAGCAATATGCCCTGTTCACTGATGGGTCCTGCCATATTGTGGGAAAGCATTGGAGGTGAAAGGCTGCTGTATGGAGTCCTATACGATAAGTTGCAGAAACTGATGAAGGAGAAGGTGAATAGAATCAGTTTGCAGAAGTGAAGGCCATCCAGCTGGCTTTAGATATTGCCGAATGAGAAAAATGGCCAGTGCTCTATCTCTGTACTGACTCATGGATGGTGACAAATGCCCTGTGGGGGTGGTTGCAGCAACGGAAGCAGAACAACTGGCAGTGCAGAGGTAAACCCACCTGGGCTGCCACGTTGTGGCAAGATATTGCTGCCCGGGTAGAGAACCTAGTTGTAAAACTATGTCACATAGATGCTCACGTACCCAAGGGTTCGGCCACTGAAAAACATCAAAACAACCAGCAGGTGGATCAGGCTGCTAAGATTTAAGTGGCTCAGTTGGATCTGGACTGGCAACATAAAGGTGAATTATTTATAGCTCAGTGGGCCCATGACACCTCAGGCCATCAAGGAAGAGATGCAACATATAGATGGGTTTGTGATTGAGGGGTGGACTTGACCATGGACACTATTGCATGGGTTATCCATCAATGTGAAACATGTGCTGTTATCAAACAAGCCAAGCAGTTAAAGCTGCTATGGTATGGAGGACGATGGCTGAAATATAAATATGGGGAAGCCTGGTAGATTGATTATGTCACACTCCCACAAACCCGCCAAGGCAAGTGCTATGTGCTTACAATGGTGGAAGCAACCACCAGATGCCTGGAAACATATCCTGTGCCCCAAGCCACCACCCAGAACACTATCCTTGAAAAGCCTTGAAAAGCAAGTTCTATGGCAACATAGAACACCAGAAAGAATTGAGTCAAACAATGCCATTTCCGAGTCATTTCCGAAACAACCTCATAGACACCTGGGCCAAAGAGCATGGCATTGAGTGGGTATATCACATCCCCTATCATGCACCAGCCTCCGGGAAAATCGAACAATACAATGGACTGTTAAAGACTACACTGAGAGCAATGGGTGGTGGGATGTTCAAACATTGGGATACACATTTAGCAAAGGCCACCTGGTTAGTCAGCTCTAGGGGATCTGTCAATCAAGCTGGCCCTGCACAATCAAAACTTCTACATACTATAGAGGGGGATAAAGTCCCTGTGGTGCACATAAAAAATATGCAGGAGAAGACAGTCTGGGCTACTCCTGCCTTGGGCAAAGGCAAACGCATCTGTGGGATTGCTTTTGCTCAGGGACCTGGGTGCACTTGGTGGGTAATGCGGAAGGATAGGGAAGTCCGATGTGTACCTCAGGCAGATTTGATTTTGGGTGAGAATAGCCAATGATACAAACTGTATGATATTAATTCCTACGTAATACTGTATATCAATACTACTATAGTTGTTATATGCCGTATCAACGGTATTACAGTAAGAATCACCCAGATTAATGAAGAATGAACTTTGACGAAACCGAGCAAAGTGCAGCAGTGATGGAATCAGAACGGACTTGAGCATGCAACAATCCAACACCACACACCATCTCTCATGCCCTGAAAGATTGTTATGACAGATGGAGCCCAAAGTCATGGACTAAATGAACTCAACAGACATTTTAGAGGGATGGCCCACAGACCAAGAAAATTATGTCTGTGTGTATATATCAAAAGACAGGAAAAGCAGTGGTGATTAATCAAAATGTATTGGAAAGTGTGGGACCTAGGCATGATGTAGATGGTATAGAATAAGGGGTGGATACGGTCCTGGTTTTGGTTGGGATAGAGTTAATTTTCTTCCTAGTAGCTGGTATAGTGCTGTGTTTTGGATTTAGCATGAGAATAATGTGATAACACACTGATGGTTTAGTTGTTGATAAGCAGTGTTTATACTAAGTCAAGGACTTTTCAGCTTCCTGTACTCTGCCAGCGAGGAGGTGCACAAGAAGCTGAGAGGGGGCACAGCCTGAACAGCTGATCCAAACTGACCAAAGGGATATTCCGTACCATATGACATCATGCTCAGTATATAGACTGGGGGGAGCTAGCCAGGGAGCAGCGACCACTGCTCGGGGACTGGTTGGGTGTCAGTTGGTGGGCAGTGAGTGGTTGTATCACTCGTTTCTGCCCCCCCCCCCCCCCCGGGTTTTGTTCCCCCCTCTCTCTCTCTCTTGTTGTTTTCCTTTTAATTACAAATTATTATTATTATTGTTATTATTTTTATTGTTATTAATTTCAATTATTAGACTGTTCTTATCTCAACCCAGAGTTTTCTTACTTTTGTAAAGTAAGAGTTTTCTTACTTTTGCTCTTCAGATTCTCTCCCCCGTCCCACCAGGAGGGAGGGTGAGTGAGTGGCTGTGTGGTGCTTAGTTGCTGGCTGGGGTTACACCATGACAGTTAGAAACAGGGCTGTAGTAGTGACGGAACAGTAGTCTGAAACTTCGACATTAAAAAGGCATATTGCAAACCACTCGACTGAATAAATTAGGGCACAGTTACAAATATGAAAAAATATCGGGGGGGGGATGTTTTTCAATTGTTTCAGGTCTTCATGAGGTGCTACATTATCCCCCATTTGTGTCATGCCAGACAGAAGTATAAATTGGGAGAGGAGTGGCTGGAGAGCAGCCCTGCAGAAAGGGATCTGGGGGTGCTGGGTGGCAGCAGGCTCAATAGGAGCCAGCAGTGTGCCCTGGCAGCCAAGAGGGCAAACTGCATCCTGAGGTGCATCAAAAACAGTATAAACAGCTGGTCAAAAGAGGTGATTATCCCACTGTATTCAGTGTTGGTGCGGCCTCACATGGAATACTGTGTGCAGTTCTGGGCCCCACAATTTAAGAAGGATGTGAAGGTCCTTGAATGCGTCCAGAGGAGGGCAACAAAGCTGGTGAAAGGGCTGGAAGCCATGTCCTATGAGGAGCGGCTGAGAACTTTGGGGCTGTCTAGTTTGGAGACAAGGAGGCTGAGGGATGACCTCATTGCTCTCTGCAGCTTCCTGAGGAGGGGAAGTGGAGAGGGAGGTGCTGATCCCTTCTCCCTGGGATCCAGTGATAGGATGCATGGGAATGGTTCAAAGCTGTACCAGGGGAGGTTTAGACTGGACATAAGGAAACATTTCTTTACCAAGAGAGTGGTCAAACACTGGAACAGGCTTCCTAGAGAGGTGGTCAATGCCCCAAGCCTGTCAGTGTTTAAGAGGCATTTGGACAATGCCCTTAAAGCATATTATTAACTTTTTATCAGCCCTGAAGAGGTCAGGCAGTTGGACTAGGTGATCGTTGGACTATCTGGAAAGTTATGAGGCTAAAGATGAACCAGTAAGTTCAGAGCAGTGGAAACAAGTCTCTCATGCCTGTGACAAGTCACAGGGGATCAGTGTAATTAAAATGCCAGCTGCTGTATTGTGCACTCACAGACTGGGGCATTGGAAAGAAATTATATTTGCTTCATTGTTGTCTATAGCAGCAACTTGTCTACAGCACATGGTGCAAAAATGAGCAAGGAGAGGGTTCAGAGAAGTCAGTGATGCATCTGCTTGGGTGAAGAGAAGCTTCAGGACATGCTCATAACACAAAGTTTGTATTTTTGTACCTATAGTCTTACTGGGCCAGCTACATAATTATATTCTCTCGTTACAAAATTTAAGATTGATATGCCTAAATTTCCAATGCAGCAAAAGTGTAAAGACATTGAAATTTATTCTCACAAGGTATGTGGGAATAAATTGATAGCAGCTGCATGATAGAGTATGTAACAGTTATGCACCAATATGCATGATGCTGTCAGAAACGAAGAAACAGATTTAATTGTAAACATCTAGATATTGTGTGTGTGAATCTCAAACTGTTTAGTAAAAGTAAGACCTTTGTAAATATGAATGGGCATGTATGTTGTACAGAGAGGTTGTTTTTTGTTGACTACAAGGCTAAATTTCATTTCCTTTACAGTAATATAATATAGCAAAATGTGGTAGTAACTTTGTAGCTACTGGCATTAGTAGTGATCCTGGCTGCTTGTTATGGGTGTCATTTCTGGCTATTCACAAAGCTTTGCTATTGCTCATCACATTGGGACAAATAATTAATTTTAATACCCAATCTATCTGTATCAGAAATATGCTGTAGAATTGCTGGTGCTTATCTTGTCACTATTAAAACATTTTGCAGGATTGTGGACTGTACAGAATTGTATCAGAAAAAATTCATACTTTTGAGACTGGCTAAGATAAGCAGAAGTGTTTGTTCTGCAAGCCAGAAACTGTATATTACAAATAGATTATATGTAAAGGAAGTACATATAAATGCGAAAGGGTGGGAGAAGTGTGTTGATAATTAAAAAGAGTTTGGTCTCCTCTGTTTTTAGGAGCCAACTCCTTCATCTGAGCTTGAATGGATTGTTATAGAGGATACTGAAAGTGTCTGGACAAAAGAAGATAGCCCAAAAGAAGGGCTTGCTGAGGAGACAGCTGAGTTTCTGAAAAAGAAGACTGAAATGTTGAAAGGATACTTCTCTCTTGAAATTGGTGAGGTGACTGCTGCTATTACCTCTGACACTAAGTGAAACTACATTTTGGTAACACAGCTGAAATAGCTTGCTTGTTTCAGAACCAGTCCTGAGTGGTTAAAGTGCTTAGTGTCAGAAAAAAACTGTCTCCAGTAACACTTGAGGAGCTTTCCCACAGACACGGGCACCTGGCTGGCGTCACTGCTGGGGACAGCTGGGGCTGGCACAGCCCTGCTGCGGCCCCGGGCTCCTTCTCCGCTCTCCGCAGGCACAGCTCTGCCTCCCAATGGAGCCGCATGGCTGTGGGGCAAAACACCTCCTTTTTCTGCTGGGCTCATGCCCAGGACCTTCTACCTGTGTCAGGAGATAAAGCCATGGGCCAATGGGAAATACTGCTGCCAAAGAGACCCTGCAGCAGCCCACTCCCCCCAGGTCCCCTGTTCAGAGCTTGGGACAAGCTCCCAAAACCACCCATGTGCGCTTTGTCAGCAGCTTCCCAATTTCACCTGCCTCCCATATGCGCTATGTTTCTGTCTACCACAGCTTGGTTTTCCTCCAGCTGAGTTCACTGGGCAACCATGAGGAGGAAAAGCTGACTTTACTCTTTGCTGCTAGGGCACCAGCACGCACACGTGCACACATGCACACATCACTTCAGACATGAAACACAGAAAACCTTGACCTCACCACTTTCTTTTAGTAGCCTCTGGCGACCTGAGCCTGTAAGTGAGCAGCAGTGGAAGTGCTCTGTTCCTGGGCATTTTCTTCCCCCCTTTTGTTAAAGATGCTCAGGACTTCCGCTGCTTTTAGAAGAGGGCGACAAAAAGAAGTCTGTATTTCATTAGTTATCAAATAAAACATGTTAGTCATTGCTTTGGTACCTAGAACGCAGACCTCTCATAGGATCATAGAATGGTTTGGGTTGGAAGGGGCCTTTAAAGGTCATTTAGTGCAAGCTCCCCCTGCTGTGGGCAGGGACATCTTTCATCACAGACCAGGTTGCCCAAAGCCCCGTCCAACCTGACTGTGAACACTTCCAGGGATGGGGCATGCACAACTTCTCTAGGCAACCTGTTCCAGCTGGACATAGAGTTGTTGACTGCAACACTTTGGATGCAGCCATGCAGCCAATGCCTTATCCATCAAGTAGTCCATCCACGAAATCCATGCCTCTCTAATTTAAAGACAACGACATTGTGTGGGACCGTGTCGAAGGCCTCACAGAAGTCAAGGTAGATGACAACAATTGCTCCTCCCTTATCCACCAAGGGAGTCAGTCATGCCATTGTAGAAGGCCGCCAGATTAGTCAGGCACGATCTGCCCTTTGGCAAGCCATGGTGGCTGTCTCCAATCACCTCCCTGTCATCCAGATATGCCTTGGCAGGAGGATCTGTTCAATGCTCTTACCAGGCACAGAGGTGAGGCTGACTGCTCCACCAAGGTGTGTGGCTTAACCAGCTCTCTGGCCTGGGCTGGGCTATAGCATCACTCATGCTCTTTGTGTGCCTTCTTCTATGTGGCCTAATGCATCCCTTATTCTTTACAAAACAGAATAGCTTCAACCAGTGTCATATAACCCAGGCACTTTGCTCAGATAGTCTCCTAGGAGGTGGGATCTTACCACTTTTCGGCATTTGCGCTTTCTCAGTCCTGTTTGGTAAAAGTAAACATTGAAACTACAAATGGAGCCTTGCAAGTATTCGTTCAGGGTGTTCTCCCAAGGGAAATGGCTAAGCTAACTGCTTGACTTACAACTGTGCAAGGTACAGAAGGACAATGCTGCCAGCCTTGTCCTCTTGGCCACAGAGCTCACTGGAGCATGACTGCTGCCAAGAAAGATCGCCGTGCTTCAGTGCTCACCTGGACCATGTTCCTGCTCACGTCCCCATTCCCAACACCTGTCTTGCTGGATTCAATTTCTAGAGGGCACAGTAGTCCCAAGCGCTGGCATTTGGAGATGAAAGAGGATACCAACGGAGAAGCACCTTCGCTCATTCTGCAGCGAGTCTCATGGTAGGCTTGGGACCTGCATGTTTTATACTTTCTGTGAGGAGAAACGCTTACATGCTTCTGCCTCGGTTTTGCCTCAGAAACTGATTTCAGATCTAGGACACCTTGCAACAGGCGACAGGCTCAGAAACAAGCCAGAAGGCATATGAACTGCAGCTCTTGTGGGACACTGCAGAAGCATCTTCAGGGTTAAGTGCTGTCTTTTTCACTCAAACTCTACTGCCCAAGTTTGCCAGGAAACCAGCTTCTTCACTGAAATGAGGAAGAGTGGAAACCCATTTTCTTAACAAGGTCACCCTGTTGATGGGGACTGTCAGTGGCAATGTTTGTAATGCCTTCGTTTCCTCGTCTCTCTTCCACCAGAGGTCGCACTGGGGAGAAGACAACATGAATAACACGCAGGCGACCTGAGCCTCTAGTCAAACATCACTGGTGATGCTCTGTTCTCGGGCATTGTTTTCCCCCCGAGACCTCTACATGCTCATTTAATGTGCTCAGCGGGCATGGAAAGCTTCCAGCCTTCTGGATCACAAGTGTGCTTTCATAAGGGAAGTCTCAAGTTAAAAAATTTCAAGACTCCCCAAGCCCCTCTGTTCTTTCTTGCATGGTCCAAGTCTCTACAGAAACCAGAAGCACCACTTAAGATTGGGTTTGGCAATGTTATTATTTCCATCGTAAATTTCAAGTCTGACGGTTAGCATTCTTTTGATAATGCTTGTCTGCAGCCTTTGATGGTACATTGCAGGTTGTGATTGCAAGCTCAGTCACAAGTACTGAACACTTCTGTCCATAAGCCACACACCTGAAACACCTGGCAGAGTTAGGAAATGTTTCCTGGTGATGCTGCAAACATTGCTTACTTTTTAGTCCTCCTCTCCAGACTTCTCTTTGGATTTCTTTTTCTTCTTCACTTTCTTGCATTTCTTTTTCAATTTTGCATCACCAGAAAGCTTGTTTCTGTCTTCTTCTTTTGGGTGCACCTTCACCCCCCGCCTCTGCACAGGAATGTTTTCTCTTTCTGTGTGTTCATTTTTCATTTGCATGGCAAGAGCCCGCAAACTCTGGGTGAACTGGCACTGGTGGGAGTGCACATTGTCCGCTGCCATACACCAGCTGGTGGTGACTGCCCTTCTACGTTTCCGTGCTGCACCTCTACTTGGGAGGCGGACAGTCTGGTTGGCTTCTCCTCAGCTTCTCCCACCCCTCAGTGTCAGAGTGCACTCTCTTCCTGCTGCAGTGCTGATGGGGAGTTCCTGCAGAGTCATGTGTTTTTCTCTTCCTTTGGATCCTCTGCACATTTTCTTCACCTTCTTGATTTCACAGTCCCATGAATAGAAATAGAAATAGGCAATAGATGTTCAGGAAATAGACTGTTCAGCACTTGATCCAGCTCCGCCATGGAAATGCTCTTCCTATCTTGGCATTCAGCGCCTGTACCGGGGGTCAAATCAGGTCGCCTGGAGTAACAACAGTGATCTTAGTTTAGGGTTGTTCTTGCAGCCTCCTCGTGGCTTCAGTCCCATCCCATCATGTTCTGGCAGCACTTCATATAACATGCAGAAGACTGAAGCAGCACTAGATGCTGGAAATTAGATCATAGTCTTCCAGCCGCATCTGTCCCTTTCAGAGCAGGAACTCATCTTTTTACCCTCTCAGACCTCCATTTCTCCTCTTTTCACAGCTAGCCAGTCTCAGAGAGAGGACAGCTAGCAATTTATGCAAGCGCAACAGTATAGTGCCAAGCAAGGAGGGAGAAGAAAGGACCTGGCAAACTGCAGAACAGACAGAACTCAATTGGACAAACAGTCATTCTCCCCTAGGACAGAAAGCAAAACCCACTGGAGAACAACAGCAACAACAACGAGACCAGTAAGACGAGAGGAAGTGTATTCTAAACACTCTTTCATACTTGTTATTACCTGACATAGAAGAGTAAATATGCATGCTGGCAGAGAACCATCTCGATGTCACAAAGAACTACAGAGGCATCATTCATCTTGTACCAACATCCATCACTGGCCTACAAAGAAAGGCAATGCTATCTTCAGATGAACTGCAGGGATTGGGAACAAAAACATAAACAGGATGCCACTGAAGGACACAATACACCAACACAAATCAAAGCAAACACCTCCTGAGACACTTTCCCCGAGAACAATGCTTACCAGGAGCATTTGCATCCCAGTTTCTCTTCACCAGCATTGATTTTTACACTGCTGGAAACAAAGTTGACTTTTACCTTTACAAAGCAGTAATAGTGTCCTGCCTGACAGCTGAAACCTTCTTGTACCAGAACAGCATACAAAGAATAGAGTAGTGGTTCTCCAGCCACTTGAGACATGTATGCACCAAGGTCCAAATATTCCAGATATTGCACAACCTAAAGAGAGACCAAGAAGACTGCTGTCAGGCCGTGCACATTTTCTTCAGAGGAAGCTGGACCACTTTGTGGCTGAAGAAATGGTCTTTATAAGCTAGTCTTCTGTACAGGAGCACTCAGAAGAACCAGCTCTCATCTATAAGCCAAACATACAGTAGAGACAGCCTTAGCTGCCATTCCCATCCACCCCTCCAGACACAGCTTTGGAAAAGAGCTGCTTTCTTGCTCATGTGCAAGAAACTAGTCCTCTCATTTCAGTAACTCTGGCCAACTTCCTTTCCATCCATAGTCTTGCATCTGATTACTAATTAGGCACTGCAATCTTCTACGTGTAATCACCTGGTAAGAACTGTTAAGAGCAAAGAGATAAAGACATAAAGAAGCAAGTAACTAGCACGCAAGGTAATCCCACTTATGTCGCATCTTTCTGCAAGCTGTCTTGTCTTACAAAGAAGTCTGTACTCACAGGAGTTGCTCTGTGTGACAGCCATTGTCCCATCTGTAACAGAGGAGACAGCTCTGATTGACAAAAGAGCATCGAGAAGTGCTCCAGAAGGACAAGAACCACACAACGCCCCTCACTTCCTTGCAAAGAAGCCACTCTGAGCACTAAGTAGCTCCTAGGGATGATGAACACCCCCAAAACTACATGCACAAACACTCCAGCATTTTCCATCCAAACTGGATCAGTGCTACTTTCTGCTTCTGCAAAGCTGCACACTTGGGACATTTCCTTCACTTCTACAGCATTTTAGTCCACAGCAATTATCAAGTCCTTTTCAGAAGTCAAAAATATACAAGGCCTTGTCTGAAGAGGACCAACTGTTGATTTATTGCTACTGATAGCAACAGAAGAACCTCACATTTAAGGCATCGCTTTTGAAAGCCATCCATTGGGTACATGCCCTGTTGCAGTTTGAGGAAGCCCATAGGCAATGCACTTGGGGAAACAATCTTTACCATTTTCCCTACTATACATCATGCTGCAGAAAAAAAGAAGAAAAAAAGATCTAACATACTACTTGCATTTACCAGCAAAGCTGGTTACAGTATTTGAGTGGCAGTGCAGACAACAGCTGTCTGTTCCTCCCGGAGGAAATCTGATGAAGACGTTCTGCCACTTTGGGTAGCGGGGGACACTAGATTTGTACCAGATGGAAGCCCTTTACTGGTAGCTCTATACTTGTCCGCCATAACACATCATAACACTTATGATGTGTTAACTAAATGAGAATTAGAAAAAAGTAGTTATGCTGAGAGCCTGTACGAGCCCCCAGCCCATGGGACCTGGCCCTTGTGACACCTCTCCATGTCACAAAGGAGAAGCACCTTTGCTCACTTTGCCTCACAGCAGACTTGAGAGCTGGCTGGTTTACACTGCCTGCGAGGAGATATTCCTGCACCCTTCTGCCTGGCTTTTGCCTCAAAAACTGAGTTCAAATAGGAGACGCATTGCAACAGGGTCAGAAACAGGCCAGAAGGCGTGTGAACTGCAGCCCCTGTAGGACACTGCAAAGTCATCTTCAAGAGTCATTGTTGTCTTTTTTATTCCAACACTACTGCCCAAGTTTGCCAGGAAAGACAACTTCTTCGCTGAAACAAGGATGAAGAAAGAGTGGAAACTCCTTTGCTTCACACGATGACCCTGTTGGTGGCCCTCAGTGGCAATGTTTGCCATTCCCTGCTCTCCTCGTCTCTCCTGCACCAGAGGTCACACTGGGGAGGAGATAACATGAATAACACGTAGGTGACCTGAGCCTGTAACTGAGCAGCTCTGGAGACATTCTGGTCCAGGGCATTTTTTTCCCCTCAGATTTGTACATGCCCATTTAATATCCTCAGCAGGTGCAGAGAGCTCCCACCCTTCTGGATTATGAGTGCGCTTTCATACAGGAAGGCTCGAGTTAAAAAATTTAAGAAACCCCCAACAGTTGTTTCTCACCTGGGAAAATACTATACCGAAATCAGAAGCACCACTTTGGATGGGATTGAGTTTTGATGGCAATTTTATTGTTTCAATCACAGATTTCAAGGTTTGAAGGTTAGCCTTGTGTTGATAATGATTCTTGGTGGCTTTTGATGGCCAACTGCAGGCAACAGTGGTAAGCTGAGTTGGAACAGCAAATGCTTCTGTCCATAAGCCCTGCATCTGAAACAGCCAGCAAGGAGTTAGGAAGCATTTCTCCTGATGATGCTGCAAGCCTTGCTTATTTTTTGTCCTTCTTCACCTTCATGTATTTTTTTTCATCTTCTGATCACCAGAAACGTCTTGCTTCTGTCTTTAATGGTTTCTTTTCGGTCGTGGTGTCACCCCCCTCTGCACAGGGATGTTCTCTTTGTTTTTCATTTGCCTGGCAAGAGCCCGCAAACTCGGAGTGAACTGGCACAAGTCTGCCAAGGGAGTATTTCCCAGGCTGCTGCTGACCTACTGATCTACTGAACCACAGACCAGATGCTCTGTGGCTGCTCCAGCCAAGCCCGCCTTCCGCTCCAGAGAGGTGATAGTGAAGCCATTGGCTTCTGTGAGAATCCTTTGGAGACCTGTGGCTGTTATTTGGTCTTGATTTCCCAAAGTCCTTAGCCTAGTGCCAGAACTGTCTCTCTCCACCATCTCCTCTCACATGGGAGCAATAGTAGCCAGTGGAGGATCTGCATTTTTCCCACCTTCCTGGCTCCACTGGAAAGGCTCTTCCTCTTCTCTGGCTTCTCTGTCTTTTGCAAGAAGGATCTTCTCCTGAGCTTCGGCCAGCACCAGGGCTGTTTTCTCCCTGTGGGCAGAGTGGTACAGGCTTCCACTGTCATGCGCCAGCTGATGGCGACTGTGCTTCTGCCCTTCCCCACTGCAAACGCACCTCCACTTGGGAGACTGACGGGCTGTTTGACTTCCGTTCAGCTTCTCCTGCTCCTCAATGTCGGACCACACTCTCTTCCTGCTGCAGTGCTCACAAGGAGTTATTGGAGAGTCGGGTGTTGTTCTCTTATCTTGTCTCCTGGGCATGTTTTCTTCAGGTTCTTGATTTCTCAGGCCCACCGTGCCTCCAGATAATGGGCTCTTCTGTGCTTTTTCCAGCTTTGTCATCAAAATGCTGTCTCTACCTTGGGCTTCAGCGCTTTCTCCAGCGGTCAAATCAGGGTGCCTGGAGAAACAACAGTGATCTTAGTTTAGGGTTGTTCTGACAGCCTCCTCTTGGCTTCAAGCCCATCCTGTCATTTCCTAGGAGCCATGGACAATGCCCGTGGACAGGTGCTTTATAAAATTGTGTGAGACTTAGATACACAGGTGTTAATCTTTGATGACAGAAGTTCATGTTTAAAGGGAGAATGAAAACATCGATTAGAAAAAACTGAGAGTGACAGGTGTGTCCTATGGCACTTGTTGAAGCATTTCTGTTTTGTATAGAATAAGGCGTGCATTATGCCACACACAGAAAAACCCAACATTAAGAACAAGGGTGATTCGATAGCCTAGCTTGGGCTAGATGGTTCATTAAGCTGCACACTTTGGTGGATGGGACATCTGCATTCTTGTTACTGAAGCAATGATTAAACTATTTTATTTTATAACTAAGTTAATTTAAACCTCTGTGAGTAGTCCTGAGCTATTTTAATAAATGGGGAATGCCACATAAATCTTAGTGGAGGTAGTTCTTTTTGACAGCAAGTACTTCACCAGTTGAAGACTGTTTCTGAAGCAAGCAAACAATTGCAGTTATCTGTTATCAAATGTAACATCATTTACTGTCAGAAGTAATGGCAGCAGTCACCTACCCAATGTCAAGTGAGAAATTTCAAGAGGCCCTGTCTTAGCTGCTCTCCAGTATTTAGAGTGCAAAACATAAGCCACGCTACAAATAGAAAAATCACCTTAAGATCTACATTTAGCTGTAATATTTATTCTTCAGTGTTTTCAAGAATGCTCACATTCAGAAGGTTTTTGTAGTTCTTCAGAAAGTCTTGTACTTCTAATTACCATGTAAGCAACATACAGCTCTACAATATGCTGCCTTTTTTTGTTTGTTCTTTTAAAAGTTACAGTTTATGAAGAATAAAAAAAATCCATCACAAAGTAGCTTGCATCCGTGATGTAGCTTTTCAGTTTAAAGGCCAAACTTGCATCTTCACAGCCCAGTTCCATCAGTTCCCTATGGACAGTTTGACAGAAGCACACACACCAAAAAAAAAAAATTCTTTTGTTGATATGAGTTTCAAACGGTACTCACAAGTAGAGATATACTGTTCTATAATCTACGTATGCCACAGTTAAGGAAAACATTAGAATTTAAGACTTCAAACAGCTTTTGCTGAGCCATAAAAATTATTTAACCACACAAATAACAAAATGCCAACTCTAGAGTATCTTTTTAATACCTGAATATATCACAGTATGAACAATAGTATGATCATCTAGTGAGAATTCTGATATGTATTTCACCATTTAAATGGCTGACAATGATAGAAAAGGACACTTCAAAATTGTTAGCAGCCAGGGAACAACACTGTTTTACTTGAACTGCCATGTCCACTTTTACCACTCTAGTATTTATAGGTGGGCTGTTAAGTCATACCAATGTAAACGTTTTTTCTTCCCAATACATACAGATCCTAACATTAAAAATTTTCACAATGGTTTCTATAATTTTCATGATGCATTAGTTACGGAAATACAGTTTGGTAGTTTGTGAATACAGCTCTCTAGCAATGTATTATGCCAAGTTCTAAAGTTAACCCAGAAAAGGCTTATGGGCTACTTATTTCCAATTCAACCTCAATATATTCTGAGTGTCATTTTTATTTGCATTCAATAGTTAAGTCTATATAATAAGCTAGATTAAAAAACATCTGAAATTAGGTAAAATAAAAATTTCACTTGAAAACATATGATAAAAAAAATTAAGTTGAAATGGACAATTTATTCAGAACTGTGTGAAGCAAAACACGTAAGATGAGAGAGCTCTTTATTATTGCAACACTCCCTCTTCTCTGTAATTCACCTTGAACGAAATACATGAAAAGTTAGCACAGCCTCTGTTCTTTAGAAGAGAAGGGGGAGGGAGATTTACTAGAAAACTTCATGTCAAAATGAAACTTGATGGTCAACATACCTTTTATCAGCATTACCAAAGACGGACATAACATTGTCCACTGCTGAGACACTTGATAAGGCTCTAACACCTGGCATGGTGTCACCTTGCTAAAGAGAGCAGAAATGAGTATCAAGTGATTCACAGTTCTGGCTGAAGTTTCAGACCTACATTAAGCTCGACAATAACTTTTCTAACAAAAATAATGTCATTATGATGTTTTGCCTCATTACTTACTTATTTGTGTTCAGAAAAGCAATAGATAGAAATGGCACAGGACTACAAGATTTGCTAGACAACATCAGACCCATTCAGGCTGATGCTCTATCTTTGAAAGTGAGGAACGTAAGCACATCAATAAATAAATATCAAGAATGCCACAAAGGTACTCTATTGCAGCCTCTATCATATAGTTATTAGGAACCAGACTCTCAAAAGAGGCTTAAACAGCTCATCAAGCTAAGAGAATGAAGCATTGGCTACATAGAAAACTCCAAATTCCTGATGAATACATTTGTTTACTTTTAACTAATGTGTTTTATATCCAAACTGCATTAAAGTACTCTTCAACATTTCAGTACAAGGGAAGGCTCTATACACTATGCCCATATTGCAAAGAAACAGTACAACAACTTTTTCGTCACATTCATATGTATACATATACATATAGACACACACACGTACTGGTTTGGGCTGGGATAGAGTTAAATTTCTTCACAGTAGCTTGTATGTGGCTGGTTTGGATTTGTGCTGAAAACAGTGTTGATAACACAGGGATGTTTTAGTTACTGCTGAGCAGTGCTTACACAGAGCCAAGGCCTCTTCTGCTCCTCAGACTGCCCTGCCAGTGAGTAGGCTGGGGGTACACAAGAAGGTGGGAGGGGACACAGCTGGGACAGCTGACCCCAACTGACCAAAGGGATATTCCATACCATATGACATCATGCTCAGCAATAAAACTGGGGGGGGGGGAAGGTTGGCAGGAGCTGCCGCTGCTCAGGGACTGGCTGGGCATTGGTTGGTTGGTGGTGAGCAATTGTTTTCCTTTGCATCACTTTTTTTCTTTGGGTTTTATTTTCCTCTCTCTTAGTTGTTTTTTTTTTCCCCCACTTACCTTTTTTTAAAAATTATTACTCTGTCTTTATCTCAACCCACAAATTTTCTCACTTTTACCCTTCCAATTCTTCCCCCCCGCCATCCTGCTGAGGGGGGGGAGTGAGCGAGTGGCTGTGCGGTGCTTAGCTGCCTGCTGGGGTTAAACCATGACAGTCCTTTTTTGGCGCCCAACATGGCATGCCAGGCTAGAGGCAAGGGGAGGATGGTTATAGTTATAAACACTTTACATTCCTTTTTAACTGAAAAACTGATGTCTAAGTTACGGATGGCATACCTGAAAAATAGGTAAAAATAAGACAGCAGTATGTGAAAGGAAAGGCTACTTCCCCTGAATGCTGAAAAGCAGCTAGTAACATGGGCAAAGAATTTCTTACTACACAGTAATATGATTTGAACCAAACTGAGCTTTTGCAGATTAAATAACTATAAACCAGTTCTGTTTTCCATTTATAAATAACCTGTAACCATATGAAATTCAAGCATCCACTTAGCTTATTTCTCAAAAATCTCATCCAACATAGACCTGGCTAGTTCAATTCCACTGTGTAGGTTCAATAAGAACAGCAAAGCCTCTTCAGTATAACAGAATCAACTCTCAACTACTACAGAGAAGTATTTGAACATTGGCTGGCTTGCCCTTCTCAACTCCCCTACCCAGAGGGTCCAGCTGTCTGATCCAAGGCTGAGCTCTGACACAGGACAGCTGCACATCCTTGGCTCAGACTTGGAGGGAAATTGCTAAGTTGTGAGAAAGAACAGGGTTGAACCTTGCAAGGTGAGAAGAGTAAAATGCAGAAAGATGTTGGACTGTTGTAAGTGGGACAGTTAGGAACTCAGGAATTAAAGAGTAGAAAATCAACATGTAAAGATTTTCCATCCTAACGGAAAAAACCAATGAGTTGGAAGACAGGAGACTTCAGATCAGCTCAATCCACAGAGCAGCAGACCTCCACCCTTCACCTCCTGGCTGAAACCTTCTTGGCCAGCAAAGACCCTGAAGTATCTCCTTCAGGGAGCATGCTAAGGCCTCTTATAGTGTCCTGCTACTCTTTGCCATCTTTTGTGTTTACTGAAAACGTAAATCAGGTTTTTTTGTTAAATTGCATAGATCCTGCTTGCAAAGCCTCTGCACATGACAAAAGATGCAACAAGGGGACCCAGTAAGGGAACATGACATTTAGTAGCTGAAGTGATTTTTTTTGAGAAGGAAAAATTACTATTCAGCCAAATCTCAATGCTCTTGCACAGTTTTTACTTAGATTCTGTTCAGCCCAAGCTCATGGGGAGTTCACTCATTCAAGTCTATCACCACTTGTTTGCTGAAATTCTTACTAACAATAGTAATAGGCTGACTACGCTTTTTCTCCTCTGGATTTTCGGTATCAAATTGGACACTGTACACTAACAAAAACTAAAAAAACACTAAAAACACTGAAAAACAACAAAAAACATACCACACCAACCACCCCCATGCCAGTCTCTCTGAAAAACCCCAATGCTCTCCACTCCACTAGAAAAAATCAGAGCCTCTTATTTCAGTGTACCTGCTACGAGCTTCCAGTATTTTTGCAAACTCTTAAGCTGTATTTTTTAAAGCTTTTCTCCTTGTATTTATATTGTAAAAGATCTTCAATCTACAGAGAAAAAGGTTACGATTAAAAATAATTTTTTAAATCTTTCATGATACAATTCTTTTAAACCCATCTTCTTAATAGAGACTATAACATTTTCTGAGAACATTTTAGTTTATGGAGGATCAACATTCAATTTATTCTTTACCTGCTTAGGTTCACCTAACAAAATGCAGCTCTAGAGTAATGTTTTCAAAGTATTTCAAAACATTTTCAAGTATTTTGGTAACTCGCTATTTTTACTAAAAACAAAAGCTCTACAACTACTCACTTTTCAGTGAAAATTACATTCCCTCCACTCCAGATGAAAATGGATTCCCTAATTACACTATGTTTTAATGAAATGGAAATTAACAGTTGCTGCATTCAAAGTTAACATCATTAAAATGGCAACTTAAATTGATTGGTTTTGTTATTTATTAAAATAATATGCAAATATTTTTTCGGCTATAGTGAGAAAGGCAGAAATTTAAAGTTCAGCCTCTTTTTGAAGCCACATTATCATAGACTTTGGTCCACGGTTGACTCACATGCTAAGCTTGGTGGGTGTATGTTCCCAATGCAAGACAAACATACACCTGCAGACTCCTGGGCCAGGCTTCTGCTTTCCATCCCAGACTGTTCAACGTGCATACTCCTTCCTCTTTTGAGTTCCTTGTTTTTCATTACCCTAACCCTCACCTCCTCCTGATCACATGCTAAAATCTGTAGTCAAATAATTTTGCTGAAAGACCAACACAAGATCTGCCTGTGCCACTCTTCAACTTTCCACTCTGGATTGCGCAACATGCCTCACTCCTTCCCATGCTGAGCTTCTTATTCTTCATAATCTTAATGCCCATCCTAATCCTAACCCACATTCAATGCCTAGTAGATATATGTGGAAGATATGACTGAAAGACAAACAGCAGGTCTGTCTGCAGTTTCCCATACCAGCCTTCATCTTCCCATTGTGGCTTGTACAACACAGACCACTCCTCCATCTTCTGAGCCTCTTAATTCTTATAGCTCCTCACCATCCATTGAGGCTTTCAGCAGTCCAGATGGATTATGTAATATTTCTTATAATATACCTCTATGCCATCTTCAGAAGAAAAAGAGGATCTGAAATTTACCTTGCTGTCTCTGGGGATGAAAAGTGAAAAAAAAAAAAAGCTAGAGAACAACATCATTTGGAAAATATTCTGTAAAGCTTTGCAATGGAACACATACCATTAGGTGGAGCAAGCGTAAAGACAAGAGAACAGAAGAGGGACAGGAGAGAACATGCACCCAAACCTACCGTGATCCCAGTCCCTTGGTTTCCAGCACAGGGTTTTGGAGGGGCTTTAATTTTTCTGGCACTGTAAGTAGTTCTAATCAAAAAATAAAAGGTTGTCAGACATCTAGATTGTTCAGGAGGAAAAAAAAATAAAATAAAAATCACAAAGAAACCCCACACTAGCTCAGGAGGCTTCTGACTGCCTGAATCTCCTCTCTCCCGCCCAGCGTTAAGCAATCTGCTAACAGCACCATCAGCCATCATTACTTTACTGCATGACACCCATCAAGCAACAAACATTGGTATTTATTTAGGAGCAGATCATTATCCAGTAGAATTGCTTTTTGTGTCTTTAGACATTCTGCCTTAAATAAGGGTCAGCCATCCTGCTGACTGCAAGAGACTGCTTTACCCTGAGTATGAACACTGATTTTGAGCAAAACAAAGAAATGCAACTTCCCAAACTGATTTTAATTCTCAGGTGTGTTTTCCTTGTGTGTGTGTGTGCGTGCACGTGTGTGCACTTATGGGCATGCACAATGTCATCTTGCTTATGTAACTTGCTTCCCTTCTTCATGGTGCATGGTCCCTAACAATGATTTGGCACCCTTATTCCTATTCTAACACAAACCAATTATTCTAGCTACCCCTCGACTCATTGTCAAGATGGGCTGGGGCTGTACTGGGAACATAGCAGCATGTCTGTACTACTCCTCATCCAATTGTCTTTGGGCATAGTAGCATATCCATAGCCATAGATGTACAAACACAACATTAAAGTATTGTCTACTCTGCTCCTATCTCTATGTTGCTTAGTTACAAAAGGACAAAGTAATCCCTTTGGTTACATCTGGTTACACTGGGAGTTCTTATTACTGCTACATTCATTTGAGTTTGCTTATGCAGTCAAAATCACTCAAGCAAAATCACTGCTGATCGCTGTGCAAGTGGGAATCATTCAGGTGACAGTTACATGGGCTTAGCTGCATGGATATAAGCCACCTTTATTGGTTGGAAAAGCTGCCTTGGGTGGTGCTCAGTCTCTCCATGTTTGATTTCAAGTGCTTAGGAGGAAAGGCTGCACTTGTCTGACATGAGAGAGGGACACACGGTGCAGGGCTGTGGGCAGGGCTGCCAAGAGCACTGTCCTGGGCAGAGGGGAAGTCATGAGGAGGGTGCCTGGCTGCACAGCTGCCCCTTGGAGGTATGCTGGAGAGCCAGGGAAAGAGCTGGCTAGGTTTGGGGTGCGGCGCTTCGGCAGTCACAGACTTTCTTTCCCCTGCGGATGGACACGGGGAGCAGCAGGAGGGATTGTGGGAGCTGAGGAGGGAGGGGACCATGCCTGGCGCCCCTGGGGAAGTGTCCCTGGGCCAGGCCCTTGTGCCTGTGTGCCAGGCCTCTGCTGGGGGCTCCTCCAGTGGCCACAGCGCCTTGGGGTCCCCCTGCCTTCTGCAAACGTTTTCCTGAGGGTTTCTGCAGGGCAGCTGCTGTTCCTGCTACGATAATGTTCTGTGCTGCGCAGGTGTCTGGGGAGACAAACCCCGTGTGTCCCATCAGTACATCATTTCCCAGAGCAGGACAGCCCAAGTCCTCTCCTCTGGCCATCTATGATCTCCCTGTGGACAGGTGGAGGCCTTCTCAGATGCATTTGCTGAATACGACCACTGGTCATCTCTGCTTCATGAGTTTTTCAGTCCCTGAGCAGCTCAAAATCAGGCATCTGAGCTGCAAATTCCTGGCTGTGCTGAGGGGCTGATGAGCTGGTCTAAATGCATTCACGTGCTTGATGTGTTTCTGTTGTCTGACTAGAGTGTGACCTCTAAATATTTTGTACTTCTAAAACCAATGAGTTGTTAACATCCTTAGTAGTTTGCCTGTGCCTTAAGAATACAGTCCAGAGTTAGGAGGCAAATTTCTACAAATACCTCTTGTCATGGAGGCAATACTTGGTTACCACTAAGATGTGGATGAAATGGAATCCGTGCCATAGCTGACATTATTAGTAACATTCACAACTAATATATATTTCTATTTCATACTCTTTTCCATCTTTACTTTTTATTTCCATTATTTGTATGTAAATGTTTTTATTTTAACCTGTAAGTTGTTATTTACAGGTGCAGATGATTTCAAAAAGGCTAATACTTTGCTAGAGGTGTAAATTATGTTTACACTTTCTCAGCTGACAGTTTAAAAAAGTGGATTTTTTCAGTGTTTGCTGTTTATCAAATTCCAAAAGGATCTGCAAAAAGCAGTGAGGGCCTAGTCCAAAAAATGTCTGAGGTACCTGAAGTAAAGTGTTGAGTTTTCTTAAGGCCATGGCATCCAGAGGCTTGAAACTGAAACTAAGTGACTAGAAATTAGCACAGCAAAGGGAAATTAGCACAACAAAGTTAATTAACTATAGGAGTGGTTGCCCAGGGCATGTGGTGGATTTTCCAGTCCTAACTGATGAGAAGCTGCATCTTAAGTGGAAGGCAGGAGCCAGGAACAGCTGGATCAAGTGCAGTGGCACCTGTCACGCAAGAAGCTAGAGGAGGTGATCACAGCCATCCTTCTTGACCTTAAAAGTATGGTAGTGCAGGGCTTCACCAGGGGCTTCTCTTTTCATAAGGAAAGGGACAAAAGAGGAATTACAGCTCAGGACACTTGCCTTTCTGTTTTTGTGAGGGCAGTACCCGGGGAACGGTAGGGGAAGGGTGAATGAAGGCTGAATGCTGGCATTGTTACCCTTTTTATAAAATAACTGCAGAAACACATGAAGTCTGTTTAGAGAGGAGACATTGTTTTATTCTGCGCAGGGTGCAAGGTGGAATATTTCCATAAATCAGGCACACCTACTCTAATTCTCTTCAACATTTATACATGAAAGTTAACATAGCACACCTATCTAATACATAATCATTAGACTGACTAGGCATCCTCTTCTTCCATTGGTCCATATTTTCTCCGCTTAAGTTTAAAGATACATGTCAGGTCCATTGGTCCCAGCCTGCTCTTGGAGGATAAGCTGTGGCGAATACAGTGGAAGAGGCCAACTGAGAGTTATGCCAGCCAGGCTGTTTTGTAGCCCAGCTACCAAATGGGAGTGCTGATGGCCAGGAGCTAAAAGCCTTCATCTTGGGGGATAAGACCTGTGCAAAGCAGGGAAGCAGAGCCCAAGGGGGGCACTGGGAGCACAACACTGCAAGGAGGGATCCTTGCTGTGGGACATGTGCAGGGAAGATAACCCCTGTAACATTAATGACTCCACTGAGTACATTTTTGTAGGAAGTTTGTTTCCACCTGTGAACCTGACCAGAACTAGTGTTCCCACTATGATCTGCTTCTAGATGACAAACCTGAAAAGCTGTCAAATTCTATTAAAGATCGCTGATTTCTGTAATCGAAGCCACTGATTCAGCAATAGCTATTTTAAAGGAATCTGGACAAGGCATACATTTGTCTCCTGAATCCCAGTTGCAGTTTAGTAGGCTGTTGTCCTCTTTAACTGCCACATGGATGTTTAAATTGGGAGGTGGAATCAAATACTCCAATCTTTTATCCTACGAGCTAACTTAGTGAATCTTTCTGTGGTCAGACTGCACTGTATAGCACTTCTGTATACCATTTGCTGCTGGTGCAGGTACAGGATTAGCCACATGCTGCTGCCCTTTTGCTGGGTTTTGCTGAGTGCACCGCTACTGCCTGGAGCCTTTGGCTTCCCTGGGCTGGAACAAACCAGTTAATCTCCCCGTAGGCAACTCCCCAGGGTGTAGAGACAGTAACTGTAAGAATGTAGAGACAGGACAAAAAAACTGGAGAAGACTTATTATTGAGAACAAGAAACACTTTATTACTATTATTTATTTCCACAGTAATCTATTTCCAGCTTTATAACACTGTATTTGCTTGGTACCTAGCATCTATGCTTTCTCTAGCATACCCTGTGTTGGGGTCCAACCCTGTTGCCTGCAGCTGCGCTACTTGGACAGCAGGTGCAAGTAGGGCAATGAGGGTATGCTGGAGCTTGCCAGTGAGGTGGCCTTGGCATAGCAACAGCAGAAGCTGCTGCCAGCATGGACACTGAAAGCCATGGGTCACCGCAGGGAAGCAGGCTAGCCCAGGGAGCTAAATGTGCATAGCTGCTAGATGTGGATGCCCGAAGGAAAGGTGCGAAGCCCCACTCCTGGTGTCAAAGGACTATTTGGTACAGGAGGTATAACATGGTGTGGACAAGTAGCAGATGGAGCAGAAGCAGCCTCCTGGGCACCAGCTGGGCTGTGGCTGTGGTGTTGTGGTGATAGGGATGGGGCCTGAGGCTTGAACTTCTCCCTGCCCTGTGCTGCAGCAGGGCCTGAAAGCATCATAGGTGCTGTGTGTGCAGATGTACAGGCACTTCCCATCAGGGTGGTTGCTTTAGCTCTTTGCTCGGTAGGTGTGGGCTTGCTGGGTGCAGATGTCTGGATGTTCTTCTGTGGAGCTGCTGCGAAGGGATGGTTCTCCTATGCAGAAGCAGCTCCCACCACAGGCTGGACATCTGGGCTTCTTCTCAGGCAGCCTTCCTTAAAATCTGGGTCCAGTGGGAATGCATCTGGTGCTCTGTTTTTTACACCAGTACTCGGCTTACACATTCTTAGCAGGTGAGGATAATCTCTCTTGAAATATGGGGTTATAGTAAAAGAGTAACTAAAAATGCAAAGAAGAGTCAGTCAGGATCACAAAAGACAAACACGAATATTAGAAAGTACTCCCAGGGGTATTTTTAACATGAATAAACCAGAATAAAATGTTATGATACAGTTCTGTTAAGTACTAACCACCCTTGTGTTTTTGCCATTTGGCAGCAGCAGAGAAGCACAGGATTTTTCAAAGGCATAAAAACCCAAATACCACTTATCTGGGGGCATTGCAGTGTGGAATGAAAGGAGGGGGAAAAAGCCTAAAGTTAGCTGCTCAGTTGCTGTGAACTGGCATAAAACTTAAAAAGACAATGTAAAGTCCTTTAATGTCTAGTTGGTTCATAGTGGCAAGCAATTTATTTGGGGGCATATTAACCTATCACAGCTAGGTTGTTAGCTGCTCTCCTCTTTACTGTGGATTTGGGGATTTCAGCAGTGGGGCGGATTTCAGCAGTGGGGCAGATGACCTGGCAGCGGTAATGTTGGTTTCACTGGAGGTGTTCAAGAAACAGATGAGGTGGACATCTGTCTAGAAAGATGCAGCTATAGTTGACCTAGCCTGGGGCAAGGAAGTGGATGGGACTGACTTTGAGGACCATGCCTGTGCTCCTGCTCCAGGGATCTGGCTCATCATATGCTGTTGACCAGGTCAGGGTAGGGCAAGCAATGATACAACTGTTTGGGAAATTATCATCAGCTGGTTTTATATGTGGGGATGGTGAAAGAAGATAGGAATGCTGATGGCCTGACTGGGTCCTTGATGGCACACTGTGGAGCTTGCTTCTCCTTACCCCTTCATCAGGCCTGGATGAGTTTCTGAAGGAGCCATCCACCCATCGTTGGACGGTGTGAGCCATGCACCATGCTCTTGCAGACTGTACTGGGTCTTGTTGCCTCCAGTTCCCTTTTGTTCCCATCTTAAAAGGGGAAACAGGACTATGCCATGTCAGGTTAGAGGTCCATCTAGTCCTGTATTGGCTCTGATGGTGGCTACAGTGCATAGAACAAGCGTGCAATGATATTCCTTCTGGTCTCCGGTGGAGATGTGGCTCATGGTGTCTGTGCTTAATAGCTTCTGATGGGCTTTCCTGTGAATTTGTCGAAATGTTTTCTGAATCCCTGTAAGCTCTTGATATCCTTGGCATCTGCTAGCAATTAGTGGTTTTATAGCCTGTGGTTGAAGCCATTTGTAATTAATACATTCTTTTCCTGTGCTGAAGAGTCCTCGTGCTGGGTCCTGATCGGAAAACTTTAATCAGTCTTACTTTCTGGCAAAGCCTGTGCTCTTGAATCTCCTCATAGCCAGGTCTCCCTCCTTCTCCTTTTGTGTTAGAAAAAGGTGAACTCCACAATGTCGGCTGTAAGATTGTAGAGTTTGAAAGTAGGGGTATGAGTTAGCAGCGCAGGAACGTTCAGATAAGCTTTTCCATACATAAGTATATTGCAGGGGCTTTACAAGTCAGTGCTATATTTGACCAGCTCTGTTTACGTAAATACACAATTCCTCATGAGCACCATAAATTTCAGAGGCCTCCTTATCTCATCAGCAACTGAAATAGAGGTCTCTCCTATGGGAGGGCTGCTCCCAAGACAGCCAGGGACTCCCCATAGGCATTAGGCCACCTTCTTGGTGCTGCAGGGCAGGCCCAGCCCTGTCTGCTGGGTCTGGGGAGCTTTTGGGGCTGATGGAGCAGGGCCCCTGATGCCTGCCTGCCTCCACAGGCATCCTCTGGCCCCCGTGGTTTGGGACTTTTGCAGGTGAAGGTCCCCTTGAGACCTGGACAGCAGATCAGCTTTGTATTCCCCAAACCCAGGGGAAGAAGACTGAACCTTGCCAGAGCCTGCACATGAGGACTGGGAAGAGCAACCAGGCTGATACTGGGCTGTCACAGAGGAGGGACACTTGCTCAGCTTTTCCTCCTCTTTCCAAGCAGCCACGGTGGCAGTATTAGTTGGGGCAGGCAGGGATCGGGCAGCTGCCCCACACCTCTTGCCTGGCAGGGGTGGAGAGGCACTGGCTTGCTGGGGAAGGCTCTTCCCAGTTTTTTTAGTGGATGTTCCTCAACCAGTGCAGATCCTTGCATTTCCCTTTTGCTGAACTTCATGAGATTGCTGCTGGCTAATTTCTCCATCCTGCTGAGGCCTCTCTGACTGGCAGCATGCGCACACACACACTCTCTTTATCAAGCACTCCTCCCAGTTTTGTACCACCTGCAGATTTGCTGAGCAGTCTGTCCCATCATCCATGGCATTAACAGAGACGTTAAACACCCTCAGTCCCAGAATCAAAGCAAAGGTCTCTCATAGCTACCGTCTCCCACAGCAGCAGTTACCCAAGAGCTCCTAGCAGAGGACTCCTCCCAGGAGTCCTCCAAAGAGCCCAGAAAGCCTTCCCAGAAGTAGCAGAAAAGCGGAAGCAGACCCTGGAAACTGCTGTGCAGGCTTTCTGCATCTCTTGGCTGCCTCTGCCTGCTGCTCTCCAAACCCCTGCTCACTCAGGGTGAGGGTGTAAAACCTGACACAACGTTCAGTAGGAAAGAGGCCACATCTAGGCCAGAACAAGAGCTGAGGGAACAGTCTTGCCTTGTCAAGGGGACAGGCAGCAATCTGGTACTGTCTTCTCCACCTTTCATGCGTGGCAATTCTGGGGCAGAAAGAAGGAAATTAACATTCTTCGGGCAGTGTATCTCATTCTTTCCACAACTGCAAGCTTTTTAAGAAACGGATGGCTAGTATGTATAGCAGGAAAAGAAATCTGGACAACACAGAGCCAACTGCAAGTGCTGGTCTGCTTAACTTCAGCAGCTGTCCTGTGATCCATGCCTTTTCCAGCATTGCTTTTCCATGTCTTTTACTCAAGATTTCTAAAGGCAGATTCAGTAACTAAATTTGTATAAGCAAGTGAACAACCTCCTCTAGGGTTTCAGACTCTTTTTTAGGCAGGTATAACCCAGGAGAATCCAGACAGCTAGAAGCGAGGAAACTTCACGTACTCTTTTGCTAAGTTCAAGCCTCACATACTTAATGTGTTCTGAAAAACGAGGTGTTTTCATTAGGTCACTCTTTCGTGAGGAAAACCTTGCAAAATCTAGCCCAATGACACACTCCACACTTAGCACAAGGGACAAGGAGAAAGCAAAGACAACAGAAAATAGGAACATGCTGTTTTGTGGTGAGATGATTGTTCAAACACAGGGCAGTTCACTATAAGAAAGCAGACCGGGCTGGAGCATTAGATACAGCCTTTGAGAACAGAGGACCATCAGGTCCTCTGCTCCCACCACGAGCTTTTGTGCTCAGTGTGTCCATTCCTGCTTCAGGGAGACTTGAGCACCCCTGAGCCCCTGAAGGGGCTGTGAACTAGAGTTGAAAAGTGATTGATACACTTTTCTTGTAGCAGCCTGGCTCAAGTCTCTCCTAACACTTCACTTTGATGTGTGGCTATAGACTATCTGACCATCCAATCCCAATTCACAGAGCGCCTCGCTGTAGCAGGAGGGACCTTTCATCTCTGCTCCCACTCGTCTCACTGCTCAGTTCTTGACATTTCAATCTTGTGTCTGCTCGTATTTCCAGAATTTATGTTTTAAATCTAAAAAGTTACCTATTAAAAAATGCAAAGCTCTGGAGCCCTCAGGACACATCAACAGGGTGGGCCCGCAGAGCTTCCTTTCCACTGTTTCAACTAAAAGAGCTGACTGTGACAGGAGGTTAGTTTTCCTTAAGCAAAGGTTCAGTGCAGGCATCTCCCCAGCGCACTTCCCAGTAACTTACAGGCAGCAGCGGACTGCTGGAGCTGGCGAATGAGGAGCTGGTTCCAGGCTTGCAGAGGGCTCTGCCATGGTTCCCCTCTCCCTTCTCATCCAAAACAGCTGAATCCTTTTGACTAACTCCATCCCCCAGAATTTGAGAACTAAACCTTGTATTCAGGAACTGTGGCTGGTCAACCTCAGCTACAGGCATCTGGTGCCACGGAGAGATTAAGTAACACCATAAGCATAGGATGCTGGAAAGGATCTTAAACTGATGGATGCAACTTCTCTTCCACAGAGGACACTTTCTCTAAAGCCAGATGAACCCTGGAAGAAACGTAACGGGTCTAATTCCTACCCTGAGCAGATCCCTAACGCTCAGCTCTCTTCAGCAGGAAGAGGAGGCTTTATCACAGCTGACACCGTGGATCAGCTCCATCAGTCCCATGTTACAGGAGTGGCCACCGAGTGAGGGGGGAACCCATGTGCCCAGAGCAGCCCTGGAGGGTCCTGGCTGGCTGGGGCAGGGTCTGACTGCCTGAGCTGGGCTTGCTGCTGCAGCCGCTGAAAACAAGCCTGCTGATTTTAATAATTCAATAACTTAAGCACTATTAATATTTCACTAAGCATTGTTAATAATTCAGTTATTATTTAATAATTATCTAATAATGTGTAATAGTGAGAAACCCGCAGGCAGAGGCAGTCCCTCGGGGTTTCAATCCCGCTGCTGCACACAGACACTTTCCGGGAGGGGCGTTGCTCCGCGGCTCTTTGCAGCAGCCCCGGCGCAGCCTGCCCCTGTGGGAGCCCCCGCCACGGCAACTCACCGCCCCCTTTCTCCCCCGTGGCTCCGCAGACCTGCGTGGCTCCGTGCCCCGTCCTCCTCTTCTCCCCCGGCCTCGGCGCCGCTCGGGAGGCGCCAGCGGCCCAGGACCAGCGGTGGGTGAGCGTGGCGGGGCCGGGGCTGGGGCCGCCGCCGCTTTCCCCGGCGGGCGGGCTCGGGAAAGGGAAAACTTTGATCTAAAACCCCTAAATTTTACACGGTTCTGACTTTTTTTTTAAAAAACAAACTTCATCGTCACAGCTAGGGCTGTTCAAACGTGCTGATGTGTGACTGTGCGTGTCCTTTTACCTTGAATTTGACAGGGTTTTGCTTCCCGTAAGGGTACGTTGTGTCCATGGGGTTTATCTGTCAGATTACCCCAGGGGAAGTTAATTTTAGCCTTCTATTTTTAGTTCAAATGTGAAAAAAGTGGCATGTTTAATGTTTTTTGCTGTTTGTGGTGATTTGAATTGGGTGATTTTAATCTGATTAAACAGCCTCAGAGTGCTGTTTCAGAGGGTCTGAGTTACCTGAGCCAACATGCGTCGATCAGAAACTGGTGTTAAGCCACAAGGCGAGAGCTGGCCCCAGGTGGGTTCTTGCCTTCTGGCTGCAGTTTTCACAGCTCGGAGGTGCTGGGAGAGGCTGGGGGGTGAGCAGAGGGGTGTCCTGGAAGCCCAATGCCTTTGCAAAGCCTTGCTTCTCCTCTGGCTTTGAAGATAAAGCGACTTCAGTTTCTGTGGTGAGCTTTTTATTTGCACATTTTTCAAAAGACAAAGTCTGTTTTTTCAAGTTTGAATGACCTGCTCCACATTCAGAAAATAGTCTCTTCTACGTCTGCCGGCAGAGCAGAAATCTCAAGCAATTAAAGTACAAGAAGTAATTGAAAAGTAATTAAAGTACAAGTTTCCGTGTGCTGGAAAACTGGGAGTGCTTCTGATTGGAAAACAGGGCAGCAGCTCTGAGACTGAAAATAGCAGGAGGACCTCATGCTGTGAGTGGCACTGCTTTAGCCTCCACTGTCAAATACTCCTTTATTTCCACCTCTCTCCTCTTCAACAGCTCTGCATAAAATAGTTGATCCTCACTGCAGTAACGTTGTGGCTGTTGATTGATATAAATGTGGTGTAAGCAATTGCCATCGTTTTTCTTTGCAATCTTGTACTGCCTGATGTGCTGTCAGTCTGCAGATGGTCACCCCGTTACTAGATGACTGTTTGTTGCTGCTTCTCTGGGGTCGCCTGTGCATCCAGGCTTTTAAGGCAGCCTTGCTGCTGCCCCTTCTCAGTATCCAAACCCTGACCCACCCCTCTTGCTCCAGTGACAAACGTTCCTGTGCAGCCTTGGCGAGCCCCCGGTTCCCTCCTTGCAGTGGCTGCTCCGTGCTTCTCCTCTGCCGTCTTTCTGCCCAAGGGCAGCTCCTGGGGCTGCTCCTCCTCCTAAGGAGACAACGGATATGTCACAGGCTGGTCTGTGCTGTGCACCTATAACAGCTGCATCTTCTTCAATGTTGAAAAAATGCCCGTGTGAAAATGGAATTAATAATCAGGATAATTGATAATAAAGAATTCATCGAGATTTAAACAAAATAATTGAACTACACCAGAACACTTGTGTAGTTAAACTTGCCTATTTTTTCTTAACCTCTCCTTCAGGATCCTGTTCAGTTCTGCTTTGCCCTGCATCTCTTTTTGTTTCTCATACCGATTTCACGTAGCCAGGCAGACCAATTTCCTCGTCCTTTTCCCTGGTTTTCTCCCTCTGAAGCTGTTTTCTGTAATTGCCTAGTCTTCATGGAAACACGTTTAAAAACTGATTGCACGCTCCAGCATTTCAGGAGATGCCTGTGATTGCAGGGATGTTGTGTGAAGCAGGTGGGATAACTCTGGTGCCTGCTCCCAGTCAGTGTTTCCATCCCTCTGGTGCTGCTGAGAGGCAGGGTGCTGTGGACATGCAGCTGTGGCTCGGATTCAGAGCAGAACCGGGTCTTTAGGGAAAACTTGAGTGCAGCTATGCTCCTGGCAGGAGAGAAGTGCTGCCGGGTCCTGCTGAGTAAGCTGCTGTGCCCGGCTGGAGCAGCACAAGTGCCAGGAGAACTCTGGTCCCTGGCTGCCTCCTGCCTCGCAGCCCGGTCACTCAGCAGCATCCTCTCCCCTCTGCCAGCCTGCTTGCCCCCAGGATTGAGCTGGGGCTCAACCTTTTGTTCCTCATTAGTGCCTCACAGGTTGACCTGGGGTTTTTTGTTTGTTTGCTTGCTTTTTATCTGCTATGCTCTGTTAAAAACAAAAAACCAAAACCAAACAAAAAAAAGCCCCCAAAAAACTCCTTACTGTAGCTCTTTGGATTTCTGGCATTGAATTAGGTAGTGTTTTATGGACTAAAATAAAGGAAATCTCTAGGATTTCTACCCAGAAATGAGGTGTCCAGAAAGGACTGTCCTTGTCCACTGCTGTCAGCCTTCAGTCTAGTAAAATGTCTGGTAGTCGTGTAGGTTTAAGAGTCATGTAACCCGAATGCATGTTAAATATACAAGTTTTGCCCTTGTTCCTGATCTATCTGGGAGATAATTCTCAGGAGGTAATAAACAGTATGTTCTGCTGTGCTTTACCACTTTAAAATAATTTATTGCCAGAAATGTTTTTCTTAGTGCCTGCACAGAGCAAGAACTTCCAGTAGCAAGGGCATGCTGACCCTTGGGCAGCTTCAAAGCAATGGATACTTGTACATAGGTTAAAAAAACAGTCCCCTAGTAGTGTAACCAGATGTAACCAAGGGGATTAGTTTGTTCTTTTGTAACTAAGCAACATAGAGATAGGAGCGGAGTAGACAATACTTCAATGTTGTGTTTGTACATCTATGGCTATGGATATGCTACTATGCCCAAAGACAATTGGATGAGGAGTAGTACAGACATGCTGCTATGTTCCCAGTACAGCCCCAGCCCATCTTGACAATGAGTCGAGGGGTAGCTAGAATAATTGGTTTGTGTTAGAATAGGAATAAGGGTGCCAAATCATTGTTAGGGACCATGCACCATGAAGAAGGGAAGCAAGTTACATAAGCAAGATGACATTGTGCATGCCCATAAGGGGTCAACTAAAGGACACACCTGTACGACCACCAAGGACCACCAGAGACCCCCACGGAAGCCCCTCGGAGTTCAAGGACGCATGCATAATGATCATGCAAATATGGTAATTCTTTCTGGGAAATAGAATGAATATGCATAATCATTCTGGGAAATTTGATGCATATGTATGTAATCGGACAATATAAGCTTTGGTTGATGTAACCTGCGGTATGCACGCTAGGTGGAACGATCCCCTGTGCAGCTGCCACTGTAATAAAGAACGCCTGCTTCTTAATACTACATTGGTATTAAGGAGTTTGATTCCCAATTTCGGTGAGAGTAGCAGTGTGTGTGTCTAAGTCCACCTGACTCTCCACGTTACTCAGCACCTCAGAAGTTTTTGTGGGTAGGGCTGGATTAAGTGGGTATACTCTATAGGCAGGTGTTGTAACTGGCCAGGCAGTTTATCTAAAGAAATCAAAATCTACCTTTGAATGGAGTGGCATGTCTTTAGTTGTAGGGGGTTTTATTGCTTTTTCCTTCCTTGGTTTCAGCACAGTGCTATGAGAGGTGTTTCCATCTGGGGGAGGGAAACTCTTCCAACAGCCATCATCAACCTCAGGCCTCCTTGATGGAGGCCTAAGTGCTTGGGATAGTTTTACTTTAGTGGTGCTTCTCATTCTGCTCCCAGGTTTTCCCATTAATGCTTGCTCTTTGATTTATTTGTCTTTACAGTGTTTTGTAAATATTCTCCATTCATATCTCTGAGTACCTTAGTTTTGTTTGTTTTGCTTTTTTAAATGGCAGGTAAAGGACATGTTCCTTTCTTTGAAAACCCATAAATAGTTCTGGAGTTTTCCTTGGGAGCTGAGAAAATGGGGACCCTTTAGAGTAGAGAAGAGAATTTAATATGAGAAGCACTTCAATGATATGCTTCTTGTGAGGATGAAAGTACCTGCTTCAACTTTTTTTGGTAGCTTCTGCATTGTTTAGCAGTAACTACCTAATAGATTGATTACTTAACAAAAGAAGAAGAAATCACTTCCAATTTCCATGTCTGACTGAAAGACCTAACCTGAACATACAGAAAACTGGTGTGAAGAGCCATTGATTGTCATTATTGGGTACCATGTCTGACTTGAAGTGCTTTCCCTGTGCGTAGGGTGGTTTTTTGTACATGGCATTGTCCAGTCTTCTTTCTGAACTGAACAAGTTATTCTTTCACAACTTTTTTAGTAATGTTTCACTTGATGTGCAACTTCTCGCTCTTCACGTGTCAGCTAATGCCTTCCAAAAAGACAGGAGATGGCTCAGCAAGGAGGTGAGGCGTTCCTGCATCCGTTTCTGCTGTCTGGTCCGTGATGCTGGTGTTATCCCACAAGTGTGAGGTCATTTACCCCGTGTGTGAGATGCCAATATACACACAGGGCAGAGGTATTTTATTTCATGTCTATGCAGAGATGGGTGCTAGGTGGTAGCTCCACAAAGCTAGCACGAAGTCTGGTCATACAGGTACAGTATTTATACAGTCTAGCTATGCATATGCATAAGTAATTACACAAAGCAGTTTTCTATTGGTCTACATTTCTCTTATTTCACCTTAAAGCTACAGTGCTACTTTAACATTCTGCACATGCTCAAAGGTGAGGGGTCTCTGCTTGGGCCAGATTCTCCAGCTCGAAGGGCGTGACTTTTAGTATTATAATGAGGATAGTTCGCGTGAGGGTGCTTCTTATCACACTTCTACTAGTTGTTTCAGATGGTTCCCAAAACATCTTAATTAGCTTGCATATTTCTCTGGGATGTGCTTCTCTCCCAAGGACAGTAATTATTGTTTAGATGTTCCACTTTCCAGTCTGAATCCCCCTTATCAACTTTATGTAACCCCTGGCCTTCCACCAGCTCCTGTTAGACTACACTGTTAGACTACATTTCTCTTAGGAATCTATGTTAGAGGTATGAGTGCACAGGGGCAGCAATGTGAACAGTGGGCAGTGAGAACAGGCAACGTCTCAGTCCATGGACAAGGAACTTGTTATTCCTGTCTTCTGATGGTGGGATGTTGTGGGCTTTAGCATCCTGCAGAAGATGTTCTCTTGTTCTTGAGAGGACGAGAAACAGGGAACTGCTCATATGTCTTCCTAAGATGCGGCATTAGCGAGGTACAGTTGGGTTCCCAGTTAATGGGAAAATCTGCTTTCATACTACTTTAGTTAGTATGTATTAAAATGAATTTGTCTTCATTTGCCCATGGAAAATCGAAGTGGGCTGGTCCATATGAGTGGAGCTGTTTCAGGCAATGTTGTGGCAGCTTAGTGACTTCATCACCAAGGGTTTTCCTTGTTTAGCTTTTTGGTTCAGACTTCCCACCTTGTTTCCTGAAGTTTAAGACCCATCCCAAGTCTGTGTTACTGTAACTGTGGTTTGAAGAACACCCGGTGTTCTTGCAAGTAGTTGAAGAAATCTCTGAAGCAATGTCAGGCTTCCTCATTCAGTGCTGGAGTAGAAGGGGAAAAAATTATGATTCCTGTCCTGGAGTTTTCCTGGGGAAATTTTCCAAACCCCAGATGTTAAGGTTGAAAATTTTCACAGTGGAAATTAATTTACAAATAATCTGGTTCTCCTGAAATCAAAACACTTTGTGTTATTCCTCAGTTTTGATGTCTTTCAATGTTGGTGAGTCACTACAACATTAAAGACATATTTTGGTTTGTGGCACACTTGCCGCCCTCTCACGCTTTCCCCTCCTGACCCCAGGCTGTGCTTTCCTCCCTGTTACCACCTGCGTGAGGGTCCCTGCAGCAATGTCTGAGGGACATGGTGTGTGGGTTTGTGTGTTGCAAGCCCTCCAGCCAGCCTGGCCTGCAGCGGTATGTATGAGCCAAAACTAT
The DNA here is from genome assembly GCF_035582795.1 of Mycteria americana. Lineage (NCBI taxonomy): Eukaryota > Metazoa > Chordata > Aves > Ciconiiformes > Ciconiidae > Mycteria > Mycteria americana. The sequence continues at coordinate 23,176,790 of NC_134372.1, forward strand.
AATTTTCATAAGGCGATGGGGGTGATTTGGGAAGAAACCTCTACTTTTTCATGAAACTTGATATGAAATTTTGCAAGCTGTTTCAGGAAAGGAAATCTAAGTTGGAGCTACCATGTCAAGTATTTCTGATTGGTGAAAGTCTAATGATTTTCTCTGAAATTTAAAACTTTCCCATGAAAAACTTAAGCTTTGCAGGAACTAAAATCCCTGTCAGGAAGATCTTACCGGTTGGTAATCTGCTCCTGCACTGTGCATATACAACCTTGTAGCACGAATTAGTTTATTCTATTATTCTGCATCCACTAGTTGAGGATTATAATCTCTTTCAAAGAGTAATTGAGCATGTGTTTATAAGGTAAGCGTAAGTGACAGTATCACATTTGTGACAGCAAGTAACCCTGTCCTGGCCCTATTGCTCAGCGATGGGCCTATTTGCAGAAAGATGTAATTTGAAATGGTAGACACCCTGCTTCAGAACAGGTGTAGACACCTGGTGCATGGTGGATATGGTGGCAAGTTTTGTTTACTTCTTCATGTCTAAGCCCTGAAGTTGAGTTCCTACCTTAAGGATGGCAATTTCAGTTGCGCAATAAATGCAGGACAAGGTTCTTGTTCTGGAGTGCAGCAAGGTCAGTAAGGGACCCAGCCGAGGAGACTGTCTGGCCATCTGGGCTGTCTTTCCCCAGCTGACGGCAGGGTCCTGGCCTTTGACAGATCTGGAGTTGTCTCTGGAAATAAATACCTATTCTGCTCAAGTTGTGAGGAGCAGCCAGCCTGCCTCTGTTACGAACCCAGGTTTTTGCAGCCGAGCGGCAGTGCTGTAAATCCAGCAATACCTCCTGCCTGGTCTGTCTGGCCATGGTCTGGTCTGGGACAGGAGCCTCAGTTCACATCGGGGGGGGGGGGGTTGGGCAGCTGGGTGCAGGCTTTCTGTCCTTGCTTTGGGTGAGACGTGCCGTGCTGTAGGTTTCAGCCACTGTGTTTAATGTCCCACGAGCCAGCCACATTTGAGAGAAAACGTGTGCAGGTCCATGCATCTGAACTCTGCTGTCCTTGCCTGTCCTCTTGCAGCGTGGAGGAAGGTTACTTAATAAAGTGAGAACTAAAATTCTGCGTTGTCTTTACTCAATAAAAGGAGAATTCTGTAATGACAGAATTTTGGAATATTTCAGATCCTCGAGATGAAAACACGGATCACAGAATCACAGAATTGTATAGGTTGGAAAAGACCTTTAAGATCATCGAGTCCAACCGTAAACCTAACACTACCAAGACCACCACTATACCATGTCCCTAAGCACCTCATCCAAACGTCCTTTAAATACCTCCAGGGATGGCGACTCAACCACTTCCCTGGGCAGCCTGTTCCAATGCTTGATAACCCTTTCAGTGAAGTAAAATTTCCTAATATCCAGACTAAACCTCCCCTGGTGCAACTTGAGGCCATTTCCTCTTGTCCTATCACTTGTTACCTGGGAGAAGAGACCGACCCCCACCTCTCTACAACCTCCTTTCAGGTAGTTGTAGAGAGCAATAAGGTCTCCCCTCAGCCTCCTTTCTCCAGACTAAACAACCCCAGCTCCCTCAGCCGCTCCTCATAAGACTTCTGCTCCAGACCCTTCACCAGCTTCGTTGCCCTTCTCTGGACTCGCTCCAGCACCTCAATATCTGTCTTGTAGTGGGGGGCCCAAAACTGAACACAGTATTCAAGGTGCAGCCTCACCAGTGCTGAGTACAGGGGCACGATCACTTCCCTACTCCTGCTGGCCACGCTATTTTTGATACAAGCCAGGATGCCACTGGCTTTCTTGGCCGCCTGGGCACACTGCTGGCTCATATTCAGGCGGCTGTCAACCAACACCCCCAGGTCCTTTTCCGCCAGGCAGCTTTCCAGCCACTCTTCCCCAAGCCTGTAGCGTTGCATGGGGTTGCTGTGGCCCAAGTGCAGGACCTTGCACTTGGCCTTGTTAAACCTCATACAATTGACCTCGGCCCATCGATCCAGCCTGTCCAGGTCCCTCTGTAGAGCCTTCCTCTCCTCAAGCAGATCAACACTCCCACACAACTTGGTGTCATCTGCAAACTTACTGAGGGTGCACTCGATCCCTTCGTCCAGATCATTGATAAAGATATTAAACAGAACTGGCCCCAACACAGAGCCCTGGGGAACACCGCTTGTGACCGGCCGCCAACTGGAGTAAACTCCATTCACCACCACTCTTTGGGCCCGGCCATCCAGCCAGTTCTTTACCCAGCGAAAAGTACACCCGTCCAAGCCATGAGCAGCCAGTTTCTCCAGGAGAATGCTGTGGGAAACCGTGTCAAAGGCTTTACTGAAGTCTAGATAGACAACATCCACAGCCACCCTTCCCCTCATCTACTAGGCAGGTCACCTTGTCGTAGAAGGAGATCAGGTTGGTCAAGCAGGACCTGCCTTTCCTGAACCCATGCTGGCTGGGCTTGATCCTTGGTTATTCTCTACATGCTGTGTGATAGCACTCAGGATGATCTGCTCCATCAGCTTCCCCGGCACCGAGGTCAGACTGACAGGCCTGTAGTTCCCCGGATCCTCCTTCTGGCCCTTCTTGAAGATGGGTGTCACATTTGCTAATCTCCAGTCAGCAGGGACCTCCCCAGTTAGCCAGGACTGCTGGTAAATGATGGAAAGTGGCTTGGTGAGCACTTCTGCCAGTTCCTTCAGTACTCTTGGGTGGATCTCATCAGGCCCCATAGACTTGTGAGTGTCTAAGTGGTGCAGCAGGTCACTAACCATTTCCCCCTGGATTATGGGGGCTCCATTCTGGTCCCCATCCCTATCTTCCAACTCCAGGGGCTGGGTACCCAGAGAACAAGTGGCCCTGCTATTGAAGACTGAGGCAAAGAAGGCATTAAGTACCTCAGCCTTTTCCTCATCCTTGTTCACTGTGTTCCCTCCCCCGTCTACTAGGGGCTGGAGATTCTCCTTAGCTCTCCTTTTGCTGCTAATGTATTTGAAGAAGTGTTTTTTGTTGTCTTTTACAGCAGCAGCCAGATTGAGCTCTAGCTCAGCTTTGGCCCTTCTAATTTTCTCCCTGCACAGCCTTGCTACACCTTTGTAGTCCTCCTGACTTGCCTGCCCCTTCTTCCAAAGGTCGTAGACTCTCCTCTTTTTCCTGAGTTCGAGCCAGAGCTCTCTATTCAGCCAGGCCAGTCTTCTTCCCCGCCGGCTCGTCTTTTGGCACCTGGGGACAGCCTGCTCTTGTGCCTTTAGGACTTCCTCCTTAAAGAATGTCCAGCCTTCCTGGACTCCTTTGCCCATTAGGGCTGCCTCCCAGGGGACTCTCTCAACCAGTCTCCTAAACAGGCCAAAGTCTGCCCTCTGGAAGTCTAAGGTGGCAGTTTTGCTGACCCCCCTCACCACTTCTCCACGTATCAAAAACTCTATCATTTTGTGATCACTCTGCCCGAGACAGCCTCCAACCATCACATGGCTCACAAGTCCTTCTCTGTTCATGAACAACAGGTCCAGCGGGGCACCTTCCCTTGTTGGCTCACTCACCAGCTGTGTCAGGAAGTTATCTGCCACACGCTCTAGGAACCTCCTAGACTGTTTCCTCTCTGCTGTATTGTATTTCCAGACTTTTTAGCAAGACCTGTTCTTACAGGACAAGGGGTAATGGTTTTAAACTAAGGGAAGGCAGATTTAGACTGGATTTAAGAAAGAAATTTTTTACAATGAGGGTGGTGAGGCATGGGAACAGGTTGCCCAGAGAGGTAGTGGAGGCCCCATCCCTGGAAACATTCAAGATCAGGTTGGCTGGGGCTCTGAGCAACCTGGTCTAGTTAAAGATGTCCCTGCTCTTGCAAGGGGGTTGGACTAGATGACCTGTAAAGGTCCCTTCCAATCCAAAGCATTCTATGATTTTGTGATTCTATAGCTGTGTGATGGTTCAATTTGTGCTTCTGCCTCCTGTGGAAGGGAGCGAAGGCATTGCATAGGAAAAGCAGCAGCACCCTACTGGCTGCTCTTTTCTCCAGAGCCTGCCAGTATGTGACATTAGACAGAGCTTTAGTGTGGGACAGCTTCCCATGCTGAGGAGAGAGGGAAGAGGAACTTAATCTATCTCTGGGATTGCTCTGACCTGCCCTGGTGCTCAGAGATGTTGATGGTGGAGGAACTTGCACCAGACACCACGTGCAGGATGCAGAAACTCAGCATTTCTGACCGCTGTTCAGACTGAAAGCATAGGAAGGAAAATCTGGGTGATCACTACCTACCTCCTTTTTTTTTTCCCCCTTGTCCTCTTTTGTCTGAAGCATTTTTGTCACTGATTTGTTTTCCCCTTTCTCCTTGCCTTCTCTCACAGGCTTTGAAGCAGCATCGTGGCAGATGAAGCAAGACTGGTGGCTTCTTTTTTCCTGCATGGTTTTTTTTCTGCTTTTTTGCTTTTTTGCTTTCTGCTTTTTTTTTTCTGCTTTTTTGTGCTGGCTGTTTCCCTGGCAGATGCTGTCATGCACAGGGTGCCTACTTGCTTGGGACAGACCTTATTCTAAGGCTCTACTGTGGAGGGAATTCAGCCCTTAGTTCCACATGCCTGTTGCATGCAGCTGTTCCTTGTGAGAGGCCGTTCAATTTTGTAGGATCCTCTAGTTTTGCTCCTTGGGAATGGGCTGCACGGCACCCTTCTGCCTCTGCTCTCCTTGTGTCCATTTAACCAGCAGTCTTAGCTGAGCATGAATCAAAAGCTGGGGGCACTACAAAACTGTTTGGATTTGACCAGGATTTGGTGGTTTCCAGAAGAGCTGTTGAATTCGTGTCTTCTCTGATGTAAATTTCAGCAGCATCCTTACTAAATCCTGTTTGGTGCAGGTAGTGCCCAGGCTGAGAACCCTCGAGCTGCCAGCATTGAGTGCCTGGGATAACCAGCAGCAGGAGTGGAGGCAGGATGCCTGCTGTGACTTTTGGGATAGCACGTAGGCCATGCGTGATCGTTGACTTTTGCTTTGTTTCTCCCACCAGCTGGGACGATTCCCCAGTATGAGGGTAAGGAAGGAAAGGGAAAAGTCCAATGCAGATCCGAGCACTTCCTCTTCCCGTACGGGCGTCTCTGCTTGCGGACAGACATGTCAGGAGGCACCGAGGGGATGTGTGCTGGTGCTCTGTGAGCAGACGCTGGTAAGCTAACGTCATATTCCCTCTCTCCGTGCACTAGTATTATTTGCTTTCTGTGGCAATTTCTCTGTAGCAAGTAGAGGAATGGGGATGATTTCTGAAGTCTGAAGCTGGCCTGCTTCACATCTTCTGCTTCCATGTGCCTCTTCTTTGAGGAGACTCTGCTTTTATTGTTTGGCCTGCTCTTTCTCGGATCAAAATGAGCTGTTCAGTGGTGGCTTGTTTGGGACACTTCTGGTTCTCCAGGCTGGATCCTTCAATCTGCACTTGATTTGCTTGGGACAGTATTTAGGGAAAAGAGAAGAGTAAACTTGCCTCAAAAGGCTGAAAGCAAGTTTTGGTTAGAGCCACATCTCTGGTTCTCTTCTAGTGGATTTTAGCTTTCTAGTGAGACTAAAATCCAATGAATATTGGATAAGCCTGATAGCAGTCATATTTGCCACCACCATATTTTTGTAATAGACTGTACTCTAAGTGGTAAATGTGTTTTGCTTGCTGAGCACTGCTCCGAGAGTAAGGGTGTTAAAAAGCTGGTGTGCTTTTATTCAACAGCTGGATACGAACCTAAGCAAGGAGAAACAGCAGCCTCTGAGTGAGAAGGACATTACAATCAAGATGGACTGTTGTCTGCTCGCATCCAATGCTGTGAGTAGGTGATGGTGTGCTCTCCCCCGACCCCCAGCCTGACCTTTATCTCCCATAACCCTGCTCAAGCGATAACCAACAGTGGATGCATCTGGTCATGATGGCTGCATCTGACTCAAAGTGGATTTGGGAGACAGATAACAACACAATAGCCAAAGGCTATTGTGCAATGCACCCACCTAACCACAGTGAAGAGACTAAAATCTGTGGTCAGTATGCAAATACGACTATGAGTCAATCATCTTACCCCCATAAATAGTGAGCAGCCCAAGAGCCCTTTGAGCTCTCCTGCATGGCAGTGGGCTGCACGCCAGGATCTCCCCTTGAGTAGGGATGCCTCTCAAGGTTACTCCTCGAGGCTGAGAGATTCCTTGCCACAACAGATCCTTGGTAAGTGACTAAACTTTGAAATCTTAGCTAAGTGATATAAAGGATTGATTGTGCACATATAATCCTTTAGACATAAACCATTGACCAAGTCTGGGACTAGGACTGGATCTAACCACACCTAGAATCCTCTCTGAGAAGGAGTTTAGAAAGCAAGGGGGTCCTTTCTGAATCTCATGACTCAACAGGAGGGTGTTCCTGACAGTTTTGTCCTGTGCTCTATGCAGTAAATAATCAAGTGTACCTTGCCTATCGAATCTTGTTAAACCACTGTCGCATTTACCATTGAACCTTGTTAACTCACTGTTTTATATCAATAAAGTATATTTTTGCTTCTCTCTTATGAGTGAAGTGCACTTTCACTCCATCCGTGACGGAGTATTTCTGACCCTTACTGCTGCCTTCTGTGCTAGGGTCCTCGGGAGGAGGCACTATAGGTTCTGCACTGGCTCCAGCACAAAAACTCCAGCCTGGCTTCTAAATAAAAATTTCAGAAGTTTCTTGAGTTAAAATGTGACCTAAAATGGAGTCCCTCTGAGTTAAGTCAAAAGAAATGTGCATACATGTTGAATCTTGCTGGCAGTAGTATATAACACCACAATTATTCTTTTGGTTGCTTATTGAAGACTTGCAGGAAGCTTTCAGTGAAGTGGTTGATCATGCAGTAATTAAACCAATATTAAATGGTGATAAAGGTTCAGCTGTTATGTGTTTCATCATTTCGCCAACTTTAATAGCTTAGTTTTTACAGGAACAGAGGGAATCATGGTGTTCTGTAGCTAGTGATGGCTTCTTTGAATACAACTTTTTACAAGTTCCTGAAAATTAACTTTGTTATTCAGACTAAAATTTTTACTGCAAAGAAAACCTTGATGCTTTATGAATGCTTTTGATATCTCATGATATGTTCAAAAATCTCTCTTTGCAAGAGAAAACTAGTGAAGAATCAGTACATTATATGTCAACAGCTGTCAAAATCTGAAAAATAAAATACAGTTTTGTAGGATGACTTTATTGCCAAATACTGGGCTGGATAATACTGCTTTGCTAAAAGGCACTTTCAAAAATGGAAACATTGCTTTCTGTTCTGCTGGCTATTTCACCCCCACCCCTCCAAAAAATAAAGGTGCGAAAAAGCAAGCTAAGTTAATTCAGGTTCTTCTAATTCTGTTTCTTGAAACTCGAATTTCAGATTTTTTAAATCTTTTTTAAGATAATAAGTAGCTTTTATATATATATAAAAAGTCCAGTGACAAGCCCACTGGCATACATTTTCATTTGCAGTGAAGCCATCTGCTCTCTGCATGAAAATATCTTATGCCATAAATCTGGATTAAGCCTTCACTGCTGCAATACCCTTTCAAAACTTTGGCCAGGGAGCATTTGGGGGGGGGGGTGTGTCTTGGAACAAGATTTCTGGTGTAATTCTCAAGTATTCTGAAGTTGAGGACTAAGCTATGGGGTGTATCCCCTCTGGCTTAAATGGCAAATGGCAAAAGGCTTAAATGGCAAAGCTGCTTCTGGGCTTCTTGTTTGTGGAGAAAGGGAGTACGAATACACTGCTGGATGTGGCACGTTCCAGCTATCAAAGGGTATTGGCAGTGTTGTTGAACGCATCCTTTCTAAACCCAACACAAACAGCTATCGCTGGCCCTGGCATCTGCATCAATAGCCAGGTCTGAAGGGGCTCTGGAGCAGTCTGGGGGCTGCTTCTGGCTCATAGTGTCTACAGGATGAGAAGAGTCCATGCAAGCAGCTCTCTAGTTAATGTCCTTGTCCTAGGATCCCATTCATGGCCATGTGTTGGGGAGCTGGCACAGCCTATTTTCAAAACACCCTGTATATCTCATTCACGGGGCTCGCTATTTCACAGCGAAGGTGACTGATGCTACCAGTTCATGAAGGAGAATAAGGCCTGCCTGCCAGGGACTTGGGTTATGGTGTCTGGAGTCGGAGAGAGGTTTCAGTTATTGGCTGGAAGTGGGGGTTTGTCTGGGGCTTTCTTTTAATGTGACTCCTGTGTTATGGGTCACAGCTTTTGGGTCCTGTTCAGTAGCTGCTCATGCTGGATATCATTTCAGGTAGACAGGTGATTTTCTCTTTGACTGTTCCAGAAGCATGTACTTTTTTTTTCAGGGTTGGATTTGGGGTTCAGTGCATCATTAGTTAAGGATTTTCCATGTTCGGTTTCTGAGATGCAGAGCCAATGTTGAGACACACAGGCATAGTGCAGCAACTGCTCTTCCTTTAAAGCAGACAGACGTCATTTATTATATTCAAGGAAGACCTTCCTGTTAAACAGAAACTCATTGCAAGAATACCGGGAGATGGCCAAGTACCGGCTTCTTCTCTTGACAGAGAAATTGTTACACATCTTTCATTGTTATCAAAGGTAGCTTGTGGTTTAAGAAAAAAAAAAAGGATTCAAGTGATTTGGGCATCTGTGACATTTCAGGACTTGTAGCTGTGCTAGTTTTTAACCAAAGCCATAGACTGGCCCAAATCATAGCTGTTGGAAGCAGAATATAAGATTGGATTTCTGTGAACACACAATGAAGTGCTAGCCCTTATCTAGCCACAAAAGCACCATAGTCCTTTCCATTTGTGATTTAAATACCTCATATGGTTAAATAGAAAAGTTAGGAAGAGAAGAATGGGTCTTTTGGATAGAGTGGTACTTTGCTTGCAGTAAGGGTGTGAAGGTGCTGTGCTGTACAGTGTGACACCAGCACACTCTACCAGCATGCTGAAGGCAAAAGAGGATGTCCTGTAAAACAGTGACAGACATGGCTCTGCTCCCTCTTTCACGTACCCATGGTGTAAACCTGCAGACAGGTCCCCTAAAGAGCCCCTTGGAGCACTGTCTGCTTCACAGACCTTGAAGCAGGCACTGGCTGAAACACGTGCAAGTTGCCTCTTGTGTGTGTAATGCCCATTAAAATTCCTTGTTACGACTCTCTCCCAGTGCGTGGGCGCTGCAGCTGCAGTGCTGACATAGGAGCTTTCTTGCTCCCCAGTGCAGGGCATGAGCCAGGCGGAGAGCTGGACGCCAGCAGTGATGTGTGTCCAGGAGGTGAAATGGGACATCGCAGGTGCGCAACTACTCGGCTGCTTGGAGTCTCTGTGGGTGTTGTTGAGCACCAACCCTGTCAGGTGGCATCAGGAAGGGTGTGGGGTGGGACTCTAGACAAAACTGGGGCTATCAATGAGACACTGGGAGCTTTGACCTTGGGAACAGCCCTGTGGCTGCGTAGAGGTGAGGAAGGGTGGGGGCCATGTGAAACTGCTTGGAGTTTTTGTGTGTGCTGATGATTTTGTCTGTTCTTGGCAGCTGGGTGCAGAGCTTTGGTCCTGACAGCCTTGCCACCCTGCTGGAGATCTTAAAAGGCTCCAGGAGGAGAAAAAGATGATGCACGGTGAGGAGCTGATCGAGTAGGCATCATTGCTGAGTCTGTCATAGTTTCTGGAAAGCCACAAAGCTTGTTGCTGCTCCGTGCTCTTCCTGGCTCTCCTAGCACAGCCCCACAGACGTGGAGCTCTGCATCCATCTCTGTTTCAAGTGTTCTTAATCTTCCTGTCTGTTTCCATACTACTGAGTTTGAATTTAACTAGTATAATCTTACAGAACATGCTGCAATAACTGACCAACAGATAGCATTTACAGTTTGCTACGTGGCTCCTCAGGACTGGTTACTCCTGGGATCAGGCCAATAACTTTAGCGCCTGGAGAACCTGGTTCAGACCTGGGCTTTTCAACAGTCCGATGGCAACCCTTTTCCCCTCCATGTGATTGTTCTCCCTGTGTGTTCAGTGGGGTGGCCATCCTTGTCCCAGGGTGTAAGGAGGATGGATGATGACCACAGCAGTGATGCACAGCACGACACTGTGGTGAGGCTGGGGAAGACTGATCCCTGGTGACCACACATTTTTCATATGCAGGATTATTACTGTGTCTGTATGTGGTCTGGTTGTGTGAAGAGGGAATGAAATACCAGTTCAGTGTGGTACAGCCAGGGAGGGAGGGGAAAGGAAAGAGGATCAGGGCAGATAGAGCATGTGGGGATGAGGCAGTGGTTTGTTTGGGGCCTAAATATCTCTTCTGAGATGGAGATGGTGGGGGAGGTGTTTGGGATTGAGCTGAGGGATCCTTGTGAATAGGGGGGCCAATTGATAGCAGTGTGAATATTGTCTGTATTGGAATTCAGTCTGGTGTTTTCCTGCATAAACAACCTTTTGTGCTGTCTTTTGGAGGTAAGAGCCAATTAGGGTGGAATCTCAGTGTGACTGTTGGTACTGAAGTTCTCATCATAGCCTAATCAGAGAGCTCTGGAGGAGAGAAGGGATGTGTGTTGTTTCAAAAGTTTGTCAGCTTGCTGATTTTCTTCCTCACAGTTCATACAATACACAGAGCAGACAAGAGACCATTTGATGCCTGAAGGCTTTTATGCACAACCAGGTAAGAGCCTTGTCCAGTGTCTGGAGACAACCTCACACAGCCATGTGGTGTCTGCCCAGATATCTCGGGACAGTTGCTGGAATGGGAAGGGGAAAATGGTGGTGGAAGTTGCCTGCTCTTTGGTAAATCCTTGTTATCATCACATTGCTTGTTTTGCTTTTTCCCGTACTGTACATTTCCTGGTACCATCCCCAGCATATACTTTTTCTGGGACTTACAAAATACTTTCCATCTATTTGTCCAGGCCTGTGAGACTTCAGCTGCTCTGCCCTCTTCTGTGGCTTACTCTGCTCCTCTCTGATTATGCCTCTTAACTTATCTAAGAGGGCTTGATGCAATTCAGTATTTTTTCCTCTTTGTCTTTCTCTGTATCTGTGGGGTCTTTTATTTTTATTATTTTACACTCCTATGCAGTGGACACCTGGTTTCCTTTCCTTGTGAATGAGCTGTGGCACTTCCTTGTCCCTATGTGTGCCCTTCTCTGCTCTCCTTGGGTAAACGGAGTCTCTGCTTCCTCCCAAGTCCACACATTCCTTCAGTAGCTCCTGGGGTCTTAATTTTTGCTGAAAGCCTTTCTCTTGCTGGCAAGAGAAAGTGGTTTGAGATGCATCACTCTGTTTCTTGTCACTCCTCTGTCCCTTGAGAAACAAGGGTAACATAGATATTTGGACAAGGTTTTGGAGCAAGTGGTTTCTCATGGTTATTCCTCAGAGCACTCTCAATCACAAGGCATTCCCATTGCACCCTTGTTTAGAGCTGGCCTGGTCTGAGACATTGAGTCCAACTTTCTTTTCTCCTTAGTTTGGAAGCAAAACACCGCTGGGTACAAAAGAGGGGATGCTGCTCCTGGCAAGAGCTGTTGATATCAAAGTCCCTCGCATGATGATAGATGCTTGGAGCCCTGGAGACAGCTGAAGTTTTTGCGTAGAAGCCGCATACGGCTCCTAGGCAGTTACCTGAAGAGCTTTGTTAATGTTGTAGGCAGGTCCATGCCTGGTAGCAGCCCAGGACTCCTCCCAGGCATCTCCAGCACCATTCTGGTTTCTGGTGGAGACATGAAAAGTCACCTTCTGGGACTGCTATCTATTCACAGATAGCAGTCCCAGACTCTCTTCTAAGGTAGCAACCCAGGGACTTTTGTTGATGTTGGAGGCAGATTCATGCCTGATAGGTCCACAGAAATTCTCCCAACATCTCTGGGGGCAATTTGGTTTCTTCTGGAGACAGGTGAATTCCCAGGTAGCAGTCCCCGACTCTTCTAAGGTAGTTACTTGAAGAGAATTCTGTATGTTGGGGGAAGGTCCATGCCCGTTAGGTCCCCAGGCCCTCTCCAAAGCATCTCCAGGAGCATCTTGATTACTCCTGGAGACAAGTGAATTCCCAGCTGGCAGCCCCACTATTCTAAGGTAGCTACCTGAAGAGCATTGTGTATGTTGGAGGCAGGTCCATGCCCCGTAGCCCTCTGGGTATTCTCCCAGACATCTCCAGGCACGAGATGGAGACAGCTGAATTTTGCAGGTAGCAGCCCCAGACTCCTCCAAGGTAGCAACCTGAAATGTTTAGTCAATGTTAGAGGTTAGCTCCTTGCTATCCATGCCTGGTAGGTCCTCTGGTGCTATCCAGGCAGTTCCAGAATATTTTGGCCTCCCCTGGAGATAGCTGAATTTCGCAGGTAGCAGCCCCAGACTCCTCCAAGGTAGCAACCTGAAATGTTTAGTCAATGTTAGAGGTTAGCTCCTTGCTATCCATGCCTGGTAGGTCCTCTGGTGCTATCCAGGCAGTTCCAGAATATTTTGGCCTCCCCTGGAGATAGCTGAATTTCGCAGGTAGCAGCCCCAGACTCCTCCAGGAAAGCCACTTGAGGAGTTTTGTGTATGTTGGAGGCAGGTCCATGCTCTGTACTTTGCTGGGAGTCCTCCCAGGTAGCTTTGGAATGTTTTGCCCTTCCCTGGACACAGCTGAAGTCCTTTGTAGAAGCTGCATACAACTCTTAGGCAGTTACCTGAAGAGTTTTGTTCATGTTGGAGGCAGGTCCATGCCTGGTGGCACCCCAGGACTCCTCGCAGGAAACTCCAAGAGAATTTTGGTTTCTTCTGGAGACAGGTGAATTTGCACCTAGCACTCCCAGACTATTCTAAGGAACTGCTCAAAGAGCATTGTATATGTTGGGGGAAAGTACATGCCTGGTAGCTCCAAAGGACTCCTCTGAAGCGTCTCCATGAGTGTGTTGGCATCCTCTGCAGATGGCTGAATTCCCAGGTAGCAGCCCCAAACTCCTCTGAGGTGTTTTGTTGATGTTGGAGGCAGGTCCATGTCCTTTATGTTCCTGAGATCTCACTGTTAAAGAGTTTGGCCTATTCAACTGTTAGATCTTAACAGAAAGAAACTAATAACACAGCATGCAAGAATATTAAGCTTAGTTAAAACAAAAGTAAAAAGGAAGAAATCTGTGACAAAGTTATATGGGCCAAAGGTGTGGAAAATATTGAAAGAGATTAGAAATGGTCATGCTGTTGGTGGAAATTATTGAAAGAGATTAGGAAATGCTCATGCTGTTGGTGAAATAACCCTTTTATCCTCCCCAGAGCCCAGGTCTAAAATGAAACAGCACCACCTAAGGCTCAAACACGAAACTGGCCAGCAGTGAAAGTTGATCACTGTCACCTTCCCTTGAGAGCCCCTTCACAGCCCCACCAACACTGGGGCTCTGCGCTTCCTCTACCACCTAACCCTCACCCTCACCTACTCCTCACCCTAGCCAGAGACCAGCTGGGATTTTGCTGCAAATTGAAATGCTCAGCAATAGGGGAAGTCGACTGACTGTGCCAGTTTATGTCATTAATACCTACCACACCAGTCGCACAATCAGCTGTTTATCACAGGCAGACAGAAGGGCACAGACAATTCCCAGTTGAGCAATAGTTGTGGAAAAGTACCTCTGGATCTCAGAAAGCCCCCAAATATTTGATGCATGATGGTAGTTTCTTCAGAAGGAAATAAATGGTAATTGCAGCTCAGAAGTAGGGCAGAGAGTTATATCCTCCAAGAGTTTTGCTTTGTCTCATACAAGAAGGGAAGGAATTGTACCTTCTTGAGAGCTCTCCTCCTTAAAGTTAAACTCTCAAAGGTGTCAAATCAAAAACTATCTAAAAAGAAAGCCACCTGAAGTGACTTACATGTAAAAGTTCCTGAAATGACTTACATGTGAGGACACTGATGACAGCTCAAGGCTGGATGGCACTGGCTGAGAAATGGAGGACCTTGTTGATGTGCGTTTCCATTACGCACATCACGCAGAAGCTTTGCAGGCAACCTGAAGAGGGAGGGAGGGAGGGAAGGAAACTTCTTAGGTTAGCAAAATATCTGTTACAATGTGAAAACCTTATGGATGTGTTGAAGTTGTAAGAACAGTCTCCACTCCCTATTCTGCATCCTCTTCCCCCAATGTGCCAACGTCCCATCTTGCTGTCATTCATCAGCCAGCCCATACCAGTGGAAGGACAAAAGAAGAGAGAAGAAACAGTCTGACAGATATTGCTGCTGAAGCCACAGCACAACTGCCATACAAACCACCGGGCTTAAAAGCAGTCCAATGTCTGACCTGCTGTTGCCCACTCCTGAAAAGATATGCTTGACTGTTCTTGCTGAAGAAATTGACTCTTGGAAAAAATACAAGTGACCAAAGACACCCAGGGGATACGGACAGCAGGTATGGAAATCCTTCCTATTTTACCTGAGCAATGGCTGATTCCCATAGCAAAAATGCATCATGATCTAGGGCATTTTGGGACTGCTGCACTAGCCCAGACAGTGCTGAAGAATTGGTTGGTGCCAGGAACTTACGCTGCAGCCAAATAAACAACTGTGTCTTAAACACACTACCTTTAGCCTTAATGAATATTTAGCAAAGACCTCAACAAAAAACAAAACTGTCTCCCTATGAAATCCTGCTTGACAGACTGATACAACTCCCTGGAACTGATGTACCTGCTCATGTAATTTTATTAGCATGAAATGAAAATGTGACCCAGTATATTTTACAAGTTCATCAATTATTAAAATACAATCAGGCCCAGGCCCAGCTAATACAACCAATGCCTCTAGAAGGGGCTCTGCACCCCTTCAGTCTAGGGAATTACATTTGGGTAAAAGTACACAACAGAAAGGATAACTTACCTCCTCGGTGGGAGGGACCATTTTTTGGTATTGCTAAACTTTCTCATTAGTAAAGATGGAAGAAAAAATCAACTTGAATCCATCACTAAGGGAACATCCACCACTGGAGAGACTGATTCAACTGCAGCTGGGAACTTACGCAGAGCCAGCAGATTGGCTGTGAAACCACTGATCTTGTGTAAGAATTCGACAACAGGAAAGTGGAAAGTAATCTGATACTTATGAATTGCACATGGACTCAACCATACCCTTACTCAGAATGAGAGTGCAACCAAGGGATAGTTATTTTTGCTATTTGTGTCTATTTGTTTTTCCTGTTAATGATGAAGCCTAGATTTCAGTATTGTAGCCTTCCTTATAAGCTTGTGGTGGAATATGGATTATATGTATTCATTCCATAATTTGGCCATAGCAGCAGCCCAAACTACAACATCAGAGGCAAATAAGCCCGACTGTTGGATACGCACACTTACCTGGCAGGAGGTCCGCTTTGACGGCCCCATGCCAGAAGGACATGCACTGCACAGCTGGGTGTTTATAGATGTGTATGTGTTGAACCTCTCAGTGAAGTGATCACCTAGGACAGAGGACAAAAGCATAAAAGCAGTGAAGCCTTTTCCTCAAGCCAAAGAGGCAATCTCACCCAGAGTGGCTTTCCTGAACAGCTGCAGAAGTGCCAGCTGTTTGAAAGTATGCACAGCTCACTCAAGGGCTGAGTGTTTTGTGCCCCACTAACACAGGGGAAAAAAAAAGCATGCGTGTCTTCTGAGAACGAACAGCTGGAGAAGCGTTACTTGTTCCAGGTGTGATCTCCATGTTTGCCATGGGACATCCACAGGTGCGATACGCTGGAGCCACATACTTCCTATTCCGGGACATGGAGGGCTCCACATAGTCATGAGGACCTGGAGAGCAGCTGTCATCTGTGAGAGGTTTTGCCTTTTTTATATGTGTAAGCGGGGGCTTTGGCTTTCGTGGGACTGTGTTCCAGGTAATGTAGGAAAAAAGCTTGTGAAAGGACACCCGCAGGACACTGCACATTTAAAGCTCCTTGGTAACTGGAGGAGGAGGAAGAGGAGGAGGAGGAGCTGCCCACCTCATGAAATTCCCTTCCTAGGGCACTTGTTCCTCAAAGAGCTATACAAGCAAGCTATGCAGTGCCTTGTAGTGCCAAAAAGTACATCTCCAAGCACAAATGATTTTGCAAATGCATTACTAAATAATCTTCAAAAGAGAGTCCATCTTCTGCCAGCATGGTTCCAGTGACTATCAGGGAGAAAAAAAAAAAAAAGAAAGACTTTCTGAAACACAAATGTAGGCACTTGCTAACTTATGACAGTGTAAACCAACATTCTGTGGTGATAAAGTATTTTACCCCCATAAGTAGTTGCTAAGCTGACTTGAAGCAAATATAAAGACCACTGTGATGATTTTTTGCTTTTCCAGGAGCCCAGGTAGGAACATTACCAGCAAATGCAGCACAGTAAGTTGCTTTTACTGGTAGGGAAACAGCCCTCTCCTAGCCATGGCAAAGCAGAGCTTTTTAAGGAAATAAAGTCCATGTGTGGTTGTGGTTTTCAGAAAGCACTGCAGTGTTAAGTGCCTTTGAAAGACTAATTATGAAAGTGGTTTTAATAGTGTGTAGCCAGAAATTTGAAACTTTTCTCTTACTATGAAGAAGGAGAAGAAAAGGACGAGGTGGGAGCAACAGATATAGAGCAAAGACACAAGACCAGCCTCCTCCTGTGAACGTCCCTGTGCAAAGTCAGTGCAAGGCAGATGCACAGCCAGTCCTGTCTTTAGCTGTCTGGAGAGCACCCACTCTCGGCCCTGAACACCAAGGCTGAGTCCAGCTCCCACAGCAGGACAAAGCAGAGACATTTCCCCATTCCCTGCGGGGCAGCTGTCCCCAGTGCTCAAAACTGTGAAAGACATGATGCTAACTGCAATACAACTTCCTTAGAAGAATGAACACTACCTGAGACTATAAGCTTTTACCTCAGGGTCGATAGGACCCCAGGACCCAATCTAAGCCAGCTCTTGCCAGCTGAGAGTACCCCATACCATTGATAAAACAGTGGAAGATTTCCCCTTCAATGAAACCAGGTATAGAACCATGGCCAGAACTGCTGTCACTTTACCGAACCAAACATTTTTCAAGCGGGCACTTCTGTCTGTAAACCATACTCCTAAAGTATTACTGGGGTCAAAAGGGGGAGCATCTTGCATAGGAGGGGATGGAGCATCCCTCTTGAGGCAGTCCTATTCAAGTTATGGTTTCAGTGGGAGTCCTTCCTGAATTATCATTTCCTGAGAAGACAGTGCAATGATGGAGGTAAAGTGTCCACCGCTGAATGGTAGGCTTCTGGGCCACCCCTAGGGGCAATTCTCAGCCTTCAAGGTAACTTTCAGAATGGGGAGAAGGGTATTGTCATGAAAATTTTGCAACTGGCCTGTGCCAACTGAGGAGAGAGACTAGGACGCAGAGTATAGAATTACAAGACTAATGTGCACATGAGGTGTCCCAGTCAAATTGGGGCACCTTGGATGCGGTTTTACATGCTTTCAAGCATTCAAGTACAACATGAGTTGACCAATTGCTACTTAACACATACATATACTGCTGTTTGCAAAGTAACTCTAATTCTATGGCGTCATCAACCATCTGCTTCTTTCTTGATCTAGGCATCCCTGGAGTCGGTCTTTCTACAGTTACTTATCTATGATGCCAGATAATGAGAGGGATTCACAGAGGTGTTGGAGATGCTGGGATGCTGGTGTGATCTGGGTAGTCCAGAGGTATCCTTTCTTCTTCAGGGTGGGGGCTGTCCTTCTCCTCCTTGCAATGAGCCAGGGTTCTTTAGTCATGCTGACTGAACCATGGCTATGCAGCATACAATGTAAACTATATATATCTTATATATCTTATATATATAAAAACTATATATATCTATATGTAAACTATATATATCTTAACTATATATATCTTATATATATATCTATATATAGAAAGTTCATACAATTTCATAGTATAAAGACTAATTGGTACAGTGATTAGGGAATGAGATTTTCCTAATAGTCCCTCCTTTTCTTTTGACTGTCAGGGTCACACTATACTATTCATTATTTTAGTCCCAAGTCGGGTGCGTAAGGTAATACAACGCTGTAAACACACTTATATAATTACAGAGCAAACCAAGATAGTGAATAACTCAACCCAAATCCTTTTAGTTCACAGTCCTCTACCTAAGACTGGGAGCCAAAAGGTTAACCACCCAAACAGATTTAGGGAAGATCCCTGCTTTACTTTATGTAACATTTTAAAATGAGTCTTTCTCTTGTTTCTATCAGTTTCATTTTTCTGGTCTTCATTTATATAAAAAACCCAGCAGCTGTTCTTCAATAATGCACATACTCTGTCCTGTGCTGCTAAAAGGTAGTCTAGGGCTAATCAATTCTGTATTACCATCTGTGATAATAATTTGATTTCTTCCCGTAGGACTAGAATACTATCTACGGTTTCATTAATGGCGTTTTCTTATTGTTTTGAAACATTAGTTGACAAATAGTTCTTTCTAGTTTTGCAACCCCTAACCATGGGATAAAAGCTGTTACAGACAGGTGGAACTTAGTGCCACGTTCTATCAGAGGGCTGTAACACTTTTTCCCATAGATATCAGTAGCTAGGAGCTACAGAGGCAGAAGAGATAATGGTTCTAACCTGTACAGATGATATTGATGCACTTAGAATACACTTTCCAACTCAGGTTGAGGGTAAATACTCAAATGTCCTTTCTCCACCTATCTAATATTGCCCTGGTAGTTGTGTAAATAGGGTACTACATCTTCAAATACATCTGAATCATATAAATTATTTCCTGTAAAAGGGTTAGCATGTGCCAGATTTGGTTGTTTAGGTAAACCAGTAAGTTTTGGACCCAGGGTAGATGACTCAGAGCAATCAGGATCCTATAGGCCCATAGTGGCAACGAAACTTTTAACATTATCTTTACTTTGATTATGGCTTCCTGCAGAATACCAAGTTAATCTATCTGCGAATATCCACATTGTCTCAGAGTCTGCAGGGCCTGATAAACTCAAGGAGATGCCTGAATCTCTCCTCCCACGGTGTTTCTGGGAGCAGTTGTCTCTTTCTTCTTGCCCATGTTTCTGCTGCCTGGAGCTTGTCTCGGCTAGGACCTGTTTCTCTGTCCCCACATCTCCTCCCTCTTCACACTCACAGGCCCCATCCCACCTGCTTTGTGCTCAGCTCTGCCCTGCAGACACCTCCTGGCAGCAGGGCTCTGCCCCGAGGCATCTCTGTGTGTGCAGGGGTTAAGGAGCAACTCAGACAAGTCCTAACGAGAACTGGGGTCTCATCTGGGGCCTTCTCCAGAGCAGAGAAATAAATTCCCATCTCCCATGGCCCATACAGCCAACCAAGAGGAGAAAACTCAAAGCACAGATTTCTACCCTTTCAGGTAATCCCCTACCTTGACATCCATCTTTAAAATGACCCTCTGCCAATGTCCTCAGGGTGATGTAGAAGTCTGAGCAGCCCTGACCCACACTGCACCCTCTGGACAGCAGAAGGACCCTGCCCTACTGGTGGTCACTCCTTCCACCCACAGCTTCTCCCCACAGCGCCATGGAGAGCTCCCCGGGCAGGCTGAGTGCTGACCCTGCTAGGCAGCAGAGTTCCTGCCCTGATGCACAGCCCCCTGGGGCACCAGGACCCTGCTCTGAAGGACAGCCCTGGGCACCCCTGGCTGCACACTCACCTTCACACCCGTGGACCGGTCCCTGGGAGAAGGCAGCTGTCATGCCCTGTCCTTCTGATGGTGCAGCAGGGAATGCCTGCTCTGTAGCATGTCCTCCTCCTCTACACTAGGAAAACTGTGAGAGTCCTTGTGAAAGATCATATATGCTGTGGGATGTACTAGCTTTTGATTATTCCTTTATGTGGGATAATTGCTGGAGGTGACTTAGAAATTAAATTTATATTCACACTTTTAGGTAAGGTACAGCATTGAAGAAGATTCCCGGGTGGAATGCGGCTGACATGCAAGGCCATTCCATGGAAGTTCCCTAGGCCTGTAACCTTAGACATCGGCGACGCCAGGGGAACTTGGTGTATTGAGTCTGAGAAGATACTGTTCGGAGGGTGGAGTGGTGTGGAGATGCCGTGGCCAGGCTCTGCAATTAAATGGGAACTGAAAGGTATTTTGTGTGACCAGTAAGCTGCACATTTGCTACGCTGGGCCAACAGTCTATCATGTTTCTGACAAAATGCTGTCCTTTGATGAACTTTTCTCATTATAACATCAGTATAATACCAAAACACACCTCCATCCCAAAAGCTACCCGCCTCCAAGGTGCAACCACCCCTCACTGAGCTTGCACTTTGAATTTTTCCTAGCCTATACCTTTAAAAGCGAAGCGAGAAAACTTTACACCAATCCTAAACAAAGGTATGACTAGAGTCACTCAAGCTCCACCCAAAAGGTGAAAGATAGTATAAAATAGCTTAAGAGAAAGAGAATGTTAGGGAAGACACCATCGCATACCACTCTGACCTCTGGGATCAGTCGACGCGCTGAGCCTCTCTTCCCCCCCATTGGGACACCTTTGGGTAAGATTCAAACACTTGGTTATACCAAGCGCCTCCCCGGGAAACTTAGAAATCTCTATAGAGTTGCTTTATCATCTTTTGACACATTTATAGCCGGCAGTGTCACTCATACTCTTGCTATTTGCACGTGCTTTGCAGACAGTGAATTTATCACCATTAATCCAAAGAATCTGTGTGTCTGTTGCTCTAATAAACTGCACTCTTCATTAATCTAGCCATGGTAGTTATTGAACACAACCAGACTCTTTACATGTGGCCGTGATAGTTCATGCAACACGACTAGACTGGGGGTGCAGCGCATTTAAATTAATGCCGTCACCTTAACTCTGATGAGTGGCTGCATATACAGTCCTTAGAAAATAACCGTTGACCAAGTCTGAGACTAAGACTGGACTTAGCCACACCTAGACTCCTCTCTGAGAAGGAGTTTAGAAAGCAAGGGGGTCCTGTCTGAACCTCATGACTCAATGGGAGGGTTTCCTCCCCCAGCCACTCCTCAGATTCCTATGTGACAGTAACTTTTAACGCAACACTTCAGGAACACCATCTGCATTGTCCTGCACATCAGAGACTTAGCGTGTCAAGGGCTGTGAGGATTTCTCCCACAGTGAGCTTTCAGCATCCTCCCAGTCCAGAATGCATTTGTGCTCTCTCTGCCTTGCTCCTCTCCCCTTGGTGCTTATAGGAAGTGCCCTCAGCCCTGCTATGCTTTGCAGAGGAGCTGCTCCCGGGCAGAGCTGTCTCCCTGCATCACTGCACACTTGCCATGAACTCCCTCCATCCTAGGAGACCAACCCAGCACAAGAGCAGAGGACCAGCCCAAGATGTCACTTTGCCTCCTCTGGGCTCCCTCCAGTTGACCCTGGGGCTCCAGGGCAACCTACTGTGAAACAGGCTGAAGGAATCACTGATGTTCCATCCCTCAGCTGGGGAGAGACGCTTACTTCCAGCAGTCTCATTTCTCCTATCAGGAAAAGACTTGGGCATGAGAATCACCTTTTTTTTTTTGTCCCATCATTAGCAGGACACCCAGCAAGGCAACAAGGAAAGACCTAATTTCTCCAAGCTGCGGGGATGTCCTCAGTTGAGTGAATTTAGGCATTTCATTCCGGGTTTGTAGTCCTAGGGCTAGAAAGATATTCAGCTCTCTTTTGTCCATGCCATGTCTCTGCTCTGAAGCAAAGCCTTGGCACACATGGGGTCTTGCACGCTTGGTACCAGGTTTCCTTACGGCAAGTATGAGTTTGCCTGGTTTCACAGCTGGGGTGCTTCAATCCAAATGTGCAGCATAGCACTCAGCCAGGGGCACACGCAGGATAAGCTGGAGCCATTCCTGTGGGAGACAGAGCTGTGACATGGTGGCAAAGCTCAGTACAGCTGGTCTTCAAGGATAGCATCCTTGAAGCCTAGCAATAGTCCAGATCGAAGTTCAGTCTAAGCCTGTAAGGCAATTCAAGGGCAATATAATGAGTGTTTACTACTTGAGGAACAGTTAAAGAAGGAACAAAGATACCACTGCTGAATTTAGTAAGCGCAGGTGTAGATACATCCAAGATTCTCTATGTCCTCTTTGCCTCGGGCTTCACCAGCAATGTCTCCCAGGCCTCTATGACTCAGGGCAGGACTCTGGAGGAGATCAGCCAGCAGCGGATGGGGATCAAATCAGGGATCACTTGAGCAAACACAATCCTTACCAGTCCATGGGACTGGAGGGGTGGCATCCCAGGGAGCTGAGAGAGCAGGCCAATGTCACAGTGATGACACTCTCCATCATCTTTGAAGGGTCATGGAGACCCTTGGGGAACTCCCTGATAACTGGCAGCACCCAAATGTTGCGTGCACTTTTAGAAAATGGCCAGTGGATGAGCACTGAAACTCAAGGCTGTGCCCCAGAGCATGTCCACTCGAATGCCATTTCTGGGTGTCTGAGAGAGAAGGTGACTGGATTTACCCAAGATAGATTGCGCCTGGCCATCCCCTTTGCTTTCTGTGATGAAAGGACAGGATTGCTGGACACGGGGAGAGCAGCAGTTGTCTTTTAACCTGGAAGTCAGCAAAGTTTTCAACATCATCCCCCCACAATATTCTTGTGCCCAAGTTACGATATTATGGCCTGCATGGTGGATAAGTAGATGGGTAAATAACCAGATGGGTGGTTGGGCTCAAAAGGATGTGGTCAATGTGTTGTACTCTGCCTGGAGGCATCTAGCTAGTACGGTCCTGCTGGGGTCTGTCCTGCCACCTGCCCTGTTGAATGTGTTTTTAAGGACTTGGAGGAGGCAAGAGAGTACTTTTTCATAGCATTTGTAGATGACAGCACACCAAGGAGAGCAGCCACTACATTGGAGGGCAGGGCTGCCATCTCACAGGACATAGACAGGCTGGAAGGATGTGCCAAAAGGAACCTCATGATATCCATTAAGGACAAATCCAAAGTCCCAAACAATGCCCCAAAAGTCAGCCAAGTCTCTGCAATGACAGAGGCTGGGGGCTGCATGCCTAGGTAGCAGCTCTGCGGAAAAAGCTCTGGTGGTCCTTGGGTTGCATTAGGCAAAATGGGAGCCATCAGCAAAGAAGGCCAACAACATTCTGGGCTGTATGAGAAGAAGCACAGACAGTGGAAGTAATTTTCCTCCTCTGCTCAGCACATTTTAGAACAGATCCAGAATACTTCCCTAGGTTTTGCCCCCCCCCTCCCCCCCAATGCCAGAGAGACATTGGTAAACTGGAGCCAGTTCAGAGGAAGGCCACCAAGGTGATCAGGGCTGGAGCATTTACATTGTGAGAAGTTTAAAGAGCTGAGCTTGTTCAGCCTGGAGAAAGGAAGATCTTGGGGGAACATGCAGCAGCATGGTGCTGTGTCCAGAAAGACTGAATCAGGCTCATGTCCATGGTACAAGACACAAGGACAAGAAGCAATGGGCTGAAACAAGAGAGGGTCAGGCTACATATAGGGAGTAAGTTTTCCAACAGGAGGATAGTAAAACTCTGGAAGCTGTTTCCCAGGGAGTGTGCACTGGCTCTATCCCAGAAAGTGACCAAGATGTGTTTGGATAAAGCCCTGAGTAATCTGGTCTGACCCTTCTTTGAGCAGGAGGTTCAGACACCTCCCAGTGTGCCTTCCAGTGTGAATGATGCTGTCCTTCCTTCTCCTTCATGCTTTCAAATTAGGGAAGGCTCTCAGGTTCTCCCTGACCACAGAAGTCAGGTGCAGGGCTCCTTCACAGGTGACACCAAACAGCCTTGACCACATCCTTTGCTTCCTTTTTCATATCCATTTTCCCTCTCCCCCACAATACCACAAGTTCTTCTCTTTTACTATCATAATACTCTGTGAATCCTTTCCCCAATGCCATACATTTCTTGTTTTGTACCCTCTTTTGGTATTTCTGAGATGGTTGCTGTGGTATTTTCCACCTTGGGTAGCAACTCCATTAAGCACATCCTTCTCTTTCATTACCTGTTGTGTCTTGCAATTCCCCATATTGTTATCTTGTTTGAGCACTGGCCCACAAACCTTAAATGGTGACGTACTGGAGTTTCAGTCTGGAGGGACCTTCACACACTTGTGTATTTGGCCAACAAAAACCTCTTGAAGTTTTACCAGGGAAAGGGGGCAAGGTCTGCACTGGAGGCAGAATAACCTTGTGCACTGGGACAGGCTGAGACCTGACTGGCTGAGGAATGCCCTGTGGAGAATGGTATGGGAATTATGATGGATGCCATATGAGTGGGTCTCCCATTTTGAAAAGAGGATGCAGAAACTGGAGGAGGTCCAGAGGAATTCTGTCATGATGGGATTAGGAGCCTAAAGCCCATGAGCTGTGTGGAGAGGCTGAGGGAACTGGACCTCTTTAGTCTGCTGAAGGGGAGGCACAGGGCAGTCTAAAAGCAGTTGACACCTACCTGGAGAGGCAGTGGAGCCAAACTCTTCTGCAGTGGCAGATGGTATGGGAGAGGCAACAGACACAGGCTTCTTCCTGGGAGCTTCACATTGGGCCTTAGGAAAAACTGAGAACGTGTGTGGTGCTGCACCACAGCAGGAACCCCAGAGAGGATCTGTATTGGATTTGTGTGGCAAGGTTTTGGCAGCAGGGGGGGCTACAGGGGTGGCTTCTGTGAGAAGCTGCTAGAAGCTTCCCTTGTGTCTGATAGAGCCAATGCCAGCTGGCTCCAAGACAGACCCACCGCTGGCCAATGCTGAGCCCATCAGTGACGGTGGTAATGCTTCTGTGATAACATATTTAAGAAGGGGGAAAAAAACCTGCTGTGGAACAGCAGCCGGAAGAGAGGAGTGAGAATATGTGAGAGAAACAACTGTGCAGGTACCAAGGTCAGTGAAGAAGGAAGGGGAGGAGGTGCTCCAGGCGCTGGAGCAGAGATTCCCCTGCAGCCTGTGGTGAAGACCATGGTGAGGCAGGCTGTCCCCCTGAAGCCCATGGAGGTTAATGGTGGAGCAGATATCCACCCTGCAGCCCGGGGAGGACACCATGCCAGAGCAGGTGGATGCACTCGAAGGAGGTTGTGACCCTGTGGGAAGCCTATGCTGGAGCAGGCTCCTGGCAGGACCTGTGACCCCCATGGAGAGAGGAGCCCACGCTGGAGCAGGTATGCTGGCAGGACTTGTCACCCTGTGGGGGACCCATGCTGGAGCAGTCTATTCCTGAAGGACTGCAGCTCATGGAAAGGGCCCATGTTGGAGGAGTTTGTGGAGGACTGTCTCCTGTGTGAGGGACCTCACACTGGTGCAGGGTGTGCTGGTTTTGGCTGGGATACAGTTCATTTTCTTCATAGTAGCTAGTATAGGGCTATGTTTTTGATTTGTGCTGAAAACAGTGTTGATAATACAGGGATGGTTTCATTACTGCTGAGCAGTGCTTACACAAAGTCAAGGCCTTTTCTGTTCCTCACACCGCCCCACCAGTGAGTAGGCTGGGGGTGCACAAGAACTTGGGAGGGGACACAGCTGGGACAGCTGACCCCAGCTGACCAAAGGGATATTCCATACCATATGATGTCATGCTCAGCATAACCCGAGGGGGAGGTTGGCAGGGGGGCCACTGCTCAGGGACTGGGTGAGCATCAGTCAGTTGGTGGTGAGGAATTGCTTTCATTTGCATCACTTGTCTTTCTTGGGTCTTATTTCTCTCTCTTTGTAATTTTCCTTTTAATTACATTTTTTTTTTTAATCAGTTATTAAACTGTTTTTCTCTCAACCCACAAGTTTTCTCACTATTACTGTTCCGATTCTCTGCCCTCATCCCACTGTGGGGAGGGGACAGGTGAGTGAGCAGCTGTGTGGTACTTGTGCAGCGAGCGGCTGTGTAAAACATGACAGTCCTTTTTGGCGCCCACCGTGGGGCTCAAAGATTTTGACATAATAACAGATTGACCAGAGCATATTAGAAGGGATTTATATCTGTTAACAGTTACAGGTCATGATATTGATTCATCTGTTCTTGATATTATTTTATCTGATCTGCGCCATGCTCTTTTTTTTTTTGCTGTACATGTTAAAGATTGGTGTTGGCTTTTGCAGTTTGCTGTGCTCTGTAGTGATTAGTGATGTTTTGCCTGGGAGATTTGTTATTAAACCACTGACCTTGAGCTTGATCTGGTATTTGGGCTTTGTACTGAAGCCATTACTGTACTTCAGGTACCATCTCATGGAGACAATTAACAATTATACTTCTTCCTGTGAGAGGTTTTTTGTGGAGGTGTCAGATGGAGTGATAGTGCACTTCACTCGTAAGAGAGAAGTAAAAATATAGTTTATTGATATAGAGTAGGGAGTTAGCTGTTGGAGTGGGAGACGGACCCAGAGTAACGATGAATCTCAATATGAGTATGGTCGTTCTCCTTTATTCAGATTACTTAACAGGTTTATATAGAAGCTAAGCAAAGCACGCGCTAACAGCGACTATTCTATTGGATAACTATACTTGTCCACGCGCTTAAAACAATTATATGATTGGTACAAAGTTGCCGTTCACGCACTGTTCACAAAGGGGGTCTTATCAGCACTTTCCCAGGCTTAGTCCCGTTTATCTTGCTTTACCAAGTACTCCTTCTGCTGTTCTCAAGGGAATTTCACCTTGATCTCTGGCTCCCAGGCCCCATCAAAGGCTGGATTGCTCACATCAATTAAGCTGTGTCCTTTTTCACTTAACCATTCTTCCACAATTCCCCCTTCTTGTTTTTGAGCGATCCAGGCATGATTTATCATGGTTCTAAAAGCCTTTTTTACACAGCTACATGCTACGCAAAAACACAGACCTATGATAACCAAAATTATTAAAAGTCGTAATCCCTCAGCTAACAAACCCTTTAGCCATGATGGTAAGGACCCAAACAAACTGGTTAACCATTCATCAAAAAAACCCTGATTTTGTCGAATTTTGTTGGCATGCTCTTTCAGCCATCGTAGTTGTTTGTGAATTGATTCACTGTGATCAGACAGGTTCATACAACACATGCCTTCAAAATCCTCACAACCATGACCTTGGGCTAATAATAAAAAATCAATTGCTGCTCTATTTTGCAAAATTGCGTGGCGTAAGCTATTTTGATCTTCTAATAGTGTTTCTATTACCTGGGTGGTGACTTTTGCTTGTTTTTTAGCCCAACAGGCTAATTGCCCAACCTGTTTCAGGGCTCGTCCTGCTGCCCCCCCAGGTATGAACAGGGACAGGAACACTCTCTCAGTGGTACTGAGGAGGGCAAGTTCATCATCACAATCCGGGGAAAGACCCGTGATTTCTCGTTTTGTTCGATGTTTGATTTCTATTGTTTTATTTCTTACATCTTTCCACCAATTTTGATCTGGGGCTAATAACGTTAATTTTCCAAGACAGCACGGCCCACCAAACACGTTCTGTGGAACTCCTTGCCACGCTCTATCACCACATATTAAAAAGACATCTGGAGGCAAGGCCTTAGGAGTGCCATTGTTCCAGATTGGTACTCCTCCCTTAGTCTTGGCTCCTAGGGCCGCCTGGTCCCCACAATAACCAGCTGGATCGTAATAATCGTTATAGCGCCTTTCTTTTGATGTGACATTTGTCCATTCAATCCAGTTAGATGTTCTATAATAATTGGTGCCAGTAAAGGCGGGTCCTCCAAATATAAAACAAGTTTGAGTCCAATTTTTTGTTTTATTGCCAATTCTCATTGATCCTAATAAGCTTAACTCTTGGGGGTCCCACGGCAGTGTAACATTTAGACTATTGATGAGTGTGGCACTGCAGCCACTAACATTGGTAGCTCGACTACAGTTTTTTGTAGCAAAACTACTAAAGTCAGTTGCCTTAAAACCTGGTACCCCTAGTAGACACGTCCGGAAAGGCTCTGTAGCAGACGCAAGTGAGAGGCAAAACGCTTGTTGACCTGTTTTGTTCGCCCAGGTAACCCACATATTTTCTCTGGGCTCAATTTTGTGAAGACTCATCACCACCGGGAGTACTATCCCGATGATCAGGGGTAGGTTCATCTTGCTTGTCGGATGAGCCATGAGGAGTTAGAACAGGCTTCACGTTTCTGCTCGGCACCCACACTGGACCATGACCTGTGGAAACACACATATATCCTCGACCATTAAATATAACTGGGACTGGCCCTAGCCACATTCCAGAGGCAGGATCCTTGTAATTTACTTTAAATTGTGGTAGTGTCATTGTATCATTAAATTTAAGGTGCTGATGATGGATTACTACCGGCGGTTCTTCTCTATCTCCCATAAGACAGAGAAAGTTCAGTGTAAACAGTACACGATGCACCCTCTGTTGAGGGTCTACCTCTATATCCTTTTGCTTATTTAGATAGTCCTTCAAAATTTGATGCGTGCGCTCCACTAGTCCTTGACCAGTAGGCGAGTGTGGGATCCCTGTAACATGATTGACTCCCCATTTTGCTAAAAATGCTCTAACTTTTTGGCTAATATAAGCAGGCCCATTATCTGTTTTGATACGCTCAGGCACACCTAGCACCGCAAAACAAGCGAGCAAATGTTTACATACATGATGCGCCTTTTCTCCAGGCAACGCAGTTGCCCATATCATTTTTGAAAAGGTGTCTATGGTGACATGCAAATATTTCAATCGACCAAATTCGGGAACATGTGTGACATCCATCTGCCATAATTCTAACGCTTTTAATCCTTTTGGATTCACTCCAGACCCTATGCCTGGACCGTGATTTCCACATTTTGGACAGGCCTGGATTATACCTCTTGCTTCATTTTCCGTTAAATTAAATTGTCTTTTTAGACCTTTAGCATTTTGGTGGAAATTTTCATGACTTTGTCTAGCTTGTTGAAATTTGTCCATAGGAGGTGCGTGGCACACGGGACTAACCAGACTGTCAGCCAGCTGATTACCTTGACCAAGACCAAGGTCCAATTGATGGCTACGAATATGGATGATACAGCAGGCTGCTGTATGTTGACCTAATACAGACCGCAGTCTGATAAATAAACTCCCCAATCTAGGATTCGTTGTTTCCCGTAATAGGGCATCTTCTAGACGTGGCACTATTCCAGCCACATACATTGAGTCAGTTACCACATTTAAGGGAATATTTATCCAATTAGTCAAAGCCCAAATTACTGCAGTCAGTTCCAAAGTCTGGAGGGAATCTTGAGGCTGCCCCTCCATGACATACTGCTTCCAATTGTCGCCTTCCTTCCAGACACAGGCTGCACGCCGCAGGCGCTTGCCTGCATCTGTATACACAGTGACACCATCTGGTAATGGGTTGTTGCTTACTTTGGATCTCTGTATCCACTGATTCCGTCTTAACATCTGCCATAATTTTCCTTGTGGTTGTTGAGAGTGTATTTTACCACCATAGCCTAATAGGGCATTCTGTATGGCCTCAGCATTACGAAGCCACCACTCTACCTCCACAGTACTAACAGGTATACTAATGTCCTCTGGTTCCTGGCCACTAATTTCTATAATTTGTGACCGTCCTTTCCGTATTAATTCGCCTACTGCTTCAGTTCGTGTTTGGATACTCCTTTTTGGTTGTACGCTTAAAAATACCCATTCTAAAATATTGAACATATCTCCTTGTCCTTTGCATTTGACAGTGGCAGTGGCATTTAATTGAAAGGTTGAGGTGAGTTCCCCTTTCTTATTTTGCCACTGACAAATGACTGCATAAGGTGAGTCTTTTCCATTACAGACGATTAACAATATTGGCAGTGGTAAGATGCGGCGCGATGACCAAGCTGCGTGCATTTTTTGAATGATTTGCTGTAGCACCGTGTGGTGCTCCATTGTTAACGTCACTTTGTCCGCAGGATTTGTCCCGCGCAATAACGCAGTCAGGGGTGCAATGTCAGTATTAGAAATACCAACACAATTGCGAACCCATTGAATGTCCCCAAGCAAGGTTTGGATGTCATGTAAGGTATGCAGTTGAGTGACAAGCTCTGTTTTTTGTGGTCGGATTTTTGAGTCTGTAATAGACCACCCAAGATATTTCCAAGGGGCAGTATGCTGCACCTTCTCTGGTGCAATGACAAGCCCCTTTTTCGCTAATATGGTGATGAGCTGGCGCAATGACTCGTCTGAGAATGGCTGTTCTCGACAGCAAAGAATATCGTCCATATAATGATAAATTATCGTATTTGACCATTGGGCTCGAAGTGGTTGCAGCGCCCACGCTACGTACAATTGACACAATGTGGGTGAATTTTTCATTCCTTGTGGTAAAACAACCCATTCGTATCGCTCTGCCGGTGCAGCCTTGTTCACCGTCGGCACAGAGAAGGCGAAACGTTGAGTGTCTTGTGGGTGCAGTGGAATGGTAAAAAAACAGTCTTTTAAGTCGACTATCAAGATGTGCCATCCGTGTGGTAACATACTGAGAGATGGCATTCCGGGCTGCAACGCACCCATAGATTGCATTTGGTCATTGACCTTACGCAAGTCATGCAAAAGTCGCCATTTTCCACTTTTCTTCGGGATTACAAAAATGGGAGTGTTCCAGGGACTAACAGAAGGCTTAATATGTCCAGCTGCCAGT
Source organism: Mycteria americana (assembly GCF_035582795.1). Classification (NCBI taxonomy): domain Eukaryota; kingdom Metazoa; phylum Chordata; class Aves; order Ciconiiformes; family Ciconiidae; genus Mycteria; species Mycteria americana. Next base: position 23,207,267 of record NC_134372.1, read on the forward strand.
TGTTCAGCAACCAATTGTTTGGCAATTTGCAGTCGCTCTTTAGTCATGGGCCACTGGTCAACCCACACAGGCTCATTTGTAAGCCATGTAAGTGACGGGTTGGGCGGCTGCTCCCCAGTGCCCATGACTAAAAATGCTTTGTTGTCAGAACGGCTCCAATTTGACTTAGCACATCTCGCCTGATTAGTGCTTCTAACGTCCCAGGCAAGGGCAACACATACACCTTAAGAGTGGCATGCTGCCCCTCCGGAAACTGTAAATGTATTGGATGTTTGCTAATATAGGGTACTGATTGTCCACCAACTCCTGCAATACTTGATGTTGGTAATTCTACTGGCCAACTTGAAGGCCATATGTTGCGGCTGATGATTGTAACATCCGCCCCAGTATCTAACATCGCATCAATTTGTTGCGATGTGCCCTGTTGAGTAATAGTAATTTTCATTGTTGGCCGCTGATTTAATTTTGTTGTAAAACAAACAGCAGGGCCAGTGGACCCGAAACCTTGATTGCCCCGTCGAACATTTGATTGAGGCATATGGGTCAATGGGTTGCTAATAGCAACTATTTGTGCGATTTTACTACCTTTAGGAATAAACACTGGTGGACAAACAGTATAGACCATGATGTAGATACGACCCATGTAATCTGCGTCGATTACTCCAGGTAACACGATGAGACCTTGTATACCGGCGGAGGACCGGCCTAGTAGCAATCCTCCAACGTTGCTTTCTTGATGAACAAGAGGTCCTATAACATTGCTGGGAACTTTCTGGACATTAGAGTCAACGAGGGTGACATCTACTGTGGTTTCCACGTCGACTCCCAGGCTTCCTCGGGTGGCTGGTAGGCACTGTTGTAGAAAACCCGTGTTCCGTTTTGGGGGTTCATTTGTGTCTGCGCGCGACCTCTCTCCGTGCTCGGCTTCCAGTTTCCCGAGCATGCCTTGGTAGCATGATTGTTTTTCTGGCAGTGGTCACACCAAACTGCAGCACGACAATTCGTTTTCATGTGGCCTGATTCCCCACAGCGAAAACAGCTGCCACGAAAAGGTTGTTCTGGCGGTCGGCGAGGTTTTCCTTTGGGAGTAGGGCCTTGTTTTTTCTGCACCACTGCAACTAGTGGCTGCATTATTTCTCGAACTGCCCCCTGGACCGCAGCAGCAACGGTATTTCCCTGTCGTGTTTCGGCTCTTTCTACTCGTAGAAGCATTTCCTCTACTCCAGCTCCTTTGGGCAAACTGGCTAGCATTTGTCTTGTTGTCTTATTAGCATTATCAAAAGCTAATATTTTGAACATTTGTTGTCTGTTGTCTTCTGATAAATCAGGATGATTCATGATAGCTTCCCAGAGTCGATCTACAAAATTACTGTATTTCTCGGTTGCTCCTTGTTGGAGATTACTAAAGGAGGGAACGTTGGATCCTGGTAGGCTAAGGAATGCCTCAAGTGCTAGCTGAGCAGACAATTGTAGCATATTCGCTGGAAAAGTTATCTGCACTTGATAGTCGCTGTATGGTCCTTGCCCTACGAGCATATCCGCAGTGATTCCACGAAGTGGGTCCCCGTCTCTTTGTCTTTGAGCAGCAGCATTAATGGCTCGCTGTTGCCAGGATGACATCCACAGTAAATACTGTGTTGGGGTAAGTAACAGTCTCATCAGGTTTTGACAATCATATGGACACATGAGGTCGGCAGAAAAGATCCAACTAACAATTTGTCTTGTAGCCTCGGATTTTAATCCATATGTTGAGACGGTGGTTCGGGCTTGTTGCAGTATTTTCCAATCATGAGGCTCCCACTTTCCTTGCCCGTCTCTCTGCACAACTGGAAATGCTAGTGTCATAGGGCCTTCAGCCCCCCCCACAGGCTTCCACTGTCCTTCTACAATTGCATCTTTGATGACACCGCTCCAGCGTGTGGGTTTAGGGAGTGCTGGAAGGTTCATTAAACATGGAGGCACAGCTTCTCCTTTCCTTTTTGTTTGTAATTCCAGAGTATCAAGACGTTTTAAAACTGCTTGCAACATTTTTGCAGTGGCATCAGAGGATTGTGGCAGCTCTTCCCCGCTAGATGGTGTGGTAGTTCCAGAGGATTCCGTAGAGGGGGGTAGGGGCGGATAGAATGAGGTTGAGGGCGGCAACGGAGGCGCGGAAGGTGGTTCACTGGGCGGAGCTGTAGGGGGAAGTCGGCAGGCTGCTCCGCCCAAGTCGTTACGTTTTGTCGCTCCCGCCCCTCCAGGGGGTTTTGGCGGAGCAACTTCCGCATTCGCTTCACAGTTTGCATTAACCCTGCTAACTGGAACTTCCGCCTTTTCTGGCGCCTGCACTGATTCTGCCATAACACGCAGTTCAGAAACGTTTTTACAGACAGTTCCAGACGCGCCTCTCACGGCAGGCAGCCCAAAAAATCGCGCAATAGGTCCTGGTTTGATTTCGGGCTTATCTTTAGACACTCCCGGACCTAACATTTGGGCAGCAGCGCAAGCTACTTCCCTCTCCGCCTTCATCGCTTTCAAAGTTTCCAAGACAGTGTTCCAGAGTCCACGAACCGCCTTTATTTCCTTTTCTTCCTTTTTATCCCCCTCTATTGTTTTCTGCCACATTGTTCCTCCAAAATCTCGCCATTCCGATACGGAAAATAACATGCAGGTGTCAGAAAAGTGACCCCAACATTGTCCCAATTTAATCAACCTTATTAACTGCTTCACTGGTGCTTCTATCCCTCTCTTAGAGAGGATTCCAGTGAGCAACGTGGCCGCAGCTTCTGTTTCCATCACTGCGCCTGAGAGGTGAGGAGCGACCTCACACCGGCGTCTGCCCTGCTTCTTGCTCCAGGCAGCGCTTCCCTCAGCCGTGGTTTCCCAACTCCCCTCCTCTAGCTGCTTACCGCAGTCATGGAGATTTCATCGGTGCGTCCTCTGCTACCAGATGTCGGAGTGGGAGACGGACCTGGAGTAACGATGAATCTCAATATGAGTATGGTCGTTCTCCTTTATTCAGATTACTTAACAGGTTTATATAGAAGCTAAGCAAAGCACGCGCTAACAGCGACTATTCTATTGGATAACTATACTTGTCCACGCGCTTAAAACAATTATATGATTGGTACAAAGTTGCCGTTCACGCACTGTTCACAAAGGGGGTCTTATCAGCACTTTCCCAGGCTTAGTCCCGTTTATCTTGCTTTACCAAGTACTCCTTCTGCTGTTCTCAAGGGAATTTCACCTTGATCTCTGGCTCCCAGGCCCCATCAAAGGCTGGATTGCTCACATCAATTAAGCTGTGTCCTTTTTCACTTAACCATTCTTCCACAGTTAGCAAAGTTCAATGCGACAGTTTTTTAACAAGATTCGATGGCAGGGTACACTTGATTATTTACTGCATAGAGGACAGGGTCAGACAAAACTGTCAGGGAGACCTTCCCATTGAGTCATGATGTATGGAAAAGGATCCCCTGGCTTTCTAAACTCCTTCTCAGAGAGGAGTCTAGGTGCAGTTAGATCCAATCCTCGTCCCAGACTTGGTCAAAAGTTTACGTCTAAAGGATTATATGTGCGCAATCAATCCTTTATATCGCTTAGTTAAGATTTCAAAGTTTAGCATGCTATTAGTCACTTACAGAGTATCTGTTGCGGCAAGGAATCTCTCAACCTCGAGGAGTAACCTTGAGAGGCATCCCTACCCAAGGAGAGATCCTGGCGTGCAGCCCGCTGCCGTGCAAGGAGAGCTCAAAGGGTTCTTGGGCTGCTCACTTTTTATGGGGAATAAGATGATTGACCCATAGTCATATTTGCATGCCAACCACAGATTTTAGTTTCTTCGGTGGGCGCATTGCACAATAGCTGTAGGGTGTTGCATTGTTACCTGTCTCCTGAATCCACTTTGAGCCGGATGCAGCCATCATGACCAGATGCATCCATTACAACTACCACTGGTGGTTATCACCTGAGCAGGGTTGCAGGAGATAAAGTTCAGGGGCGGGGGGAAGCACACTGTCACAAAGCTCATTACGGCATTACAGCTAATGTCTACCCCACAGGAGAATTTTTAGCAAGGGAAAGACAAGAGACTCAAATTAAATCATGCCACCACCATCAGGTGGAGAATGAGACCTGTTCGCATATTATTGGATATTGTTCGATGGTACAGGACACTAGGATTAAAAGACATAATCAGTTATGTGAACTATTGGCAGATGAGGCAAAAAAGCAAGAACGGATTGTATTCCAGGAGCCGCTGTTGAAAGATGAAAAAAATGAATTATGTAAGCTGGACTTAGTTTTTGTTAAGCACAATCAGGCTTTAGTAGTTGACATCAAAGTGAGGTATGAGAGTAAATTAACATCATTGGCTGATGCAGTGGCAGAGAAAGTTAAGAAATATCAACACCTAAAAGATCAAATTCACGAATTAACAAATACCAATATTGTCAAATTTATAGGGTTTCCGTTAGGGGCACGTGGGAAATGGTATCAAGGCAATTAGAGCTGTTAACAGAATGGGGGCTCTCCTCTTCCCAACAGGAAAAGGTCGCTCGTTGTTTATTGAATCAGGCGGTGTTTTCTTCAGTGGACATTATACATATATTTGTTAGTCAATCACGGACTACTGTAAGATCTTAATGAATTATTGAATTGTAACTGTATCATTTAATGAACTGTTAATAAACTGATTCTTTCTATCTATCTATCTATCTATCTGTCTGTCTATCTATCTATCTATCTATCTAAGGTGTGAGCCGGACCCCCCCAGGAGTGCCAGTGGTGACAAAAATGGTGACAAAAGCTGCCGAGGGTGACAAAAGCTTGTGTTAGGGTATTGATACTACGTAGGGATGTTATGGGCTCGCATCATGATGCGTCATCTATCCTGCCAAAAGACATAATCATTGGTCTTTACCTAAGTGGACAGGGCACCTTTACTTAATCTGAAAAAAGAACATGTATAATTTTATATATGTTTGATAAAATGTTTCTTTACTCTGCAGCAGTCCGTCCCAGTGCAGGGAGGGTCAGGGGAGCCACCCCCCCCAACCCCGAAGGCCCGCCTCTCTTGCTGCTCACACCTGCCGCCCTGTCATCGCTGCTCACCGCTTCCTCCTCCTGCCTGAGCGGGCTCAGCCAGCGGGGCTTGTCATACCCTGCACCGGCAGATCCCTTCTCATGAGCTGCTGCCTGCGCTTTGACCGGGGCTGCCCGCTTTGCCCCGGGGGCTGCATCCCCCCACCCTCCCTGGCAGTGGTAGTGGACCGCCATCGGGTGAGGCAGGGGGGGAACAGGGGTCAGACTCTGGAGGCGGATGTCAGCCTGCAGCGGGCACCAGCAGAGGCGAGAAGCAGGGTAGCACTGGGGACACGGTGGTCCCCAAAAACCGGGCAACATGCACGTGTCAGAGAGAAGGGGTAGAGGCGGCGGCAGTGAATGCAGGCCGTTGGCTGGCGAGTGAGATGAGAGCACCTCCGTGAGGGGCTGTGCTGGGACCCCTCCCTCCTACACACACACGGCTCGGGCAGGAGCCAGGCTTGGGCGAACACACACGAAAGCCTGTTGCCGGCGTTCGGTGGTGGTGGCGAGGCTCAAGCCAGCTGCCCCTCTCTGCGGGGGCGGCCCAGTGCTGGCTGTGGTGGCAGGCGCGTGCCAGCACGGGCCAGGAGAACCCCTCCGTGCCCCTCGAGAGGGGTGGAGAGGAACGTGATGCCCGTGCGGCAGTGCATCCCACCACGGTGGCACTGCCACACACCCGGGGCCACCCGCGGGGTCCCCTCTCACAGCACATGGTGCCCGGAGGCAGTGGCGGTAGCAGAACGGGAAGCCCACACTGTGCCCCGCCCCCCTCGGTGCACGGGGCAGGGTGGGTGAGTGTAGAATCGGCAGCGTGGTCCAGACGCCCAGCACGAGCGTGCCCGTGCGAGAGCGCCCGGTAACAATCGTTCCGCAGGTTCACCTACGGAAACCTTGTTACAACTTTTACTTCCTCTAGATAGTCAAGTTCTACCATCTTTTCGACACTCCAGCAGGGCTGGGGCCAACTCCGCCGAGGCCGGGTCGAGGACCTCACTAAGCCGTCCAATCGGTAGTAGCGACAGGCAGTGAGTACAAAGGGCAGGGATTTAACGTGATCTTATGACCCACACTTAACTGGGAATTCCCTGTTCACAGGAACGAATTGCAGTCCCCAATCCCCATCATGAATGGGGTTCAGTGGGTTACCCGCACCTGCTGGCGGAGTGTAGGCACAAGCTGAGCCAGTCCGTGTAGCGTGTGTGTGGCCCCAGACATCTAAGGACATCACAGACCTGTTATTGCTCAATATTGGGTGGCTGAATGCCACTTGTCTAAGATGTTGGACACCAACCGCTCGGGCACTGCGTAACTAGTTAGCAGCCAGAGTCTTCTTCATTATCGGAATTAACCAGATAAATTGTTCCACCAACTAAGAACGGCCATGCACCACCACCCATGGAATCGAGAAAGAGCTCTCAATCTGTCAATCCTGCCTGTGTCTGGGCCGGGTGAGGTTTCCTGTGTTGAGTCAAATTAAGCCTCAGGCTCCACTCCTGGTGGTGCCCTTCTGTCAATTCCTTTAAGTTTCAGCTTTGCAAATCATGCTTCCCCCGGAACCCAAAGACTTGGGTTTCCCAGGAGCTGCCCAGCAGGTCATGGGAATAACACCATTCTTGAATAATGCAAGCATTCTTGTCAAATGCTTTCACTCTAGGCCATCTTGCGTCGGTCCAAGAATTTCACCTCTAGCAGCACAATACGAATGCCCCCAACTCTCCCTCTTTATCATGGCCCCGTTTCCAAAAACCATCAAAATAGAACCGGAGTCCTACTCCACTATTCCTAGCTGCAGTGTGCCAGCAGCGGGCCTGCTTTGAACACTCTAATTTTCTCAAAGTAAATGCTTTGGGCCCTGTGGGACAATCAGTTAAGAGCATCCAGGGGGTGCCGAAAGGCAGGGGCTGGGACAGGCGGTGGCTTGCCGGGTGGCGGTCCACCAACTCAATCCCAAGGTCCAATTATGTGCTTTTTAACTGCAGCAACTTTAAGATATGCTATTGGAGCTGGAATGACTGCAGCTGCTGGCACCAGATTTGCCCTCCAATGGATCCTTGCTCAAGGATTTAAAGTGTGCTCATTCCAATTACAGGGCCTCGAAAGAGTCCTGTCTTGCTATTTTTCATCACTACCTCCCCAGGTAGGGAGTGGGTAATTTGCAGGCCTGCTGCCTTCCTTGGATGTGGTAGCCATTTCTCAGGCTCCCTCTACAGAATTGAACCCTGATTCCCTGTCATGCGTGGTCACCATGGTAGGCACAGACAGTACCATTGAAAGTTGATAGGGCAGACGTTTGAATGGGTCACTGCCGCTGCAGGGGCATGCAATCGGCTTGGGGATATCTAGAGTCACCAAAGCTGGTGGGCAGGCCCGGGTTGGTTTTGGTCTGATAAATGCACGTGTCCCCAGAGCTCGGCGCTCATTGGCATGATTTAGCTATAGAATTACCACAGTTATCCAAGGAGCGGGAGACAAGTGACTAAAGGAACTGTAACTGATTTAATGAGCCATTCGCAGTTTCACTGTACGTGGACATGCATGTCTTAAGCTTTGAGACACGGATATGCTACTGGCAGGATCAACCAGGTAGCTGCCACCCACGGTGCACGCACAGATGCCCAGCCCGCTGGCATGCCCTGCCAACCCTGACTCTCCCTGCTCTTTCACCTCTCCGACCTGCGGGAGCAACATCATGGACGCGACGGTGGTGGCTTGGCAGCGGTGGCACCAGCAGTGGCAACCATGAAACAGACGCCTGGGCAGGGCCAGTGGACCATCCCCAGAGAGGCAGCGCATGACTGACCCCGGTGGCCGACCCTTCCCATGCCACTGTGGGCAAGGAGCCAGGACCACTGTGCAGCTTTTTCCTCTCGTGCGCGGCAGTGCCATGCTCCCATTTCCCATGAGAGGGGGACACATGTGGGTGTGCACGCGCACCTGCTCCACATGGCATCAGCCGGCTGGGGCTGACCCACCCCTGAGGCTGGTCCAGCTGCAGATCGCAGTCAATCAACAGGAGAAGAGGAGGGACTCACTCCCCTACTGCGGGAGCAGCAGATGTGCTAGCGGAGACAGCAACCCTTTGAGGCATGCACGGCCCTGTGACTGAGGCCCATTCTGGGGTGGCTCGCTCCGCAGCAGGCGGGGGTGCAGCACGAAAAGCCAACACAACAAGCAGGAGCATGGCGGAGGGGGACACGCCCCTGCTGCCCGTGGCACACCTCGGGGCCCAACCAGCCGGGTGCGTCCCCACGCTCTCGCTTTCTTTTCCTGTTTTCTTGGCTCAGCCATGCCACTGCCCAGCACTTCTTGTGGCCAGCACCTGCAGGCACCCAGTCCAAGGCCGGCACTGGTGTCTCGCATGGTTTAGGACACCCGAGGGCTTGCAGGGCCACGTGGCCATCACACAGCCTGGTTCAGTAAAGAAGTCCGAGGAGTCCTGCCAAGCTGGGGGGATGAGGCGACATGGCGAGACATGCACCCTGCCGCCGCCATTGCCGCCATTGTCACGGCCCCCTTCGGTTGGGGGAGGACGACAACACCTTGCATGCAACGGGAAGCAAATTGGAAAGGCGACCACACTGACTGAACACCAGACACCGCCATCGCTTCCTGTTACGGGAAGCACGGAAGAGCCAGCCCGCGGGGGGCCCTTTCTGATGTGACCCGAAAGGCCTCATCGATCAGTAAGGAAATTTAGAAAGAGAAGAGAAGAGAAAGAAGTGGAGGCCCCACGGCCGCAGTCCTGGGACAGCGAGAGCTGCGCATGCCCATTGCCACCTGGAGGTGGGTGGCAGATGCAGGGCCCTGCATTTGAGCAAGTGGTCAATGTCTGCAGAGTGGTGCAATGCCGGCCTGAACACCAGCAGAGCCGGCCCGCTGTGAAGCCTCTCTAACACACCCAGGGACACCTCAGTGGGTGTTGCCTGCTGGTCTGGATTGGTCAAAGTGGGGAGGAATGGGAGGTGCCGCTGGCCACCCGCTCCAGACAACGATTCCCTTGAGCAAGGTCGATGGGATGGGGAGAAGGCGGGGCAGGCTTGACTCCCCGGTCTTCCAGCGTTTGAGTGCTGGCAGCTGCCACTGGCCTCCAGTCTTTGCCCTGCCCCACGGGGAACTGCTTACCCCAGGGGAAACAAAGACCAGGCACTGCCACCTTGCCTGTGCTATGCAGTCCCTTCACCAAGCCCTCTGGACTGTGGCAAGTCGGACACCGTCAGCCACCCACATAGGGCTTATGCCAGTGAAAACGGAGGACGAGGTGCCATTGCCTCGCCCATGCCACCATTGGGCCCTTGGGGGCCAGGGAAAGCCATGGCAGGCTTGACACCCCCAACTGTCTGCCTCCAGTGTACGCTGGCAGCAACCTTCACCGTCATCGGGCCCCCTCCGGGCCGCCGCAGAGGCTGGACCCCTTTTCCTGGCTGTGCGTTTGAGTGCTGGTGGCCGCCACCAGCTGCCAATCTTTGGTCTGCCCTACGGGATCCGGCTTTAGCCTCACACCCTTTGGCAACTGCTGCTGGAGCCTGCCTGCAGCTCTGGTTCTCCGCTGCTCCTGGCCCCTCGGACACGTCTGTCTGGCTTGTCGGACAAGCGCCAGGGGACAGCCGTGCCGAGCAGGCGGAAGGCGAGCCGTACCACCAGGGGAACCGCCACAACGGCTGCCGAACGTCCCACTTTGCCGGCTGAGCTGCGGGCATTGCACCCACTCGCTAGCACTGCTCCAGAGATGAGTCACCGCTCGCTCCTATAGAATGGACCAGCACATCCCCAGCCCTGGCGAGCTCCAAGAACGGCGCCTCTGCCCACCAGGGAGATGCGCCAATGAGGCCGACTTTTACAATGACATAACTGAAGGCAGTGAGAAACAGTGACCCCTTCAGCAGCTCTGAGGAAGCGGTGGGGACAGCAGGTCTACCCCTTAGGTCCAGAAATGCGACAGTCCCACCGGAGCCGGGTAGATTTGGCTGCCCTTTTCATTGGACACTCCGGCAGCAACATCCCACGGTCTCCGGATACCACTGGCAGCCACCCCAGGCCCTGAACCCAGGCAGACCTGGCGGCCAGCTGTGGAGCCGGCTAGACCTGGCAGCTGCCCCAGGCCCTGAACCTGGCCAGATCTGGTGGCCAGCTGTGGAGACAGGTAGACCTGGCAGCCACTCCAGGCAGCTAAACTGGCTGGACCAGGCAACCGCTGCCAACCCCAGAGCCGGGTAGACCCGGCTGCCCTTGCAGAGCCTGGTAGATCTGCCAGCTGCTCCATGCTCCGGAGTCTGGGAGGCTGGGCCCCCGCAGAGGTAGCCCGGTGATGACCCACCACAGACACACCGGGACGGACCTGATCAGGTACTGGTCACGGCCGACAGGCAGGGAACGCACGAGGGCCACGCGACCCCTCTGCCATCCATCGCGGCAGAGCCCGATGATCGGGACAAACGAGTTTATGCTCCAATGTCGGCAGATCAGTAAGAAGCCCGCCTGGGAGAGCTGGGGCACGGGGCCGGCAGGGATGCTGACTGCTGGGCCCTGGAGATGCTCACCCTCCTTTGGCGGGGTGGCAGGGGTCGCCATGGTGGGGTAGGGAGGGCATGCGGTTGGGGCCAGGGGCCGCCACCTCTGCCCAGTCTGCTGCCCACAGCAGTGAGAAACCTAATTAAGAACGGGAATAAGGAAAAAATAAGGGCGGGGGGGCAGGGGGGAGGGGACAAGAAATTAAATAAAGAAATAGCTAAATAAACAATAATAAAAAAGAAATGGGGTGTGCGTGTGTTCCTTTACACAGAACTCTCTGGGATGGGGGTGGGCGGGCAGTTTGCGCTGAGGGAGGTGGGGAGGGCGGCCTTAGGATGAATATTAATCCATCGCTTTCCATTAATTGTTGGTAGAATTAACATACACCAACCTACGGTTAATGAATGTAATGAATAATTCATTCACTGGTAATTAATATATTAATTATATAATTAGCGATAGAGCAATATGGATTAAAATTTACTAGAATTAATTAACATCCACTGGATTAAGATTGCATTAATAATTGATTATTGATAACGAGTTCTAGATCAGGAACAGAGCCTTCCTATCGAACGCGATTAATGACAACTAATAATTAACTATCAATCGATAATAAATAATTATCAGATAACAGTGATGATAAGTTAAAAAATAATTACTACATGAGAATTAATTAATTGGCTAACAATAACATTAACAAAGAGTATCACAAAATACTGATAAATAAAATAATCGAACTTTATTAATTGATAATTAATGTTAGCTATTAATAATCAAATAGTAATTCTTGACAATTAATTGATACTAACACAATTAATAAAAACTATTGATAGATTCATTAATTTTTTATTCCTTTCTTTATTGTGCGCCGATAGGTAAAACTAACCCAAACAGTGTGGATCAATAGGAATGAGTAATTAATAAGAAATTAAATTATTAATAATTAACGGTTGGTTGATTAATTTTTTATTGATTTATTTATCCTTCACCCATAGCTTTAGAATGCATGTCTGGACAGTAAATAATAACAATACTGAGAATCAAGGACAAAGCATTAATAAATATTAACTAATAATTAATAATCAATAATAAATAGCAAAAAATTATTAATGTTTATTAATAATTTATTACCATTAATCCTGATGTATTATTTATTTAATCATTCTCAGGATATTGATTAATTAGTTAATTAATATTATTTAATGAATTATCAGAAAGAGTATTACCGGATATCGACAAGTAAATAAATAAATTAATAGGTAATAAGACACAAATGATACAAACTAACATTATTTGTTAATTATTAATAAAATTAATTAATGGTAATTAATAACGTATTAATTTTGTACTCATTTATTGATTGCATGGCAATAGATTCACGGTACCCCAGTGGCCACTAAAGAATACAAAAATGAAAGAGTATTAATTAATAATTAATTCATAACTAATTAACAATAAAGTAAATCAACATCTGGTAGTAATGATTTACTTAATTTTTTACGCGTTTGTGGTATGCCAAAATGTAGTAGATAAGAAATAAAAAATAGTGTAAATGAGCGTTCTTAATTAATTAACAAAAGAGTAATGATGATTGTTTATTCTTTTAATTATTTTATTAATGGTAGGACAACAGGCATTAATAAATAATATATTAAGTAGCGTTGATAAATGTTAATTAATAATTAATTAATGAAGAATTAAATTTATATTTATTAAAGACTTGTTAAATTTTAATTCATTTATTAAATGCATGCCAACAGAAGAAGGAATAAAAATAGAATAATGGTAATAAATATTAATAATTAATAAATAAAATAATGATGATAATGATTTATTTATTAATTCTCCGTTAATTTATTGGGGATACACGAAGAAGTAACCAATGATAAATAAATAAAAATAAAATAGGGCGGATTAATAATTTTAATGTTCATTAATCTGATTATTTAATAATTATACATCAAATAATGATTAATATAATATTAATAACTGATTCATGGTTAATTAAATGAAGATAAATCATGAGTTATTTATTAATTTTTAATTGTTTATTACCAAGGTATCAATCGAGGATGGAATCATTAATTACTTATATATCATTAACCTCCCCCCCCCCCCCCGCTCCACCACACAAATCCACACTCAGCAGGGAGGCCAGGTCTACCCCGGACTCCGGGCAGGGAGGCTGGGTCTACCCCCGCAGCAGGAAGGGACCCCAGGTCCACCCCACACTCTGGGCAGGGAGGCGATGGCTACCCCAGAGTTGGGGACAGCCACCGCCTTTGCTGGGGCTACCAGATCTACCCCAAGTCCCAGTAGAAGGTAATGGAAAAAGAAAGAAATTGACATAGACACGCACAGACACGCGGGGTGTGCATTTGCTCAGCTTCGTCAGGGTGCAACATGGTATATCTCACTCTCTCACAGCCCAGCTTTGAATCTCGAAGCTTCCAGTGATTGCACTAAAACGAAATATGCCAGCACTGAATGCTGTATCCGGATCTCACTGTCTCGTGGAACTGCATTCACTGCCGCACAGACACTCGGGCTCAGCACATCCTTTGCTTCGTCAGCGAGTAACATTGTGTATCTCACTCTCGCTCAGCCCAGCTGCGAATCTCGAAACTTCCACTGCTTGCGCCCACACGAAAAGAGCCAGCAGTGAAAGCTTTATCTTGTTCTCACTTTCTCTTGGAACTCCATTCACTGCCGCAGACAGACTCGGGCTCTGCATTTGCTTATCTTCGTGAACGTGCAACGCTGTGTCTGTCACTCTCGCACAGCCCAGCTGCGAAATTCCAAACGTCCAGCGATTGGGCACACACGAAAGGTGCCAGCACTGAACTCTCTATCCAGATCTCACTGCGTCTTGGAACTGCATTCACTGCCGCACAGACACGCGGGCTCTGCACTTGCTCAGCTTCCTGCGGCTATAGCACTGTATATATCACACTCGCAGAGCCCAGGTCCGGAATTCCAAACGTCCAGTGACTGGGCAAACATGAAAGGTTCCAGCACTGAACGCTCTATCCGGATCTCACTGTGTCTTGGAACTGCATTCACTGCCTCACAGACACGCGGGGTCTGCACTTGTGTAGCTTTGTCAGGATGTAACACATTGTATCTCACTCTCTCATAGCCCAGCTTTGAATCTCGAAGCTTCCAGTGATTGCGCCCAAACGAAAGGTACCAGCACTGAAAGCTCTATCTCGTTCTCACTGTATCTTGGAACTCCATTCACTGCCGCAGAGAGACTCGGGCTCTGCATTTGCTTATCTTCGTGAACGTGCAACGCTGTGTCTGTCGCTCTCGCACAGCCCAGCTGCGGAATTCCAAATGTCCAGCGATTGCGCACACACAAAAGGTGCCAGCACTTGAGCTTTAGATGGTTCTCACTGTCTCTTGGATCACCATTCACTGCCGCACAGACACGCGGGCTCTGTACTTGCTCATCTTCCTGTGGGTGTAGCACTGTATATGTCACACTCGCAGAGCCCAGCTGCGGAATTCGAAATGTCCAGCGATTGGGCACACACGAAAGGTTCCAGCACTGAACGCTCTATCCGGATCTCACTGTGTCTTGGAACTGCATTCACTGCCACACAGACAAGCGGGGTCTGCACTTGTGTAGGTTTGTCAGGGTGTAACACGTATCTCACGCTCTGACAGCCCAGCTTTGAATCTCGAAGCTTCCAGTGATTGCGCCCAAACAAAAGGTGGCACCACTAAACCCCTCTCCGCATCTCACTGTCTCTTGGAACTGCATTCACCACCGCACAGACACTCGGGCTCTGCATTTGCTTATCTTCGTGAACGTGCAACGTTTTTTCTTTCGCTCTCACACAGCCCAGCTGCGGAATTCCAAATGTCCAGCGATTGCGCATACACGAAAGGTGCCAGCACTTGTGCTTTAGGTGGTTCTCACTGTCTCGTGGAACTGCATTCACTGCCGCTCAGACACTCGGGCTGTGCACTTGCTCAGCTTCGTCAGGGTGCAACATGGTGTATCTCACTCTCGCACAGCCCAGCTGTGAATCTCGAAGCTTCCAGTGATTGCACCAACATGAAATATGCCAGGACTGAACGCTCTATCCGGATCTCACTGTCTCGTGGAACTGCATTCACTGCCGCACAGACACTCGGGCTCTGCTCTTGCTCAGCTTCCTGCGGGTGTAGCACTGTATATCTCACTCTCGCACAAAGCAGCTGCGGAATTCCTAAGGTCCAGCAACTGCACCCACAAGAAAGGTGCCAGCACTGAACGATCTATCCGGATCTCACTGCCTCTTGCAACTGCATCACTGGCGTGCAGACATGTGGGGTATGCACTTGTGTAGCTTCGTCAGGGTGCAACACACTGTATCTCACTCTCGCACTGCCCAGCTTTAAATCTCGAAGCTTCCAGTGATTGTGCTCAAACGAAAGGTGCCAGTACTGAACGTTCTATCCGGATCTCACTGTCTCTTGGAACTGCATTTACTGCCGCACAGACACTCGGGCTCAGCACATCCTTTGCTTCATCAGCAGTAACACTGTGTATCTCACTCTCGCTCAGCCCAGCTTTGAATCTCGAAACGTCCATTGATTGTGCCCACACGAAAAGAGCCAGCACTGAAAGCTTTATCTAGTTCTCACTGTCTCTTGGAATTCCATTCACTGCCGCAGAGAGACTCGGGCTTTGCATTTGCTTTCCTTCGTGAACGTGCAACGCTCTTTCTGTCACTCTCGCACAGCCCATCTGCAAAAGTCCAAACAACCAGCGATTGGGCAGACACAAAAGGTGTCAGTACTGAACGCTCTATCCGGATCTCAGTGCCTCTTGGATCACCATCCACTGCCGCACAGACACTTGGGCTGTGAACTTGCTCAGCTTCGTGAGGGTGCAGCACATTGTATCTCGCTCTCGCACAGCCCCGCCTTGAATCTCGAAGCTTCCAGTGATTGCACCAATAGGAAATACGCCAGCACTGAACGCTCTATCCGGATCTCACTGTCTCGTGGAACTGCATTCACTGCCGCATAGACACTTGGGCTCTGCACTTGCTCAGCTTCTTCAGGGAGCAACACTCTATATCTCACTGTCGCACAGAGCAGCTGCGAAATTCTAAACCTCCTGCGACTGGACCCACACGAAAGGTGCCAGCACTTAAGCTTTAGCTACTTCTCACTGTCTCTTGGATCACCATCCGCTGCCGCTCAAGCACTCGGGCTCAGCACATGCTTAGCTTCGTCAGGGAGTAACGTTGTGTATCTCGCTCTCGCTCAGCCCAGCTGTGAATCTCGAAACTTCCGCTGATTGCGCCCCCACAAAATATGCCAGAACTGAAAGTTGTAGCTGCTTCTCAATGTCTCTTAGAACTGCTTTCACTACGGCGCAGACACTCGGGCTCGGCATTTGCTTATCTTCATGAACGTGCAACGCTGTGTCTGTCACTCTCGCACAGCCCAGCTGCGAAAGACCAAACATCCAGCGATTGGGCACACATGAAAGGTGCCAGTACTGAACGCTCTATCCGGATGTCACTGTCTTGTGTAACTGCATTCACTGCTGCGCAGACACGCGAGGTGTGCAGTTGTGTAGCTTTCTCAGGGTGTAACGCATTGTATCTCACTCTATCACAGCCCAGCTTTGAATCTCGAAGCTTCCAGTGATTGCACCCAAACGAAAGGTGCCAGCACTGAACCCCTCTCCGGATATCTCTCTGTCTTGGAACGGCATTCACTGCTGCACAGATACTCGGGCTGTGCACTTGCTCAGCTTCGTCAGGGTGCAACACGGTGTATCTCACTCTCGCACAGCCCAGCCTTGAATCGCGAAGCTTCCAGTGATTGCACCAACCCGAAATATGCCAGCACTGAACGCTCTATCCGGATCTCACTGTCTCGTGGAACTGCATTCACTGTCGCACAGACACTCGGGCTCTGCTCTTGCTCAGATTCCTGCGGGTGTAGCACTGTATATCTCAATCGCGCACAAAGCAGCTGCAGAATTCCTAAGGTCCAGCAACTGCGCCAACAAGAAAGGTGACAGCACTTAAGCTTTATGTGGTTCTCACTGTCTCTTGGATCACAATTCACTGTAGCACAGACACACGGGGTCTGCACTTCCTTACCTTCGTCAGGGTGGAACCTTGTGTATCTCACTCTCGCACACCCAGCTGCGACATTCCAAACATCCTGCGATTGAACCCACATGAATGCTGCCAGCACTTACGCTTTAGGTGGTTCTCACTGTATCTTCGATCACCATCCACTGCCGCACAGACACTCAGGCTCAGCACATGCTTAGCTTCGTCAGGGCATAACATTGTGCATCTCACTGTCGCTCAGCACAGCTGCGAATCTCGAAACACGCACTGATTGCGCCCACATGAAATATGCCAAAACTGAAAGTTGTAGCTCCTTCTCACTGTTTCGTGTAACTGTATTCCCTGCCACAGAGACACGCGGGGTGTGCACATGCTCAGCTTCGTCAGGAAGTAACACTGTGTATCTCAATCTCTCACACCCCAGCTTTGAATCTCGAAGCTTCCAGTGATTGCGGCCAAACGACAGGTGCCAGCACTGAACACCTCTCTGCATCGCACTGTATCTTGGAACTGCATTCACTACCGCGCAGAGACTCGTGCTCTGCATTTGCTTATCTTCGGAAAGTGCAACGCTGTTTCTGTCACTCTCAAACAGCTCAGACGCGGAATTCCAAATGTCCAGCGATTGCGCCCAGACGAAAGCTGCCAGCACGGAATGCTGTAGCTGGTTTTCACTGTCTCTTGGAACTACATTCGCTGCCACACAGACTTTCGCTCTCCGCGAAAGCTTTGCTTGGTAATGGGGCAACACTGTGTATCTCTCTCTCGCAGAGCCCGGCTAACAAATTCGAAACGTCCAGCGATTGCGCCCACAGGAAAGCTGCCAGCCCTGAAAGCTCTAACTGGTTTTCACTGTCTATTGGAACTGCATTCGCTGCCAGACAGTCTTTTGGTCTCCGCGAAAGCTTTGCTTGGTAATGGGGCAACACTGTGTATCTCTCTCTCGCAGAGCCCGGCTAACAAATTCGAAACGTCCAGCGATTGCGCCCACAGGAAAGCTGCCAGCCCTGAAAGCTCTAACTGGTTTTCACTGTCTATTGGAACTGCATTCGCTGCCACACAGACTTTCGCTCTCCGCGAAAGCTTTGCTTGGCAATGGGGCAACACTGTGTATCTCTCTCTCGCAGAGCCCGGCTAACAAATTCGAAAAGTCCAGCAATTGCGCCCAGACGAAAGCTGCCAGCCCTGAAAGCTCTAGCTGGTTTTCACTGTCTCTTGGAACTGCATTCGCTTCCACAGACTTTCGCTCTCCGCGAAAGCTTTGCTTGGTAATAGGGCAACACGGTGTATCTCTCTCTTGCAGAGCCCGGCTAAGAAATTCGAAACGTCCAGCGATTGCACCCATAGGAAAGCTGCCAGCCCTGAAAGCTCTAGCTGGCTTTCACTGTCTCTTGGAACTGCATTCGCTGCCACACAGACTTTCGGTCTCCGCCACAGGTGTGCTTGGTAATGGGGCAACAATCTGTATCTCTCTCTCGCAGAGCCCGGCTGCCAAATTAGAAACGTTCAGCGATTGCGCCCTCACGAAAGGTGCCAGCCCTGAAAGCTCTAGCTGGTTTTCACTGTCTCTTGGAACTGCATTCACTGCCACACAGATTTTCGATCTCCCCGAAAGCTTTGCCTGGTAATGGGGAAACACGGTGTATCTCTCTCTCGCAGAGCCCGGCTAAGAAATTCGAAAAGTCCAGCGATTGCACCCATAGGAAAGCTGCCAGCCCTGAAAGCTCTAGCTGGTTTTCACTGTCCCTTGGAACTGCATTCGCTGCCACACAGACTTTTGCTCTCCGCGAAAGCTTTGCTTGGTAATGGGGCAACACTCTGTATCTCTCTCTCGCAGAGCCCGTCTGCCAAATTCGAAACGTCCAGCGATTGCGCCCTCACGAAAGCTGCCAGCCCTGAAAGCTGTAGCTGGTTTTCACTGTCTCTTGGAACTGCATTCGCTGCCTCACAGACTTTCGCTCTCCGCAAAAGCTTTGCTTGGTAATGGGCCAACACTGTGTATCTCTCTCTTGCAGAGCCCGGCTAACAAATTCGAAACGTCCAGCGATTGCGCCCACATGAAAGCTGCCAGCCCTGAAAGCTCTAGGTGGTTTTCACTGTCTCTTGGAACTGCATTCGCTGCCACATAGACTTTTGCTCTCCGCGAAAGCTTTGCTTGGTAATGGGCCAACACTGTGTATCTCTCTCTCGCAGAGCCCGGTTGCCAAATTCGAAACGTCCAGCGATTGCTCTCACACGAAAGCTGCCAGCCCTGAAAGCTCTAGCTGGTTTTCACTGTCCCTTGGAACTGCATTAGGTGCGAAACAGACTTTTGCTCTCCACGAAAGCTTTGCTTGGTAATGGGGCAACACTCTGTATCTGTCTCTCAAAGAGCCCGGCTAACAAATTCGAAACGTCCTGCGAATGTGCACACACGAAAGCTGCCAGCCCTGAAAGCTCTAGCTGGTTTTCACTGTCTCTTGGAACTGCATTAGCTGCCACACAGACTTTCGGTCTCCGCAAAAGCTTTGCTTGGTAATGGGGCAACACTCTGTATCTCTCTCTCGCAGAGCCCGGCTGCCAAATTAAAAACGTCCAGCGATTGCGCCCTCACGAAAGCTGCCAGCCCTGAAAGCTCTAGCTGGTTTTCACTCTCTATTGGAACTGCATTCGCTGCCACACAGACGTTGGCTCTCCGCCAAAGCTTTGCTTGGTAATGGGGCAACACTCTGTATATCTCTCTCGCAGAGCCTGGCTAACAAATTCGAAACGTCCAGCGATTGCGCCCAGACGAAAGCTGCCAGCCCTGAAAGCTCTAGCTGGTTTTCACTTTCCCTTGGAACTGCATTCACTGCCACACAGACTTTAGCTCTCCGCCACAGATTTGCTTGGTAATGGGGCAACACTCTGTATCTCTCTCTCGCAGAGCCCAGCTAACAAATTCGAAACGTCCAGCGATTGCGTCCAGACGAAAGCTGCCAGCCCTGAAAGCTCTAGCTGGTTTTCACTGTCTCCTGGAACTGCATTCGGTGGCACACAGACTTTCGCTCTCCGCGAAAGCTTTGCTTGGTAATGGGGCAACACTGTGTATCTCTCTCTCGCAGAGCCCGGCTAACAAATTCGAAACGTCCAGCGATTGCGCCCATAGGAAAGATGCCAGCACGGAAAGCTCTAGCTGGATTTCACTGTCTCTTGGAACTGCATTCGCTGCCACAGACTTTCGCTCTCCGCGAAAGCTTTGCTTGGTAATGGGGCAACACTGTGTATCTCTCTCTCGCAGAGTCCGGCTGCCAAATTCGAAACATCCAACGATTGCTCTCACACGAAAGCTGCCAGCCCTAAAACCTCTAGCTGGTTTTCACTGTCCCTTGGAACTGCATTCGCTGCCACACAGACTTTTGCTCTCCACGAAAGCTTTGCTTGGTAATGGGGCAACACTCTGTATCTGTCTCTCGAAGAGCCCGGCTAACAAATTCGAAACGTCCAGCAACTGCGCCCAAAGGAAAGCTGCCAGCCCTGAAAGCTCTACCTGGTTTTCACTGTCTCTTGGAACTACATTCGCTGCCACACAGACTTTCGGTCTCCGCCACAGGTGTGCTTGGTAATGGGGCAACAATCTGTATCTCTCTCTCGCAGAGCCCGGCTGCCAAATTAGAAACGTTCAGCGATTGCGCCCACATGAAAGCTGCCAGCCCTGAAAGCTCTAGCTGGTTTTCACTGTCTCTTGGAACTGCATTCACTGCCACACAGATTTTCGATCTCCCCGAAAGCTTTGCCTGGTAATGGGGAAACACGGTGTATCTCTCTCTCGCAGAGCCCGGCTAACAAATTCGAAAAGTCCAGCGATTGCACCCATAGGAAAGCTGCCAGCCCTGAAAGCTCTAGCTGGTTTTCACTGTCCCTTGGAACTGCATTCGCTGCCACACAGACTTTTGCTCTCCGCGAAAGCTTTGCTTGGTAATGGGGCAACACTCTGTATCTCTCTCTCGCAGAGCCCGGCTGCCAAATTCGAAACGTCCAGCGATTGCGCCCTCACGAAAGCTGCCAGCCCTGAAAGCTGTAGCTGGTTTTCACTGTCTCTTGGAACTGCATTCGCTGCCTCACAGACTTTCGCTCTCCGCAAAAGCTTTGCTTGGTAATGGGCCAACACTGTGTATCTCTCTCTTGCAGAGCCCGGCTAACAAATTCGAAACGTCCAGCGATTGCGCCCACATGAAAGCTGCCAGCCCTGAAAGCTCTAGGTGGTTTTCACTGTCTCTTGGAACTGCATTCGCTGCCACATAGACTTTTGCTCTCCGCGAAAGCTTTGCTTGGTAATGGGCCAACACTGTGTATCTCTCTCTCGCAGAGCCCGGTTGCCAAATTCGAAATGTCCAGCGATTGCTCTCACACGAAAGCTGCCAGCCCTGAAAGCTCTAGCTGGTTTTCACTGTCCCTTGGAACTGCATTAGGTGCCAAACAGACTTTCGCTCTCCACGAAAGCTTTGCTTGGTAATGGGGCAACACTCTGTATCTGTCTCTCAAAGAGCCCGGCTAACAAATTCGAAACGTCCTGCGAATGTGCACACACGAAAGCTGCCAGCCCTGAAAGCTCTAGCTGGTTTTCACTGTCTCTTGGAACTGCATTAGCTGCCACACAGACTTTCGCTCTCCCCAAAAGCTTTGCTTGGTAAAGGGGCAACACTCTGTATCTGTCTCTCGAAGAGCCCGGCTAACAAATTCGAAACGTCCAGCAACTGCGCCCAAAGGAAAGCTGCCAGCCCTGAAAGCTCTACCTGGTTTTCACTGTCTCTTGGAACTACATTCGCTGCCACACAGACGTTCGCTCTCCGCGAAAGCTTTGCTTGTTAATGGGGCAACACTGTGTACCTCTGTCTCGCAGAGCCCGACTAACAAATTAGAAGCGTCCAGCGATTGCGCCCATATGAAAGCTGCCAGCCCTGAAAGCTCTAGCTGGTTTTCACTGTCTCTTGGAACTGCATTCGCTGCCACACAGACTTTCGCTCTCCCCAAAAGCTTTGCTTGGTAAAGGGGCAACACTGTATATCTCTCTCTCGCGGAGCCTGGTAACAAATTCGAAACGTCCAGCAATTGCGCCCACATGAAAGCTGCCAGCCCTGAAAGCTCTAGCTGGTTTTCACTGTCCCTTGGAACTGCATTCGCTGCCACACAGACTTTCGCTCTCCGCCAAAGCTTTGCTTGGTAATGGGGCAACATTCTGTATCTCTCTCTCGCAGAGCCCGGCTAACAAAGTCGAAGCGTCCAGCGATTGCGCCCACAGGAAAGCTACCAGCCCTGAAAGCTCTAGCTGGTTTTCACTGTCTCTTGGAACTACATTAGCTGCCACACAGACTTTTGCTCTCCGCGAAAGCTTTGCTTGGTAATGGGGCAACACTCTGTATCTCTCTCTCGCAGAGCCCGTCTGCCAAATTCGAAACGTCCAGGGATTGCGCCCTCACGAAAGCTGCCAGCCCTGAAAGCTCTAGGTGGTTTTCACTGTCTATTGGAACTGCATTCGCTGCCACACAGACTTTCGCTCTCCGCAAAAGCTTTGCTTGGTACTGGGGCAACAATGTGTATCTCTCTCTCGCAGAGCCCGGCTATCAAATTCGAAACGTCCAGCGATTGCGCCCACATGAAAGCTGCCAGCCCTGAAAGCTCTAGCTGGTTTTCACTGTCTCTTGGAACTGCATTAGCTGCCACACAGACTTTCGCTCTCCACGAAAGCTTTGTTTGGTAATGGGGCAACACTGTGTATCTCTCTCTCGCAGAGCCTGTCTGCCAGATTCGAAACGTCCAGCGATTGCGCCCAGAGGAAAGCTGCCAGCCCTGAAAGCTCTAGCAGGTTTTCACTGTGTCTTGGATCTGCATTCACTGCCACACAGACTTTCGCTCTCCCCAAAAGCTTTGCTTGGTAATGGGGCAGCACTGTGTATCTCTCTCTCGCAGAGCCCGGCTGCCAAGTTCGAAACGTCCAGCTATTGTACCCACACAAAAGCTGCCAACCCTGAAAGCTCTAGCTGGTTTTCATTGTCTCTTGGAACTGCATTAGCTGCCACACAGACTTTCGCTCTCCGCGCAAGCTTTGCTTGGTAATGGGGCAACACTGTGTATCTCTCTCTCGCAGAGCCCGGCTGCCAGATTCAAAACGTCCAGCGATTGCGTCCAAAGAAAAGCTGCCAGCCCTGAAAGCTCTAGCTGGTTTTCACTGTCTCTTGCAACTGCGTTCGCTGCCACACAGACTTTCGCTCTCCGTGAAAGTTTTGCTTGGTAATGTGGCAACACTGTGTATCTCTCTCTCGCAGAGTCCGGCTGCCAAATTCGAAACGTCCAGAGATTGCGCCCAAAGGAAAGCTGCCAGCCCTGAAAGCTCTAGCTAGATTTCACTGTCTCTTGGCATTGCATTATCTGCCACACAGACTTTCGCTCTCCGCGAACGCTTTGCTTCGTAATGGGCCAACACAGTGTATTTCTCTCTCGCAGAGCCCGGCTAACAAGTTCGAAACGTCCAGCGATTGCGCCCACAGGAAAGCTGCCAGCACGGAAAGCTGTAGCTGGTTTTCACTGCCCCTTGGAACTGCATTCGCTGATAGACAGACATTCGCTTTCTACAAAAGCTTTCGTTGCTACAGGGGCAACACTGTGTATTTCTCTCTCGCAGAGCCCGGTTGCCAAATTCGAAACGTCCAGCGATTGCGCCCACAGGAAAGCTGCCAGCACGGAAAGCTGTAGCTGGTTTTCACTGCCCCTTGGAACTACATTCGCTGCTAGACAGACATTCGCTTTCTGCAAAACCTTGCCTTCGTAAAGGGGCAACACTCTGTATTTTTCTCTCACAGAGCCCTGTTGCCAAATTCGAAACGTCCAGCGATTGCGCCCACAGGAAAGCTGCCAGCACGGAAAGCTGTAGCTGGTTTTCACTGTCTCTTGGAACTGCATTTGCTGATAGACAGACATTCGCTTTCTACAAAAGCTTTCGTTGGTAAAGGGGCAACACTGTGTATTTCTCTCTCGCAGAGCCCGGTTGCCAAATTCGAAAGGTCCAGCGATTGCGCCCACAGGAAAGCTGCCAGCACGGAAAGCTGTAGCTGGTTTTCACTGCCCCTTGGAACTGCATTCGCTGCTAGACAGATATTCGCTTTCCACAAAAGCTTTCGTTGGTACAGGGGCAACACAGTGTATTTCTCTCTCGCATTGCCCGGCTGACAAATTCGAAACGTCCAGCGATTGCGCCCGCAGGAAAGCTGCCAGTACGGAAAGCTGTAGCTGGTTTTCACTGTCTCTTGGAACTACATTCGCTGCTAGACAGACATTCGCTTTCTGCAAAACCTTGCCTTCGTAAAGAGGTAACACTGTGTATTTCTCTCTCGCAGAGCCTGGCTGCCAAATTCGAAACGTCCAGCGATTGCGCCCACAGGAAAGCTGCCAGCACGGAAAGCTGTAGCTGGTTTTCA
Source organism: Mycteria americana (assembly GCF_035582795.1). Lineage (NCBI taxonomy): Eukaryota > Metazoa > Chordata > Aves > Ciconiiformes > Ciconiidae > Mycteria > Mycteria americana. The sequence continues at coordinate 23,231,364 of NC_134372.1, forward strand.
CTGCCCCTTGGAACTGCATTCGCTGATAGACAGACATTCGCTTTCTACAAAAGCTTTCGATGGTAAAGGGGCAACACTGTGTATTTCTCTCTCGCAGAGCCCGGTTGCCAAATTCGAAACGTCCAGCGATTGCGCCCACAGGAAAGCTGCCAGCACGGAAAGCTGTAGCTGGTTTTCACTGCCCCTTGGAAATGCATTCGCTGATAGACAGACATTAGCTTTCTGCAAAACCTTGCCTTCGTAAAGGGGCAACACTGTGTATTTCTCTCTCGCAGAGCCCGGTTGCCAAATTCGAAACGTCCAGCGACTGAACGCACAGGAAAGCTGCCAGCATGGAAAGCTGTACCTGGTTTTCACTGTCTCTTGGAACTACATTCGCTGCTAGACAGATATTCGCTTTCTGCAAAACCTTGCCTTCGTAAAGGCGCAACACTGTGTATTTCTCTCTCGCAGAGCCCGGTTGCCAAATTCGAAACGTCCAGCGATTGCGCCCACAGGAAAGCTGCCAGCACGGAAAGCTGTAGCTGGTTTTCACTGTCTCTTGGAACTGCATTTGCTGATAGACAGACATTCGCTTTCTACAAAAGCTTTCGTTGGTAAAGGGGCAACACTGTGTATTTCTCTCTCGCAGAGCCCGGTTGCCAAATTTGAAACGTCCAGCGATTGCGCCCACAGGAAAGCTGCCAGCACGGAAAGCTGTAGCTGGTTTTCACTGCCCCTTGGAACTGCATTCGCTGATAGACAGACATTCGCTTTCTACAAAAGCTTTCGTTGGTAAAGGGGCAACACTTTGTATTTCTCTCTCGCAGAGCCCGGTTGCCAAATTCGAAACGTCCAGCGATTGCGCCCACAGGAAAGCTGCCAGCACGGAAAGCTGTAGCTGGTTTTCACTGCCCCTTGGAACTACATTCGCTGCTAGACAGACATTCGCTTTCTGCAAAACCTTGCCTTCGTAAAGGCGCAACACTGTGTATTTCTCTCTCGCAGAGCCCGGTTGCCAAATTCGAAACGTCCAGCGATTGCGCCCACAGGAAAGCTGCCAGTACGGAAAGCTGTAGCTGGTTTTCACTGTCTCTTGGAACTACATTCGCTGCTAGACAGACATTCGCTTTCTGCAAAACCTTGCCTTCGTAAAGAGGTTACACTTTGTATTTCTCTCTCGCAGAGCCCGGCTGCCAGATTCGAAACGTCCAGCGATTGCGCCCACAGGAAAGCTGCCAGCACGGAAAGCTGTAGCTGGTTTTCACTGCCCCTTGGAACTACATTCGCTGCTAGACAGACATTCGCTTACTGCAAAACCTTGCCTTCGTAAAGGGGCAACACTCTGTATTTTTCTCTCACAGAGCCCTGTTGCCAAATTCGAAACGTCCAGCGATTGCGCCCACAGGAAAGCTGCCAGCACGGAAAGCTGTAGCTGGTTTTCACTGTCTCTTGGAATTGCATTTGCTGATAGACAGACATTCGCTTTCTACAAAAGCTTTCGTTGGTAAAGGGGCAACACTGTGTATTTCTCTCTCGCAGAGCCCGGTTGCCAAATTCGAAACGTCCAGCGATTGCGCCCACAGGAAAGCTGCCAGCACGGAAAGCTGTAGCTGGTTTTCACTGCCCCTTGGAACTGCATTCGCTGATAGACAGATATTCGCTTTCTACAAAAGCTTTCGTTGGTAAAGGGGCAACAGTTTGTATTTCTCTCTCGCAGAGCCCGGTTGCCAAATTCGAAACGTCCAGCGATTGCGCCCACAGGAAAGCTGCCAGCACGGAAAGCTGTAGCTGGTTTTCACTGTCTCTTGGAACTACATTCGCTGCTAGACAGACATTCGCTTTCTGCAAAACCTTGCCTTCGTAAAGGCGCAACACTGTGTATTTCTCTCTCGCAGAGCCCGGTTGCCAAATTCGAAACGTCCAGCGAGTGAACCCACAGGAAAGCTGCCAGCATGGAAAGCTGTACCTGGTTATCACTGTCTCTTGGAACTACATTCGCTGCTAGACAGTTATTCGCTTTCCACAAAAGCTTTCGTTGCTAAAGGGGCAACACTGTGTATTCCTCTCTCGCAGAGCCCGGCTGCCAAATTCGAAACGTCCAGCGATTGCGCCCACAGGAAAGCTGCCAGCACGGAAAGCTGTAGCTGGTTTTCACTGCCCCTTGGAACTGCATTCGCTGATAGACAGACATTCGCTTTCTACAAAATCTTTTGTTGGTAAAGGGGCAAGACTGTGTATTTCTCTCTCGCAGAGCCCGGTTGCCAAATTCGAAACGTCCAGCGATTGCGCCCACAGGAAAGCTGCCAGCACGGAAAGCTGTAGCTGGTTTTCACTGCCCCTTGGAACTGCATTCGCTGATAGACAGACATTCGCTTTCTACAAAAGCTTTCGATGGTAAAGGGGCAACACTGTGTATTTCTCTCTCGCAGAGCCCGGTTGCCAAATTCGAAACGTCCAGCGATTGCGCCCACAGGAAAGCTGCCAGCACGGAAAGCTGTAGCTGGTTTTCACTGCCCCTTGGAACTGCATTCGCTGATAGACAGACATTCGCTTTCTACAAAAGCTTTCGTTGGTACAGGGGAAACATAGTGTATTTCCCTCTCGCAGAGCCCGGCTGACAAATTCGAAACGTCCAGCGATTGCGCCCACAGGAAATCTGTCAGCAAGGAAAGTTGTAGCTGGTGTTCACTGTCTCTTGGAACTACATTCGCTGCTAGACAGACATTCGCTTTCTGCAAAACCTTGCCTTCGTAAAGGGGCAACACTGTGTATTTCTCTCTCGCAGAGCCCGGCTGCCAAATTTGAAACGTCGAGCGATTGCGCCCACAGGAAAGCTGCCAGCCCGGAAAGCTGTAGCTGGTTTTCACTGTCTCTTGGAACTACATTCGCTGATAGACAGACATTCGCTTTCTACAAAAGCTTTCGTTCGTAAAGGGGCAACACTGTGTATTTCTCTCTCGCAGAGCCCGGTTGCCAAATTCGAAACGTCCAGCGATTGCGCCCACAGGAAAGCTGCCAGCACGGAAAGCTGTAGCTGGTTTTCACTGTCTCTTGGAACTACATTCGCTGCTAGACAGACATTCGCTTTCTGCAAAACCTTGCCTTCGTAACGAGGTTACACTGTGTATTTCTCTCTCGCAGAGCCCGGCTGCCAAATTCGAAACGTCCAGCGATTGCGCCCACAGGAAAGCTGCCAGCACAGAAAGCTGTAGCTGGTTTTCACTGCCCCTTGGAACTGCATTCGCTGATAGAGAGACATTCGCTTTCTGCAAAACCTTGCCTTCGTAAAGGGGCAACACTGTGTATTTCTCTCTCGCAGAGCCCGGTTGCCAAATTCGAAACGTCCAGCGATTGCGCCCACAGGAAAGCTGCCAGCACGGAAAGCTGTAGCTGGTTTTCACTGTCTCTTGGAACTGCATTTGCTGATAGACAGACATTCGCTTTCTACAAAAGCTTTCATTCGTACAGGGGCAACACTGTGTATTTCTCTCTCGCAGAGCCCGGTTGCCAAATTCGAAACGTCCAGCGATTGCGCCCACAGGAAAGCTGCCAGCACGGAAAGCTGTAGCTGGTTTTCAGTGCCCCTTGGAACTGCATTCGCTGATAGACAGACATTTGCTTTCTACAAAATCTTTTGTTGGTAAAGGGGCAACACTGTGTATTTCTCTCTCGCAGAGCCCGGTTACCAAATTCGAAACGTCCAGCGATTGCGCCCACAGGAAAGCTGCCAGCACGGAAAGCTGTAGCTGGTTTTCACTGTCTCTTGGAACTGCATTCGCTGATAGACAGACATTCGCTTTCTGCAAAACCTTGCCTTCGTAAAGGCGCAACACTGTGTATTTCTCTCTCGCAGAGCCCGGTTGCCAAATTCGAAACGTCCAGCGACTGAACCCACAGGAAAGCTGCCAGCATGGAAAGCTGTAGCTGGTTTTCACTGCCCCTTGGAACTACATTCGCTGCTAGACAGATATTCGCTTTTCAGAAAAGCTTTCGTTGGTAAAGGGGCAACACTGTGTATTTCTCTCTCGCAGAGCCCGGCTGCCAAATTCGAAACGTCCAGCGATTGCGCCCACAGGAAAGCTGCCAGTAAGGAAAGCTGTAGCTGGTTTTCACTGCCCCTTGGAACTGCATTCGCTGATAGAGAGACATTCGCTTTCTGCAAAACCTTGCCTTCGTAAAGGGGCAACAATGTGTATTTCTCTCTCGCAGAGCCCGGTTGCCAAATTCGAAACGTCCAGCGATTGCGCCCACAGGAAAGCTGCCAGCACGGAAAGCTGTAGCTGGTTTTCACTGCCCCTTGGAACTGCATTCGCTGATAGACAGACATTCGCTTTCTACAAAAGCTTTCGTTGGTAAAGGGGCAACACTGTGTATTTCTCTCTCGCAGAGCCCGGCTGCCAAATTTGAAACGTCCAGCGATTGCGACCACAGGAAAGCTGCCAGCACGGAAAGCTGTAGCTGGTTTTCACTGCCCCTTGGAACTGCATTCGCTGATAGACAGACATTCGCTTTCTACAAAAGCTTTCGTTGGTAAAGGTGCAAAACTGTGTATTTCTCTCTCGCAGAGCCCGGTTGCCAAATTCGAAACGTCCAGCGATTGCGCCCACAGGAAAGCTGCCAGCACGGAAAGCTGTAGCTGGTTTTCACTGTCTCTTGGAACTGCATTCGCTGATAGACAGACATTCGCTTTCTGCAAAACCTTGCCTTCGTAAAGGCGCAACACTGTGTATTTCTCTCTCGCAGAGCCCGGTTGCCAAATTCGAAACGTCCAGCGAGTGAACCCACAGGAAAGCTGCCAGCATGGAAAGCTGTAGCTGGTTTTCACTGTCTCTTGGAACTACATTCGCTGCTAGACAGACATTCGCTTTCTACAAAATCTTTTGTTGGTAAAGGGGCAAGACTGTGTATTTCTCTCTCGCAGAGCCCGGTTGCCAAATTCGAAACGTCCAGCGATTGCGCCCACAGGAAAGCTGCCAGCACAGAAAGCTGTAGCTGGTTTTCACTGCCCCTTGGAACTGCATTCGCTGATAGACAGACATTTGCTTTCTACAAAATCTTTTGTTGGTAAAGGGGCAACACTGTGTATTTCTCTCTCGCAGAGCCCGGTTACCAAATTCGAAACGTCCAGCGATTGCGCCCACAGGAAAGCTGCCAGCACGGAAAGCTGTAGCTGGTTTTCACTGCCCCTTGGAACTGCATTCGCTGATAGAGAGACATTCGCTTTCTGCAAAACCTTGCCTTCGTAAAGGGGCAACACTGTGTATTTCTCTCTCGCAGAGCCCGGTTGCCAAATTCGAAACGTCCAGCGATTGCGCCCACAGGAAAGCTGCCAGTAAGGAAAGCTGTAGCTGGTTTTCACTGCCCCTTGGAACTGCATTCGCTGATAGAGAGACATTCGCTTTCTGCAAAACCTTGCCTTCGTAAAGGGGCAACACTGTGTATTTCTCTCTCGCAGAGCCCGGCTGCCAAATTTGAAACGTCCAGCGATTGCGCCCACAGGAAAGCTGCCAGCACGGAAAGCTGTAGCTGGTTTTCACTGCCCCTTGGAACTGCATTCGCTGATAGACAGACATTCGCTTTCTACAAAAGCTTTCGTTGGTAAAGGTGCAAAACTGTGTATTTCTCTCTCGCAGAGCCCGGTTGCCAAATTCGAAACGTCCAGCGATTGCGCCCACAGGAAAGCTGCCAGCACGGAAAGCTGTAGCTGGTTTTCACTGTCTCTTGGAACTGCATTTGCTGATAGACAGACATTTGCTTTCTACAAAAGGTTTCATTCGTAAAGGGGCAACACTGTGTATTTCTCTCTCGCAGAGCCCGGTTGCCAAATTCGAAACGTCCAGCGATTGCGCCCACAGGAAAGCTGCCAGCACGGAAAGCTGTAGCTGGTTTTCACTGTCTCTTGGAACTGCATTCGCTGATAGACAGACATTCGCTTTCTACAAAAGCTTTCGTTGGTAAAGGGGCAACACTGTGTATTTCTCTCTCGCAGAGCCCGGCTGCCAAATTTGAAACGTCGAGCGATTGCGCCCACAGGAAAGCTGCCAGCACGGAAAGCTGTAGCTGGTTTTCACTGCCCCTTGGAACTGCATTCGCTGATAGACAGACATTCGCTTTCTACAAAAGCTTTCGTTGGTAAAGGTGCAAAACTGTGTATTTCTCTCTCGCAGAACCCGGTTGCCAAATTCGAAACGTCCAGCGATTGCGCCCACAGGAAAGCTGCCAGCACGGAAAGCTGTAGCTGGTTTTCACTGCCCCTTGGAACTGCATTCGCTGCTAGACAGACATTCGCTTTCTACAAACGCTTTCGTTGCTACAGGGGCAACACTGTGTATTTCTCTCTCGCAGAGCCCGGTTGCCAAATTCGAAACGTCCAGCGATTGCGCCCACAGGAAAGCTGCCAGCACGGAAAGCTGTAGCTGGTTTTCACTGTCTCTTGGAACTGCATTTGCTGATAGACAGACATTCGCTTTCTACAAAAGCCTTCATTCGTACAGGGGCAACACTGTGTATTTCTCTCTCGCAGAGCCCGGTTGCCAAATTCGAAACGTCCAGCGATTGCGCCCACAGGAAAGCTGCCAGCACGGAAAGCTGTAGCTGGTTTTCACTGCCCCTTGGAACTGCATTCGCTGCTACACAGACATTAGCTTTCTGCAAAACCTTGCCTTCGTAAAGGGGCAACACTGTGTATTTCTCTCTCGCAGAGCCCGGTTGCCAAATTCGAAATGTCCAGCGATTGCGCCCACAGGAAAGCTGCCAGTAAGGAAAGCTGTAGCTGGTTTTCACTGCCCCTTGGAACTGCATTCGCTGATAGACAGACATTCGCTTTCTACAAAAGCTTTCGTTGGTAAAGGGGCAACACTGTGTATTTCTCTCTCGCAGAGCCCGGCTGCCAAATTCGAAACGTCCAGCGATTGCGCCCACAGGAAAGCTGCCAGCACGGAAAGCTGTAGCTGGTTTTCACTGCCCCTTGGAACTGCATTCGCTGATAGACAGACATTCGCTTTCTACAAAAGCTTTCGTTGGTAAAGGGCTAACACTTTGTATTTCTCTCTCGCAGAGCCCGGCTGCCAAATTCGAAACGTCCAGCGATTGCGCCCACAGGAAAGCTGCCAGCATGGAAAGCTGTAGCTGGTTTTCACTGTCTCTTGGAACTACATTCGCTGCTACACAGACATTCGCTTTCTGCAAAACCTTGCCTTCGTAAAGGGGCAACACTGTGTATTTCTCTCTCGCAGAGCCCGGTTACCAAATTCGAAACGTCCAGCGATTGCGCCCACAGGAAAGCTGCCAGTACGGAAAGCTGTAGCTGGTTTTCACTGCCCCTTGGAACTGCATTCGCTGATAGAGAGACATTCGCTTTCTGCAAAACCTTGCCTTCGTGAAGGGGCAACACTCTGTATTTTTCTCTCGCAGAGCCCGGTTGCCAAATTCGAAACGTCCAGCGATTGCGCCCACAGGAAAGCTGCCAGCACGGAAATTGTAGCTGGTTTTCACTGCCTCTTGGAACTGCATTCGCTGATAGACAGACATTCGCTTTCTACAAAATCTTTTGTTGGTAAAGGGGCAAGACTGTGTATTTCTCTCTCGCAGAGCCCGGTTGCCAAATTCGAAACGTCCAGCGATTGCGCCCACAGGAAAGCTGCCAGCAAGGAAAGCTGTAGCTGGTTTTCACTGCCCCTTGGAACTGCATTCGCTGATAGACAGACATTCGCTTTCTACAAAAGCTTTCGTTGGTAAAGGGGCAAGACTGTGTATTTCTCTCTCGCAGAGCCCGGTTGCCAAATTCGAAACGTCCAGCGATTGCGCCCACAGGAAAGCTGCCAGCACGGAAAGCTGTAGCTGGTTTTCACTGCCCCTTGGAACTGCATTCGCTGATAGACAGACATTCGCTTTCTACAAAAGCTTTCGTTCGTAAAGAGGCAACAGTGTGTATTTGTCTCTCGCAGAGCCCGGTTGCCAAATTCGAAACGTCCAGCGATTGCGCCCACAGGAAAGCTGCCAGCACGGAAAGCTGTAGCTGGTTTTCACTGCCCCTTGGAACTGCATTCGCTGATAGACAGACATTCGCTTTCTACAAAAGCTTTCATTGGTAAAGGTGCAAGACTGTGTATTTCTCTCTCGCAGAGCCCGGTTGCCAAATTCGAAACGTCCAGCGATTGCGCCCACAGGAAAGCTGCCAGTACGGAAAGCTGTAGCTGGTTTTCACTGTCTCTTGGAACTACATTCGCTGCTAGACAGACATTCGCTTTCTACAAAATCTTTTGTTGGTAAAGGGGCAAGACTGTGTATTTCTCTCTTGCAGAGCCCGGTTGCCAAATTCGAAACGTCCAGCGATTGCGCCCACAGGAAAGCTGCCAGCACGGAAAGCTGTAGCTGGTTTTCACTGCCCCTTGGAACTGCATTCGCTGATAGACAGACATTCGCTTTCTACAAAAGCTTTCGTTGGTAAAGGGGCAACACTGTGTATTTCTCTCTCGCAGAGCCCGGCTGCCAAATTCGAAACGTCCAGCGATTGCGCCCACAGGAAAGCTGCCAGCACGGAAAGCTGTAGCTGGTTTTCACTGCCCCTTGGAACTGCATTCGCTGATAGACAGACATTCGCTTTCTACAAAAGCTTTCGTTGGTAAAGGGCTAACACTTTGTATTTCTCTCTCGCAGAGCCCGGCTGCCAAATTCGAAACGTCCAGCGATTGCGCCCACAGGAAAGCTGCCAGTACGGAAAGCTGTAGCTGGTTTTCACTGTCTCTTGGAACTACATTCGCTGCTAGACAGACATTCGCTTTCTGCAAAACCTTGACTTCGTAAAGAGGTTACACTGTGTATTTCTCTCTCGCAGAGCCCGGTTGCCAAATTCGAAACGTCCAGCGATTGCGCCCACAGGAAAGCTGCCAGTAAGGAAAGCTGTAGCTGGTTTTCACTGCCCCTTGGAACTGCATTCGCTGATAGAGAGACATTCGCTTTCTGCAAAACCTTGCCTTCGTGAAGGGGCAACACTATGTATTTTTCTCTCGCAGAGCCCGGTTGCCAAATTCGAAACGTCCAGCGATTGCGCCCACAGGAAAGCTGCCAGCACGGAAATTGTAGCTGGTTTTCACTGCCTCTTGGAACTGCATTCGCTGATAGACAGACATTCGCTTTCTACAAAAGCTTTTGTTGGTAAAGGGGCAAGACTGTGTATTTCTCTCTCGCAGAGCCCGGTTGCCAAATTCGAAACGTCCAGTGATTGCGCCCACAGGAAAGCTGCCAGCAAGGAAAGCTGTAGCTGGTTTTCACTGCCCCTTGGAACTGCATTCGCTGATAGACAGACATTCGCTTTCTACAAAAGCTTTCGTTGGTAAAGGGGCAAGACTGTGTATTTCTCTCTCGCAGAGCCCGGTTGCCAAATTCGAAACGTCCAGCGATTGCGCCCACAGGAAAGCTGCCAGCACGGAAAGCTGTAGCTGGTTGTCACTGTCTCTTGGAACTGCATTTGCTGATAGACAGACATTCGCTTTCTACAAAAGCTTTCATTCGTACAGGGGCAACACTGTGTATTTCTCTCTCGCAGAGCCCGGTTGCCAAATTCGAAACGTCCAGCGATTGCGCCCACAGGAAAGCTGCCAGCACGGAAAGCTGTAGCTGGTTTTCACTGTCTCTTGGAACTGCATTTGCTGATAGACAGACATTCGCTTTCTACAAAAGCTTTCATTCGTACAGGGGCAACACTGTGTATTTCTCTCTCGCAGAGCCCGGTTGCCAAATTTGAAACGTCCAGCGATTGCGCCCACAGGAAAGCTGCCAGCACGGAAATTGTAGCTGGTTTTCACTGCCCCTTGGAACTGCATTCGCTGATAGACAGACATTCGCTTTCTACAAAAGCTTTCGTTGGTAAAGGGGCAAGACTGTGTATTTCTCTCTCGCAGAGCCCGGTTGCCAAATTCGAAACGTCCAGCGATTGCGCCCACAGGAAAGCTGCCAGCACGGAAAGCTGTAGCTGGTTTTCACTGCCCCTTGGAACTGCATTCGCTGATAGACAGACATTCGCTTTCTACAAAAGCTTTCGTTGGTAAAGGGGCAACACTGTGTATTTCTCTCTCGCAGAGCCCGGTTGCCAAATTCGAAACGTCCAGCGATTGCGCCCACAGGAAAGCTGCCAGCACGGAAAGCTGTAGCTGGTTTTCACTGCCCCTTGGAACTGCATTCGCTGATAGACAGACATTCGCTTTCTACAAAAGCTTTCATTGGTAAAGGTGCAAGACTGTGTATTTCTCTCTCGCAGAGCCCGGTTGCCAAATTCGAAACGTCCAGCGATTGCGCCCACAGGAAAGCTGCCAGGACGGAAATTGTAGCTGGTTTTCACTGCCCCTTGGAACTGCATTCGCTGATAGACAGACATTCGCTTTCTACAAAAGCTTTTGTTGGTAAAAGGGCAACAGTGTGTATTTCTCTCTCGCAGAGCCCGGTTGCCAAATTCGAAACGTCCAGCGATTGCGCCCACAGGAAAGCTGCCAGCAAGGAAAGCTGTAGCTGGTTTTCACTGCCCCTTGGAACTGCATTCGCTGATAGACAGACATTCGCTTTCTACAAAAGCTTTCGTTGGTAAAGGGGCAAGACTGTGTATTTCTCTCTCGCAGAGCCCGGTTGCCAAATTCGAAACGTCCAGCGATTGCGCCCACAGGAAAGCTGCCAGCACGGAAAGCTGTAGCTGGTTTTCACTGTCTCTTGGAACTGCATTTGCTGATAGACAGACATTCGCTTTCTACAAAAGCTTTCATTCGTACAGGGGCAACACTGTGTATTTCTCTCTCGCAGAGCCCGGTTGCCAAATTTGAAACGTCCAGCGATTGCGCCCACAGGAAAGCTGCCAGCACGGAAAGCTGTAGCTGGTTTTCACTGCCCCTTGGAACTGCATTCGCTGATAGACAGACATTCGCTTTCTACAAAAGCTTTCGTTGGTAAAGGGGCAACACTGTGTATTTCTCTCTCGCAGAGCCCGGTTGCCAAATTCGAAACGTCCAGCGATTGCGCCCACAGGAAAGCTGCCAGCACGGAAAGCTGTAGCTGGTTTTCACTGCCCCTTGGAACTGCATTCGCTGATAGACAGACATTCGCTTTCTACAAAAGCTTTCATTGGTAAAGGTGCAAGACTGTGTATTTCTCTCTCGCAGAGCCCGGTTGCCAAATTCGAAACGTCCAGCGATTGCGCCCACAGGAAAGCTGCCAGCACGGAAAGCTGTAGCTGGTTTTCACTGTCTCTTGGAACTACATTCGCTGCTAGACAGACATTCGCTTTCTGCAAAACCTTGCCTTCGTAAAGGCGCAACACTGTGTATTTCTCTCTCGCAGACCCCGGTTGCCAAATTCGAAACGTCCAGCGATTGCGCCCACAGGAAAGCTGCCAGTACGGAAAGCTGTAGCTGGTTTTCACTGTCTCTTGGAACTGCATTCGCTGATAGACAGACATTCGCTTTCTACAAAAGCTTTCGTTGGTAAAGGGGCAACACTGTGTATTTCTCTCTCGCAGAGCCCGGTTGCCAAATTCGAAACGTCCAGCGATTGCGCCCACAGGAAAGCTGCCAGCACGGAAAGCTGTAGCTGGTTTTCACTGCCCCTTGGAACTGCATTCGCTGATAGACAGACATTCGCTTTCTACAAAACCTTTCGTTGGTAAAGGGGCAACACTTTGTATTTCTCTCTCGCAGAGTCCGGTTGCCAAATTCGAAACGTCCAGCGATTGCGCCCACAGGAAAGCTGCCAGCACGGAAAGCTGTAGCTGGTTTTCACTGCCCCTTGGAACTGCATTCGCTGATAGACAGACATTCGCTTTCTACAAAAGCTTTCGTTGGTAAAGGGGCAACACTGTGTATTTCTCTCTCGCAGAGCCCGGCTGCCAAATTCGAAACGTCCAGCGATTGCGCCCACAGGAAAGCTGCCAGCACGGAAAGCTGTAGCTGGTTTTCACTGTCTCTTGGAACTGCATTCGCTGATAGACAGACATTCGCTTTCTGCAAAACCTTGCCTTCGTAAAGGCGCAACACTGTGTATTTCTCTCTCGCAGAGCCCGGTTGCCAAATTCGAAACGTCCAGCGACTGAACCCACAGGAAAGCTGCCAGCATGGAAAGCTGTAGCTGGTTTTCACTGTCTCTTGGAACTACATTCGCTGCTAGACAGATATTCGCTTTTCAGAAAAGCTTTCGTTGGTACAGGGGCAACACTGTGTATTTCTCTCTCGCAGAGCCCGGCTGCCAAATTCGAAAAGTCCAGCGATTGCGCCCACAGGAAAGCTGCCAGTAAGGAAAGCTGTAGCTGGTTTTCACTGCCCCTTGGAACTGCATTCGCTGATAGAGAGACATTCGCTTTCTGCAAAACCTTGCCTTCGTAAAGGGGCAACAATGTGTATTTCTCTCTCGCAGAGCCCAGTTGCCAAATTCGAAACGTCCAGCGATTGCGCCCACAGGAAAGCTGCCAGCACGGAAAGCTGTAGCTGGTTTTCACTGTCTCTTGGAACTGCATTTGCTGATAGACAGACATTTGCTTTCTACAAAAGCTTTCATTCGTAAAGGGGCAACACTGTGTATTTCTCTCTCGCAGAGCCCGGTTGCCAAATTCGAAACGTCCAGCGATTGCGCCCACAGGAAAGCTGCCAGCACGGAAAGCTGTAGCTGGTTTTCACTGTCTCTTGGAACTGCATTCGCTGATAGACAGACATTCGCTTTCTACAAAAGCTTTCGTTGGTAAAGGGACAACACTGTGTATTTCTCTCTCGCAGAGCCCGGCTGCCAAATTTGAAACGTCGAGCGATTGCGACCACAGGAAAGCTGCCAGCACGGAAAGCTGTAGCTGGTTTTCACTGCCCCTTGGAACTGCATTCGCTGATAGACAGACATTCGCTTTCTACAAACGCTTTCGTTGCTACAGGGGCAACACTGTGTATTTCTCTCTCGCAGAGCCCGGTTGCCAAATTCGAAACGTCCAGCGATTGCGCCCACAGGAAAGCTGCCAGCACGGAAAGCTGTAGCTGGTTTTCACTGTCTCTTGGAACTACATTCGCTGCTAGACAGACATTCGCTTTCTACAAAATCTTTTCTTGGTAAAGGGGCAAGACTGTGTATTTCTCTCTCGCAGAGCCCGGTTGCCAAATTCGAAACGTCCAGCGATTGCGCCCACAGGAAAGCTGCCAGCACAGAAAGCTGTAGCTGGTTTTCACTGCCCCTTGGAACTGCATTCGCTGATAGACAGACATTTGCTTTCTACATAATCTTTTGTTGGTAAAGGGGCAACACTGTGTATTTCTCTCTCGCAGAGCCCGGTTACCAAATTCGAAACGTCCAGCGATTGCGCCCACAGGAAAGCTGCCAGCATGGAAAGCTGTAGCTGGTTTTCACTGTCTCTTGGAACTGCATTCGCTGATAGACAGACATTCGCTTTCTGCAAAAACTTGCCTTCGTAAAGGCGCAACACTGTGTATTTCTCTCTCGCAGAGCCCGGTTGCCAAATTCGAAACGTCCAGCGACTGAACCCACAGGAAAGCTGCCAGCATGGAAAGCTGTAGCTGGTTTTCACTGTCTCTTGGAACTACATTCGCTGCTAGACAGATATTCGCTTTTCAGAAAAGCTTTCGTTGGTACAGGGGCAACACTGTGTATTTCTCTCTCGCAGAGCCCGGCTGCCAAATTCGAAACGTCCAGCGATTGCGCCCACAGGAAAGCTGCCAGCACGGAAAGCTGTAGCTGGTTTTCACTGCCCCTTGGAACTGCATTCGCTGATAGACAGACATTCGCTTTCTACAAAAGCTTTCGTTGGTAAAGGGGCAACACTGTGTATTTCTCTCTCGCAGAGCCCGGCTGCCAAATTTGAAACGTCCAGCGATTGCGACCACAGGAAAGCTGCCAGCACGGAAAGCTGTAGCTGGTTTTCACTGCCCCTTGGAACTGCATTCGCTGATAGACAGACATTCGCTTTCTACAAAAGCTTTCGTTGGTAAAGGTGCAAAACTGTGTATTTCTCTCTCGCAGAGCCCGGTTGCCAAATTCGAAACGTCCAGCGATTGCGCCCACAGGAAAGCTGCCAGCACGGAAAGCTGTAGCTGGTTTTCACTGTCTCTTGGAACTGCATTTGCTGATAGACAGACATTCGCTTTCTACAAAAGCCTTCATTCGTACAGGGGCAACACTGTGTATTTCTCTCTCGCAGAGCCCGGTTGCCAAATTCGAAACGTCCAGCGATTGCGCCCACAGGAAAGCTGCCAGCACGGAAAGCTGTAGCTGGTTTTCACTGCCCCTTGGAACTGCATTCGCTGCTACACAGACATTAGATTTCTGCAAAACCTTGCCTTCGTAAAGGGGCAACACTGTGTATTTCTCTCTCGCAGAGCCCGGTTGCCAAATTCGAAATGTCCAGCGATTGCGCCCACAGGAAAGCTGCCAGTACGGAAAGCTGTAGCTGGTTTTCACTGTCTCTTGGAACTACATTCGCTGCTAGACAGACATTCGCTTTCTACAAAATCTTTTGTTGGTAAAGGGGCAAGACTGTGTATTTCTCTCTCGCAGAGCCCGGCTGCCAAATTCGAAACGTCCAGCGATTGCGCCCACAGGAAAGCTGCCAGCACGGAAAGCTGTAGCTGGTTTTCACTGCCCCTTGGAACTGCATTCGCTGATAGACAGACATTCGCTTTCTGCAAAACCTTGCCTTCGTGAAGGGGCAACACTCTGTATTTTTCTCTCGCAGAGCCCGGTTGCCAAATTCGAAACGTCCAGCGATTGCGCCCACAGGAAAGCTGCCAGCACGGAAATTGTAGCTGCTTTTCACTGCCTCTTGGAACTGCATTCGCTGATAGACAGACATTCGCTTTCTACAAAATCTTTTGTTGGTAAAGGGGCAAGACTGTGTATTTCTCTCTCGCAGAGCCCGGTTGCCAAATTCGAAACGTCCAGCGATTGCGCCCACAGGAAAGCTGCCAGCAAGGAAAGCTGTAGCTGGTTTTCTCTGCCCCTTGGAACTGCATTCGCTGATAGACAGACATTCGCTTTCTACAAAAGCTTTCGTTGGTAAAGGGGCAAGACTGTGTATTTCTCTCTCGCAGAGCCCGGTTGCCAAATTCGAAACGTCCAGCGATTGCGCCCACAGGAAAGCTGCCAGCACGGAAAGCTGTAGCTGGTTGTCACTGTCTCTTGGAACTGCATTTGCTGATAGACAGACATTCGCTTTCTACAAAAGCTTTCATTCGTACAGGGGCAAGACTGTGTATTTCTCTCTCGCAGAGCCCGGTTGCCAAATTCGAAACGTCCAGCGATTGCGCCCACAGGAAAGCTGCCAGCACGGAAAGCTGTAGCTGGTTTTCACTGCCCCTTGGAACTGCATTCGCTGATAGACAGACATTCGCTTTCTACTAAAGCTTTCGTTGGTAAAGGGGCAACACTGTGTATTTCTCTCTCGCAGAGCCCGGTTGCCAAATTTGAAACGTCCAGCGATTGCGCCCACAGGAAAGCTGCCAGCACGGAAAGCTGTAGCTGGTTTTCACTGCCCCTTGGAACTGCATTCGCTGATAGACAGACATTCGCTTTCTACAAAAGCTTTCATTGGTAAAGGTGCAAGACTGTGTATTTCTCTCTCGCAGAGCCCGGTTGCCAAATTCGAAACGTCCAGCGATTGCGCCCACAGGAAAGCTGCCAGTACGGAAAGCTGTAGCTGGTTTTCACTGTCTCTTGGAACTACATTCGCTGCTAGACAGACATTCGCTTTCTACAAAATCTTTTGTTGGTAAAGGGGCAAGACTGTGTATTTCTCTCTCGCAGAGCCCGGTTGCCAAATTCGAAACGTCCAGCGATTGCGCCCACAGGAAAGCTGCCAGCACGGAAAGCTGTAGCTGGTTTTCACTGCCCCTTGGAACTGCATTCGCTGATAGACAGACATTCGCTTTCTACAAAAGCTTTCATTGGTAAAGGGGCAACACTGTGTATTTCTCTCTCGCAGAGCCCGGCTGCCAAATTCGAAACGTCCAGCGATTGCGCCCACAGGAAAGCTGCCAGCACGGAAAGCTGTAGCTGGTTTTCACTGCCCCTTGGAACTGCATTCGCTGATAGACAGACATTCGCTTTCTACAAAAGCTTTCGTTGGTAAAGGGCTAACACTTTGTATTTCTCTCTCGCAGAGCCCGGCTGCCAAATTCGAAACGTCCAGCGATTGCGCCCACAGGAAAGCTGCCAGCATGGAAAGCTGTAGCTGGTTTTCACTGTCTCTTGGAACTACATTCGCTGCTACACAGACATTCGCTTTCTGCAAAACCTTGCCTTCGTAAAGGGGCAACACTGTGTATTTCTCTCTCGCAGAGCCCGGTTACCAAATTCGAAACGTCCAGCGATTGCGCCCACAGGAAAGCTGCCAGTACGGAAAGCTGTAGCTGGTTTTCACTGTCTCTTGGAACTACATTCGCTGCTAGACAGACATTCGCTTTCTGCAAAACCTTGCCTTCGTAAAGAGGTTACACTGTGTATTTCTCTCTCGCAGAGCCCGGCTGCCAAATTCGAAACGTCCAGCGATTGCGCCCACAGGAAAGCTGCCAGCACGGAAAGCTGTAGCTGGTTTTCACTGCCCCTTGGAACTGCATTCGCTGATAGAGAGACATTCGCTTTCTGCAAAACCTTGCCTTCGTGAAGGGGCAACACTCTGTATTTTTCTCTCGCAGAGCCCGGTTGCCAAATTCGAAACGTCCAGCGATTGCGCCCACAGGAAAGCTGCCAGCACGGAAATTGTAGCTGGTTTTCACTGCCTCTTGGAACTGCATTCGCTGATAGAGAGACATTCGCTTTCTACAAAATCTTTTGTTGGTAAAGGGGCAAGACTGTGTATTTCTCTCTCGCAGAGCCCGGTTGCCAAATTCGAAACGTCCAGTGATTGCGCCCACAGGAAAGCTGCCAGCAAGGAAAGCTGTAGCTGGTTTTCACTGCCCCTTGGAACTGCATTCGCTGATAGACAGACATTCGCTTTCTACAAAAGCTTTCGTTGGTAAAGGGGCAACACTGTGTATTTCTCTCTCGCAGAGCCCGGTTGCCAAATTCGAAACGTCCAGCGATTGCGCCCACAGGAAAGCTGCCAGCACGGAAAGCTGTAGCTGGTTGTCACTGTCTCTTGGAACTGCATTCGCTGATAGACAGACATTCGCTTTCTACAAAAGCTTTCGTTGGTAAAGGGGCAAGACTGTGTATTTCTCTCTCGCAGAGCCCGGTTGCCAAATTCGAAACGTCCAGCGATTGCGCCCACAGGAAAGCTGCCAGCACGGAAAGCTGTAGCTGGTTTTCACTGCCCCTTGGAACTGCATTTGCTGATAGACAGACATTCGCTTTCTACAAAAGCTTTCATTCGTACAGGGGCAACACTGTGTATTTCTCTCTCGCAGAGCCCGGTTGCCAAATTCGAAACGTCCAGCGATTGCGCCCACAGGAAAGCTGCCAGTACGGAAAGCTGTAGCTGGTTTTCACTGTCTCTTGGAACTGCATTCGCTGATAGACAGACATTCGCTTTCTACAAAAGCTTTCGTTGGTAAAGGGGCAACACTGTGTATTTCTCTCTCGCAGAGCCCGGTTGCCAAATTCGAAACGTCCAGCGATTGCGCCCACAGGAAAGCTGCCAGCACGGAAAGCTGTAGCTGGTTTTCACTGCCCCTTGGAACTGCATTCGCTGATAGACAGACATTCGCTTTCTACAAAACCTTTCGTTGGTAAAGGGGCAACACTTTGTATTTCTCTCTCGCAGAGCCCGGTTGCCAAATTCGAAACGTCCAGCGATTGCGCCCACAGGAAAGCTGCCAGCATGGAAAGCTGTAGCTGGTTTTCACTGCCCCTTGGAACTGCATTCGCTGATAGACAGACATTCGCTTTCTACAAAAGCTTTCGTTGGTAAAGGGGCAACACTGTGTATTTCTCTCTCGCAGAGCCCGGCTGCCAAATTTGAAACGTCCAGCGATTGCGCCCACAGGAAAGCTGCCAGTAAGGAAAGCTGTAGCTGGTTTTCACTGCCCCTTGGAACTGCATTCGCTGATAGACAGACATTCGCTTTCTACAAAAGCTTTCGTTGGTAAAGGTGCAAAACTGTGTATTTCTCTCTCGCAGAGCCCGGTTGCCAAATTCGAAACGTCCAGCGATTGCGCCCACAGGAAAGCTGCCAGCACGGAAAGCTGTAGCTGGTTTTCACTGTCTCTTGGAACTGCATTCGCTGATAGACAGACATTCGCTTTCTGCAAAACCTTGCCTTCGTAAAGGCGCAACACTGTGTATTTCTCTCTCGCAGAGCCCGGTTGCCAAATTCGAAACGTCCAGCGACTGAACCCACAGGAAAGCTGCCAGCATGGAAAGCTGTAGCTGGTTTTCACTGTCTCTTGGAACTACATTCGCTGCTAGACAGATATTCGCTTTTCAGAAAAGCTTTCGTTGGTACAGGGGCAACACTGTGTATTTCTCTCTCGCAGAGCCCGGCTGCCAAATTCGAAACGTCCAGCGATTGCGCCCACAGGAAAGCTGCCAGTAAGGAAAGCTGTAGCTGGTTTTCACTGCCCCTTGGAACTGCATTCGCTGATAGAGAGACATTCGCTTTCTGCAAAACCTTGCCTTCGTAAAGGGGCAACAATGTGTATTTCTCTCTCGCAGAGCCCAGTTGCCAAATTCGAAACGTCCAGCGATTGCGCCCACAGGAAAGCTGCCAGCACGGAAAGCTGTAGCTGGTTTTCACTGCCCCTTGGAACTGCATTCGCTGATAGACAGACATTCGCTTTCTACAAAAGCTTTCGTTGGTAAAGGTGCAAAACTGTGTATTTCTCTCTCGCAGAACCCGGTTGCCAAATTCGAAACGTCCAGCGATTGCGCCCACAGGAAAGCTGCCAGCACGGAAAGCTGTAGCTGGTTTTCACTGTCTCTTGGAACTGCATTTGCTGATAGACAGATATTTGCTTTCTACAAAAGCTTTCATTCGTACAGGGGCAACACTGTGTATTTCTCTCTCGCAGAGCCCGGTTGCCAAATTCGAAACGTCCAGCGATTGCGCCCACAGGAAAGCTGCCAGCACGGAAAGCTGTAGCTGGTTTTCACTGTCTCTTGGAACTACATTCGCTGCTAGACAGACATTCGCTTTCTACAAAATCTTTTGTTGGTAAAGGGGCAAGACTGTGTATTTCTCTCTCGCAGAGCCCGGTTGCCAAATTCGAAACGTCCAGCGATTGCGCCCACAGGAAAGCTGCCAGCACAGAAAGCTGTAGCTGGTTTTCACTGCCCCTTGGAACTGCATTCGCTGATAGACAGACATTTGCTTTCTACAAAATCTTTTGTTGGTAAAGGGGCAACACTGTGTATTTCTCTCTCGCAGAGCCCGGTTACCAAATTCGAAACGTCCAGCGATTGCGCCCACAGGAAAGCTGCCAGCACGGAAAGCTGTAGCTGGTTTTCACTGTCTCTTGGAACTGCATTCGCTGATAGACAGACATTCGCTTTCTGCAAAACCTTGCCTTCGTAAAGGCGCAACACTGTGTATTTCTCTCTCGCAGAGCCCGGTTGCCAAATTCGAAACGTCCAGCGACTGAACCCACAGGAAAGCTGCCAGCATGGAAAGCTGTAGCTGGTTTTCACTGTCTCTTGGAACTACATTCGCTGCTAGACAGATATTCGCTTTTCAGAAAAGCTTTCGTTGGTACAGGGGCAACACTGTGTATTTCTCTCTCGCAGAGCCCGGCTGCCAAATTCGAAACGTCCAGCGATTGCGCCCACAGGAAAGCTGCCAGTAAGGAAAGCTGTAGCTGGTTTTCACTGCCCCTTGGAACTGCATTCGCTGATAGAGAGACATTCGCTTTCTGCAAAACCTTGCCTTCGTAAAGGGGCAACAATGTGTATTTCTCTCTCGCAGAGCCCAGTTGCCAAATTCGAAACGTCCAGCGATTGCGCCCACAGGAAAGCTGCCAGCACGGAAAGCTGTAGCTGGTTTTCACTGTCTCTTGGAACTGCATTTGCTGATAGACAGACATTTGCTTTCTACAAAAGCTTTCATTCGTAAAGGGGCAACACTGTGTATTTCTCTCTCGCAGAGCCCGGTTGCCAAATTCGAAACGTCCAGCGATTGCGCCCACAGGAAAGCTGCCAGCACGGAAAGCTGTAGCTGGTTTTCACTGTCTCTTGGAACTGCATTCGCTGATAGACAGACATTCGCTTTCTACAAAAGCTTTCGTTGGTAAAGGGGCAACACTGTGTATTTCTCTCTCGCAGAGCCCGGCTGCCAAATTTGAAACGTCGAGCGATTGCGCCCACAGGAAAGCTGCCAGCACGGAAAGCTGTAGCTGGTTTTCACTGCCCCTTGGAACTGCATTCGCTGATAGACAGACATTCGCTTTCTACAAAAGCTTTCGTTGGTAAAGGTGCAAAACTGTGTATTTCTCTCTCGCAGAACCCGGTTGCCAAATTCGAAACGTCCAGCGATTGCGCCCACAGGAAAGCTGCCAGCACGGAAAGCTGTAGCTGGTTTTCACTGTCTCTTGGAACTGCATTTGCTGATAGACAGATATTTGCTTTCTACAAAAGCTTTCATTCGTACAGGGGCAACACTGTGTATTTCTCTCTCGCAGAGCCCGGTTGCCAAATTCGAAACGTCCAGCGATTGCGCCCACAGGAAAGCTGCCAGCACGGAAAGCTGTAGCTGGTTTTCACTGTCTCTTGGAACTACATTCGCTGCTAGACAGACATTCGCTTTCTACAAAATCTTTTGTTGGTAAAGGGGCAAGACTGTGTATTTCTCTCTCGCAGAGCCCGGTTGCCAAATTCGAAACGTCCAGCGATTGCGCCCACAGGAAAGCTGCCAGCACAGAAAGCTGTAGCTGGTTTTCACTGCCCCTTGGAACTGCATTCGCTGATAGACAGACATTTGCTTTCTACAAAATCTTTTGTTGGTAAAGGGGCAACACTGTGTATTTCTCTCTCGCAGAGCCCGGTTACCAAATTCGAAACGTCCAGCGATTGCGCCCACAGGAAAGCTGCCAGCACGGAAAGCTGTAGCTGGTTTTCACTGTCTCTTGGAACTGCATTCGCTGATAGACAGACATTCGCTTTCTGCAAAACCTTGCCTTCGTAAAGGCGCAACACTGTGTATTTCTCTCTCGCAGAGCCCGGTTGCCAAATTCGAAACGTCCAGCGACTGAACCCACAGGAAAGCTGCCAGCATGGAAAGCTGTAGCTGGTTTTCACTGTCTCTTGGAACTACATTCGCTGCTAGACAGATATTCGCTTTTCAGAAAAGCTTTCGTTGGTACAGGGGCAACACTGTGTATTTCTCTCTCGCAGAGCCCGGCTGCCAAATTCGAAACGTCCAGCGATTGCGCCCACAGGAAAGCTGCCAGTAAGGAAAGCTGTAGCTGGTTTTCACTGCCCCTTGGAACTGCATTCGCTGATAGAGAGACATTCGCTTTCTGCAAAACCTTGCCTTCGTAAAGGGGCAACAATGTGTATTTCTCTCTCGCAGAGCCCGGTTGCCAAATTCGAAACGTCCAGCGATTGCGCCCACAGGAAAGCTGCCAGCACGGAAAGCTGTAGCTGGTTTTCACTGCCCCTTGGAACTGCATTCGCTGATAGACAGACATTCGCTTTCTACAAAAGCTTTCGTTGGTAAAGGGGCAACACTGTGTATTTCTCTCTCGCAGAGCCCGGCTGCCAAATTTGAAACGTCCAGCGATTGCGACCACAGGAAAGCTGCCAGCACGGAAAGCTGTAGCTGGTTTTCACTGCCCCTTGGAACTGCATTCGCTGATAGACAGACATTCGCTTTCTACAAAAGCTTTCGTTGGTAAAGGTGCAAAACTGTGTATTTCTCTCTCGCAGAGCCCGGTTGCCAAATTCGAAACGTCCAGCGATTGCGCCCACAGGAAAGCTGCCAGCACGGAAAGCTGTAGCTGGTTTTCACTGTCTCTTGGAACTGCATTTGCTGATAGACAGACATTCGCTTTCTACAAAAGCTTTCATTCGTAAAGGTGCAACACTGTGTATTTCTCTCTCGCAGAGCCCGGTTGCCAAATTCGAAACGTCCAGCGATTGCGCCCACAGGAAAGCTGCCAGCACGGAAAGCTGTAGCTGGTTTTCACTGTCTCTTGGAACTGCATTCGCTGATAGACAGACATTCGCTTTCTACAAAAGCTTTCGTTGGTAAAGGGGCAACACTGTGTATTTCTCTCTCGCAGAGCCCGGTTGCCAAATTTGAAACGTCGAGCGATTGCGCCCACAGGAAAGCTGCCAGCACGGAAAGCTGTAGCTGGTTTTCACTGCCCCTTGGAACTGCATTCGCTGATAGAGAGACATTCGCTTTCTACAAAAGCTTTCGTTGGTAAAGGTGCAAAACTGTGTATTTCTCTCTCGCAGAACCCGGTTGCCAAATTCGAAACGTCCAGCGATTGCGCCCACAGGAAAGCTGCCAGCACGGAAAGCTGTAGCTGGTTTTCACTGCCCCTTGGAACTGCATTCGCTGCTAGACAGACATTCGCTTTCTACAAACGCTTTCGTTGCTACAGGTGCAACACTGTGTATTTCTCTCTCGCAGAGCCCGGTTGCCAAATTCGAAACGTCCAGCGATTGCGCCCACAGGAAAGCTGCCAGCACGGAAAGCTGTAGCTGGTTTTCACTGTCTCTTGGAACTGCATTTGCTGATAGACAGACATTCGCTTTCTACAAAAGCCTTCATTCGTACAGGGGCAACACTGTGTATTTCTCTCTCGCAGAGCCCGGTTGCCAAATTCGAAACGTCCAGCGATTGCGCCCACAGGAAAGCTGCCAGCACGGAAAGCTGTAGCTGGTTTTCACTGCCCCTTGGAACTGCATTCGCTGCTACACAGACATTAGCTTTCTGCAAAACCTTGCCTTCGTAAAGGGGAAACACTGTGTATTTCTCTCTCGCAGAGCCCGGTTGCCAAATTCGAAATGTCCAGCGATTGCGCCCACAGGAAAGCTGCCAGTACGGAAAGCTGTAGCTGGTTTTCACTGTCTCTTGGAACTACATTCGCTGCTAGACAGACATTCGCTTTCTACAAAATCTTTTGTTGGTAAAGGGGCAAGACTGTGTATTTCTCTCTCGCAGAGCCCGGTTGCCAAATTCGAAACGTCCA
Organism: Mycteria americana; assembly: GCF_035582795.1. Taxonomy (NCBI): domain Eukaryota; kingdom Metazoa; phylum Chordata; class Aves; order Ciconiiformes; family Ciconiidae; genus Mycteria; species Mycteria americana. Next base: position 23,254,445 of record NC_134372.1, read on the forward strand.
GCGATTGCGCCCACAGGAAAGCTGCCAGCACGGAAAGCTGTAGCTGGTTTTCACTGCCCCTTGGAACTGCATTCGCTGATAGACAGACATTCGCTTTCTACAAAAGCTTTCGTTGGTAAAGGGCTAACACTTTGTATTTCTCTCTCGCAGAGCCCGGCTGCCAAATTCGAAACGTCCAGCGATTGCGCCCACAGGAAAGCTGCCAGCACGGAAAGCTGTAGCTGGTTTTCACTGTCTCTTGGAACTACATTCGCTGCTACACAGACATTCGCTTTCTGCAAAACCTTGCATTCGTAAAGGGGCAACACTGTGTATTTCTCTCTCGCAGAGCCCGGTTACCAAATTCGAAACGTCCAGCGATTGCGCCCACAGGAAAGCTGCCAGTACGGAAAGCTGTAGCTGGTTTTCACTGTCTCTTGGAACTACATTCGCTGCTAGACAGACATTCGCTTTCTGCAAAACCTTGCCTTCGTAAAGAGGTTACACTGTGTATTTCTCTCTCGCAGAGCCCGGCTGCCAAATTCGAAACGTCCAGCGATTGCGCCCACAGGAAAGCTGCCAGTAAGGAAAGCTGTAGCTGGTTTTCACTGCCCCTTGGAACTGCATTCGCTGATAGAGAGACATTCGCTTTCTGCAAAACCTTGCCTTCGTGAAGGGGCAACACTCTGTATTTTTCTCTCGCAGAGCCCGGTTGCCAAATTCGAAACGTCCAGCGATTGCGCCCACAGGAAAGCTGCCAGCACGGAAAGCTGTAGCTGGTTTTCACTGCCCCTTGGAACTGCATTCGCTGATAGACAGACATTCGCTTTCTACAAAAGCTTTCGTTCGTAAAGAGGCAACAGTGTGTATTTCTCTCTCGCAGAGCCCGGTTGCCAAATTCGAAACGTCCAGCGATTGCGCCCACAGGAAAGCTGCCAGCACGGAAAGCTGTAGCTGGTTTTCACTGTCTCTTGGAACTGCATTCGCTGATAGACAGACATTCGCTTTCTACAAAAGCTTTCGTTGGTAAAGGGGCAACACTGTGTATTTCTCTCTCGCAGAGCCCGGTTGCCAAATTCGAAACGTCCAGCGATTGCGCCCACAGGAAAGCTGCCAGCACAGAAAGCTGTAGCTGGTTTTCACTGCCCCTTGGAACTGCATTCGCTGATAGACAGACATTCGCTTTCTACTAAAGCTTTCGTTGGTAAAGGGGCAACACTGTGTATTTCTCTCTCGCAGAGCCCGGTTGCCAAATTTGAAACGTCCAGCGATTGCGCCCACAGGAAAGCTGCCAGCACGGAAAGCTGTAGCTGGTTTTCACTGCCCCTTGGAACTGCATTCGCTGATAGACAGACATTCGCTTTCTACAAAAGCTTTCATTGGTAAAGGTGCAAGACTGTGTATTTCTCTCTCGCAGAGCCCGGTTGCCAAATTCGAAACGTCCAGCGATTGCGCCCACAGGAAAGCTGCCAGTACGGAAAGCTGTAGCTGGTTTTCACTGTCTCTTGGAACTACATTCGCTGCTAGACAGACATTCGCTTTCTACAAAATCTTTTGTTGGTAAAGGGGCAAGACTGTGTATTTCTCTCTCGCAGAGCCCGGTTGCCAAATTCGAAACGTCCAGCGATTGCGCCCACAGGAAAGCTGCCAGCACGGAAAGCTGTAGCTGGTTTTCACTGCCCCTTGGAACTGCATTCGCTGATAGAGAGACATTCGCTTTCTGCAAAACCTTGCCTTCGTGAAGGGGCAACACTCTGTATTTTTCTCTCGCAGAGCCCGGTTGCCAAATTCGAAACGTCCAGCGATTGCGCCCACAGGAAAGCTGCCAGCACGGAAATTGTAGCTGGTTTTCACTGCCCCTTGGAACTGCATTCGCTGATAGACAGACATTCGCTTTCTACAAAAGCTTTCGTTGGTAAAGGGGCAACACTGTGTATTTCTCTCTCGCAGAGCCCGGCTGCCAAATTCGAAACGTCCAGTGATTGCGCCCACAGGAAAGCTGCCAGCAAGGAAAGCTGTAGCTGGTTTTCACTGCCCCTTGGAACTGCATTCGCTGATAGACAGACATTCGCTTTCTACAAAAGCTTTCGTTGGTAAAGGGGCAAGACTGTGTATTTCTCTCTCGCAGAGCCCGGTTGCCAAATTCGAAACGTCCAGCGATTGCGCCCACAGGAAAGCTGCCAGCACGGAAAGCTGTAGCTGGTTGTCACTGTCTCTTGGAACTGCATTTGCTGATAGACAGACATTCGCTTTCTACAAAAGCTTTCATTCGTACAGGGGCAACACTGTGTATTTCTCTCTCGCAGAGCCCGGTTGCCAAATTCGAAACGTCCAGCGATTGCGCCCACAGGAAAGCTGCCAGCACGGAAAGCTGTAGCTGGTTTTCACTGTCTCTTGGAACTGCATTTGCTGATAGACAGACATTCGCTTTCTACAAAAGCTTTCATTCGTACAGGGGCAACACTGTGTATTTCTCTCTCGCAGAGCCCGGTTGCCAAATTTGAAACGTCCAGCGATTGCGCCCACAGGAAAGCTGCCAGCACGGAAAGCTGTAGCTGGTTTTCACTGCCCATTGGAACTGCATTCGCTGATAGACAGACATTCGCTTTCTACAAAAGCTTTCGTTGGTAAAGGGGCAACACTGTGTATTTCTCTCTCGCAGAGCCCGGTTGCCAAATTCGAAACGTCCAGCGATTGCGCCCACAGGAAAGCTGCCAGCACGGAAAGCTGTAGCTGGTTTTCACTGTCTCTTGGAACTGCATTTGCTGATAGACAGACATTCGCTTTCTACAAAAGCTTTCATTCGTACAGGGGCAACACTGTGTATTTCTCTCTCGCAGAGCCCGGTTGCCAAATTTGAAACGTCCAGCGATTGCGCCCACAGGAAAGCTGCCAGCACGGAAAGCTGTAGCTGGTTTTCACTGCCCCTTGGAACTGCATTCGCTGATAGACAGACATTCGCTTTCTACAAAAGCTTTCGTTGGTAAAGGGGCAACACTGTGTATTTCTCTCTCGCAGAGCCCGGTTGCCAAATTCGAAACGTCCAGCGATTGCGCCCACAGGAAAGCTGCCAGCACGGATATTGTAGCTGGTTTTCACTGCCCCTTGGAACTGCATTCGCTGATAGACAGACATTCGCTTTCTACAAAAGCTTTTGTTGGTAAAGGGGCAACAGTGTGTATTTCTCTCTCGCAGAGCCCGGTTGCCAAATTCGAAACGTCCAGCGATTGCGCCCACAGGAAAGCTGCCAGCACGGAAAGCTGTAGCTGGTTTTCACTGCCCCTTGGAACTGCATTCGCTGATAGACAGACATTCGCTTTCTACAAAAGCTTTCGTTGGTAAAGGGGCAACACTGTGTATTTCTCTCTCGCAGAGCCCGGTTGCCAAATTCGAAACGTCCAGCGATTGCGCCCACAGGAAAGCTGCCAGCACGGAAAGCTGTAGCTGGTTTTCACTGCCCCTTGGAACTGCATTCGCTGATAGACAGACATTCGCTTTCTACAAAAGCTTTCATTGGTAAAGGTGCAAGACTGTGTATTTCTCTCTCGCAGAGCCCGGTTGCCAAATTCGAAACGTCCAGCGATTGCGCCCACAGGAAAGCTGCCAGCACGGAAAGCTGTAGCTGGTTTTCACTGTCTCTTGGAACTACATTCGCTGCTAGACAGACATTAGCTTTCTGCAAAACCTTGCCTTCGTAAAGGCGCAACACTGTGTATTTCTCTCTCGCAGAGCCCGGTTGCCAAATTCGAAACGTCCAGCGATTGCGCCCACAGGAAAGCTGCCAGTACGGAAAGCTGTAGCTGGTTTTCACTGTCTCTTGGAACTGCATTCGCTGATAGACAGACATTCGCTTTCTACAAAAGCTTTCGTTGGTAAAGGGGCAACACTGTGTATTTCTCTCTCGCAGAGCCCGGTTGCCAAATTCGAAACGTCCAGCGATTGCGCCCACAGGAAAGCTGCCAGCACGGAAAGCTGTAGCTGGTTTTCACTGCCCCTTGGAACTGCATTCGCTGATAGACAGACATTCGCTTTCTACAAAACCTTTCGTTGGTAAAGGGGCAACACTTTGTATTTCTCTCTCGCAGAGCCCGGTTGCCAAATTCGAAACGTCCAGCGATTGCGCCCACAGGAAAGCTGCCAGCACGGAAAGCTGTAGCTGGTTTTCACTGCCCCTTGGAACTGCATTCGCTGATAGACAGACATTCGCTTTCTACAAAAGCTTTCGTTGGTAAAGGCGCAACACTGTGTATTTCTCTCTCGCAGAGCCCGGCTGCCAAATTTGAAACGTCCAGCGATTGCGACCACAGGAAAGCTGCCAGCACGGAAAGCTGTAGCTGGTTTTCACTGCCCCTTGGAACTGCATTCGCTGATAGACAGACATTCGCTTTCTACAAAAGCTTTCGTTGGTAAAGGTGCAAAACTGTGTATTTCTCTCTCGCAGAGCCCGGTTGCCAAATTCGAAACGTCCAGCGATTGCGCCCACAGGAAAGCTGCCAGCACGGAAAGCTGTAGCTGGTTTTCACTGTCTCTTGGAACTGCATTCGCTGATAGACAGACATTCGCTTTCTGCAAAACCTTGCCTTCGTAAAGGCGCAACACTGTGTATTTCTCTCTCGCAGAGCCCGGTTGCCAAATTCGAAACGTCCAGCGACTGAACCCACAGGAAAGCTGCCAGCATGGAAAGCTGTAGCTGGTTTTCACTGTCTCTTGGAACTACATTCGCTGCTAGACAGATATTCGCTTTTCAGAAAAGCTTTCGTTGGTACAGGGGCAACACTGTGTATTTCTCTCTCGCAGAGCCCAGCTGCCAAATTCGAAACGTCCAGCGATTGCGCCCACAGGAAAGCTGCCAGTAAGGAAAGCTGTAGCTGGTTTTCACTGCCCCTTGGAACTGCATTCGCTGCTACACAGACATTAGCTTTCTGCAAAACCTTGCCTTCGTAAAGGGGAAACACTGTGTATTTCTCTCTCGCAGAGCCCGGTTGCCAAATTCGAAATGTCCAGCGATTGCGCCCACAGGAAAGCTGCCAGTACGGAAAGCTGTAGCTGGTTTTCACTGTCTCTTGGAACTACATTCGCTGCTAGACAGACATTCGCTTTCTACAAAATCTTTTGTTGGTAAAGGGGCAAGACTGTGTATTTCTCTCTCGCAGAGCCCGGTTGCCAAATTCGAAACGTCCAGCGATTGCGCCCACAGGAAAGCTGCCAGCACGGAAAGCTGTAGCTGGTTTTCACTGCCCCTTGGAACTGCATTCGCTGATAGACAGACATTCGCTTTCTACAAAAGCTTTCGTTGGTAAAGGGCTAACACTTTGTATTTCTCTCTCGCAGAGCCCGGCTGCCAAATTCGAAACGTCCAGCGATTGCGCCCACAGGAAAGCTGCCAGCACGGAAAGCTGTAGCTGGTTTTCACTGTCTCTTGGAACTACATTCGCTGCTACACAGACATTCGCTTTCTGCAAAACCTTGCATTCGTAAAGGGGCAACACTGTGTATTTCTCTCTCGCAGAGCCCGGTTACCAAATTCGAAACGTCCAGCGATTGCGCCCACAGGAAAGCTGCCAGTACGGAAAGCTGTAGCTGGTTTTCACTGTCTCTTGGAACTACATTCGCTGCTAGACAGACATTCGCTTTCTGCAAAACCTTGCCTTCGTAAAGAGGTTACACTGTGTATTTCTCTCTCGCAGAGCCCGGCTGCCAAATTCGAAACGTCCAGCGATTGCGCCCACAGGAAAGCTGCCAGTAAGGAAAGCTGTAGCTGGTTTTCACTGCCCCTTGGAACTGCATTCGCTGATAGAGAGACATTCGCTTTCTGCAAAACCTTGCCTTCGTGAAGGGGCAACACTCTGTATTTTTCTCTCGCAGAGCCCGGTTGCCAAATTCGAAACGTCCAGCGATTGCGCCCACAGGAAAGCTGCCAGCACGGAAAGCTGTAGCTGGTTTTCACTGCCCCTTGGAACTGCATTCGCTGATAGACAGACATTCGCTTTCTACAAAAGCTTTCGTTCGTAAAGAGGCAACAGTGTGTATTTCTCTCTCGCAGAGCCCGGTTGCCAAATTCGAAACGTCCAGCGATTGCGCCCACAGGAAAGCTGCCAGCACGGAAAGCTGTAGCTGGTTTTCACTGTCTCTTGGAACTGCATTCGCTGATAGACAGACATTCGCTTTCTACAAAAGCTTTCGTTGGTAAAGGGGCAACACTGTGTATTTCTCTCTCGCAGAGCCCGGTTGCCAAATTCGAAACGTCCAGCGATTGCGCCCACAGGAAAGCTGCCAGCACAGAAAGCTGTAGCTGGTTTTCACTGCCCCTTGGAACTGCATTCGCTGATAGACAGACATTCGCTTTCTACTAAAGCTTTCGTTGGTAAAGGGGCAACACTGTGTATTTCTCTCTCGCAGAGCCCGGTTGCCAAATTTGAAACGTCCAGCGATTGCGCCCACAGGAAAGCTGCCAGCACGGAAAGCTGTAGCTGGTTTTCACTGCCCCTTGGAACTGCATTCGCTGATAGACAGACATTCGCTTTCTACAAAAGCTTTCATTGGTAAAGGTGCAAGACTGTGTATTTCTCTCTCGCAGAGCCCGGTTGCCAAATTCGAAACGTCCAGCGATTGCGCCCACAGGAAAGCTGCCAGTACGGAAAGCTGTAGCTGGTTTTCACTGTCTCTTGGAACTACATTCGCTGCTAGACAGACATTCGCTTTCTACAAAATCTTTTGTTGGTAAAGGGGCAAGACTGTGTATTTCTCTCTCGCAGAGCCCGGTTGCCAAATTCGAAACGTCCAGCGATTGCGCCCACAGGAAAGCTGCCAGCACGGAAAGCTGTAGCTGGTTTTCACTGCCCCTTGGAACTGCATTCGCTGATAGAGAGACATTCGCTTTCTGCAAAACCTTGCCTTCGTGAAGGGGCAACACTCTGTATTTTTCTCTCGCAGAGCCCGGTTGCCAAATTCGAAACGTCCAGCGATTGCGCCCACAGGAAAGCTGCCAGCACGGAAATTGTAGCTGGTTTTCACTGCCCCTTGGAACTGCATTCGCTGATAGACAGACATTCGCTTTCTACAAAAGCTTTCGTTGGTAAAGGGGCAACACTGTGTATTTCTCTCTCGCAGAGCCCGGCTGCCAAATTCGAAACGTCCAGTGATTGCGCCCACAGGAAAGCTGCCAGCAAGGAAAGCTGTAGCTGGTTTTCACTGCCCCTTGGAACTGCATTCGCTGATAGACAGACATTCGCTTTCTACAAAAGCTTTCGTTGGTAAAGGGGCAAGACTGTGTATTTCTCTCTCGCAGAGCCCGGTTGCCAAATTCGAAACGTCCAGCGATTGCGCCCACAGGAAAGCTGCCAGCACGGAAAGCTGTAGCTGGTTGTCACTGTCTCTTGGAACTGCATTTGCTGATAGACAGACATTCGCTTTCTACAAAAGCTTTCATTCGTACAGGGGCAACACTGTGTATTTCTCTCTCGCAGAGCCCGGTTGCCAAATTCGAAACGTCCAGCGATTGCGCCCACAGGAAAGCTGCCAGCACGGAAAGCTGTAGCTGGTTTTCACTGTCTCTTGGAACTGCATTTGCTGATAGACAGACATTCGCTTTCTACAAAAGCTTTCATTCGTACAGGGGCAACACTGTGTATTTCTCTCTCGCAGAGCCCGGTTGCCAAATTTGAAACGTCCAGCGATTGCGCCCACAGGAAAGCTGCCAGCACGGAAAGCTGTAGCTGGTTTTCACTGCCCCTTGGAACTGCATTCGCTGATAGACAGACATTCGCTTTCTACAAAAGCTTTCGTTGGTAAAGGGGCAACACTGTGTATTTCTCTCTCGCAGAGCCCGGTTGCCAAATTCGAAACGTCCAGCGATTGCGCCCACAGGAAAGCTGCCAGCACGGATATTGTAGCTGGTTTTCACTGCCCCTTGGAACTGCATTCGCTGATAGACAGACATTCGCTTTCTACAAAAGCTTTTGTTGGTAAAGGGGCAACAGTGTGTATTTCTCTCTCGCAGAGCCCGGTTGCCAAATTCGAAACGTCCAGCGATTGCGCCCACAGGAAAGCTGCCAGCACGGAAAGCTGTAGCTGGTTTTCACTGCCCCTTGGAACTGCATTCGCTGATAGACAGACATTCGCTTTCTACAAAAGCTTTCGTTGGTAAAGGGGCAACACTGTGTATTTCTCTCTCGCAGAGCCCGGTTGCCAAATTCGAAACGTCCAGCGATTGCGCCCACAGGAAAGCTGCCAGCACGGAAAGCTGTAGCTGGTTTTCACTGCCCCTTGGAACTGCATTCGCTGATAGACAGACATTCGCTTTCTACAAAAGCTTTCATTGGTAAAGGTGCAAGACTGTGTATTTCTCTCTCGCAGAGCCCGGTTGCCAAATTCGAAACGTCCAGCGATTGCGCCCACAGGAAAGCTGCCAGCACGGAAAGCTGTAGCTGGTTTTCACTGTCTCTTGGAACTACATTCGCTGCTAGACAGACATTAGCTTTCTGCAAAACCTTGCCTTCGTAAAGGCGCAACACTGTGTATTTCTCTCTCGCAGAGCCCGGTTGCCAAATTCGAAACGTCCAGCGATTGCGCCCACAGGAAAGCTGCCAGTACGGAAAGCTGTAGCTGGTTTTCACTGTCTCTTGGAACTGCATTCGCTGATAGACAGACATTCGCTTTCTACAAAAGCTTTCGTTGGTAAAGGGGCAACACTGTGTATTTCTCTCTCGCAGAGCCCGGTTGCCAAATTCGAAACGTCCAGCGATTGCGCCCACAGGAAAGCTGCCAGCACGGAAAGCTGTAGCTGGTTTTCACTGCCCCTTGGAACTGCATTCGCTGATAGACAGACATTCGCTTTCTACAAAACCTTTCGTTGGTAAAGGGGCAACACTTTGTATTTCTCTCTCGCAGAGCCCGGTTGCCAAATTCGAAACGTCCAGCGATTGCGCCCACAGGAAAGCTGCCAGCACGGAAAGCTGTAGCTGGTTTTCACTGCCCCTTGGAACTGCATTCGCTGATAGACAGACATTCGCTTTCTACAAAAGCTTTCGTTGGTAAAGGCGCAACACTGTGTATTTCTCTCTCGCAGAGCCCGGCTGCCAAATTTGAAACGTCCAGCGATTGCGACCACAGGAAAGCTGCCAGCACGGAAAGCTGTAGCTGGTTTTCACTGCCCCTTGGAACTGCATTCGCTGATAGACAGACATTCGCTTTCTACAAAAGCTTTCGTTGGTAAAGGTGCAAAACTGTGTATTTCTCTCTCGCAGAGCCCGGTTGCCAAATTCGAAACGTCCAGCGATTGCGCCCACAGGAAAGCTGCCAGCACGGAAAGCTGTAGCTGGTTTTCACTGTCTCTTGGAACTGCATTCGCTGATAGACAGACATTCGCTTTCTGCAAAACCTTGCCTTCGTAAAGGCGCAACACTGTGTATTTCTCTCTCGCAGAGCCCGGTTGCCAAATTCGAAACGTCCAGCGACTGAACCCACAGGAAAGCTGCCAGCATGGAAAGCTGTAGCTGGTTTTCACTGTCTCTTGGAACTACATTCGCTGCTAGACAGATATTCGCTTTTCAGAAAAGCTTTCGTTGGTACAGGGGCAACACTGTGTATTTCTCTCTCGCAGAGCCCAGCTGCCAAATTCGAAACGTCCAGCGATTGCGCCCACAGGAAAGCTGCCAGTAAGGAAAGCTGTAGCTGGTTTTCACTGCCCCTTGGAACTGCATTCGCTGATAGAGAGACATTCGCTTTCTGCAAAACCTTGCCTTCGTAAAGGGGCAACACTGTGTATTTCTCTCTCGCAGAGCCCGGTTGCCAAATTCGAAACGTCCAGCGATTGCGCCCACAGGAAAGCTGCCAGCACGGAAAGCTGTAGCTGGTTTTCACTGTCTCTTGGAACTGCATTCGCTGATAGACAGACATTCGCTTTCTACAAAAGCTTTCGTTGGTAAAGGGGCAACACTGTGTATTTCTCTCTCGCAGAGCCCGGCTGCCAAATTTGAAACGTCGAGCGATTGCGCCCACAGGAAAGCTGCCAGCACGGAAAGCTGTAGCTGGTTTTCACTGCCCCTTGGAACTGCATTCGCTGATAGACAGACATTCGCTTTCTACAAAAGCTTTCGTTGGTAAAGGTGCAAAACTGTGTATTTCTCTCTCGCAGAACCCGGTTGCCAAATTCGAAACGTCCAGCGATTGCGCCCACAGGAAAGCTGCCAGCACGGAAAGCTGTAGCTGGTTTTCACTGCCCCTTGGAACTGCATTCGCTGATAGACAGACATTCGCTTTCTACAAACGCTTTCGTTGCTACAGGGGCAACACTGTGTATTTCTCTCTCGCAGAGCCCGGTTGCCAAATTCGAAACGTCCAGCGATTGCGCCCACAGGAAAGCTGCCAGCACGGAAAGCTGTAGCTGGTTTTCACTGTCTCTTGGAACTACATTCGCTGCTAGACAGACATTCGCTTTCTACAAAATCTTTTGTTGGTAAAGGGGCAAGACTGTGTATTTCTCTCTCGCAGAGCCCGGTTGCCAAATTCGAAACGTCCAGCGATTGCGCCCACAGGAAAGCTGCCAGCACAGAAAGCTGTAGCTGGTTTTCACTGCCCCTTGGAACTGCATTCGCTGATAGACAGACATTTGCTTTCTACAAAATATTTTGTTGGTAAAGGGGCAACACTGTGTATTTCTCTCTCGCAGAGCCCGGTTACCAAATTCGAAACGTCCAGCGATTGCGCCCACAGGAAAGCTGCCAGCACGGAAAGCTGTAGCTGGTTTTCACTGTCTCTTGGAACTGCATTCGCTGATAGACAGACATTCGCTTTCTGCAAAACCTTGCCTTCGTAAAGGCGCAACACTGTGTATTTCTCTCTCGCAGAGCCCGGTTGCCAAATTCGAAACGTCCAGCGACTGAACCCACAGGAAAGCTGCCAGCATGGAAAGCTGTAGCTGGTTTTCACTGTCTCTTGGAACTACATTCGCTGCTAGACAGATATTCGCTTTTCAGAAAAGCTTTCGTTGGTACAGGGGCAACACTGTGTATTTCTCTCTCGCAGAGCCCGGTTGCCAAATTCGAAACGTCCAGCGATTGCGCCCACAGGAAAGCTGCCAGTACGGAAAGCTGTAGCTGGTTTTCACTGTCTCTTGGAACTACATTCGCTGCTAGACAGACATTCGCTTTCTACAAAATCTTTTGTTGGTAAAGGGGCAAGACTGTGTATTTCTCTCTCGCAGAGCCCGGTTGCCAAATTCGAAACGTCCAGCGATTGCGCCCACAGGAAAGCTGCCAGCACGGAAAGCTGTAGCTGGTTTTCACTGCCCCTTGGAACTGCATTCGCTGATAGAGAGACATTCGCTTTCTGCAAAACCTTGCCTTCGTGAAGGGGCAACACTCTGTATTTTTCTCTCGCAGAGCCCGGTTGCCAAATTCGAAACGTCCAGCGATTGCGCCCACAGGAAAGCTGCCAGCACGGAAATTGTAGCTGGTTTTCACTGCCTCTTGGAACTGCATTCGCTGATAGACAGACATTCGCTTTCTACAAAATCTTTTGTTGGTAAAGGGGCAAGACTGTGTATTTCTCTCTCGCAGAGCCCGGTTGCCAAATTCGAAACGTCCAGCGATTGCGCCCACAGGAAAGCTGCCAGCAAGGAAAGCTGTAGCTGGTTTTCACTGCCCCTTGGAACTGCATTCGCTGATAGACAGACATTCGCTTTCTACAAAAGCTTTCGTTGGTAAAGGGGCAAGACTGTGTATTTCTCTCTCGCAGAGCCCGGTTGCCAAATTCGAAACGTCCAGCGATTGCGCCCACAGGAAAGCTGCCAGCACGGAAAGCTGTAGCTGGTTGTCACTGTCTCTTGGAACTGCATTTGCTGATAGACAGACATTCGCTTTCTACAAAAGCTTTCATTCGTACAGGGGCAACACTGTGTATTTCTCTCTCGCAGAGCCCGGTTGCCAAATTCGAAACGTCCAGCGATTGCGCCCACAGGAAAGCTGCCAGCACGGAAAGCTGTAGCTGGTTTTCACTGCCCCTTGGAACTGCATTCGCTGATAGACAGACATTCGCTTTCTACAAAAGCTTTCGTTCGTAAAGAGGCAACAGTGTGTATTTCTCTCTCGCAGAGCCCGGTTGCCAAATTCGAAACGTCCAGCGATTGCGCCCACAGGAAAGCTGCCAGCACAGAAAGCTGTAGCTGGTTTTCACTGCCCCTTGGAACTGCATTCGCTGATAGACAGACATTCGCTTTCTACAAAAGCTTTCGTTGGTAAAGGGGCAACACTGTGTATTTCTCTCTCGCAGAGCCCGGTTGCCAAATTTGAAACGTCCAGCGATTGCGCCCACAGGAAAGCTGCCAGCACGGAAAGCTGTAGCTGGTTTTCACTGCCCCTTGGAACTGCATTCGCTGATAGACAGACATTCGCTTTCTACAAAAGCTTTCATTGGTAAAGGTGCAAGACTGTGTATTTCTCTCTCGCAGAGCCCGGTTGCCAAATTCGAAACGTCCAGCGATTGCGCCCACAGGAAAGCTGCCAGCACGGAAATTGTAGCTGGTTTTCACTGCCCCTTGGAACTGCATTCGCTGATAGACAGACATTCGCTTTCTACAAAAGCTTTTGTTGGTAAAGGGGCAACAGTGTGTATTTCTCTCTCGCAGAGCCCGGTTGCCAAATTCGAAACGTCCAGCGATTGCGCCCACAGGAAAGCTGCCAGCAAGGAAAGCTGTAGCTGGTTTTCACTGCCCCTTGGAACTGCATTCGCTGATAGACAGACATTCGCTTTCTACAAAAGCTTTCGTTGGTAAAGGGGCAAGACTGTGTATTTCTCTCTCGCAGAGCCCGGTTGCCAAATTCGAAACGTCCAGCGATTGCGCCCACAGGAAAGCTGCCAGCACGGAAAGCTGTAGCTGGTTTTCACTGTCTCTTGGAACTGCATTTGCTGATAGACAGACATTCGCTTTCTACAAAAGCTTTCATTCGTACAGGGGCAACACTGTGTATTTCTCTCTCGCAGAGCCCGGTTGCCAAATTTGAAACGTCCAGCGATTGCGCCCACAGGAAAGCTGCCAGCACGGAAAGCTGTAGCTGGTTTTCACTGCCCCTTGGAACTGCATTCGCTGATAGACAGACATTCGCTTTCTACAAAAGCTTTCGTTGGTAAAGGGGCAACACTGTGTATTTCTCTCTCGCAGAGCCCGGTTGCCAAATTCGAAACGTCCAGCGATTGCGCCCACAGGAAAGCTGCCAGCACGGAAAGCTGTAGCTGGTTTTCACTGCCCCTTGGAACTGCATTCGCTGATAGACAGACATTCGCTTTCTACAAAAGCTTTCGTTGGTAAAGGGGCAACACTGTGTATTTCTCTCTCGCAGAGCCCGGTTGCCAAATTCGAAATGTCCAGCGATTGCGCCCACAGGAAAGCTGCCAGCACGGAAAGCTGTAGCTGGTTTTCACTGTCTCTTGGAACTACATTCGCTGCTAGACAGACATTCGCTTTCTGCAAAACCTTGCCTTCGTAAAGGCGCAACACTGTGTATTTCTCTCTCGCAGAGCCCGGTTGCCAAATTCGAAACGTCCAGCGATTGCGCCCACAGGAAAGCTGCCAGTACGGAAAGCTGTAGCTGGTTTTCACTGTCTCTTGGAACTGCATTCGCTGATAGACAGACATTCGCTTTCTACAAAAGCTTTCGTTGGTAAAGGGGCAAGACTGTGTATTTCTCTCTCGCAGAGCCCGGTTGCCAAATTCGAAACGTCCAGCGATTGCGCCCACAGGAAAGCTGCCAGCACGGAAAGCTGTAGCTGGTTTTCACTGCCCCTTGGAACTGCATTCGCTGATAGACAGACATTCGCTTTCTACAAAACCTTTCGTTGGTAAAGGGGCAACACTTTGTATTTCTCTCTCGCAGAGCCCGGTTGCCAAATTCGAAACGTCCAGCGATTGCGCCCACAGGAAAGCTACCAGCACGGAAAGCTGTAGCTGGTTTTCACTGTCTCTTGGAACTACATTCGCTGCTAGACAGACATTCGCTTTCTGCAAAACCTTGCCTTCGTGAAGGGGCAACACTCTGTATTTTTCTCTCGCAGAGCCCGGTTGCCAAATTCGAAACGTCCAGCGATTGCGCCCACAGGAAAGCTGCCAGCACGGAAATTGTAGCTGGTTTTCACTGCCTCTTGGAACTGCATTCGCTGATAGACAGACATTCGCTTTCTACAAAATCTTTTGTTGGTAAAGGGGCAAGACTGTGTATTTCTCTCTCGCAGAGCCCGGTTGCCAAATTCGAAACGTCCAGCGATTGCGCCCACAGGAAAGCTGCCAGCAAGGAAAGCTGTAGCTGGTTTTCACTGCCCCTTGGAACTGCATTCGCTGATAGACAGACATTCGCTTTCTACAAAAGCTTTCGTTGGTAAAGGGGCAAGACTGTGTATTTCTCTCTCGCAGAGCCCGGTTGCCAAATTCGAAACGTCCAGCGATTGCGCCCACAGGAAAGCTGCCAGCACGGAAAGCTGTAGCTGGTTGTCACTGTCTCTTGGAACTGCATTTGCTGATAGACAGACATTCGCTTTCTACAAAAGCTTTCATTCGTACAGGGGCAACACTGTGTATTTCTCTCTCGCAGAGCCCGGTTGCCAAATTCGAAACGTCCAGCGATTGCGCCCACAGGAAAGCTGCCAGCACGGAAAGCTGTAGCTGGTTTTCACTGCCCCTTGGAACTGCATTCGCTGATAGACAGACATTCGCTTTCTACAAAAGCTTTCGTTGGTAAAGGGGCAACACTGTGTATTTCTCTCTCGCAGAGCCCGGTTGCCAAATTCGAAACGTCCAGCGATTGCGCCCACAGGAAAGCTGCCAGCACGGAAAGCTGTAGCTGGTTTTCACTGCCCCTTGGAACTGCATTCGCTGATAGACAGACATTCGCTTTCTACTAAAGCTTTCGTTGGTAAAGGGGCAACACTGTGTATTTCTCTCTCGCAGAGCCCGGTTGCCAAATTTGAAACGTCCAGCGATTGCGCCCACAGGAAAGCTGCCAGCACGGAAAGCTGTAGCTGGTTTTCACTGTCTCTTGGAACTGCATTCGCTGATAGACAGACATTCGCTTTCTACAAAAGCTTTCATTGGTAAAGGTGCAAGACTGTGTATTTCTCTCTCGCAGAGCCCGGTTGCCAAATTCGAAACGTCCAGCGATTGCGCCCACAGGAAAGCTGCCAGCACGGAAATTGTAGCTGGTTTTCACTGCCCCTTGGAACTGCATTCGCTGATAGACAGACATTCGCTTTCTACAAAAGCTTTTGTTGGTAAAGGGGCAACAGTGTGTATTTCTCTCTCGCAGAGCCCGGTTGCCAAATTCGAAACGTCCAGCGATTGCGCCCACAGGAAAGCTGCCAGCAAGGAAAGCTGTAGCTGGTTTTCACTGCCCCTTGGAACTGCATTCGCTGATAGACAGACATTCGCTTTCTACAAAAGCTTTCGTTGGTAAAGGGGCAAGACTGTGTATTTCTCTCTCGCAGAGCCCGGTTGCCAAATTCGAAACGTCCAGCGATTGCGCCCACAGGAAAGCTGCCAGCACGGAAAGCTGTAGCTGGTTTTCACTGTCTCTTGGAACTGCATTTGCTGATAGACAGACATTCGCTTTCTACAAAAGCTTTCATTCGTACAGGGGCAACACTGTGTATTTCTCTCTCGCAGAGCCCGGTTGCCAAATTTGAAACGTCCAGCGATTGCGCCCACAGGAAAGCTGCCAGCACGGAAAGCTGTAGCTGGTTTTCACTGCCCCTTGGAACTGCATTCGCTGATAGACAGACATTCGCTTTCTACAAAACCTTTCGTTGGTAAAGGGGCAACACTGTGTATTTCTCTCTCGCAGAGCCCGGTTGCCAAATTCGAAACGTCCAGCGATTGCGCCCACAGGAAAGCTGCCAGCACGGAAAGCTGTAGCTGGTTTTCACTGCCCCTTGGAACTGCATTCGCTGATAGACAGACATTCGCTTTCTACAAAAGCTTTCATTGGTAAAGGTGCAAGACTGTGTATTTCTCTCTCGCAGAGCCCGGTTGCCAAATTCGAAATGTCCAGCGATTGCGCCCACAGGAAAGCTGCCAGCACGGAAAGCTGTAGCTGGTTTTCACTGTCTCTTGGAACTACATTCGCTGCTAGACAGACATTCGCTTTCTGCAAAACCTTGCCTTCGTAAAGGCGCAACACTGTGTATTTCTCTCTCGCAGAGCCCGGTTGCCAAATTCGAAACGTCCAGCGATTGCGCCCACAGGAAAGCTGCCAGTACGGAAAGCTGTAGCTGGTTTTCACTGTCTCTTGGAACTGCATTCGCTGATAGACAGACATTCGCTTTCTACAAAAGCTTTCGTTGGTACAGGGGCAACACTGTGTATTTCTCTCTTGCAGAGCCCGGTTGCCAAATTCGAAACGTCCAGCGATTGCGCCCACAGGAAAGCTGCCAGCACGGAAAGCTGTAGCTGGTTTTCACTGCCCCTTGGAACTGCATTCGCTGATAGACAGACATTCGCTTTCTACAAAACCTTTCGTTGGTAAAGGGGCAACACTTTGTATTTCTCTCTCGCAGAGCCCGGTTGCCAAATTCGAAACGTCCAGCGATTGCGCCCACAGGAAAGCTACCAGCACGGAAAGCTGTAGCTGGTTTTCACTGTCTCTTGGAACTACATTCGCTGCTAGACAGACATTCGCTTTCTGCAAAACCTTGCCTTCGTAAAGGCGCAACACTGTGTATTTCTCTCTCGCAGAACCCGGTTGCCAAATTCGAAACGTCCAGCGATTGCGCCCACAGGAAAGCTGCCAGCAAGGAAAGCTGTAGCTGGTTTTCACTGTCTCTTGGAACTACATTCGCTGCTAGACAGATATTCGCTTTCCACAAAAGCTTTCGTTGGTACAGGGGCAACACAGTGTATTTCTCTCTCGCATTGCCCGGCTGACAAATTCGAAACGTCCAGCGATTGCGCCCACAGGAAAGCTGCCAGTACGGAAAGCTGTAGCTGGTTTTCACTGTCTCTTGGAACTACATTCGCTGCTAGACAGACATTCGCTTTCTGCAAAACCTTGCCTTCGTAAAGAGGTAACTCTGTGTATTTCTCTCTCGCAGAGCCCGGCTGCCAAATTCGAAACGTCCAGCGATTGTGCCCACAGGAAAGCTGCCAGCACAGAAAGCTGTAGCTGGTTTTCACTGCCCCTTGAAACTGCATTCGCTGATAGACAGACATTCGCTTTCTGCAAAACCTTGCCTTCGTATAGGGGCAACACTGTGTATTTCTCTGTCGCAGAGCCCGGTTGCCAAATTCGAAACGTCCAGCGATTGCGCCCACAGGAAAGCTGCCAGCACGGAAAGCTGTAGCTGGTTTTCACTGTCTCTTGGAACTACATTCGCTGATAGACAGACATTCGCTTTCTACAAAAGCTTTCGTTGGTAAAGGGGCAACACTGTGTATTTCTCTCTCGCAGAGCCCGGTTGCCAAATTCGAAACGTCCAGCGATTGCGCCCACAGGAAAGCTGCCAGTACGGAAAGCTGTAACTGGTTTTCACTGTCTCTTGGAACTACATTCGCTGCTAGACAGACATTCGCTTTCTGCAAAACCTTGCCTTCGTAAAGAGGTTACACTGTGTATTTCTCTCTCGCAGAGCCCGGCTGCCAAATTCGAAACGTCCAGCGATTGCGCCCACAGGAAAGCTGCCAGCACGGAAAGCTGTAGCTGGTTTTCACTGCCCCTTGGAACTACATTCGCTGCTAGACAGACATTCGCTTACTGCAAAAGCTTGCCTTCGTAAAGGGGCAACACTCTGTATTTTTCTCTCACAGAGCCCTGTTGCCAAATTCGAAACGTCCAGCGATTGCGCCCACAGGAAAGCTGCCAGCACGGAAAGCTGTAGCTGGTTTTCACTGTCTCTTGGAATTGCATTTGCTGATAGACAGACATTCGCTTTCTACAAAAGCTTTCGTTGGTAAAGGGGCAACACTGTGTATTTCTCTCTCGCAGAGCCCGGTTGCCAAATTCGAAACGTCCAGCGATTGCGCCCACAGGAAAGCTGCCAGCACGGAAAGCTGTAGCTGGTTTTCACTGCCCCTTGGAACTGCATTCGCTGATAGACAGACATTCGCTTTCTACAAAAGCTTTCGTTGGTAAAGGGGCAACACTTTGTATTTCTCTCTCGCAGAGCCCGGTTGCCAAATTCGAAACGTCCAGCGATTGCGCCCACAGGAAAGCTGCCAGCACGGAAAGCTGTAGCTGGTTTTCACTGTCTCTTGGAACTGCATTTGCTGATAGACAGACATTCGCTTTCTACAAAAGCTTTCGTTGGTAAAGGGGCAACACTGTGTATTTCTCTCTCGCAGAGCCCGGTTGCCAAAGTCGAAACGTCCAGCGATTGCGCCCACAGGAAAGCTGCCAGTACGGAAAGCTGTAGCTGGTTTTCACTGCCCCTTGGAACTACATTCGCTGCTAGACAGACATTCGCTTACTGCAAAACCTTGCCTTCGTAAAGGGGCAACACTCTGTATTTTTCTCTCACAGAGCCCTGTTGCCAAATTCGAAACGTCCAGCGATTGCGCCCACAGGAAAGCTGCCAGCACGGAAATCTGTAGCTGGTTTTCACTGTCTCTTGGAATTGCATTTGCTGATAGACAGACATTCGCTTTCTACAAAAGCTGTCGTTGGTAAAGGGGCAACACTGTGTATTTCTCTCTCGCAGAGCCCGGTTGCCAAATTCGAAACGTCCAGCGATTGCGCCCACAGGAAAGCTGCCAGCACGGAAAGCTGTAGCTGGTTTTCACTGCCCCTTGGAACTGCATTCGCTGATAGACAGACATTCGCTTTCTACAAAAGCTTTCGTTGGTAAAGGGGCAACACTTTGTATTTCTCTCTCGCAGAGCCCGGTTGCCAAATTCGAAACGTCCAGCGATTGCGCCCACAGGAAAGCTGCCAGCACGGAAAGCTGTAGCTGGTTTTCACTGTCTCTTGGAACTACATTCGCTGCTAGACAGACATTCGCTTTCTGCAAAACCTTGCCTTCGTAAAGGCGCAACACTGTGTATTTCTCTCTCGCAGAACCCGGTTGCCAAATTCGAAACGTCCAGCGATTGCGCCCACAGGAAAGCTGCCAGCAAGGAAAGCTGTAGCTGGTTTTCACTGTCTCTTGGAACTACATTCGCTGCTAGACAGATATTCGCTTTCCACAAAAGCTTTCGTTGGTACAGGGGCAACACAGTGTATTTCTCTCTCGCATTGCCCGGCTGACAAATTCGAAACGTCCAGCGATTGCGCCCACAGGAAAGCTGCCAGTACGGAAAGCTGTAGCTGGTTTTCACTGTCTCTTGGAACTACATTCGCTGCTAGACAGACATTCGCTTTCTGCAAAACCTTGCCTTCGTAAAGAGGTAACACTGTGTATTTCTCTCTCGCAGAGCCCGGCTGCCAAATTCGAAACGTCCAGCGATTGTGCCCACAGGAAAGCTGCCAGCACAGAAAGCTGTAGCTGGTTTTCACTGCCCCTTGAAACTGCATTCGCTGATAGACAGACATTCGCTTTCTGCAAAACCTTGCCTTCGTATAGGGGCAACACTGTGTATTTCTCTGTCGCAGAGCCCGGTTGCCAAATTCGAAACGTCCAGCGATTGCGCCCACAGGAAAGCTGCCAGCACGGAAAGCTGTAGCTGGTTTTCACTGTCTCTTGGAACTACATTCGCTGATAGACAGACATTCGCTTTCTACAAAAGCTTTCGTTGGTAAAGGGGCAACACTGTGTATTTCTCTCTCGCAGAGCCCGGTTGCCAAATTCGAAACGTCCAGCGATTGCGCCCGCAGGAAAGCTGCCAGTACGGAAAGCTGTAACTGGTTTTCACTGTCTCTTGGAACTACATTCGCTGCTAGACAGACATTCGCTTTCTGCAAAACCTTGCCTTCGTAAAGAGGTTACACTGTGTATTTCTCTCTCGCAGAGCCCGGCTGCCAAATTCGAAACGTCCAGCGATTGCGCCCACAGGAAAGCTGCCAGCACGGAAAGCTGTAGCTGGTTTTCACTGCCCCTTGGAACTACATTCGCTGCTAGACAGACATTCGCTTACTGCAAAACCTTGCCTTCGTAAAGGGGCAACACTCTGTATTTTTCTCTCACAGAGCCCTGTTGCCAAATTCGAAACGTCCAGCGATTGCGCCCACAGGAAAGCTGCCAGCACGGAAAGCTGTAGCTGGTTTTCACTGTCTCTTGGAATTGCATTTGCTGATAGACAGACATTCGCTTTCTACAAAAGCTTTCGTTGGTAAAGGGGCAACACTGTGTATTTCTCTCTCGCAGAGCCCGGTTGCCAAATTCGAAACGTCCAGCGATTGCGCCCACAGGAAAGCTGCCAGCACGGAAAGCTGTAGCTGGTTTTCACTGCCCCTTGGAACTGCATTCGCTGATAGACAGACATTCGCTTTCTACAAAAGCTTTCGTTGGTAAAGGGGCAACACTTTGTATTTCTCTCTCGCAGAGCCCGGTTGCCAAATTCGAAACGTCCAGCGATTGCGCCCACAGGAAAGCTGCCAGCACGGAAAGCTGTAGCTGGTTTTCACTGTCTCTTGGAACTGCATTTGCTGATAGACAGACATTCGCTTTCTACAAAAGCTTTCGTTGGTAAAGGGGCAACACTGTGTATTTCTCTCTCGCAGAGCCCGGTTGCCAAAGTCGAAACGTCCAGCGATTGCGCCCACAGGAAAGCTGCCAGTACGGAAAGCTGTAGCTGGTTTTCACTGCCCCTTGGAACTACATTCGCTGCTAGACAGACATTCGCTTACTGCAAAACCTTGCCTTCGTAAAGGGGCAACACTCTGTATTTTTCTCTCACAGAGCCCTGTTGCCAAATTCGAAACGTCCAGCGATTGCGCCCACAGGAAAGCTGCCAGCACGGAAATCTGTAGCTGGTTTTCACTGTCTCTTGGAATTGCATTTGCTGATAGACAGACATTCGCTTTCTACAAAAGCTGTCGTTGGTAAAGGGGCAACACTGTGTATTTCTCTCTCGCAGAGCCCGGTTGCCAAATTCGAAACGTCCAGCGATTGCGCCCACAGGAAAGCTGCCAGCACGGAAAGCTGTAGCTGGTTTTCACTGCCCCTTGGAACTGCATTCGCTGATAGACAGACATTCGCTTTCTACAAAAGCTTTCGTTGGTAAAGGGGCAACACTTTGTATTTCTCTCTCGCAGAGCCCGGTTGCCAAATTCGAAACGTCCAGCGATTGCGCCCACAGGAAAGCTGCCAGCACGGAAAGCTGTAGCTGGTTTTCACTGCCCCTTGGAACTACATTCGCTGCTAGACAGACATTCGCTTTCTGCAAAACCTTGCCTTCGTAAAGGCGCAACACTGTGTATTTCTCTCTCGCAGACCCCGGTTGCCAAATTCGAAACGTCCAGCGATTGCGCCCACAGGAAAGCTGCCAGCAAGGAAAGCTGTAGCTGGTTTTCACTGTCTCTTGGAACTACATTCGCTGCTAGACAGATATTCGCTTTCCACAAAAGCTTTCGTTGGTACAGGGGCAACACAGTGTATTTCTCTCTCGCATTGCCCGGCTGACAAATTCGAAACGTCCAGCGATTGCGCCCACAGGAAAGCTGCCAGCACGGAAAGCTGTAGCTGGTTTTCACTGCCCCTTGGAACTGCATTCGCTGATAGACAGACATTCGCTTTCTACAAAAGCTTTCGATGGTAAAGGGGCAACACTGTGTATTTCTCTCTCGCAGAGCCCGGTTGCCAAATTCGAAACGTCCAGCGATTGCGCCCACAGGAAAGCTGCCAGCACGGAAAGCTGTAGCTGGTTTTCACTGCCCCTTGGAACTGCATTCGCTGATAGACAGACATTCGCTTTCTACAAAAGCTTTCGTTGGTACAGGGGCAACATAGTGTATTTCCCTCTCGCAGAGCCCGGCTGACAAATTCGAAACGTCCAGCGATTGCGCCCACAGGAAATCTGTCAGCAAGGAAAGTTGTAGCTGGTGTTCACTGTCTCTTGGAACTACATTCGCTGCTAGACAGACATTCGCTTTCTGCAAAACCTTGCCTTCGTACAGGGGCAACACTGTGTATTTCTCTCTCGCAGAGCCCGGTTGCCAAATTCGAAACGTCCAGCGATTGCGCCCACAGGAAAGCTGCCAGCACGGAAAGCTGTAGCTGGTTTTCACTGCCCCTTGGAACTACATTCGCTGCTAGACAGACATTCGCTTTCTGCAAAACCTTGCCTTCGTAACGAGGTTACACTGTGTATTTCTCTCTCGCAGAGCCCGGCTGCCAAATTCGAAACATCCAGCGATTGCGCCCACAGGAAAGCTGCCAGCACAGAAAGCTGTAGCTGGTTTTCACTGCCCCTTGGAACTGCATTCGCTGCTAGACAGACATTCGCTTTCTGCAAAACCTTGCCTTCGTAAAGAGGTAACACTGTGTATTTCTCTCTCGCAGAGCCCGGCTGCCAAATTCGAAACGTCCAGCGATTGTGCCCACAGGAAAGCTGCCAGCACAGAAAGCTGTAGCTGGTTTTCACTGCCCCTTGAAACTGCATTCGCTGATAGACAGACATTCGCTTTCTGCAAAACCTTGCCTTCGTATAGGGGCAACACTGTGTATTTCTCTGTCGCAGAGCCCGGTTGCCAAATTCGAAACGTCCAGCGATTGCGCCCACAGGAAAGCTGCCAGCACGGAAAGCTGTAGCTGGTTTTCACTGTCTCTTGGAACTACATTCGCTGATAGACAGACATTCGCTTTCTACAAAAGCTTTCGTTGGTAAAGGGGCAACACTGTGTATTTCTCTCTCGCAGAGCCCGGTTGCCAAATTCGAAACGTCCAGCGATTGCGCCCACAGGAAAGCTGCCAGTACGGAAAGCTGTAACTGGTTTTCACTGTCTCTTGGAACTACATTCGCTGCTAGACAGACATTCGCTTTCTGCAAAACCTTGCCTTCGTAAAGAGGTTACACTATGTATTTCTCTCTCGCAGAGCCCGGCTGCCAAATTCGAAACGTCCAGCGATTGCGCCCACAGGAAAGCTGCCAGCACGGAAAGCTGTAGCTGGTTTTCACTGCCCCTTGGAACTACATTCGCTGCTAGACAGACATTCGCTTACTGCAAAACCTTGCCTTCGTAAAGGGGCAACACTCTGTATTTTTCTCTCACAGAGCCCTGTTGCCAAATTCGAAACGTCCAGCGATTGCGCCCACAGGAAAGCTGCCAGCACGGAAAGCTGTAGCTGGTTTTCACTGTCTCTTGGAATTGCATTTGCTGATAGACAGACATTCGCTTTCTGCAAAACCTTGCCTTCGTAAAGGGGCAACACTGTGTATTTCTCTCTCGCAGAGCCCGGTTGCCAAATTCGAAATGTCCAGCGATTGCGCCCACAGGAAAGCTGCCAGCACGGAAAGCTGTAGCTGGTTTTCACTGTCTCTTGGAACTGCATTCGCTGCTAGACAGACATTCGCTTTCTGCAAAACCTTGCCTTCGTAAAGGCGCAACACTGTGTATTTCTCTCTCGCAGAGCCCGGTTGCCAAATTCGAAACTTCCAGCGATTGCGCCCACAGGAAAGCTGCCAGTACGGAAAGCTGTAGCTGGTTTTCACTGTCTCTTGGAACTACATTCGCTGCTAGACAGACATTCGCTTTCTGCAAAACCTTGCCTTCGTAAAGAGGTTACACTGTGTATTTCTCTCTCGCAGAGCCCGGCTGCCAAATTCGAAACGTCCAGCGATTGCGCCCACAGGAAAGCTGCCAGCACGGAAAGCTGTAGCTGGTTTTCACTGCCCCTTGGAACTGCATTCGCTGATAGACAGACATTCGCTTTCTACAAAAGCTTTCGTTGGTAAAGGGGCAACATAGTGTATTTCCCTCTCGCAGAGCCCGGCTGACAAATTCGAAACGTCCAGCGATTGCGCCCACAGGAAATCTGTCAGCAAGGAAAGTTGTAGCTGGTGTTCACTGTCTCTTGGAACTACATTCGCTGCTAGACAGACATTCGCTTTCTGCAAAACCTTGCCTTCGTAAAGGGGCAACACTGTGTATTTCTCTCTCGCAGAGCCCGGCTGCCAAATTTGAAACGTCGAGCGATTGCGCCCATAGGAAAGCTGCCAGCACGGAAAGCTGCAGCTGGTTTTCACTGTCTCTTGGAACTACATTCGCTGATAGACAGACATTCGCTTTCTACAAAAGCTTTCGTTCGTAAAGGGGCAACACTGTGTATTTCTCTCTCGCAGAGCCCGGTTGCCAAATTCGAAACGTCCAGCGATTGCGCCCACAGGAAAGCTGCCAGCACGGAAAGCTGTAGCTGGTTTTCACTGTCTCTTGGAACTGCATTCGCTGATAGACAGACATTCGCTTTCTACAAAAGCTTTCGTTGGTAAAGGGGCAACACTGTGTATTTCTCTCTCGCAGAGCCCGGCTGCCAAATTTGAAACGTCGAGCGATTGCGCCCACAGGAAAGCTGCCAGCACGGAAAGCTGTAGCTGGTTTTCACTGCCCCTTGGAACTGCATTCGCTGATAGACAGACATTCGCTTTCTACAAAAGCTTTCGTTGGTAAAGGTGCAAAACTGTGTATTTCTCTCTCGCAGAGCCCGGCTGACAAATTCGAAACGTCCAGCGATTGCGCCCACAGGAAAGCTGCCAGCACGGAAAGCTGTAGCTGGTTTTCACTGCCCCTTGGAACTGCATTCGCTGCTACACAGACATTAGCTTTCTGCAAAACCTTGCCTTCGTAAAGGGGCAACACTGTGTATTTCTCTCTCGCAGAGCCCGGTTGCCAAATTCGAAATGTCCAGCGATTGCGCCCACAGGAAAGCTGCCAGTACGGAAAGCTGTAGCTGGTTTTCACTGTCTCTTGGAACTACATTCGCTGCTAGACAGACATTCGCTTTCTACAAAATCTTTTGTTGGTAAAGGGGCAAGACTGTGTATTTCTCTCTCGCAGAGCCCGGTTGCCAAATTCGAAACGTCCAGCGATTGCGCCCACAGGAAAGCTGCCAGCACGGAAAGCTGTAGCTGGTTTTCACTGCCCCTTGGAACTGCATTCGCTGATAGACAGACATTCGCTTTCTACAAAAGCTTTCGTTGGTAAAGGGGCAACACTGTGTATTTCTCTCTCGCAGAGCCCGGCTGCCAAATTCGAAACGTCCAGCGATTGCGCCCACAGGAAAGCTGCCAGCACGGAAAGCTGTAGCTGGTTTTCACTGCCCCTTGGAACTGCATTCGCTGATAGAGAGACATTCGCTTTCTACAAAAGCTTTCGTTGGTAAAGGGGCAACACTTTGTATTTCTCTCTCGCAGAGCCCGGTTGCCAAATTCGAAACGTCCAGCGATTGCGCCCACAGGAAAGCTGCCAGCATGGAAAGCTGTAGCTGGTTTTCACTGTCTCTTGGAACTACATTCGCTGCTACACAGACATTCGCTTTCTGCAAAACCTTGCCTTCGTAAAGGGGCAACACTGTGTATTTCTCTCTCGCAGAGCCCGGTTACCAAATTCGAAACGTCCAGCGATTGCGCCCACAGGAAAGCTGCCAGTACGGAAAGCTGTAGCTGGTTTTCACTGTCTCTTGGAACTACATTCGCTGCTAGACAGACATTCGCTTTCTGCAAAACCTTGCCTTCGTAAAGAGGTTACACTGTGTATTTCTCTCTCGCAGAGCCCGGCTGCCAAATTCGAAACGTCCAGCGATTGCGCCCACAGGAAAGCTGCCAGTAAGGAAAGCTGTAGCTGGTTTTCACTGCCCCTTGGAACTGCATTCGCTGATAGAGAGACATTCGCTTTCTGCAAAACCTTGCCTTCGTGAAGGGGCAACACTCTGTATTTTTCTCTCGCAGAGCCCGGTTGCCAAATTCGAAACGTCCAGCGATTGCGCCCACAGGAAAGCTGCCAGCACGGAAATTGTAGCTAATTTTCATTGCCCCTTGGAACTGCATTCGCTGATAGACAGACATTCGCTTTCTACAAAAGCTTTCGTTGGTAAAGGGGCAAGACTGTGTATTTCTCTCTCGCAGAGCCCGGTTGCCAAATTCGAAACGTCCAGCGATTGCGCCCACAGGAAAGCTGCCAGCACGGAAAGCTGTAGCTGGTTTTCACTGTCTCTTGGAACTGCATTCGCTGATAGACAGACATTCGCTTTCTGCAAAACCTTGCCTTCGTAAAGAGGTTACACTGTGTATTTCTCTCTCGCAGAGCCCGGCTGCCAAATTCGAAACGTCCAGCGATTGCGCCCACAGGAAAGCTGCCAGCACGGAAAGCTGTAGCTGGTTTTCACTGCCCCTTGGAACTACATTCGCTGCTAGACAGACATTCGCTTACTGCAAAACCTTGCCTTCGTAAAGGGGCAACACTCTGTATTTTTCTCTCACAGAGCCCTGTTGCCAAATTCGAAACGTCCAGCGATTGCGCCCACAGGAAAGCTGCCAGCACGGAAAGCTGTAGCTGGTTTTCACTGTCTCTTGGAATTGCATTTGCTGATAGACAGACATTCGCTTTCTACAAAAGCTGTCGTTGGTAAAGGGGCAACACTGTGTATTTCTCTCTCGCAGAGCCCGGTTGCCAAATTCGAAACGTCCAGCGATTGCGCCCACAGGAAAGCTGCCAGCACGGAAAGCTGTAGCTGGTTTTCACTGCCCCTTGGAACTGCATTCGCTGATAGACAGACATTCGCTTTCTACAAAAGCTTTCGTTGGTAAAGGGGCAACACTTTGTATTTCTCTCTCGCAGAGCCCGGTTGCCAAATTCGAAACGTCCAGCGATTGCGCCCACAGGAAAGCTGCCAGCACGGAAAGCTGTAGCTGGTTTTCACTGTCTCTTGGAACTACATTCGCTGCTAGACAGACATTCGCTTTCTGCAAAACCTTGCCTTCGTAAAGGCGCAACACTGTGTATTTCTCTCTCGCAGAGCCCGGTTGCCAAATTCGAAACATCCAGCGACTGAACCCACAGGAAAGCTGCCAGCATGGAAAGCTGTACCTGGTTTTCACTGTCTCTTGGAACTACATTCGCTGCTAGACAGACATTCGCTTTCTGCAAAACCTTGCCTTCGTAACGAGGTTACACTGTGTATTTCTCTCTCGCAGAGCCCGGCTGCCAAATTCGAAACATCCAGCGATTGCGCCCACAGGAAAGCTGCCAGCACAGAAAGCTGTAGCTGGTTTTCACTGCCCCTTGGAACTGCATTCGCTGCTAGACAGACATTCGCTTTCTGCAAAAGCTTTCGTTGGTAAAGGCGCAACAGTGTGTATTTCTCTCTCGCAGAGCCCGGTTGCCAAATTCGAAACGTCCAGCGATTGTGCCCACAGGAAAGCTGCCAGCACGGAAAGCTGTAGCTGGTTTTCACTGTCTCTTGGAACTGCATTCGCTGATAGACAGACATTCGCTTTCTACAAAAGCTTTCGTTACTACAGGGGCAACACTGTGTATTTCTCTCTTGCAGAGCCCGGCTGCCAAATTCGAAACGTCCAGCGATTGCGCCCACAGGAAAGCTGCCAGTAAGGAAAGCTGTAGCTGGTTTTCACTGCCCCTTGGAACTGCATTCGCTGATAGAGAGACATTCGCTTTCTGCAAAACCTTGCCTTCGTAAAGGGGCAACAATGTGTATTTCTCTCTCGCAGAGCCCGGTTGCCAAATTCGAAACGTCCAGCGATTGCGCCCACAGGAAAGCTGCCAGCACGGAAAGCTGTAGCTGGTTTTCACTGTCTCTTGGAACTGCATTTGCTGATAGACAGACATTTGCTTTCTACAAAAGCTTTCATTCGTACAGGGGCAACACTGTGTATTTCTCTCTCGCAGAGCCCGGTTGCCAAATTCGAAACGTCCAGCGATTGCGCCCACAGGAAAGCTGCCAGCACGGAAAGCTGTAGCTGGTTTTCACTGTCTCTTGGAACTGCATTCGCTGATAGACAGACATTCGCTTTCTACAAAAGCTTTCGTTGGTAAAGGGGCAACACTGTGTATTTCTCTCTCGCAGAGCCCGGCTGCCAAATTTGAAACGTCGAGCGATTGCGCCCACAGGAAAGCTGCCAGCACGGAAAGCTGTAGCTGGTTTTCACTGCCCCTTGGAACTGCATTCGCTGATAGACAGACATTCGCTTTCTACAAAAGCTTTCGTTGGTAAAGGTGCAAAACTGTGTATTTCTCTCTCGCAGAGCCCGGCTGACAAATTCGAAACGTCCAGCGATTGCGCCCACAGGAAAGCTGCCAGCACGGAAAGCTGTAGCTGGTTTTCACTGCCCCTTGGAACTGCATTCGCTGATAGACAGACATTCGCTTTCTACAAACGCTTTCGTTGCTACAGGGGCAACACTGTGTATTTCTCTCTCGCAGAGCCCGGCTGACAAATTCGAAACGTCCAGCGATTGCGCCCACAGGAAAGCTGCCAGCACGGAAAGCTGTAGCTGGTTTTCACTGCCCCTTGGAACTGCATTCGCTGCTACACAGACATTAGCTTTCTGCAAAACCTTGCCTTCGTAAAAGGGCAACACTGTGTATTTCTCTCTCGCAGAGCCCGGTTGCCAAATTCGAAATGTCCAGCGATTGCGCCCACAGGAAAGCTGCCAGTACGGAAAGCTGTAGCTGGTTTTCACTGTCTCTTGGAACTGCATTCGCTGATAGACAGACATTCGCTTTCTACAAAAGCTTTCGTTGGTAAAGGGGCAACACTGTGTATTTCTCTCTCGCAGAGCCCGGCTGCCAAATTTGAAACGTCGAGCGATTGCGCCCACAGGAAAGCTGCCAGCACGGAAAGCTGTAGCTGGTTTTCACTGCCCCTTGGAACTGCATTCGCTGATAGACAGACATTCGCTTTCTACAAAAGCTTTCGTTGGTAAAGGTGCAAAACTGTGTATTTCTCTCTCGCAGAGCCCGGCTGACAAATTCGAAACGTCCAGCGATTGCGCCCACAGGAAAGCTGCCAGCACGGAAAGCTGTAGCTGGTTTTCACTGCCCCTTGGAACTGCATTCGCTGCTACACAGACATTCGCTTTCTACAAACGCTTTCGTTGCTACAGGGGCAACACTGTGTATTTCTCTCTCGCAGAGCCCGGCTGACAAATTCGAAACGTCCAGCGATTGCGCCCACAGGAAAGCTGCCAGCACGGAAAGCTGTAGCTGGTTTTCACTGCCCCTTGGAACTGCATTCGCTGCTACACAGACATTCGCTTTCTGCAAAACCTTGCCTTCGTAAAGGGGCAACACTGTGTATTTCTCTCTCGCAGAGCCCGGTTGCCAAATTCGAAATGTCCAGCGATTGCGCCCACAGGAAAGCTGCCAGTACGGAAAGCTGTAGCTGGTTTTCACTGTCTCTTGGAACTACATTCGCTGCTAGACAGACATTCGCTTTCTACAAAATCTTTTGTTGGTAAAGGGGCAAGACTGTGTATTTCTCTCTCGCAGAGCCCGGTTGCCAAATTCGAAACGTCCAGCGATTGCGCCCACAGGAAAGCTGCCAGCACGGAAAGCTGTAGCTGGTTTTCACTGCCCCTTGGAACTGCATTCGCTGATAGACAGACATTCGCTTTCTACAAAATCTTTTGTTGGTAAAGGGGCAACACTGTGTATTTCTCTCTCGCAGAGCCCGGCTGCCAAATTCGAAACGTCCAGCGATTGCGCCCACAGGAAAGCTGCCAGCACAGAAAGCTGTAGCTGGTTTTCACTGCCCCTTGGAACTGCATTCGCTGATAGACAGACATTCGCTTTCTACAAAAGCTTTCGTTGGTAAAGGGGCAACACTTTGTATTTCTCTCTCGCAGAGCCCGGTTGCCAAATTCGAAACGTCCAGCGATTGCGCTCACAGGAAAGCTGCCAGCATGGAAAGCTGTAGCTGGTTTTCACTGTCTCTTGGAACTACATTCGCTGCTACACAGACATTCGCTTTCTGCAAAACCTTGCCTTCGTAAAGGGGCAACACTGTGTATTTCTCTCTCGCAGAGCCCGGTTACCAAATTCGAAACGTCCAGCGATTGCGCCCACAGGAAAGCTGCCAGTACGGAAAGCTGTAGCTGGTTTTCACTGTCTCTTGGAACTATATTCGCTGCTAGACAGACATTCGCTTTCTGCAAAACCTTGCCTTCGTAAAGAGGTAACACTGTGTATTCCTCTCTCGCAGAGCCCGGCTGCCAAATTCGAAACGTCCAGCGATTGCGCCCACAGGAAAGCTGCCAGCACGGAAAGCTGTAGCTGGTTTTCACTGCCCCTTGGAACTGCATTCGCTGATAGACAGACATTCGCTTTCTACAAAATCTTTTGTTGGTAAAGGGGCAAGACTGTGTATTTCTCTCTCGCAGAGCCCGGTTGCCAAATTCGAAACGTCCAGCGATTGCGCCCACAGGAAAGCTGCCAGCACGGAAAGCTGTAGCTGGTTTTCACTGCCCCTTGGAACTGCATTCGCTGATAGACAGACATTCGCTTTCTACAAAAGCATTCGTTGGTAAAGGGGCAACAGTTTGTATTTCTCTCTCGCAGAGCCCGGTTGCCAAATTCGAAACGTCCAGCGATTGCGCCCACAGGAAAGCTGCCAGCAAGGAAAGCTGTAGCTGGTTTTCACTGTCTCTTGGAACTACATTCGCTGCTAGACAGACATTCGCTTTCCACAAAAGCTTTCGTTGGTACAGGGGCAACACTGTGTATTTCTCTCTCGCATTGCCCGGCTGACAAATTCGAAACGTCCAGCGATTGCGCCCACAGGAAAGCTGCCAGTACGGAAAGCTGTAGCTGGTTTTCACTGCCCCTTGGAACTGCATTCGCTGATAGAGAGACATTCGCTTTCTGCAAAACCTTGCCTTCGTAAAGGGGCAACACTGTGTATTTCTCTCTCGCAGAGCCCGGTTGCCAAATTCGAAATGTCCAGCGATTGCGCCCACAGGAAAGCTGCCAGTACGGAAAGCTGTAGCTGGTTTTCACTGTCTCTTGGAACTACATTCGCTGCTAGACAGACATTCGCTTTCTACAAAATCTTTTGTTGGTAAAGGGGCAAGTCTGTGTATTTCTCTCTCGCAGAGCCCGGTTGCCAAATTCGAAACGTCCAGCGATTGCGCCCACAGGAAAGCTGCCAGCACGGAAAGCTGTAGCTGGTTTTCACTGCCCCTTGGAACTGCATTCGCTGATAGACAGACATTCGCTTTCTACAAAAGCTTTCGTTGGTAAAGGGGCAACACTGTGTATTTCTCTCTCGCAGAGCCCGGCTGCCAAATTCGAAACGTCCAGCGATTGCGCCCACAGGAAAGCTGCCAGCATGGAAAGCTGTAGCTGGTTTTCACTGTCTCTTGGAACTACATTCGCTGCTACACAGACATTCGCTTTCTGCAAAACCTTGCCTTCGTAAAGAGGTTACACTGTGTATTTCTCTCTCGCAGAGCCCGGCTGCCAAATTCGAAACGTCCAGCGATTGCGCCCACAGGAAAGCTGCCAGCAAGGAAAGCTGTAGCTGGTTTTCACTGCCCCTTGGAACTGCATTCGCTGATAGACAGACATTCGCTTTCTACAAAAGCTTTCGTTGGTAAAGGGGCAAGACTGTGTATTTCTCTCTCGCAGAGCCCGGTTGCCAAATTCGAAACGTCCACCGATTGCGCCCACAGGAAAGCTGCCAGCACGGAAAGCTGTAGCTGGTTTTCACTGCCCCTTGGAACTGCATTCGCTGATAGACAGACATTCGCTTTCTACAAAAGCTTTCGTTCGTAAAGAGGCAACAGTGTGTATTTCTCTCTCGCAGAGCCCGGTTGCCAAATTCGAAACGTCCAGCGATTGCGCCCACAGGAAAGCTGCCAGCACGGAAAGCTGTAGCTGGTTTTCACTGCCCCTTGGAACTGCATTCGCTGATAGACAGACATTCGCTTTCTACAAAAGCTTTCGTTGGTAAAGGGGCAACACTGTGTATTTCTCTCTCGCAGAGCCCGGTTGCCAAATTCGAAACGTCCAGCGATTGCGCCCACAGGAAAGCTGCCAGCACGGAAAGCTGTAGCTGGTTTTCACTGCCCCTTGGAACTGCATTCGCTGATAGACAGATATTCGCTTTCTACAAAATCTTTTGTTTGTAAAGGGGCAAGACTGTGTATTTCTCTCTCGCAGAGCCCGGTTGCCAAATTCGAAACGTCCAGCGATTGCGCCCACAGGAAAGCTGCCAGCACAGAAAGCTGTAGCTGGTTTTCACTGCCCCTTGGAACTGCATTCGCTGATAGACAGACATTCGCTTTCTACAAAATCTTTTGTTGGTAAAGGGGCAACACTGTGTATTTCTCTCTCGCAGAGCCCGGTTGCCAAAATCGAAACGTCCAGTGATTGCGCCCACAGGAAAGCTGCCAGCACGGAAAGCTGTAGCTGGTTTTCACTGTCTCTTGGAACTGCATTTGCTGATAGACAGACATTCGCTTTCTACAAAAGCCTTCATTCGTACAGGGGCAACACTGTGTATTTCTCTGTCGCAGAGCCCGGTTGCCAAATTCGAAACGTCCAGCGATTGTGCCCACAGGAAAGCTGCCAGCACAGAAAGCTGTAGCTGGTTTTCACTGTCTCTTGGAACTAGATTCGCTGCTACACAGACATTCGCTTTCTGCAAAACCTTGCCTTCGTAAAGGGGCAACACTGTGTATTTCTCTCTCGCAGAGCCCGGTTGCCAAATTCGAAATGTCCAGCGATTGCGCCCACAGGAAAGCTGCCAGTACGGAAAGCTGTAGCTGGTTTTCACTGTCTCTTGGAACTACATTCGCTGCTAGACAGACATTCGCTTTCTGCTAAACCTTGCCTTCGTAAAGAGGTTACACTGTGTATTTCTCTCTCGCAGAGCCCGGCTGCCAAATTCGAAACGTCCAGCGATTGCGCCCACAGGAAAGCTGCCAGTAAGGAAAGCTGTAGCTGGTTTTCACTGCCCCTTGGAACTGCATTCGCTGATAGAGAGACATTCGCTTTCTGCAAAACCTTGCCTTCGTGAAGGGGCAAAACTCTGTATTTTTCTCTCGCAGAGCCCGGTTGCCAAATTCGAAACGTCCAGCGATTGCGCCCACAGGAAAGCTGCCAGCACGGAAATTGTAGCTGGTTTTCACTGCCCCTTGGAACTGCATTCGCTGATAGACAGACATTCGCTTTCTACAAAATCTTTTGTTGGTAAAGGGGCAAGACTGTGTATTTCTCTCTCGCAGAGCCCGGTTGCCAAATTCGAAACGTCCAGCGATTGCGCCCACAGGAAAGCTGCCAGCAAGGAAAGCTGTAGCTGGTTTTCACTGCCCCTTGGAACTGCATTCGCTGATAGACAGACATTCGCTTTCTACAAAAGCTTTCGTTGGTAAAGGGGCAAGACTGTGTATTTCTCTCTCGCAGAGCCCGGTTGCCAAATTCGAAACGTCCAGCGATTGCGCCCACAGGAAAGCTGCCAGCACGGAAAGCTGTAGCTGGTTTTCACTGTCTCTTGGAACTGCATTTGCTGATAGACAGACATTCGCTTTCTACAAAAGCTTTCATTCGTACAGGGGCAACACTGTGTATTTCTCTCTCGCAGAGCCCGGTTGCCAAATTCGAAACGTCCAGCGATTGCGCCCACAGGAAAGCTGCCAGCACGGAAAGCTGTAGCTGGTTTTCACTGCCCCTTGGAACTGCATTCGCTGATAGACAGATATTCGCTTTCTACAAAATCTTTTGTTTGTAAAGGGGCAAGACTGTGTATTTCTCTCTCGCAGAGCCCGGTTGCCAAATTCGAAACGTCCAGCGATTGCGCCCACAGGAAAGCTGCCAGCACGGAAAGCTGTAGCTGGTTTTCACTGCCCCTTGGAACTGCATTCGCTGATAGACAGACATTCGCTTTCTACAAAATCTTTTGTTGGTAAAGGGGCAACACTGTGTATTTCTCTCTCGCAGAGCCCGGCTGCCAAATTCGAAACATCCAGCGATTGCGCCCACAGGAAAGCTGCCAGCACGGAAAGCTGTAGCTGGTTTTCACTGTCTCTTGGAACTGCATTTGCTGATAGACAGACATTCGCTTTCTACAAAAGCCTTCATTCGTACAGGGGCAACACTGTGTATTTCTCTGTCGCAGAGCCCGGTTGCCAAATTCGAAACGTCCAGCGATTGCGCCCACAGGAAAGCTGCCAGCACGGAAAGCTGTAGCTGGTTTTCACTGCCCCTTGGAACTGCATTCGCTGATAGACAGACATTCGCTTTCTACAAAAGCTTTCGTTGGTAAAGGGGCAACACTGTGTATTTCTCTCGCGCAGAGCCCGGCTGCCAAATTCGAAATGTCCAGCGATTGCGCCCACAGGAAAGCTGCCAGCACGGAAAGCTGTAGCTGGTTTTCACTGTCTCTTGGAACTACATTCGCTGCTACACAGACATTCGCTTTCTGCAAAACCTTGCCTTCGTAAAGGGGCAACACTGTGTATTTCTCTCTCGCAGAGCCCGGTTGCCAAATTCGAAATGTCCAGCGATTGCGCCCACAGGAAAGCTGCCAGTACGGAAAGCTGTAGCTGGTTTTCACTGTCTCTTGGAACTACATTCGCTGCTAGACAGACATTCGCTTTCTACAAAATCTTTTGTTGGTAAAGGGGCAAGACTGTGTATTTCTCTCTCGCAGAGCCCGGTTGCCAAATTCGAAACGTCCAGCGATTGCGCCCACAGGAAAGCTGCCAGCACGGAAAGCTGTAGCTGGTTTTCACTGCCCCTTGGAACTGCATTCGCTGATAGACAGACATTCGCTTTCTACAAAAGCCTTCATTCGTACAGGGGCAACACTGTGTATTTCTCTGTCGCAGAGCCCGGCTGCCAAATTCGAAACGTCCAGCGATTGCGCCCACAGGAAAGCTGCCAGCACGGAAAGCTGTAGCTGGTTTTCACTGCCCCTTGGAACTGCATTCGCTGATAGACAGACATTCGCTTTCTACAAAAGCTTTCGTTGGTAAAGGGGCAACACTGTGTATTTCTCTCTCACAGAGCCCGGTTGCCAAATTCGAAACGTCCAGCGATTGCGCCCACAGGAAAGCTGCCAGCACGGAAAGCTGTAGCTGGTTTTCACTGCCCCTTGGAACTGCATTCGCTGATAAACAGACATTCGCTTTCTACAAAAGCTTTCATTGTTAAAGGGGCAACACTTTGTATTTCTCTCTCACAGAGTCCGGTTGCCAAATTCGAAACGTCCAGCGATTGCGCCCACAGGAAAGCTGCCAGTAAGGAAAGCTGTAGCTGGTTTTCACTGCCCCTTGGAACTGCATTCGCTGATAGAGAGACATTCGCTTTCTGCAAAACCTTGCCTTCGTGAAGGGGCAACACTGTGTATTTCTCTCTCGCAGAGCCCGGTTGCCAAATTCGAAACGTCCAGCGATTGCGCCCACAGGAAAGCTGCCAGCACGGAAAGCTGTAGCTGGTTTTCACTGCCCCTTGGAACTGCATTCGCTGATAGACAGACATTCGCTTTCTACAAAAGCTTTCGTTCGTAAAGAGGCAACAGTGTGTATTTCTCTCTCGCAGAGCCCGGTTGCCAAATTCGAAACGTCCAGCGATTGCGCCCACAGGAAAGCTGCCAGCACGGAAAGCTGTAGCTGGTTTTCACTGTCTCTTGGAACTGCATTTGCTGATAGACAGACATTCGCTTTCTACAAAAGCTTTCGTTGGTAAAGGGGCAACACTGTGTATTTCTCTCTCGCAGAGCCCGGTTGCCAAATTCGAAATGTCCAGCGATTGCGCCCACAGGAAAGCTGCCAGTACGGAAAGCTGTAGCTGGTTTTCACTGTCTCTTGGAACTACATTCGCTGCTAGACAGACATTCGCTTTCTACAAAATCTTTTGTTGGTAAAGGGGCAAGTCTGTGTATTTCTCTCTCGCAGAGCCCGGTTGCCAAATTCGAAACGTCCAGCGATTGCGCCCACAGGAAAGCTGCCAGCACGGAAAGCTGTAGCTGGTTTTCACTGCCCCTTGGAACTGCATTCGCTGATAGACAGACATTCGCTTTCTACAAAAGCTTTCGTTGGTAAAGGGGCAACACTGTGTATTTCTCTCTCGCAGAGCCCGGCTGCCAAATTCGAAACGTCCAGCGATTGCGCCCACAGGAAAGCTGCCAGCACGGAAAGCTGTAGCTGGTTTTCACTGCCCCTTGGAACTGCATTCGCTGATAGACAGACATTCGCTTTCTACAAAAGCTTTCGTTGGTAAAGGGGCAACACTTTGTATTTCTCTCTCGCAGAGCCCGGCTGCCAAATTCGAAACGTCCAGCGATTGCGCCCACAGGAAAGCTGCCAGCACGGAAAGCTGTAGCTGGTTTTCACTGTCTCTTGGAACTACATTCGCTGCTACACAGACATTCGCTTTCTGCAAAACCTTGCCTTCGTAAAGAGGTTACACTGTGTATTTCTCTCTCGCAGAGCCCGGCTGCCAAATTCGAAACGTCCAGCGATTGCGCCCACAGGAAAGCTGCCAGCAAGGAAAGCTGTAGCTGGTTTTCACTGCCCCTTGGAACTGCATTCGCTGATAGACAGACATTCGCTTTCTACAAAAGCTTTCGTTGGTAAAGGGGCAAGACTGTGTATTTCTCTCTCGCAGAGCCCGGTTGCCAAATTCGAAACGTCCACCGATTGCGCCCACAGGAAAGCTGCCAGCACGGAAAGCTGTAGCTGGTTTTCACTGCCCCTTGGAACTGCATTCGCTGATAGACAGACATTCGCTTTCTACAAAAGCTTTCGTTCGTAAAGAGGCAACAGTGTGTATTTCTCTCTCGCAGAGCCCGGTTGCCAAATTCGAAACGTCCAGCGATTGCGCCCACAGGAAAGCTGCCAGCACGGAAAGCTGTAGCTGGTTTTCACTGCCCCTTGGAACTGCATTCGCTGATAGACAGACATTCGCTTTCTACAAAAGCTTTCGTTGGTAAAGGGGCAACACTGTGTATTTCTCTCTCGCAGAGCCCGGTTGCCAAATTCGAAACGTCCAGCGATTGCGCCCACAGGAAAGCTGCCAGCACGGAAAGCTGTAGCTGGTTTTCACTGCCCCTTGGAACTGCATTCGCTGATAGACAGATATTCGCTTTCTACAAAATCTTTTGTTTGTAAAGGGGCAAGACTGTGTATTTCTCTCTCGCAGAGCCCGGTTGCCAAATTCGAAACGTCCAGCGATTGCGCCCACAGGAAAGCTGCCAGCACGGAAAGCTGTAGCTGGTTCTCACTGCCCCTTGGAACTGCATTCGCTGATAGACAGACATTCGCTTTCTACAAAATCTTTTGTTGGTAAAGGGGCAACACTGTGTATTTCTCTCTCGCAGAGCCCGGTTGCCAAAATCGAAACGTCCAGTGATTGCGCCCACAGGAAAGCTGCCAGCACGGAAAGCTGTAGCTGGTTTTCACTGTCTCTTGGAACTGCATTTGCTGATAGACAGACATTCGCTTTCTACAAAAGCCTTCATTCGTACAGGGGCAACACTGTGTATTTCTCTGTCGCAGAGCCCGGTTGCCAAATTCGAAACGTCCAGCGATTGTGCCCACAGGAAAGCTGCCAGCACAGAAAGCTGTAGCTGGTTTTCACTGTCTCTTGGAACTAGATTCGCTGCTACACAGACATTCGCTTTCTGCAAAACCTTGCCTTCGTAAAGGGGCAACACTGTGTATTTCTCTCTCGCAGAGCCCGGTTGCCAAATTCGAAATGTCCAGCGATTGCGCCCACAGGAAAGCTGCCAGTACGGAAAGCTGTAGCTGGTTTTCACTGTCTCTTGGAACTACATTCGCTGCTAGACAGACATTCGCTTTCTGCTAAACCTTGCCTTCGTAAAGAGGTTACACTGTGTATTTCTCTCTCGCAGAGCCCGGCTGCCAAATTCGAAACGTCCAGCGATTGCGCCCACAGGAAAGCTGCCAGTAAGGAAAGCTGTAGCTGGTTTTCACTGCCCCTTGGAACTGCATTCGCTGATAGAGAGACATTCGCTTTCTGCAAAACCTTGCCTTCGTGAAGGGGCAAAACTCTGTATTTTTCTCTCGCAGAGCCCGGTTGCCAAATTCGAAACGTCCAGCGATTGCGCCCACAGGAAAGCTGCCAGCACGGAAATTGTAGCTGGTTTTCACTGCCCCTTGGAACTGCATTCGCTGATAGACAGACATTCGCTTTCTACAAAATCTTTTGTTGGTAAAGGGGCAAGACTGTGTATTTCTCTCTCGCAGAGCCCGGTTGCCAAATTCGAAACGTCCAGCGATTGCGCCCACAGGAAAGCTGCCAGCAAGGAAAGCTGTAGCTGGTTTTCACTGCCCCTTGGAACTGCATTCGCTGATAGACAGACATTCGCTTTCTACAAAAGCTTTCGTTGGTAAAGGGGCAAGACTGTGTATTTCTCTCTCGCAGAGCCCGGTTGCCAAATTCGAAACGTCCAGCGATTGCGCCCACAGGAAAGCTGCCAGCACGGAAAGCTGTAGCTGGTTTTCACTGTCTCTTGGAACTGCATTTGCTGATAGACAGACATTCGCTTTCTACAAAAGCTTTCATTCGTACAGGGGCAACACTGTGTATTTCTCTCTCGCAGAGCCCGGTTGCCAAATTCGAAACGTCCAGCGATTGCGCCCACAGGAAAGCTGCCAGCACGGAAAGCTGTAGCTGGTTTTCACTGCCCCTTGGAACTGCATTCGCTGATAGACAGATATTCGCTTTCTACAAAATCTTTTGTTTGTAAAGGGGCAAGACTGTGTATTTCTCTCTCGCAGAGCCCGGTTGCCAAATTCGAAACGTCCAGCGATTGCGCCCACAGGAAAGCTGCCAGCACGGAAAGCTGTAGCTGGTTTTCACTGCCCCTTGGAACTGCATTCGCTGATAGACAGACATTCGCTTTCTACAAAATCTTTTGTTGGTAAAGGGGCAACACTGTGTATTTCTCTCTCGCAGAGCCCGGCTGCCAAATTCGAAACATCCAGCGATTGCGCCCACAGGAAAGCTGCCAGCACGGAAAGCTGTAGCTGGTTTTCACTGTCTCTTGGAA
Organism: Mycteria americana; assembly: GCF_035582795.1. Lineage (NCBI taxonomy): Eukaryota > Metazoa > Chordata > Aves > Ciconiiformes > Ciconiidae > Mycteria > Mycteria americana. The sequence goes on from NC_134372.1 coordinate 23,293,304, forward strand.
CTGCATTTGCTGATAGACAGACATTCGCTTTCTACAAAAGCCTTCATTCGTACAGGGGCAACACTGTGTATTTCTCTGTCGCAGAGCCCGGTTGCCAAATTCGAAACGTCCAGCGATTGCGCCCACAGGAAAGCTGCCAGCACGGAAAGCTGTAGCTGGTTTTCACTGCCCCTTGGAACTGCATTCGCTGATAGACAGACATTCGCTTTCTACAAAAGCTTTCGTTGGTAAAGGGGCAACACTGTGTATTTCTCTCTCGCAGAGCCCGGCTGCCAAATTCGAAATGTCCAGCGATTGCGCCCACAGGAAAGCTGCCAGCACGGAAAGCTGTAGCTGGTTTTCACTGTCTCTTGGAACTACATTCGCTGCTAGACAGACATTCGCTTTCTACAAAATCTTTTGTTGGTAAAGGGGCAAGACTGTGTATTTCTCTCTCGCAGAGCCCGGTTGCCAAATTCGAAACGTCCAGCGATTGCGCCCACAGGAAAGCTGCCAGCACGGAAAGCTGTAGCTGGTTTTCACTGCCCCTTGGAACTGCATTCGCTGATAGACAGACATTCGCTTTCTACAAAAGCCTTCATTCGTACAGGGGCAACACTGTGTATTTCTCTGTCGCAGAGCCCGGTTGCCAAATTCGAAACGTCCAGCGATTGCGCCCACAGGAAAGCTGCCAGCACGGAAAGCTGTAGCTGGTTTTCACTGCCCCTTGGAACTGCATTCGCTGATAGACAGACATTCGCTTTCTACAAAAGCTTTCGTTGGTAAAGGGCAACACTGTGTATTTCTCTCTCGCAGAGCCCGGCTGCCAAATTCGAAACGTCCAGCGATTGCGCCCACAGGAAAGCTGCCAGCACGGAAAGCTGTAGCTGGTTTTCACTGCCCCTTGGAACTGCATTCGCTGATAGACAGACATTCGCTTTCTACAAAAGCTTTCGTTGGTAAAGGGGCAACACTGTGTATTTCTCTCTCACAGAGCCCGGTTGCCAAATTCGAAACGTCCAGCGATTGCGCCCACAGGAAAGCTGCCAGCACGGAAAGCTGTAGCTGGTTTTCACTGCCCCTTGGAACTGCATTCGCTGATAAACAGACATTCGCTTTCTACAAAAGCTTTCGTTGTTAAAGGGGCAACACTTTGTATTTCTCTCTCACAGAGTCCGGTTGCCAAATTCGAAACGTCCAGCGATTGCGCCCACAGGAAAGCTGCCAGTAAGGAAAGCTGTAGCTGGTTTTCACTGCCCCTTGGAACTGCATTCGCTGATAGAGAGACATTCGCTTTCTGCAAAACCTTGCCTTCGTGAAGGGGCAACACTGTGTATTTCTCTCTCGCAGAGCCCGGTTGCCAAATTCGAAACGTCCAGCGATTGCGCCCACAGGAAAGCTGCCAGCACGGAAAGCTGTAGCTGGTTTTCACTGCCCCTTGGAACTGCATTCGCTGATAGACAGACATTCGCTTTCTACAAAAGCTTTCGTTCGTAAAGAGGCAACAGTGTGTATTTCTCTCTCGCAGAGCCCGGTTGCCAAATTCGAAACGTCCAGCGATTGCGCCCACAGGAAAGCTGCCAGCACGGAAAGCTGTAGCTGGTTTTCACTGTCTCTTGGAACTGCATTTGCTGATAGACAGACATTCGCTTTCTACAAAAGCTTTCGTTGGTAAAGGGGCAACACTGTGTATTTCTCTGTCGCAGAGCCCGGTTGCCAAATTCGAAACGTCCAGCGATTGCGCCCACAGGAAAGCTGCCAGCACGGAAAGCTGTAGCTGGTTTTCACTGCCCCTTGGAACTGCATTCGCTGATAGACAGACATTCGCTTTCTACAAAAGCTTTCGTTCGTAAAGAGGCAACAGTGTGTATTTCTCTCTCGCAGAGCCCGGTTGCCAAATTCGAAACGTCCAGCGATTGCGCCCACAGGAAAGCTGCCAGCACGGAAAGCTGTAGCTGGTTTTCACTGTCTCTTGGAACTGCATTTGCTGATAGACAGACATTCGCTTTCTACAAAAGCTTTCGTTGGTAAAGGGGCAACACTGTGTATTTCTCTCTCGCAGAGCCCGGTTGCAAATTCGAAACGTCCAGCGATTGCGCCCACAGGAAATCTGCCAGCACGGAAAGCTGTAGCTGGTTTTCACTGCCCCTTGGAACTACATTTGCTGCTAGACAGACATTCGCTTTCTGCAAAACCTTGCCTTCGTAAAGGGGCAACACTCTGTATTTTTCTCTCGCAGAGCCCGGTTGCCAAATTCGAAACGTCCAGCGATTGCGCCCACAGGAAAGCTGCCAGCACGGAAATTGTAGCTGGTTTTCACTGCCCCTTGGAACTGCATTCGCTGATAGACAGACATTCGCTTTCTACAAAATCTTTTGTTGGTAAAGGGGCAAGACTGTGTATTTCTCTCTCGCAGAGCCCGGTTGCCAAATTCGAAACGTCCAGCGATTGCGCCCACAGGAAAGCTGCCAGCAAGGAAAGCTGTAGCTGGTTTTCACTGCCCCTTGGAACTGCATTCGCTGATAGACAGACATTCGCTTTCTACAAAAGCTTTCGTTGGTAAAGGGGCAAGACTGTGTATTTCTCTCTCGCAGAGCCCGGTTGCCAAATTCGAAACGTCCAGCGATTGCGCCCACAGGAAAGCTGCCAGCACGGAAAGCTGTAGCTGGTTTTCACTGTCTCTTGGAACTGCATTTGCTGATAGACAGACATTCGCTTTCTACAAAAGCTTTCATTCGTACAGGGGCAACACTGTGTATTTCTCTCTCGCAGAGCCCGGTTGCCAAATTCGAAACGTCCAGCGATTGCGCCCACAGGAAAGCTGCCAGCACGGAAAGCTGTAGCTGGTTTTCACTGCCCCTTGGAACTGCATTCGCTGATAGACAGACATTCGCTTTCTACAAAAGCTTTCGTTCGTAAAGAGGCAACAGTGTGTATTTCTCTCTCGCAGAGCCCGGTTGCCAAATTCGAAACGTCCAGCGATTGCGCCCACAGGAAAGCTGCCAGTACGGAAAGCTGTAGCTGGTTTTCACTGTCTCTTGGAACTGCATTTGCTGATAGACAGACATTCGCTTTCTACAAAAGCTTTCGTTGGTAAAGGGGCAACACTGTGTATTTCTCTGTCGCAGAGCCCGGTTGCCAAATTCGAAACGTCCAGCGATTGCGCCCACAGGAAAGCTGCCAGCACGGAAAGCTGTAGCTGGTTTTCACTGCCCCTTGGAACTGCATTCGCTGATAGACAGACATTCGCTTTCTACAAAAGCTTTCGTTGGTAAAGGGGCAACAGTGTGTATTTCTCTCTCGCAGAGCCCGGTTGCCAAATTCGAAACGTCCAGCGATTGCGCCCACAGGAAAGCTGCCAGCACGGAAAGCTGTAGCTGGTTTTCACTGCCCCTTGGAACTGCATTCGCTGATAGACAGACATTCGCTTTCTACAAAATCTTTTGTTTGTAAAGGGGCAAGACTGTGTATTTCTCTCTCGCAGAGCCCGGTTGCCAAATTCGAAACGTCCAGCGATTGCGCCCACAGGAAAGCTGCCAGCACGGAAAGCTGTAGCTGGTTTTCACTGCCCCTTGGAACTGCATTCGCTGATAGACAGACATTCGCTTTCTACAAAATCTTTTGTTTGTAAAGGGGCAACACTGTGTATTTCTCTCTCGCAGGGCCCGGTTGCCAAAATCGAAACGTCCAGTGATTGCGCCCACAGGAAAGCTGCCAGCACGGAAAGCTGTAGCTGGTTTTCACTGTCTCTTGGAACTGCATTTGCTGATAGACAGACATTCGCTTTCTACAAAAGCCTTCATTCGTACAGGGGCAACACTGTGTATTTCTCTGTCGCAGAGCCCGGTTGCCAAATTCGAAACGTCCAGCGATTGCGCCCACAGGAAAGCTGCCAGCACAGAAAGCTGTAGCTGGTTTTCACTGTCTCTTGGAACTACATTCGCTGCTACACAGACATTCGCTTTCTGCAAAACCTTGCCTTCGTAAAGGGGCAACACTGTGTATTTCTCTCTCGCAGAGCCCGGCTGCCAAATTCGAAATGTCCAGCGATTGCGCCCACAGGAAAGCTGCCAGTACGGAAAGCTGTAGCTGGTTTTCACTGTCTCTTGGAACTACATTCGCTGCTAGACAGACATTCGCTTTCTGCAAAACCTTGCCTTCGTAAAGAGGTTACACTGTGTATTTCTCTCTCGCAGAGCCCGGCTGCCAAATTCGAAACGTCCAGCGATTGCGCCCACAGGAAAGCTGCCAGTAAGGAAAGCTGTAGCTGGTTTTCACTGCCCCTTGGAACTGCATTCGCTGATAGACAGACATTCGCTTTCTGCAAAACCTTGCCTTCGTGAAGGGGCAACACTCTGTATTTTTCTCTCGCAGAGCCCGGTTGCCAAATTCGAAACGTCCAGCGATTGCGCCCACAGGAAAGCTGCCAGCACGGAAATTGTAGCTGGTTTTCACTGCCCCTTGGAACTGCATTCGCTGATAGACAGACATTTGCTTTCTACAAAATCTTTTGTTGGTAAAGGGGCAAGACTGTGTATTTCTCTCTCGCAGAGCCCGGTTGCCAAATTCGAAACGTCCAGCGATTGCGCCCACAGGAAAGCTGCCAGCAAGGAAAGCTGTAGCTGGTTTTCACTGCCCCTTGGAACTGCATTCGCTGATAGACAGACATTCGCTTTCTACAAAAGCTTTCATTCGTACAGGGGCAACACTGTGTATTTCTCTCTCGCAGAGCCCGGTTGCCAAATTCGAAACGTCCAGCGATTGCGCCCACAGGAAAGCTGCCAGCACGGAAAGCTGTAGCTGGTTTTCACTGCCCCTTGGAACTGCATTCGCTGATAGACAGATATTCGCTTTCTACAAACGCTTTCGTTGCTACAGGGGCAACACTGTGTATTTCTCTCTCGCAGAGCCCGGTTGCCAAATTCGAAACGTCCAGCGATTGCGCCCACAGGAAAGCTGCCAGCACGGAAAGCTGTAGCTGGTTTTCACTGCCCCTTGGAACTGCATTCGCTGATAGACAGACATTCGCTTTCTACAAAAGCTTTCGTTGGTAAAGGGGCAACACTGTGTATTTCTCTCTCGCAGAGCCCGGTTGCCAAATTCGAAACGTCCAGCGATTGCGCCCACAGGAAATCTGCCAGCACGGAAAGCTGTAGCTGGTTTTCACTGCCCCTTGGAACTACATTTGCTGCTAGACAGACATTCGCTTTCTGCAAAACCTTGCCTTCGTAAAGGGGCAACACTGTGTATTTCTCTCTCGCAGAGCCCGGTTGCCAAATTCGAAACGTCCAGCGATTGCGCCCACAGGAAAGCTGCCAGCACGGAAAGCTGTAGCTGGTTTTCACTGCCCCTTGGAACTGCATTCGCTGATAGACAGATATTCGCTTTCTACAAAATCTTTTGTTTGTAAAGGGGCAAGACTGTGTATTTCTCTCTCGCAGAGCCCGGTTGCCAAATTCGAAACGTCCAGCGATTGCGCCCACAGGAAAGCTGCCAGCACGGAAAGCTGTAGCTGGTTTTCACTGCCCCTTGGAACTGCATTCGCTGATAGACAGACATTCGCTTTCTACAAAATCTTTTGTTGGTAAAGGGGCAACACTGTGTATTTCTCTCTCGCAGAGCCCGGTTGCCAAAATCGAAACGTCCAGTGATTGCGCCCACAGGAAAGCTGCCAGCACGGAAAGCTGTAGCTGGTTTTCACTGTCTCTTGGAACTGCATTTGCTGATAGACAGACATTCGCTTTCTACAAAAGCCTTCATTCGTACAGGGGCAACACTGTGTATTTCTCTGTCGCAGAGCCCGGTTGCCAAATTCGAAACGTCCAGCGATTGCGCCCACAGGAAAGCTGCCAGTAAGGAAAGCTGTAGCTGGTTTTCACTGCCCCTTGGAACTGCATTCGCTGATAGAGAGACATTCGCTTTCTGCAAAACCTTGCCTTCGTGAAGGGGCAACACTCTGTATTTTTCTCTCGCAGAGCCCGGTTGCCAAATTCGAAACGTCCAGCGATTGCGCCCACAGGAAAGCTGCCAGCACGGAAATTGTAGCTGGTTTTCACTGCCCCTTGGAACTGCATTCGCTGATAGACAGACATTCGCTTTCTACAAAATCTTTTGTTGGTAAAGGGGCAAGACTGTGTATTTCTCTCTCGCAGAGCCCGGTTGCCAAATTCGAAACGTCCAGCGATTGCGCCCACAGGAAAGCTGCCAGCAAGGAAAGCTGTAGCTGGTTTTCACTGCCCCTTGGAACTGCATTCGCTGATAGACAGACATTCGCTTTCTACAAAAGCTTTCATTCGTACAGGGGCAACACTGTGTATTTCTCTCTCGCAGAGCCCGGTTGCCAAATTCGAAACGTCCAGCGATTGCGCCCACAGGAAAGCTGCCAGCACGGAAAGCTGTAGCTGGTTTTCACTGTCTCTTGGAACTGCATTTGCTGATAGACAGACATTCGCTTTCTACAAAAGCTTTCATTCGTACAGGGGCAACACTGTGTATTTCTCTCTCGCAGAGCCCGGTTGCCAAATTCGAAACGTCCAGCGATTGCGCCCACAGGAAAGCTGCCAGCACGGAAAGCTGTAGCTGGTTTTCACTGCCCCTTGGAACTGCATTCGCTGATAGACAGATATTCGCTTTCTACAAACGCTTTCGTTGCTACAGGGGCAACACTGTGTATTTCTCTCTCGCAGAGCCCGGTTGCCAAATTCGAAACGTCATGCGATTGCGCCCACAGGAAAGCTGCCAGCACGGAAAGCTGTAGCTGGTTTTCACTGTCTCTTGGAACTACATTCACTGCTAGACAGACATTCGCTTTGTGCAAAACCTTGCCTTCGTATAGGGGCAACAGTGTGTATTTCTCTCTCGCAGAGCCCGGTTGCCAAATTCGAAACGTCCAGCGATTGCGCCCACAGGAAAGCTGCCAGCACGGAAAGCTGTAGCTGGTTTTCACTGTCTCTTGGAACTACATTCGCTGCTAGACAGACATTCGCTTTCTGCAAAACCTTGCCTTCGTAAAGGGGCAACACTGTGTATTTCTCTCTCGCAGAGCCCGGTTGCCAAATTCGAAACGTCCAGCGATTGCGCCCACAGGAAAGCTGCCAGCACGGAAAGCTGTAGCTGGTTTTCACTGCCCCTTGGAACTGCATTCGCTGATAGACAGACATTCGCTTTCTACAAAAGCTTTTGTTGGTAAAGGGGCAAAACTGTGTATTTCTCTCTCGCAGAGCCCGGTTGCCAAATTCGAAACGTCCAGCGATTGCGCCCACAGGAAAGCTGCCAGCACGGAAAGCTGTAGCTGGTTTTCACTGTCTCTTGGAACTACATTCGCTGCTAGACAGACATTCGCTTTCTGCAAAACCTTGCCTTCGTAAAGGGGCAACACTTTGTATTTCTCTCTCGCAGAGCCCGGCTGCCAAATTCGAAACGTCCAGCGATTGCGCCCACAGGAAAGCTGCCAGCACGGAAAGCTGTAGCTGGTTTTCACTGCCCCTTGGAACTGCATTCGCTGATAGACAGACATTCGCTTTCTACAAATGCTTTCGTTGCTACAGGGGCAACACTGTGTATTTCTCTCTCGCAGAGCCCGGCTGCCAAATTCGAAACGTCCAGCGATTGCGCCCACAGGAAAGCTGCCAGCACGGAAAGCTGTAGCTGGTTTTCACTGCCCCTTGGAACTACATTCGCTGCTAGACAGACATTCGCTTTCTGCAAAACCTTGCCTTCGTATAGGGGCAACACTGTGTATTTCTCTCTCGCAGAGCCCGGTTGCCAAATTCGAAACGTCCAGCGATTGTGCCCACAGGAAAGCTGCCAGCACGGAAAGCTGTAGCTGGTTTTCACTGCCCCTTGGAACTGCATTCGCTGATAGACAGACATTCGCTTTCTACAAAAGCTTTCGTTGGTAAAGGGGCAACACTGTGTATTTCTCTCTCACAGAGCCCGGTTGCCAAATTCGAAACGTCCAGCGATTGCGCCCACAGGAAAGCTGCCAGCACGGAAAGCTGTAGCTGGTTTTCACTGCCCCTTGGAACTACATTTGCTGCTAGACAGACATTCGCTTTCTGCAAAACCTTGCCTTCGTAAAGGGGCAACACAGTGTATTTCTCTCTCACAGAGCCCGCTTGCCAAATTCGAAACGTCCAGCGATTGCGCCCACAGGAAAGCTGCCAGCACGGAAAGCTGTAGCTGGTTTTCACTGCCCCTTGGAACTGCATTTGCTGATAGACAGACATTCGCTTTCTACAAACGCTTTCGTTGCTACAGGGGCAACACTGTGTATTTCTCTCTCGCAGAGCCCGGTTGCCAAATTCGAAACGTCCAGCGATTGCGCCCACAGGAAAGCTGCCAGCACGGAAAGCTGTAGCATGTTTTCACTGCCCCTTGGAACTACATTCGCTGCTAGACAGACATTCGCTTTCTGCAAAACCTTGCCTTCGTATAGGGGCAACACTGTGTATTTCTCTCTCGCAGAGCCCGGTTGCCAAATTCGAAACGTCCAGCGATTGCGCCCACAGGAAAGCTGCCAGCACGGAAAGCTGTAGCTGGTTTTCACTGCCCCTTGGAACTGCATTCGCTGATAGACAGACATTCGCTTTCTACAAAAGCTTTCGTTGCTACAGGGGCAACACTGTGTATTTCTCTCTCGCAGAGCCCGGTTGCCAAATTCGAAACGTCCAGCGATTGCGCCCACAGGAAAGCTGCCAGCATGGAAAGCTGTAGCTGGTTTTCACTGCCCCTTGGAACTGCATTCGCTGATAGACAGACATTCGCTTTCTACAAAAGCTTTCGATGGTAAAGGGGCAAGACTGTGTATTTCTCTCTCGCAGAGCCCGGTTGCCAAATTCGAAACGTCCAGCGATTGCGCCCACAGGAAAGCTGCCAGCAAGGAAAGCTGTAGCTGGTTTTCACTGCCCCTTGGAACTGCATTCGCTGATAGACAGACATTCGCTTTCTACAAAAGCTTTCGTTGGTAAAGGGGCAAGACTGTGTATTTCTCTCTCGCAGAGCCCGGTTGCCAAATTCGAAACGTCCAGCGATTGCGCCCACAGGAAAGCTGCCAGCACGGAAAGCTGTAGCTGGTTTTCACTGTCTCTTGGAACTGCATTTGCTGATAGACAGACATTCGCTTTCTACAAAAGCTTTCATTCGTACAGGGGCAACACTGTGTATTTCTCTCTCGCAGAGCCCGGTTGCCAAATTCGAAACGTCCAGCGATTGCGCCCACAGGAAAGCTGCCAGCACGGAAAGCTGTAGCTGGTTTTCACTGCCCCTTGGAACTGCATTCGCTGATAGACAGACATTCGCTTTCTACAAAAGCTTTCGTTGGTAAAGGGGCAAGACTGTGTATTACTCTCTCGCAGAGCCCGGTTGCCAAATTCGAAACGTCCAGCGATTGCGCCCACAGGAAAGCTGCCAGCATGGAAAGCTGTAGCTGGTTTTCACTCCCCCTTGGAACTGCATTCGCTGATAGACAGATATTCGCTTTCTACAAACGCTTTCGTTGCTACAGGGGCAACACTGTGTATTTCTCTCTCGCAGAGCCCGGTTGCCAAATTCGAAACGTCCAGCGATTGCGCCCACAGGAAAGCTGCCAGCACGGAAAGCTGTAGCTGGTTTTCACTGTCTCTTGGAACTACATTCGCTGCTAGACAGACATTCGCTTTCTGCAAAACCTTGCCTTCGTAAAGGGGCAACACTTTGTATTTCTCTCTCGCAGAGCCCGGCTGCCAAATTCGAAACGTCCAGCGATTGCGCCCACAGGAAAGCTGCCAGCACGGAAAGCTGTAGCTGGTTTTCACTGCCCCTTGGAACTGCATTCGCTGATAGACAGACATTCGCTTTCTACAAATGCTTTCGTTGCTACAGGGGCAACACTGTGTATTTCTCTCTCGCAGAGCCCGGTTGCCAAATTCGAAACGTCCAGCGATTGCGCCCACAGGAAAGCTGCCAGCACGGAAAGCTGTAGCTGGTTTTCACTGCCCCTTGGAACTACATTCGCTGCTAGACAGACATTCGCTTTCTGCAAAACCTTGCCTTCGTATAGGGGCAACACTGTGTATTTCTCTCTCGCAGAGCCCGGTTGCCAAATTCGAAACGTCCAGCGATTGCGCCCACAGGAAAGCTGCCAGCACGGAAAGCTGTAGCTGGTTTTCACTGCCCCTTGGAACTACATTTGCTGCTAGACAGACATTCGCTTTCTGCAAAACCTTGCCTTCGTAAAGGGGCAACACAGTGTATTTCTCTCTCACAGAGCCCGCTTGCCAAATTCGAAACGTCCAGCGATTGCGCCCACAGGAAAGCTGCCAGCACGGAAAGCTGTAGCTGGTTTTCACTGCCCCTTGGAACTGCATTTGCTGATAGACAGACATTCGCTTTCTACAAACGCTTTCGTTGCTACAGGGGCAACACTGTGTATTTCTCTCTCGCAGAGCCCGGTTGCCAAATTCGAAACGTCCAGCGATTGCGCCCACAGGAAAGCTGCCAGCATGGAAAGCTGTAGCATGTTTTCACTGCCCCTTGGAACTACATTCGCTGCTAGACAGACATTCGCTTTCTGCAAAACCTTGCCTTCGTATAGGGGCAACACTGTGTATTTCTCTCTCGCAGAGCCCGGTTGCCAAATTCGAAACGTCCAGCGATTGCGCCCACAGGAAAGCTGCCAGCACGGAAAGCTGTAGCTGGTTTTCACTGCCCCTTGGAACTGCATTCGCTGATAGACAGACATTCGCTTTCTACAAAAGCTTTCGTTGCTACAGGGGCAACACTGTGTATTTCTCTCTCGCAGAGCCCGGTTGCCAAATTCGAAACGTCCAGCGATTGCGCCCACAGGAAAGCTGCCAGCATGGAAAGCTGTAGCTGGTTTTCACTGCCCCTTGGAACTGCATTCGCTGATAGACAGACATTCGCTTTCTACAAAAGCTTTCGATGGTAAAGGGGCAAGACTGTGTATTTCTCTCTCGCAGAGCCCGGTTGCCAAATTCGAAACGTCCAGCGATTGCGCCCACAGGAAAGCTGCCAGCAAGGAAAGCTGTAGCTGGTTTTCACTGCCCCTTGGAACTGCATTCGCTGATAGACAGACATTCGCTTTCTACAAAAGCTTTCGTTGGTAAAGGGGCAAGACTGTGTATTTCTCTCTCGCAGAGCCCGGTTGCCAAATTCGAAACGTCCAGCGATTGCGCCCACAGGAAAGCTGCCAGCACGGAAAGCTGTAGCTGGTTTTCACTGTCTCTTGGAACTGCATTTGCTGATAGACAGACATTCGCTTTCTACAAAAGCTTTCATTCGTACAGGGGCAACACTGTGTATTTCTCTCTCGCAGAGCCCGGTTGCCAAATTCGAAACGTCCAGCGATTGCGCCCACAGGAAAGCTGCCAGCACGGAAAGCTGTAGCTGGTTTTCACTGTCTCTTGGAACTGCATTTGCTGATAGACAGACATTCGCTTTCTACAAAAGCTTTCATTCGTACAGGGGCAACACTGTGTATTTCTCTCTCGCAGAGCCCGGTTGCCAAATTCGAAACGTCCAGCGATTGCGCCCACAGGAAAGCTGCCAGCACGGAAAGCTGTAGCTGGTTTTCACTGCCCCTTGGAACTGCATTCGCTGATAGACAGACATTCGCTTTCTACAAAAGCTTTCGTTGGTAAAGGGGCAACACTGTGTATTTCTCTCTCGCAGAGCCCGGTTGCCAAATTCGAAACGTCCAGCGATTGCGCCCACAGGAAAGCTGCCAGCACGGAAAGCTGTAGCTGGTTTTCACTGCCCCTTGGAACTACATTTGCTGCTAGACAGACATTCGCTTTCTGCAAAACCTTGCCTTCGTAAAGGGGCAACACTGTGTATTTCTCTCTCGCAGAGCCCGGTTGCCAAATTCGAAACGTCCAGCGATTGCGCCCACAGGAAAGCTGCCAGCACGGAAAGCTGTAGCTGGTTTTCACTGCCCCTTGGAACTGCATTCGCTGATAGACAGATATTCGCTTTCTACAAAATCTTTTGTTTGTAAAGGGGCAAGACTGTGTATTTCTCTCTCGCAGAGCCCGGTTGCCAAATTCGAAACGTCCAGCGATTGCGCCCACAGGAAAGCTGCCAGCACGGAAAGCTGTAGCTGGTTTTCACTGCCCCTTGGAACTGCATTCGCTGATAGACAGACATTCGCTTTCTACAAAATCTTTTGTTGGTAAAGGGGCAACACTGTGTATTTCTCTCTCGCAGAGCCCGGTTGCCAAAATCGAAACGTCCAGTGATTGCGCCCACAGGAAAGCTGCCAGCACGGAAAGCTGTAGCTGGTTTTCACTGTCTCTTGGAACTGCATTTGCTGATAGACAGACATTCGCTTTCTACAAAAGCCTTCATTCGTACAGGGGCAACACTGTGTATTTCTCTGTTGCAGAGCCCGGTTGCCAAATTCGAAACGTCCAGCGATTGCGCCCACAGGAAAGCTGCCAGTAAGGAAAGCTGTAGCTGGTTTTCACTGCCCCTTGGAACTGCATTCGCTGATAGAGAGACATTCGCTTTCTGCAAAACCTTGCCTTCGTGAAGGGGCAACACTCTGTATTTTTCTCTCGCAGAGCCCGGTTGCCAAATTCGAAACGTCCAGCGATTGCGCCCACAGGAAAGCTGCCAGCACGGAAATTGTAGCTGGTTTTCACTGCCCCTTGGAACTGCATTCGCTGATAGACAGACATTCGCTTTCTACAAAATCTTTTGTTGGTAAAGGGGCAAGACTGTGTATTTCTCTCTCGCAGAGCCCGGTTGCCAAATTCGAAACGTCCAGCGATTGCGCCCACAGGAAAGCTGCCAGCAAGGAAAGCTGTAGCTGGTTTTCACTGCCCCTTGGAACTGCATTCGCTGATAGACAGACATTCGCTTTCTACAAAAGCTTTCATTCGTACAGGGGCAACACTGTGTATTTCTCTCTCGCAGAGCCCGGTTGCCAAATTCGAAACGTCCAGCGATTGCGCCCACAGGAAAGCTGCCAGCACGGAAAGCTGTAGCTGGTTTTCACTGTCTCTTGGAACTGCATTTGCTGATAGACAGACATTCGCTTTCTACAAAAGCTTTCATTCGTACAGGGGCAACACTGTGTATTTCTCTCTCGCAGAGCCCGGTTGCCAAATTCGAAACGTCCAGCGATTGCGCCCACAGGAAAGCTGCCAGCACGGAAAGCTGTAGCTGGTTTTCACTGCCCCTTGGAACTGCATTCGCTGATAGACAGATATTCGCTTTCTACAAACGCTTTCGTTGCTACAGGGGCAACACTGTGTATTTCTCTCTCGCAGAGCCCGGTTGCCAAATTCGAAACGTCATGCGATTGCGCCCACAGGAAAGCTGCCAGCACGGAAAGCTGTAGCTGGTTTTCACTGTCTCTTGGAACTACATTCACTGCTAGACAGACATTCGCTTTGTGCAAAACCTTGCCTTCGTATAGGGGCAACAGTGTGTATTTCTCTCTCGCAGAGCCCGGTTGCCAAATTCGAAACGTCCAGCGATTGCGCCCACAGGAAAGCTGCCAGCACGGAAAGCTGTAGCTGGTTTTCACTGTCTCTTGGAACTACATTCGCTGCTAGACAGACATTCGCTTTCTGCAAAACCTTGCCTTCGTAAAGGGGCAACACTGTGTATTTCTCTCTCGCAGAGCCCGGTTGCCAAATTCGAAACGTCCAGCGATTGCGCCCACAGGAAAGCTGCCAGCACGGAAAGCTGTAGCTGGTTTTCACTGCCCCTTGGAACTGCATTCGCTGATAGACAGACATTCGCTTTCTACAAAAGCTTTTGTTGGTAAAGGGGCAAAACTGTGTATTTCTCTCTCGCAGAGCCCGGTTGCCAAATTCGAAACGTCCAGCGATTGCGCCCACAGGAAAGCTGCCAGCACGGAAAGCTGTAGCTGGTTTTCACTGTCTCTTGGAACTACATTCGCTGCTAGACAGACATTCGCTTTCTGCAAAACCTTGCCTTCGTAAAGGGGCAACACTTTGTATTTCTCTCTCGCAGAGCCCGGCTGCCAAATTCGAAACGTCCAGCGATTGCGCCCACAGGAAAGCTGCCAGCACGGAAAGCTGTAGCTGGTTTTCACTGCCCCTTGGAACTGCATTCGCTGATAGACAGACATTCGCTTTCTACAAATGCTTTCGTTGCTACAGGGGCAACACTGTGTATTTCTCTCTCGCAGAGCCCGGCTGCCAAATTCGAAACGTCCAGCGATTGCGCCCACAGGAAAGCTGCCAGCACGGAAAGCTGTAGCTGGTTTTCACTGCCCCTTGGAACTACATTCGCTGCTAGACAGACATTCGCTTTCTGCAAAACCTTGCCTTCGTATAGGGGCAACACTGTGTATTTCTCTCTCGCAGAGCCCGGTTGCCAAATTCGAAACGTCCAGCGATTGTGCCCACAGGAAAGCTGCCAGCACGGAAAGCTGTAGCTGGTTTTCACTGCCCCTTGGAACTGCATTCGCTGATAGACAGACATTCGCTTTCTACAAAAGCTTTCGTTGGTAAAGGGGCAACACTGTGTATTTCTCTCTCACAGAGCCCGGTTGCCAAATTCGAAACGTCCAGCGATTGCGCCCACAGGAAAGCTGCCAGCACGGAAAGCTGTAGCTGGTTTTCACTGCCCCTTGGAACTACATTTGCTGCTAGACAGACATTCGCTTTCTGCAAAACCTTGCCTTCGTAAAGGGGCAACACAGTGTATTTCTCTCTCACAGAGCCCGCTTGCCAAATTCGAAACGTCCAGCGATTGCGCCCACAGGAAAGCTGCCAGCACGGAAAGCTGTAGCTGGTTTTCACTGCCCCTTGGAACTGCATTTGCTGATAGACAGACATTCGCTTTCTACAAACGCTTTCGTTGCTACAGGGGCAACACTGTGTATTTCTCTCTCGCAGAGCCCGGTTGCCAAATTCGAAACGTCCAGCGATTGCGCCCACAGGAAAGCTGCCAGCACGGAAAGCTGTAGCATGTTTTCACTGCCCCTTGGAACTACATTCGCTGCTAGACAGACATTCGCTTTCTGCAAAACCTTGCCTTCGTATAGGGGCAACACTGTGTATTTCTCTCTCGCAGAGCCCGGTTGCCAAATTCGAAACGTCCAGCGATTGCGCCCACAGGAAAGCTGCCAGCACGGAAAGCTGTAGCTGGTTTTCACTGCCCCTTGGAACTGCATTCGCTGATAGACAGACATTCGCTTTCTACAAAAGCTTTCGTTGCTACAGGGGCAACACTGTGTATTTCTCTCTCGCAGAGCCCGGTTGCCAAATTCGAAACGTCCAGCGATTGCGCCCACAGGAAAGCTGCCAGCATGGAAAGCTGTAGCTGGTTTTCACTGCCCCTTGGAACTGCATTCGCTGATAGACAGACATTCGCTTTCTACAAAAGCTTTCGATGGTAAAGGGGCAAGACTGTGTATTTCTCTCTCGCAGAGCCCGGTTGCCAAATTCGAAACGTCCAGCGATTGCGCCCACAGGAAAGCTGCCAGCAAGGAAAGCTGTAGCTGGTTTTCACTGCCCCTTGGAACTGCATTCGCTGATAGACAGACATTCGCTTTCTACAAAAGCTTTCGTTGGTAAAGGGGCAAGACTGTGTATTTCTCTCTCGCAGAGCCCGGTTGCCAAATTCGAAACGTCCAGCGATTGCGCCCACAGGAAAGCTGCCAGCACGGAAAGCTGTAGCTGGTTTTCACTGTCTCTTGGAACTGCATTTGCTGATAGACAGACATTCGCTTTCTACAAAAGCTTTCATTCGTACAGGGGCAACACTGTGTATTTCTCTCTCGCAGAGCCCGGTTGCCAAATTCGAAACGTCCAGCGATTGCGCCCACAGGAAAGCTGCCAGCACGGAAAGCTGTAGCTGGTTTTCACTGCCCCTTGGAACTGCATTCGCTGATAGACAGACATTCGCTTTCTACAAAAGCTTTCGTTGGTAAAGGGGCAAGACTGTGTATTACTCTCTCGCAGAGCCCGGTTGCCAAATTCGAAACGTCCAGCGATTGCGCCCACAGGAAAGCTGCCAGCATGGAAAGCTGTAGCTGGTTTTCACTCCCCCTTGGAACTGCATTCGCTGATAGACAGATATTCGCTTTCTACAAACGCTTTCGTTGCTACAGGGGCAACACTGTGTATTTCTCTCTCGCAGAGCCCGGTTGCCAAATTCGAAACGTCCAGCGATTGCGCCCACAGGAAAGCTGCCAGCACGGAAAGCTGTAGCTGGTTTTCACTGTCTCTTGGAACTACATTCGCTGCTAGACAGACATTCGCTTTCTGCAAAACCTTGCCTTCGTAAAGGGGCAACACTTTGTATTTCTCTCTCGCAGAGCCCGGCTGCCAAATTCGAAACGTCCAGCGATTGCGCCCACAGGAAAGCTGCCAGCACGGAAAGCTGTAGCTGGTTTTCACTGCCCCTTGGAACTGCATTCGCTGATAGACAGACATTCGCTTTCTACAAATGCTTTCGTTGCTACAGGGGCAACACTGTGTATTTCTCTCTCGCAGAGCCCGGCTGCCAAATTCGAAACGTCCAGCGATTGCGCCCACAGGAAAGCTGCCAGCACGGAAAGCTGTAGCTGGTTTTCACTGCCCCTTGGAACTACATTCGCTGCTAGACAGACATTCGCTTTCTGCAAAACCTTGCCTTCGTATAGGGGCAACACTGTGTATTTCTCTCTCGCAGAGCCCGGTTGCCAAATTCGAAACGTCCAGCGATTGTGCCCACAGGAAAGCTGCCAGCACGGAAAGCTGTAGCTGGTTTTCACTGCCCCTTGGAACTGCATTCGCTGATAGACAGACATTCGCTTTCTACAAAAGCTTTCGTTGGTAAAGGGGCAACACTGTGTATTTCTCTCTCACAGAGCCCGGTTGCCAAATTCGAAACGTCCAGCGATTGCGCCCACAGGAAAGCTGCCAGCACGGAAAGCTGTAGCTGGTTTTCACTGCCCCTTGGAACTACATTTGCTGCTAGACAGACATTCGCTTTCTGCAAAACCTTGCCTTCGTAAAGGGGCAACACAGTGTATTTCTCTCTCACAGAGCCCGCTTGCCAAATTCGAAACGTCCAGCGATTGCGCCCACAGGAAAGCTGCCAGCACGGAAAGCTGTAGCTGGTTTTCACTGCCCCTTGGAACTGCATTTGCTGATAGACAGACATTCGCTTTCTACAAACGCTTTCGTTGCTACAGGGGCAACACTGTGTATTTCTCTCTCGCAGAGCCCGGTTGCCAAATTCGAAACGTCCAGCGATTGCGCCCACAGGAAAGCTGCCAGCACGGAAAGCTGTAGCATGTTTTCACTGCCCCTTGGAACTACATTCGCTGCTAGACAGACATTCGCTTTCTGCAAAACCTTGCCTTCGTATAGGGGCAACACTGTGTATTTCTCTCTCGCAGAGCCCGGTTGCCAAATTCGAAACGTCCAGCGATTGCGCCCACAGGAAAGCTGCCAGCACGGAAAGCTGTAGCTGGTTTTCACTGCCCCTTGGAACTGCATTCGCTGATAGACAGACATTCGCTTTCTACAAAAGCTTTCGTTGCTACAGGGGCAACACTGTGTATTTCTCTCTCGCAGAGCCCGGTTGCCAAATTCGAAACGTCCAGCGATTGCGCCCACAGGAAAGCTGCCAGCATGGAAAGCTGTAGCTGGTTTTCACTGCCCCTTGGAACTGCATTCGCTGATAGACAGACATTCGCTTTCTACAAAAGCTTTCGATGGTAAAGGGGCAAGACTGTGTATTTCTCTCTCGCAGAGCCCAGTTGCCAAATTCGAAACGTCCAGCGATTGCGCCCACAGGAAAGCTGCCAGCAAGGAAAGCTGTAGCTGGTTTTCACTGCCCCTTGGAACTGCATTCGCTGATAGACAGACATTCGCTTTCTACAAAAGCTTTCGTTGGTAAAGGGGCAAGACTGTGTATTTCTCTCTCGCAGAGCCCGGTTGCCAAATTCGAAACGTCCAGCGATTGCGCCCACAGGAAAGCTGCCAGCACGGAAAGCTGTAGCTGGTTTTCACTGTCTCTTGGAACTGCATTTGCTGATAGACAGACATTCGCTTTCTACAAAAGCTTTCATTCGTACAGGGGCAACACTGTGTATTTCTCTCTCGCAGAGCCCGGTTGCCAAATTCGAAACGTCCAGCGATTGCGCCCACAGGAAAGCTGCCAGCACGGAAAGCTGTAGCTGGTTTTCACTGCCCCTTGGAACTGCATTTGCTGATAGACAGACATTCGCTTTCTACAAAAGCTTTCATTCGTACAGGGGCAACACTGTGTATTTCTCTCTCGCAGAGCCCGGTTGCCAAATTCGAAACGTCCAGCGATTGCGCCCACAGGAAAGCTGCCAGCACGGAAAGCTGTAGCTGGTTTTCACTGTCTCTTGGAACTGCATTTGCTGATAGACAGACATTCGCTTTCTACAAAAGCTTTCATTCGTACAGGGGCAACACTGTGTATTTCTCTCTCGCAGAGCCCGGTTGCCAAATTCGAAACGTCCAGCGATTGCGCCCACAGGAAAGCTGCCAGCACGGAAAGCTGTAGCTGGTTTTCACTGTCTCTTGGAACTACATTCGCTGCTAGACAGACATTCGCTTTGTGCAAAACCTTGCCTTCGTATAGGGGCAACAGTGTGTATTTCTCTCTCGCAGAGCCCGGTTGCCAAATTCGAAACGTCCAGCGACTGCGCCCACAGGAAAGCTGCCAGCACGGAAAGCTGTAGCTGGTTTTCACTGCCCCTTGGAACTGCATTCGCTGATAGACAGACATTCGCTTTCTACAAATGCTTTCGTTGCTACAGGGGCAACACTGTGTATTTCTCTCTCGCAGAGCCCGGCTGCCAAATTCGAAACGTCCAGCGATTGCGCCCACAGGAAAGCTGCCAGCACGGAAAGCTGTAGCTGGTTTTCACTGCCCCTTGGAACTACATTCGCTGCTAGACAGACATTCGCTTTCTGCAAAACCTTGCCTTCGTATAGGGGCAACACTGTGTATTTCTCTCTCGCAGAGCCCGGTTGCCAAATTCGAAACGTCCAGCGATTGTGCCCACAGGAAAGCTGCCAGCACGGAAAGCTGTAGCTGGTTTTCACTGCCCCTTGGAACTGCATTCGCTGATAGACAGACATTCGCTTTCTACAAAAGCTTTCGTTGGTAAAGGGGCAACACTGTGTATTTCTCTCTCGCAGAGCCCGGTTGCCAAATTCGAAACGTCCAGCGATTGCGCCCACAGGAAAGCTGCCAGCACGGAAAGCTGTAGCTGGTTTTCACTGCCCCTTGGAACTGCATTCGCTGATAGACAGACATTCGCTTTCTACAAAAGCTTTTGTTGGTAAAGGGGCAACACTGTGTATTTCTCTCTCGCAGAGCCCGGTTGCCAAATTCGAAACGTCCAGCGATTGCGCCCACAGGAAAGCTGCCAGCACGGAAAGCTGTAGCTGGTTTTCACTGTCTCTTGGAACTGCATTTGCTGATAGACAGACATTCGCTTTCTACAAAAGCTTTCATTCGTACAGGGGCAACACTGTGTATTTCTCTCTCGCAGAGCCCGGTTGCCAAATTCGAAACGTCCAGCGATTGCGCCCACAGGAAAGCTGCCAGCACGGAAAGCTGTAGCTGGTTTTCACTGCCCCTTGGAACTGCATTCGCTGATAGACAGACATTCGCTTTCTACAAAAGCTTTCGTTGGTAAAGGGGCAAGACTGTGTATTTCTCTCTCGCAGAGCCCGGTTGCCAAATTCGAAACGTCCAGCGATTGCGCCCACAGGAAAGCTGCCAGCATGGAAAGCTGTAGCTGGTTTTCACTCCCCCTTGGAACTGCATTCGCTGATAGACAGATATTCGCTTTCTACAAACGCTTTCGTTGCTACAGGGGCAACACTGTGTATTTCTCTCTCGCAGAGCCCGGTTGCCAAATTCGAAACGTCCAGCGATTGCGCCCACAGGAAAGCTGCCAGCACGGAAAGCTGTAGCTGGTTTTCACTGTCTCTTGGAACTACATTCGCTGCTAGACAGACATTCGCTTTGTGCAAAACCTTGCCTTCGTATAGGGGCAACAGTGTGTATTTCTCTCTCGCAGAGCCCGGTTGCCAAATTCGAAACGTCCAGCGACTGCGCCCACAGGAAAGCTGCCAGCACGGAAAGCTGTAGCTGGTTTTCACTGCCCCTTGGAACTGCATTCGCTGATAGACAGACATTCGCTTTCTACAAATGCTTTCGTTGCTACAGGGGCAACACTGTGTATTTCTCTCTCGCAGAGCCCGGCTGCCAAATTCGAAACGTCCAGCGATTGCGCCCACAGGAAAGCTGCCAGCACGGAAAGCTGTAGCTGGTTTTCACTGCCCCTTGGAACTACATTCGCTGCTAGACAGACATTCGCTTTCTGCAAAACCTTGCCTTCGTATAGGGGCAACACTGTGTATTTCTCTCTCGCAGAGCCCGGTTGCCAAATTCGAAACGTCCAGCGATTGTGCCCACAGGAAAGCTGCCAGCACGGAAAGCTGTAGCTGGTTTTCACTGCCCCTTGGAACTGCATTCGCTGATAGACAGACATTCGCTTTCTACAAAAGCTTTCGTTGGTAAAGGGGCAACACTGTGTATTTCTCTCTCGCAGAGCCCGGTTGCCAAATTCGAAACGTCCAGCGATTGCGCCCACAGGAAAGCTGCCAGCACGGAAAGCTGTAGCTGGTTTTCACTGCCCCTTGGAACTGCATTCGCTGATAGACAGACATTCGCTTTCTACAAAAGCTTTTGTTGGTAAAGGGGCAACACTGTGTATTTCTCTCTCGCAGAGCCCGGTTGCCAAATTCGAAACGTCCAGCGATTGCGCCCACAGGAAAGCTGCCAGCACGGAAAGCTGTAGCTGGTTTTCACTGCCCCTTGGAACTGCATTTGCTGATAGACAGACATTCGCTTTCTACAAACGCTTTCGTTGCTACAGGGGCAACACTGTGTATTTCTCTCTCGCAGAGCCCGGTTGCCAAATTCGAAACGTCCAGCGATTGCGCCCACAGGAAAGCTGCCAGCACGGAAAGCTGTAGCATGTTTTCACTGACCCTTGGAACTACATTCGCTGCTAGACAGACATTCGCTTTCTGCAAAACCTTGCCTTCGTATAGGGGCAACACTGTGTATTTCTCTCTCGCAGAGCCCGGTTGCCAAATTCGAAACGTCCAGCGATTGCGCCCACAGGAAAGCTGCCAGCACGGAAAGCTGTAGCTGGTTTTCACTGCCCCTTGGAACTGCATTCGCTGATAGACAGACATTCGCTTTCTACAAAAGCTTTCGTTGCTACAGGGGCAACACTGTGTATTTCTCTCTCGCAGAGCCCGGTTGCCAAATTCGAAACGTCCAGCGATTGCGCCCACAGGAAAGCTGCCAGCATGGAAAGCTGTAGCTGGTTTTCACTGCCCCTTGGAACTGCATTCGCTGATAGACAGATATTCGCTTTCTACAAACGCTTTCGTTGCTACAGGGGCAACACTGTGTATTTCTCTCTCGCAGAGCCCGGTTGCCAAATTCGAAACGTCCAGCGATTGCGCCCACAGGAAAGCTGCCAGCACGGAAAGCTGTAGCTGGTTTTCACTGTCTCTTGGAACTACATTCGCTGCTAGACAGACATTCGCTTTGTGCAAAACCTTGCCTTCGTATAGGGGCAACAGTGTGTATTTCTCTCTCGCAGAGCCCGGTTGCCAAATTCGAAACGTCCAGCGATTGCGCCCACAGGAAAGCTGCCAGCACGGAAAGCTGTAGCTGGTTTTCACTGTCTCTTGGAACTACATTCGCTGCTAGACAGACATTCGCTTACTGCAAAACCTTGCCTTCGTAAAGGGGCAACACTGTGTATTTCTCTCTCGCAGATCCCGGTTGCCAAATTCGAAACGTCCAGCGATTGCGCCCACAGGAAAGCTGCCAGCACGGAAAGCTGTAGCTGGTTTTCACTGCCCCTTGGAACTGCATTCGCTTATAGACAGACATTCGCTTTCTACAAAAGCTTTCGTTGGTAAAGGGGCAACACTGTGTATTTCTCTCTCGCAGAGCCCGCTTGCCAAATTCGAAACGTCCAGCGATTGCGCCCACAGGAAAGCTGCCAGCACGGAAAGCTGTAGCTGGTTTTCACTGCCCCTTGGAACTGCATTCGCTGATAGACAGACATTCGCTTTCTACAAATGCTTTCGTTGTTAAAGGGGCAACACTGTGTATTTCTCTCTCGCAGAGCCCGGCTGCCAAATTCGAAACGTGCAGCGATTGCGCCCACAGGAAAGCTGCCAGCACGGAAAGCTGTAGCTGGTTTTCACTGCCCCTTGGAACTGCATTCGCTGATAGACAGACATTCGCTTTCTGCAAAACCTTGCCTTCGTATAGGGGCAACACTGTGTATTTCTCTCTCGCAGAGCCCGGTTGCCAAATTCGAAACGTCCAGCGATTGTGCCCACAGGAAAGCTGCCAGCACGGAAAGCTGTAGCTGGTTTTCACTGCCCCTTGGAACTGCATTCGCTGATAGACAGACATTCGCTTTCTACAAAAGCTTTCGTTGGTAAAGGGGCAACACTGTGTATTTCTCTCTCGCAGAGCCCGGTTGCCAAATTCGAAACGTCCAGCGATTGCGCCCACAGGAAAGCTACCAGCACGGAAAGCTGTAGCTGGTTTTCACTGCCCCTTGGAACTACATTTGCTGCTAGACAGACATTCGCTTTCTGCAAAACCTTGCCTTCGTAAAGGGGCAACACAGTGTATTTCTCTCTCACAGAGCCCGCTTGCCAAATTCGAAACGTCCAGCGATTGCGCCCACAGGAAAGCTGCCAGCACGGAAAGCTGTAGCTGGTTTTCTCTGCCCCTTGGAACTGCATTTGCTGATAGACAGACATTCGCTTTCTACAAACGCTTTCGTTGCTACAGGGGCAACACTGTGTATTTCTCTCTCGCAGAGCCCGGCTGACAAATTCGAAACGTCCAGCGATTGCGCCCACAGGAAAGCTGCCAGCACGGAAAGCTGTAGCTGGTTTTCACTGCCCCTTGGAACTACATTCGCTGCTAGACAGACATTAGCTTTCTGCAAAACCTTGCCTTCGTATAGGGGCAACACTGTGTATTTCTCTCTCGCAGAGCCCGGTTGCCAAATTCGAAACGTCCAGCGATTGCGCCCACAGGAAAGCTGCCAGCATGGAAAGCTGTAGCTGGTTTTCACTGCCCCTTGGAACTGCATTCGCTGATAGACAGACATTCGCTTTCTACAAACGCTTTCGTTGTTAAAGGGGCAACACTTTGTATTTCTCTCTCACAGAGCCCGGCTGCCAAATTCGAAACGTCCAGCGATTGCGCCCACAGGAAAGCTGCCAGCACGGAAAGCTGTAGCTGGTTTTCACTGCCCCTTGGAACTGCATTCGCTGATAGACAGACATTCGCTTTCTACAAAAGCTTTCGTTGGTAAAGGGGCAACACTGTGTATTTCTCTCTCGCAGAGCCCGGTTGCCAAATTCGAAACGTCCAGCGATTGCGCCCACAGGAAAGCTGCCAGCACGGAAAGCTGTAGCTGGTTTTCACTGCCCCTTGGAACTGCATTCACTGATAGACAGACATTCGCTTTCTACAAAAGCTTTCGTTGGTACAGGGGCAACACTGTGTATTTCTCTCTCGCAGAGCCCGGCTGACAAATTCGAAACGTCCAGCGATTGCGCCCACAGGAAAGCTGCCAGCAAGGAAAGCTGTAGCTGGTTTTCACTGTCTCTTGGAACTACATTCGCTGCTAGACAGACATTCGCTTTCTGCAAAACCTTGCCTCCGTAAAGGGGCAACACTGTGTATTTCTCTCTCGCAGAGCCCGGTTGCCAAATTCGAAACGTCCAGCGATTGCGCCCACAGGAAAGCTGCCAGCATGGAAAGCTGTACCTGGTTTTCACTGCCCCTTGGAACTGCATTCGCTGATAGACAGACATTCGCTTTCTACAAAAGCTTTCGTTGGTAAAGGGGCAACACTGTGTATTTCTCTCTCGCAGAGCCCGGTTGCCAAATTCGAAACGTCCAGCGATTGCGCCCACAGGAAAGCTGCCAGCACGGAAAGCTGTAGCTGGTTTTCACTGCCCCTTGGAACTGCATTCGCTGATAAACAGACATTTGCTTTCTACAAAAGCTTTCGTTGTTAAAGGGGCAACACTTTGTATTTCTCTCTCACACAGCCCGCTTGCCAAATTCGAAACGTCCAGCGATTGCGACCACAGGAAAGCTGCCAGCACGGAAAGCTGTAGCTGGTTTTCACTGCCCCTTGGAACTGCATTCGCTGATAGACAGACATTCGCTTTCTACAAAAGCTTTTGTTGGTAAAGGGGCAACACTGTGTATTTCTCTCTCGCAGAGCCCGGTTGCCAAATTCGAAACGTCCAGCGATTGCGCCCACAGGAAAGCTGCCAGCACGGAAAGCTGTAGCTGGTTTTCACTGCCCCTTGGAACTGCATTCGCTGATAGACAGACATTCGCTTTCTACAAAAGCTTTCGTTGGTAAAGGGGCAACACTGTGTATTTCTCTCTCGCAGAGCCCGGTTGCCAAATTCGAAACGTCCAGCGATTGCGCCCACAGGAAAGCTGCCAGCACGGAAAGCTGTAGCTGGTTTTCACTGCCCCTTGGAACTGCATTCGCTGATAGACAGATATTCGCTTTCTACAAACGCTTTCGTTGGTAAAGGGGCAACACTGTGTATTTCTCTCTCGCAGAGCCCGGTTGCCAAATTCGAAACGTCCAGCGATTGCGCCCACAGGAAAGCTGCCAGCACGGAAAGCTGTAGCTGGTTTTCACTGTCTCTTGGAAGTACATTCGCTGCTAGACAGACATTCGCTTTGTGCAAAACCTTGCCTTCGTATAGGGGCAACAGTGTGTATTTCTCTCTCGCAGAGCCCGGTTGCCAAATTCGAAACGTCCAGCGATTGCGCCCACAGGAAAGCTGCCAGCACGGAAAGCTGTAGCTGGTTTTCACTGTCTCTTGGAACTACATTCGCTGCTAGACAGACATTCGCTTTCTGCAAAACCTTGCCTTCGTAAAGGGGCAACACTGTGTATTTCTCTCTCGCAGAGCCCGGTTGCCAAATTCGAAACGTCCAGCGATTGCGCCCACAGGAAAGCTGCCAGCACGGAAAGCTGTAGCTGGTTTTCACTGCCCCTTGGAACTGCATTCGCTGATAGACAGACATTCGCTTTCTACAAAATCTTTTGTTGGTAAAGGGGCAAGACTGTGTATTTCTCTCTCGCAGAGCCCGGTTGCCAAATTCGAAACGTCCAGCGATTGCGCCCACAGGAAAGCTGCCAGCACGGAAAGCTGTAGCATGTTTTCACTGCCCCTTGGAACTACATTCGCTGCTAGACAGACATTCGCTTTCTGCAAAACCTTGCCTTCGTATAGGGGCAACACTGTGTATTTCTCTCTCGCAGAGCCCGGTTGCCAAATTCGAAACGTCCAGCGATTGCGCCCACAGGAAAGCTGCCAGCACGGAAAGCTGTAGCTGGTTTTCACTGCCCCTTGGAACTGCATTCGCTGATAGACAGACATTCGCTTTCTACAAAAGCTTTCGTTGCTACAGGGGCAACACTGTGTATTTCTCTCTCGCAGAGCCCGGTTGCCAAATTCGAAACGTCCAGCGATTGCGCCCACAGGAAAGCTGCCAGCATGGAAAGCTGTAGCTGGTTTTCACTGCCCCTTGGAACTGCATTCGCTGATAGACAGATATTCGCTTTCTACAAACGCTTTCGTTGCTACAGGGGCAACACTGTGTATTTCTCTCTCGCAGAGCCCGGTTGCCAAATTCGAAACGTCCAGCGATTGCGCCCACAGGAAAGCTGCCAGCACGGAAAGCTGTAGCTGGTTTTCACTGTCTCTTGGAACTACATTCGCTGCTAGACAGACATTCGCTTACTGCAAAACCTTGCCTTCGTAAAGGGGCAACACTGTGTATTTCTCTCTCGCAGATCCCGGTTGCCAAATTCGAAACGTCCAGCGATTGCGCCCACAGGAAAGCTGCCAGCACGGAAAGCTGTAGCTGGTTTTCACTGCCCCTTGGAACTGCATTCGCTTATAGACAGACATTCGCTTTCTACAAAAGCTTTCGTTGGTAAAGGGGCAACACTGTGTATTTCTCTCTCGCAGAGCCCGGCTGCCAAATTCGAAACGTCCAGCGATTGCGCCCACAGGAAAGCTGCCAGCACGGAAAGCTGTAGCTGGTTTTCACTGCCCCTTGGAACTGCATTCGCTGATAGACAGACATTCGCTTTCTGCAAAACCTTGCCTTCGTATAGGGGCAACACTGTGTATTTCTCTCTCGCAGAGCCCGGTTGCCAAATTCGAAACGTCCAGCGATTGTGCCCACAGGAAAGCTGCCAGCACGGAAAGCTGTAGCTGGTTTTCACTGCCCCTTGGAACTGCATTCGCTGATAGACAGACATTCGCTTTCTACAAAAGCTTTCGTTGGTAAAGGGGCAACACTGTGTATTTCTCTCTCGCAGAGCCCGGTTGCCAAATTCGAAACGTCCAGCGATTGCGCCCACAGGAAAGCTACCAGCACGGAAAGCTGTAGCTGGTTTTCACTGCCCCTTGGAACTACATTTGCTGCTAGACAGACATTCGCTTTCTGCAAAACCTTGCCTTCGTAAAGGGGCAACACAGTGTATTTCTCTCTCACAGAGCCCGCTTGCCAAATTCGAAACGTCCAGCGATTGCGCCCACAGGAAAGCTGCCAGCACGGAAAGCTGTAGCTGGTTTTCTCTGCCCCTTGGAACTGCATTTGCTGATAGACAGACATTCGCTTTCTACAAACGCTTTCGTTGCTACAGGGGCAACACTGTGTATTTCTCTCTCGCAGAGCCCGGCTGCCAAATTCGAAACGTCCAGCGATTGCGCCCACAGGAAAGCTGCCAGCACGGAAAGCTGTAGCTGGTTTTCACTGCCCCTTGGAACTGCATTCGCTGATAGACAGACATTCGCTTTCTACAAAAGCTTTCGTTGCTACAGGGGCAACACTGTGTATTTCTCTCTCGCAGAGCCCGGTTGCCAAATTCGAAACGTCCAGCGATTGCGCCCACAGGAAAGCTGCCAGCATGGAAAGCTGTAGCTGGTTTTCACTGCCCCTTGGAACTGCATTCGCTGATAGACAGACATTCGCTTTCTACAAACGCTTTCGTTGTTAAAGGGGCAACACTTTGTATTTCTCTCTCACAGAGCCCGGCTGCCAAATTCGAAACGTCCAGCGATTGCGCCCACAGGAAAGCTGCCAGCACGGAAAGCTGTAGCTGGTTTTCACTGCCCCTTGGAACTGCATTCGCTGATAGACAGACATTCGCTTTCTACAAAAGCTTTCGTTGGTAAAGGGGCAACACTGTGTATTTCTCTCTCGCAGAGCCCGGTTGCCAAATTCGAAACGTCCAGCGATTGCGCCCACAGGAAAGCTGCCAGCACGGAAAGCTGTAGCTGGTTTTCACTGCCCCTTGGAACTGCATTCACTGATAGACAGACATTCGCTTTCTACAAAAGCTTTCGTTGGTACAGGGGCAACACTGTGTATTTCTCTCTCGCAGAGCCCGGCTGACAAATTCGAAACGTCCAGCGATTGCGCCCACAGGAAAGCTGCCAGCAAGGAAAGCTGTAGCTGGTTTTCACTGTCTCTTGGAACTACATTCGCTGCTAGACAGACATTCGCTTTCTGCAAAACCTTGCCTCCGTAAAGGGGCAACACTGTGTATTTCTCTCTCGCAGAGCCCGGTTGCCAAATTCGAAACGTCCAGCGATTGCGCCCACAGGAAAGCTGCCAGCACGGAAAGCTGTAGCTGGTTTTCACTGCCCCTTGGAACTGCATTCGCTGATAAACAGACATTCGCTTTCTACAAAAGCTTTCGTTGTTAAAGGGGCAACACTTTGTATTTCTCTCTCACACAGCCCGCTTGCCAAATTCGAAACGTCCAGCGATTGCGCCCACAGGAAAGCTGCCAGCACGGAAAGCTGTAGCTGGTTTTCACTGCCCCTTGGAACTGCATTCGCTGATAGACAGACATTCGCTTTCTGCAAAACCTTGCCTTCGTATAGGGGCAACACTGTGTATTTCTCTCTCGCAGAGCCCGGTTGCCAAATTCGAAACGTCCAGCGATTGTGCCCACAGGAAAGCTGCCAGCACGGAAAGCTGTAGCTGGTTTTCACTGCCCCTTGGAACTGCATTCGCTGATAGACAGACATTCGCTTTCTACAAAAGCTTTCGTTGGTAAAGGGGCAACACTGTGTATTTCTCTCTCGCAGAGCCCGGTTGCCAAATTCGAAACGTCCAGCGATTGCGCCCACAGGAAAGCTACCAGCACGGAAAGCTGTAGCTGGTTTTCACTGCCCCTTGGAACTACATTTGCTGCTAGACAGACATTCGCTTTCTGCAAAACCTTGCCTTCGTAAAGGGGCAACACAGTGTATTTCTCTCTCACAGAGCCCGCTTGCCAAATTCGAAACGTCCAGCGATTGCGCCCACAGGAAAGCTGCCAGCACGGAAAGCTGTAGCTGGTTTTCTCTGCCCCTTGGAACTGCATTTGCTGATAGACAGACATTCGCTTTCTACAAACGCTTTCGTTGCTACAGGGGCAACACTGTGTATTTCTCTCTCGCAGAGCCCGGCTGCCAAATTCGAAACGTCCAGCGATTGCGCCCACAGGAAAGCTGCCAGCACGGAAAGCTGTAGCTGGTTTTCACTGCCCCTTGGAACTGCATTCGCTGATAGACAGACATTCGCTTTCTACAAAAGCTTTCGTTGCTACAGGGGCAACACTGTGTATTTCTCTCTCGCAGAGCCCGGTTGCCAAATTCGAAACGTCCAGCGATTGCGCCCACAGGAAAGCTGCCAGCATGGAAAGCTGTAGCTGGTTTTCACTGCCCCTTGGAACTGCATTCGCTGATAGACAGACATTCGCTTTCTACAAACGCTTTCGTTGTTAAAGGGGCAACACTTTGTATTTCTCTCTCACAGAGCCCGGCTGCCAAATTCGAAACGTCCAGCGATTGCGCCCACAGGAAAGCTGCCAGCACGGAAAGCTGTAGCTGGTTTTCACTGCCCCTTGGAACTGCATTCGCTGATAGACAGACATTCGCTTTCTACAAAAGCTTTCGTTGGTAAAGGGGCAACACTGTGTATTTCTCTCTCGCAGAGCCCGGTTGCCAAATTCGAAACGTCCAGCGATTGCGCCCACAGGAAAGCTGCCAGCACGGAAAGCTGTAGCTGGTTTTCACTGCCCCTTGGAACTGCATTCACTGATAGACAGACATTCGCTTTCTACAAAAGCTTTCGTTGGTACAGGGGCAACACTGTGTATTTCTCTCTCGCAGAGCCCGGCTGACAAATTCGAAACGTCCAGCGATTGCGCCCACAGGAAAGCTGCCAGCAAGGAAAGCTGTAGCTGGTTTTCACTGTCTCTTGGAACTACATTCGCTGCTAGACAGACATTCGCTTTCTGCAAAACCTTGCCTCCGTAAAGGGGCAACACTGTGTATTTCTCTCTCGCAGAGCCCGGTTGCCAAATTCGAAACGTCCAGCGATTGCGCCCACAGGAAAGCTGCCAGCACGGAAAGCTGTAGCTGGTTTTCACTGCCCCTTGGAACTGCATTCGCTGATAAACAGACATTCGCTTTCTACAAAAGCTTTCGTTGTTAAAGGGGCAACACTTTGTATTTCTCTCTCACACAGCCCGCTTGCCAAATTCGAAACGTCCAGCGATTGCGACCACAGGAAAGCTGCCAGCACGGAAAGCTGTAGCTGGTTTTCACTGCCCCTTGGAACTGCATTCGCTGATAGACAGACATTCGCTTTCTACAAAAGCTTTTGTTGGTAAAGGGGCAACACTGTGTATTTCTCTCTCGCAGAGCCCGGTTGCCAAATTCGAAACGTCCAGCGATTGCGCCCACAGGAAAGCTGCCAGCACGGAAAGCTGTAGCTGGTTTTCACTGCCCCTTGGAACTGCATTCGCTGATAGACAGACATTCGCTTTCTACAAAAGCTTTCGTTGGTAAAGGGGCAACACTGTGTATTTCTCTCTCGCAGAGCCCGGTTGCCAAATTCGAAACGTCCAGCGATTGCGCCCACAGGAAAGCTGACAGCACGGAAAGCTGTAGCTGGTTTTCACTGCCCCTTGGAACTGCATTCGCTGATAGACAGATATTCGCTTTCTACAAACGCTTTCGTTGGTAAAGGGGCAACACTGTGTATTTCTCTCTCGCAGAGCCCGGTTGCCAAATTCGAAACGTCCAGCGATTGCGCCCACAGGAAAGCTGCCAGCACGGAAAGCTGTAGCTGGTTTTCACTGTCTCTTGGAAGTACATTCGCTGCTAGACAGACATTCGCTTTGTGCAAAACCTTGCCTTCGTATAGGGGCAACAGTGTGTATTTCTCTCTCGCAGAGCCCGGTTGCCAAATTCGAAACGTCCAGCGATTGCGCCCACAGGAAAGCTGCCAGCACGGAAAGCTGTAGCTGGTTTTCACTGCCCCTTGGAACTGCATTCGCTGATAGACAGACATTCGCTTTCTACTAAAGCTTTCGTTGGTAAAGGGGCAACACTGTGTATTTCTCTCTCGCAGAGCCCGGTTGCCAAATTCGAAACGTCCAGCGATTGCGCCCACAGGAAAGCTACCAGCACGGAAAGCTGTAGCTGGTTTTCACTGCCCCTTGGAACTACATTTGCTGCTAGACAGACATTCGCTTTCTGCAAAACCTTGCCTTCGTAAAGGGGCAACACTGTGTATTTCTCTCTCGCAGAGCCCGGTTGCCAAATTCGAAACGTCCAGCGATTGCGCCCACAGGAAAGCTGCCAGCACGGAAAGCTGTAGCTGGTTTTCACTGCCCCTTGGAACTGCATTCGCTGATAAACAGACATTCGCTTTCTACAAAAGCTTTCGTTGTTAAAGGGGCAACACTTTGTATTTCTCTCTCACAGAGCCCGCTTGCCAAATTCGAAACGTCCAGCGATTGCGCCCACAGGAAAGCTGCCAGCACGGAAAGCTGTAGCTGGTTTTCACTGCCCCTTGGAACTGCATTCGCTGATAGACAGACATTCGCTTTCTACAAAAGCTTTCGTTGGTAAAGGGGCAACACTGTGTATTTCTCTCTCGCAGAGCCCGGTTGCCAAATTCGAAACGTCCAGCGATTGCGCCCACAGGAAAGCTGCCAGCACGGAAAGCTGTAGCTGGTTTTCACTGCCCCTTGGAACTGCATTCGCTGATAGACAGACATTCGCTTTCTACAAAAGCTTTCGTTGGTAAAGGGGCAACACTGTGTATTTCTCTCTCACAGAGCCCGCTTGCCAAATTCGAAACGTCCAGCGATTTGGCCCACAGGAAAGATGCCAGCACGGAAAGCTGTAGCTGGTTTTCACTGCCCCTTGGAACTGCATTCGCTGATAGACAGACATTCGCTTTCTACAAAAGCTTTTGTTGGTAAAGGGGCAACACTGTGTATTTCTCTCTCGCAGAGCCCGGTTGCCAAATTCGAAACGTCCAGCGATTGCGCCCACAGGAAAGCTGCCAGCACGGAAAGCTGTAGCTGGTTTTCACTGCCCCTTGGAACTGCATTCACTGATAGACAGACATTCGCTTTCTACAAAAGCTTTCGTTGGTACAGGGTCAACAATGTGTATTTCTCTCTCGCAGAGCCCGGCTGCCAAATTCGAAACGTCCAGCGATTGCGCCCACAGGAAAGCTGCCAGCACGGAAAGCTGTAGCTGGTTTTCACTGCCCCTTGGAACTGCATTCGCTGATAGACAGACATTCGCTTTCTACAAAAGCTTTCGTTGGTAAAGGGGCAACAGTGTGTATTTCTCTCTCGCAGAGCCCGGTTGCCAAATTCGAAACGTCCAGCGACTGCGCCCACAGGAAAGCTGCCAGCACGGAAAGCTGTAGCTGGTTTTCACTGCCCCTTGGAACTACATTCGCTGCTAGACAGACATTCGCTTTCTGCAAAACCTTGCCTTCGTAAAGGCGCAACACTGTGTATTTCTCTCTCGCAGAGCCCGGTTGCCAAATTCGAAATGTCCAGCGATTGCGCCCACAGGAAAGCTGCCAGCAAGGAAAGCTGTAGCTGGTTTTCACTGTCTCTTGGAACTACATTCGCTGCTAGACAGATATTCGCTTTCCACAAAAGCTTTCGTTGGTACAGGGGCAACACAGTGTATTTCTCTCTCGCATTGCCCGGCTAAAAAATTCGAAACGTCCAGCGATTGCGCCCACAGGAAAGCTGCCAGCACGGAAAGCTGTAGCTGGTTTTCACTGCCCCTTGGAACTGCATTCGCTGAGAGACAGACATTCGCTTTCTACAAAAGCTTTTGTTGGTAAAGGGGCAACACTGTGTATTTCTCTCTCGCAGAGCCCGGTTGCCAAATTCGAAACGTCCAGCGATTGTGCCCACAGGAAAGCTGCCAGCACGGAAAGCTGTAGCTGGTTTTCACTGCCCCTTGGAACTGCATTCGCTGATAGACAGACATTCGCTTTCTACAAAAGCTTTCGATGGTAAAGGGGCAACAGTGTGTATTTCTCTCTCGCAGAGCCCGGTTGCCAAATTCGAAACGTCCAGCGATTGCGCCCACAGGAAAGCTGCCAGCACGGAAAGCTGTAGCTGGTTTTCACTGCCCCTTGGAACTGCATTCGCTGATAGACAGACATTCGCTTTCTACAAAAGCTTTCGATGGTAAAGGGGCAACACTGTGTAT
Organism: Mycteria americana; assembly: GCF_035582795.1. Lineage (NCBI taxonomy): Eukaryota > Metazoa > Chordata > Aves > Ciconiiformes > Ciconiidae > Mycteria > Mycteria americana. The sequence goes on from NC_134372.1 coordinate 23,325,943, forward strand.
TTCTCTCTCGCAGAGCCCGGTTGCCAAATTCGAAACGTCCAGCGATTGCGCCCACAGGAAAGCTGCCAGCACGGAAAGCTGTAGCTGGTTTTCACTGTCTCTTGGAACTGCATTCGCTGATAGACAGACATTCGCTTTCTACAAAAGCTTTCGTTAGTAAAGGGGCAACACTGTGTATTTCTCTCTCGCAGAGCCCGGTTGCCAAATTCGAAACATCCAGCGATTGCGCCCACAGGAAAGCTGCCAGCACGGAAAGCTGTAGCTGGTTTTCACTGCCCCTTGGAACTGCATTCGCTGATAGACAGACATTCGCTTTCTACTAAAGCTTTCGTTGGTAAAGGGGCAACACTGTGTATTTCTCTCTCGCAGAGCCCGGTTGCCAAATTCGAAACGTCCAGCGATTGCGCCCACAGGAAAGCTGCCAGCACGGAAAGCTGTAGCTGGTTTTCACTGCCCCTTGGAACTACATTTGCTGCTAGACAGACATTCGCTTTCTGCAAAAGCTTTCGTTGGTAAAGGGGCAACACTGTGTATTTCTCTCTCACACAGCCCGCTTGCCAAATTCGAAACGTCCAGCGATTGCGACCACAGGAAAGCTGCCAGCACGGAAAGCTGTAGCTGGTTTTCACTGCCCCTTGGAACTGCATTCGCTGATAAACAGACATTCGCTTTCTACAAAAGCTTTCGTTGTTAAAGGGGCAACACTTTGTATTTCTCTCTCACACAGCCCGCTTGCCAAATTCGAAACGTCCAGCGATTGCGACCACAGGAAAGCTGCCAGCACGGAAAGCTGTAGCTGGTTTTCACTGCCCCTTGGAACTGCATTCGCTGATAGACAGACATTCGCTTTCTACAAAAGCTTTTGTTGGTAAAGGGGCAACACTGTGTATTTCTCTCTCGCAGAGCCCGGTTGCCAAATTCGAAACGTCCAGCGATTGCGCCCACAGGAAAGCTGCCAGCACGGAAAGCTGTAGCTGGTTTTCACTGCCCCTTGGAACTGCATTCGCTGATAGACAGACATTCGCTTTCTACAAAAGCTTTCGTTGGTAAAGGGGCAACACTGTGTATTTCTCTCTCGCAGAGCCCGGTTGCCAAATTCGAAACGTCCAGCGATTTGCGCCCACAGGAAAGCTGCCAGCACGGAAAGCTGTAGCTGGTTTTCACTGCCCCTTGGAACTGCATTCGCTGATAGACAGATATTCGCTTTCTACAAACGCTTTCGTTGCTACAGGGGCAACACTGTGTATTTCTCTCTCGCAGAGCCCGGTTGCCAAATTCGAAACGTCCAGCGATTGCGCCCACAGGAAAGCTGCCAGCACGGAAAGCTGTAGCTGGTTTTCACTGCCCCTTGGAACTGCATTCGCTGATAGACAGACATTCGCTTTCTACAAAAGCTTTTGTTGGTAAAGGGGCAACACTGTGTATTTCTCTCTCGCAGAGCCCGGTTGCCAAATTCGAAACGTCCAGCGATTGCGCCCACAGGAAAGCTGCCAGCACGGAAAGCTGTAGCTGGTTTTCACTGCCCCTTGGAACTGCATTTGCTGATAGACAGACATTCGCTTTCTACAAACGCTTTCGTTGCTACAGGGGCAACACTGTGTATTTCTCTCTCGCAGAGCCCGGTTGCCAAATTCGAAACGTCCAGCGATTGCGCCCACAGGAAAGCTGCCAGCACGGAAAGCTGTAGCATGTTTTCACTGCCCCTTGGAACTACATTCGCTGCTAGACAGACATTCGCTTTCTGCAAAACCTTGCCTTCGTATAGGGGCAACACTGTGTATTTCTCTCTCGCAGAGCCCGGTTGCCAAATTCGAAACGTCCAGCGATTGCGCCCACAGGAAAGCTGCCAGCAAGGAAAGCTGTAGCTGGTTTTCACTGCCCCTTGGAACTGCATTCGCTGATAGACAGACATTCGCTTTCTACAAAAGCTTTCGTTGGTAAAGGGGCAACACTGTGTATTTCTCTCTCGCAGAGCCCGGTTGCCAAATTCGAAACGTCCAGCGATTGCGCCCACAGGAAAGCTGCCAGCATGGAAAGCTGTAGCTGGTTTTCACTGCCCCTTGGAACTGCATTCGCTGATAGACAGATATTCGCTTTCTACAAACGCTTTCGTTGCTACAGGGGCAACACTGTGTATTTCTCTCTCGCAGAGCCCGGTTGCCAAATTCGAAACGTCCAGCGATTGCGCCCACAGGAAAGCTGCCAGCACGGAAAGCTGTAGCTGGTTTTCACTGTCTCTTGGAACTACATTCGCTGCTAGACAGACATTCGCTTTGTGCAAAACCTTGCCTTCGTATAGGGGCAACAGTGTGTATTTCTCTCTCGCAGATCCCGGTTGCCAAATTCGAAACGTCCAGCGATTGCGCCCACAGGAAAGCTGCCAGCACGGAAAGCTGTAGCTGGTTTTCACTGCCCCTTGGAACTGCATTCGCTTATAGACAGACATTCGCTTTCTACAAAAGCTTTCGTTGGTAAAGGGGCAACACTGTGTATTTCTCTCTCGCAGAGCCCGGCTGCCAAATTCGAAACGTCCAGCGATTGCGCCCACAGGAAAGCTACCAGCACGGAAAGCTGTAGCTGGTTTTCACTGCCCCTTGGAACTGCATTCGCTGATAGACAGACATTCGCTTTCTACAAATGCTTTCGTTGCTACAGGGGCAACACTGTGTATTTCTCTCTCGCAGAGCCCGGCTGCCAAATTCGAAACGTCCAGCGATTGCGCCCACAGGAAAGCTACCAGCACGGAAAGCTGTAGCTGGTTTTCACTGCCCCTTGGAACTACATTTGCTGCTAGACAGACATTCGCTTTCTGCAAAACCTTGCCTTCGTAAAGGGGCAACACAGTGTATTTCTCTCTCACAGAGCCCGCTTGCCAAATTCGAAACGTCCAGCGATTGCGCCCACAGGAAAGCTGCCAGCACGGAAAGCTGTAGCTGGTTTTCACTGCCCCTTGGAACTGCATTTGCTGATAGACAGACATTCGCTTTCTACAAACGCTTTCGTTGCTACAGGGGCAACACTGTGTATTTCTCTCTCGCAGAGCCCGGCTGCCAAATTCGAAACGTCCAGCGATTGCGCCCACAGGAAAGCTGCCAGCACGGAAAGCTGTAGCTGGTTTTCACTGCCCCTTGGAACTACATTCGCTGCTAGACAGACATTAGCTTTCTGCAAAACCTTGCCTTCGTATAGGGGCAACACTGTGTATTTCTCTCTCGCAGAGCCCGGTTGCCAAATTCGAAACGTCCAGCGATTGCGCCCACAGGAAAGCTGCCAGCACGGAAAGCTGTAGCTGGTTTTCACTGCCCCTTGGAACTGCATTCGCTGATAGACAGACATTCGCTTTCTACAAAAGCTTTCGTTGCTACAGGGGCAACACTGTGTATTTCTCTCTCGCAGAGCCCGGTTGCCAAATTCGAAACGTCCAGCGATTGCGCCCACAGGAAAGCTGCCAGCATGGAAAGCTGTAGCTGGTTTTCACTGCCCCTTGGAACTGCATTCGCTGATAGACAGACATTCGCTTTCTACAAACGCTTTCGTTGTTAAAGGGGCAACACTTTGTATTTCTCTCTCACAGAGCCCGGCTGCCAAATTCGAAACGTCCAGCGATTGCGCCCACAGGAAAGCTGCCAGCACGGAAAGCTGTAGCTGGTTTTCACTGCCCCTTGGAACTGCATTCGCTGATAGACAGACATTCGCTTTCTACAAAAGCTTTCGTTGGTAAAGGGGCAACACTGTGTATTTCTCTCTCGCAGAGCCCGGTTGCCAAATTCGAAACGTCCAGCGATTGCGCCCACAGGAAAGCTGCCAGCACAGAAAGCTGTAGCTGGTTTTCACTGCCCCTTGGAACTGCATTCACTGATAGACAGACATTCGCTTTCTACAAAAGCTTTCGTTGGTACAGGGGCAACACTGTGTATTTCTCTCTCGCAGAGCCCGGCTGACAAATTCGAAACGTCCAGCGATTGCGCCCACAGGAAAGCTGCCAGCAAGGAAAGCTGTAGCTGGTTTTCACTGTCTCTTGGAACTACATTTGCTGCTAGACAGACATTCGCTTTCTGCAAAACCTTGCCTTCGTAAAGGGGCAACACAGTGTATTTCTCTCTCACAGAGCCCGCTTGCCAAATTCGAAACGTCCAGCGATTGCGCCCACAGGAAAGCTGCCAGCACGGAAAGCTGTAGCTGGTTTTCACTGCCCCTTGGAACTGCATTCGCTGATAGACAGACATTCGCTTTCTACAAAAGCTTTCGTTGCTACAGGGGCAACACTGTGTATTTCTCTCTCGCAGAGCCCGGTTGCCAAATTCGAAACGTCCAGCGATTGCGCCCACAGGAAAGCTGCCAGCATGGAAAGCTGTAGCTGGTTTTCACTGCCCCTTGGAACTGCATTCGCTGATAGACAGACATTCGCTTTCTACAAACGCTTTCGTTGTTAAAGGGGCAACACTTTGTATTTCTCTCTCACAGAGCCCGGCTGCCAAATTCGAAACGTCCAGCGATTGCGCCCACAGGAAAGCTGCCAGCACGGAAAGCTGTAGCTGGTTTTCACTGCCCCTTGGAACTGCATTCACTGATAGACAGACATTCGCTTTCTACAAAAGCTTTCGTTGGTACAGGGGCAACACTGTGTATTTCTCTCTCGCAGAGCCCGGCTGACAAATTCGAAACGTCCAGCGATTGCGCCCACAGGAAAGCTGCCAGCAAGGAAAGCTGTAGCTGGTTTTCACTGTCTCTTGGAACTACATTCGCTGCTAGACAGACATTCGCTTTCTGCAAAACCTTGCCTCCGTAAAGGGGCAACACTGTGTATTTCTCTCTCGCAGAGCCCGGTTGCCAAATTCGAAACGTCCAGCGATTGCGCCCACAGGAAAGCTGCCAGCATGGAAAGCTGTACCTGGTTTTCACTGCCCCTTGGAACTGCATTCGCTGATAGACAGACATTCGCTTTCTACAAAAGCTTTCGTTGGTAAAGGGGCAACACTGTGTATTTCTCTCTCGCAGAGCCCGGTTGCCAAATTCGAAACGTCCAGCGATTGCGCCCACAGGAAAGCTGCCAGCACGGAAAGCTGTAGCTGGTTTTCACTGCCCCTTGGAACTGCATTCGCTGATAGACAGACATTCGCTTTCTACTAAAGCTTTCGTTGGTAAAGGGGCAACACTGTGTATTTCTCTCTCGCAGAGCCCGGTTGCCAAATTCGAAACGTCCAGCGATTGCGCCCACAGGAAAGCTGCCAGCACGGAAAGCTGTAGCTGGTTTTCACTGCCCCTTGGAACTGCATTCGCTGATAAACAGACATTCGCTTTCTACAAAAGCTTTCGTTGTTAAAGGGGCAACACTTTGTATTTCTCTCTCACACAGCCCGCTTGCCAAATTCGAAACGTCCAGCGATTGCGCCCAGAGGAAAGCTGCCAGCACGGAAAGCTGTAGCTGGTTTTCACTGCCCCTTGGAACTGCATTCGCTGATAGACAGACATTCGCTTTCTACAAAAGCTTTCGTTGGTAAAGGGGCAACACTGTGTATTTCTCTCTCGCAGAGCCCGGTTGCCAAATTCGAAACGTCCAGCGATTGCGCCCACAGGAAAGCTGCCAGCACGGAAAGCTGTAGCTGGTTTTCACTGCCCCTTGGAACTGCATTCGCTGATAGACAGATATTCGCTTTCTACAAACGCTTTCGTTGGTAAAGGGGCAACACTGTGTATTTCTCTCTCGCAGAGCCCGGTTGCCAAATTCGAAACGTCCAGCGATTGCGCCCACAGGAAAGCTGCCAGCACGGAAAGCTGTAGCTGGTTTTCACTGTCTCTTGGAAGTACATTCGCTGCTAGACAGACATTCGCTTTGTGCAAAACCTTGCCTTCGTATAGGGGCAACAGTGTGTATTTCTCTCTCGCAGAGCCCGGTTGCCAAATTCGAAACGTCCAGCGATTGCGCCCACAGGAAAGCTGCCAGCACGGAAAGCTGTAGCTGGTTTTCACTGTCTCTTGGAACTACATTCGCTGCTAGACAGACATTCGCTTTCTGCAAAACCTTGCCTTCGTAAAGGGGCAACACAGTGTATTTCTCTCTCGCAGAGCCCGGTTGCCAAATTCGAAACGTCCAGCGATTGCGCCCACAGGAAAGCTGCCAGCACGGAAAGCTGTAGCTGGTTTTCACTGCCCCTTGGAACTGCATTCGCTGATAGACAGACATTCGCTTTCTACAAAAGCTTTTGTTGGTAAAGGGGCAACACTGTGTATTTCTCTCTCGCAGAGCCCGGTTGCCAAATTCGAAACGTCCAGCGATTGCGCCCACAGGAAAGCTGCCAGCACGGAAAGCTGTAGCTGGTTTTCACTGCCCCTTGGAACTACATTCGCTGCTAGACAGACATTCGCTTTCTGCAAAACCTTGCCTTCGTATAGGGGCAACACTGTGTATTTCTCTCTCGCAGAGCCCGGTTGCCAAATTCGAAACGTCCAGCGATTGTGCCCACAGGAAAGCTGCCAGCACGGAAAGCTGTAGCTGGTTTTCACTGCCCCTTGGAACTACATTTGCTGCTAGACAGACATTCGCTTTCTGCAAAACCTTGCCTTCGTAAAGGGGCAACACTGTGTATTTCTCTCTCGCAGAGCCCGGTTGCCAAATTCGAAACGTCCAGCGATTGCGCCCACAGGAAAGCTGCCAGCACGGAAAGCTGTAGCTGGTTTTCACTGCCCCTTGGAACTGCATTCGCTGATAAACAGACATTCGCTTTCTACAAAAGCTTTCGTTGTTAAAGGGGCAACACTTTGTATTTCTCTCTCACAGAGCCCGCTTGCCAAATTCGAAACGTCCAGCGATTGCGACCACAGGAAAGCTGCCAGCACGGAAAGCTGTAGCTGGTTTTCACTGCCCCTTGGAACTGCATTCGCTGATAGACAGACATTCGCTTTCTACAAAAGCTTTCGTTGGTAAAGGGGCAACACTGTGTATTTCTCTCTCGCAGAGCCCGGTTGCCAAATTCGAAACGTCCAGCGATTGCGCCCACAGGAAAGCTGCCAGCACGGAAAGCTGTAGCTGGTTTTCACTGCCCCTTGGAACTGCATTCGCTGATAGACAGACATTCGCTTTCTACAAAAGCTTTCGTTGGTAAAGGGGCAACACTGTGTATTTCTCTCTCGCAGAGCCCGGTTGCCAAATTCGAAACGTCCAGCGATTTGGCCCACAGGAAAGATGCCAGCACGGAAAGCTGTAGCTGGTTTTCACTGCCCCTTGGAACTGCATTCGCTGATAGACAGACATTCGCTTTCTACAAAAGCTTTTGTTGGTAAAGGGGCAACACTGTGTATTTCTCTCTCGCAGAGCCCGGTTGCCAAATTCGAAACGTCCAGCGATTGCGCCCACAGGAAAGCTGCCAGCACGGAAAGCTGTAGCTGGTTTTCACTGCCCCTTGGAACTGCATTCACTGATAGACAGACATTCGCTTTCTACAAAAGCTTTCGTTGGTACAGGGTCAACAATGTGTATTTCTCTCTCGCAGAGCCCGGCTGCCAAATTCGAAACGTCCAGCGATTGCGCCCACAGGAAAGCTGCCAGCACGGAAAGCTGTAGCTGGTTTTCACTGCCCCTTGGAACTGCATTCGCTGATAGACAGACATTCGCTTTCTACAAAAGCTTTCGTTGGTAAAGGGGCAACAGTGTGTATTTCTCTCTCGCAGAGCCCGGTTGCCAAATTCGAAACGTCCAGCGACTGCGCCCACAGGAAAGCTGCCAGCACGGAAAGCTGTAGCTGGTTTTCACTGCCCCTTGGAACTACATTCGCTGCTAGACAGACATTCGCTTTCTGCAAAACCTTGCCTTCGTAAAGGCGCAACACTGTGTATTTCTCTCTCGCAGAGCCCGGTTGCCAAATTCGAAATGTCCAGCGATTGCGCCCACAGGAAAGCTGCCAGCAAGGAAAGCTGTAGCTGGTTTTCACTGTCTCTTGGAACTACATTCGCTGCTAGACAGATATTCGCTTTCCACAAAAGCTTTCGTTGGTACAGGGGCAACACAGTGTATTTCTCTCTCGCATTGCCCGGCTAAAAAATTCGAAACGTCCAGCGATTGCGCCCACAGGAAAGCTGCCAGCACGGAAAGCTGTAGCTGGTTTTCACTGCCCCTTGGAACTGCATTCGCTGAGAGACAGACATTCGCTTTCTACAAAAGCTTTCGTTGGTAAAGGGGCAACACTTTGTATTTCTCTCTCGCAGAGCCCGGTTGCCAAATTCGAAACGTCCAGCGATTGCGCCCACAGGAAAGCTGCCAGCACGGAAAGCTGTAGCTGGTTTTCACTGCCCCTTGGAACTGCATTCGCTGATAGACAGACATTCGCTTTCTACAAAAGCTTTTGTTGGTAAAGGGGCAACACTGTGTATTTCTCTCTCGCAGAGCCCGGTTGCCAAATTCGAAACGTCCAGCGATTGTGCCCACAGGAAAGCTGCCAGCATGGAAAGCTGTAGCTGGTTTTCACTGCCCCTTGGAACTGCATTCGCTGATAGACAGACATTCGCTTTCTACAAAAGCTTTCGTTGGTAAAGGGGCAACACTGTGTATTTCTCTCTCGCAGAGCCCGGTTGCCAAATTCGAAACATCCAGCGATTGCGCCCACAGGAAAGCTGCCAGCACGGAAAGCTGTAGCTGGTTTTCACTGCCCCTTGGAACTGCATTCGCTGATAGACAGACATTCGCTTTCTACTAAAGCTTTCGTTGGTAAAGGGGCAACACTGTGTATTTCTCTCTCGCAGAGCCCGGTTGCCAAATTCGAAACGTCCAGCGATTGCGCCCACAGGAAAGCTGCCAGCACGGAAAGCTGTAGCTGGTTTTCACTGCCCCTTGGAACTACATTTGCTGCTAGACAGACATTCGCTTTCTGCAAAAGCTTTCGTTGGTAAAGGGGCAACACTGTGTATTTCTCTCTCGCAGAGCCCGGTTGCCAAATTCGAAACGTCCAGCGATTGCGCCCACAGGAAAGCTGCCAGCACGGAAAGCTGTAGCTGGTTTTCACTGCCCCTTGGAACTGCATTCGCTGATAAACAGACATTCGCTTTCTACAAAAGCTTTCGTTGTTAAAGGGGCAACACTTTGTATTTCTCTCTCACACAGCCCGCTTGCCAAATTCGAAACGTCCAGCGATTGCGACCACAGGAAAGCTGCCAGCACGGAAAGCTGTAGCTGGTTTTCACTGCCCCTTGGAACTGCATTCGCTGATAGACAGACATTCGCTTTCTACAAAAGCTTTTGTTGGTAAAGGGGCAACACTGTGTATTTCTCTCTCGCAGAGCCCGGTTGCCAAATTCGAAACGTCCAGCGATTGCGCCCACAGGAAAGCTGCCAGCACGGAAAGCTGTAGCTGGTTTTCACTGCCCCTTGGAACTGCATTCGCTGATAGACAGACATTCGCTTTCTACAAAAGCTTTCGTTGGTAAAGGGGCAACACTGTGTATTTCTCTCTCGCAGAGCCCGGTTGCCAAATTCGAAACGTCCAGCGATTGCGCCCACAGGAAAGCTGCCAGCACGGAAAGCTGTAGCTGGTTTTCACTGCCCCTTGGAACTGCATTCGCTGATAGACAGATATTCGCTTTCTACAAACGCTTTCGTTGCTACAGGGGCAACACTGTGTATTTCTCTCTCGCAGAGCCCGGTTGCCAAATTCGAAACGTCCAGCGATTGCGCCCACAGGAAAGCTGCCAGCACGGAAAGCTGTAGCTGGTTTTCACTGCCCCTTGGAACTACATTCGCTGCTAGACAGACATTCGCTTTCTGCAAAACCTTGCCTTCGTAAAGGGGCAACACTTTGTATTTCTCTCTCGCAGAGCCCGGCTGCCAAATTCGAAATGTCCAGCGATTGCGCCCACAGGAAAGCTGCCAGCACGGAAAGCTGTAGCTGGTTTTCACTGCCCCTTGGAACTGCATTCGCTGATAGACAGACATTAGCTTTCTACAAAAGCTTTCGTTGTTAAAGGGGCAACACTGTGTATTTCTCTCTCGCAGAGCCCGGTTGCCAAATTCGAAACGTCCAGCGATTGCGCCCACAGGAAAGCTGCCAGCACGGAAAGCTGTAGCTGGTTTTCACTGCCCCTTGGAACTGCATTCGCTGATAAACAGACATTCGCTTTCTACAAAAGCTTTCGTTGTTAAAGGGGCAACACTTTGTATTTCTCTCTCACAGAGCCCGCTTGCCAAATTCGAAACGTCCAGCGATTGCGACCACAGGAAAGCTGCCAGCACGGAAAGCTGTAGCTGGTTTTCACTGCCCCTTGGAACTGCATTCGCTGATAGACAGACATTCGCTTTCTACAAAAGCTTTCGTTGGTAAAGGGGCAACACTGTGTATTTCTCTCTCGCAGAGCCCGGTTGCCAAATTCGAAACGTCCAGCGATTGCGCCCACAGGAAAGCTGCCAGCACGGAAAGCTGTAGCTGGTTTTCACTGCCCCTTGGAACTGCATTCGCTGATAGACAGACATTCGCTTTCTACAAAAGCTTTCGTTGGTAAAGGGGCAACACTGTGTATTTCTCTCTCGCAGAGCCCGGTTGCCAAATTCAGAACGTCCAGCGATTTGGCCCACAGGAAAGATGCCAGCACGGAAAGCTGTAGCTGGTTTTCACTGCCCCTTGGAACTGCATTCGCTGATAGACAGACATTCGCTTTCTTCAAAAGCTTTCGTTGGTACAGGGGCAACACAGTGTATTTCTCTCTCGCAGAGCCCGGCTGACAAATTCGAAACGTCCAGCGATTGCGCCCACAGGAAAGCTGCCAGCACGGAAAGCTGTACCTGGTTTTCACTGCCCCTTGGAACTGCATTCGCTGATAGACAGACATTCGCTTTCTACAAAAGCTTTCGTTGGTAAAGGGGCAACAGTGTGTATTTCTCTCTCGCAGAGCCCGGTTGCCAAATTCGAAACGTCCAGCGACTGCGCCCACAGGAAAGCTGCCAGCACGGAAAGCTGTAGCTGGTTTTCACTGCCCCTTGGAACTACATTCGCTGCTAGACAGACATTCGCTTTCTGCAAAACCTTGCCTTCGTAAAGGCGCAACACTGTGTATTTCTCTCTCGCAGAGCCCGGTTGCCAAATTCGAAACGTCCAGCGATTGCGCCCACAGGAAAGCTGCCAGCAAGGAAAGCTGTAGCTGGTTTTCACTGTCTCTTGGAACTACATTCGCTGCTAGACAGATATTCGCTTTCCACAAAAGCTTTCATTGGTACAGGGGCAACACAGTGTATTTCTCTCTCGCATTGCCCGGCTAAAAAATCCGAAACGTCCAGCGATTGCGCCCACAGGAAAGCTGCCAGTACGGAAAGCTGTAGCTGGTTTTCACTGTCTCTTGGAACTACATTCGCTGCTAGACAGACATTCGCTTTCTGCAAAACCTTGCCTTCGTAAAGAGGTAACACTGTGTATTTCTCTCTCGCAGAGCCCGGCTGCCAAATTCGAAACGTCCAGCGATTGCGCCCACAGGAAAGCTGCCAGCACGGAAAGCTGTAGCTGGTTTTCACTGCCCCTTGTAACTGCATTCGCTGATAGACAGACATTCGCTTTCTACAAAAGCTTTCGTTGCTACAGGGGCAACACTGTGTATTTCTCTCTCGCAGAGCCCGGTTGCCAAATTCGAAACGTCCAGCGATTGCGCCCACAGGAAAGCTGCCAGCAAGGAAAGCTGTAGCTGGTTTTCACTGCCCCTTGGAACTGCATTCGCTGATAGACAGACATTCGCTTTCTACGTAAGTTTCATTGGTAAAGGTGCAAGACTGTGTATTTCTCTCTCGCAGAGCCCGGTTGCCAAATTCGAAACGTCCAGCGATTGCGACCACAGGAAAGCTGCCAGCACGGAAAGCTGTAGCTGGTTTTCACTGCCCCTTGGAACTGCATTCGCTGATAGACAGACATTCGCTTTCTACAAAAGCTTTCGTTGGTAAAGGGGCAACACTGTGTATTTCTCTCTCGCAGAGCCCGGTTGCCAAATTCGAAACGTCCAGCGATTGCGCCCACAGGAAAGCTGCCAGCACGGAAAGCTGTAGCTGGTTTTCACTGCCCCTTGGAACTGCATTCGCTGATAGACAGACATTCGCTTTCTACAAAAGCTTTCATTGGTAAAGGGGCAACACTGTGTATTTCTCTCTCGCAGAGCCCGGTTGCCAAATTCGAAACGTCCAGCGATTGCGCCCACAGGAAAGCTGCCAGCACGGAAAGCTGTAGCTGGTTTTCACTGCCCCTTGGAACTGCATTCGCTGATAGACAGACATTCGCTTTCTACAAAAGCTTTCGTTTGTAAAGGGGCAACACTGTGTATTTCTCTCTCGCAGAGCCCGGTTGCCAAATTCGAAACGTCCAGCGATTTGGCCCACAGGAAAGATGCCAGCACGGAAAGCTGTAGCTGGTTTTCACTGTCTCTTGGAACTACATTCGCTGCTAGACAGACATTCGCTTTCTACAAAAGCTTTGCTTGGTGAAGGGGCAACACTGTGTATTTCTGTCTCGCAGAGCCCGGTTGCCAAATTCGAAACGTCCAGCGATTGCGCCCACAGGAAAGCTGCCAGCACGGAAAGCTGTAGCTGGTTTTCACTGCCCCTTGGAACTGCATTCGCTGATAGACAGACATTCGCTTTCTACAAAAGCTTTTGTTGGTAAAGGGGCAACACTGTGTATTTCTCTCTCGCAGAGCCCGGTTGCCAAATTCGAAACGTCCAGCGATTGCGCCCACAGGAAAGCTGCCAGCACGGAAAGCTGTAGCTGGTTTTCACTGCCCCTTGGAACTGCATTCACTGATAGACAGACATTCGCTTTCTACAAAAGCTTTCGTTGGTACAGGGGCAACAATATGTATTTCTCTCTCGCAGAGCCCGGCTGCCAAATTCGAAACGTCCAGCGATTGCGCCCACAGGAAAGCTGCCAGCACGGAAAGCTGTAGCTGGTTTTCACTGCCCCTTGGAACTGCATTCGCTGATAGACAGACATTCGCTTTCTACAAAAGCTTTCGTTGGTAAAGGGGCAACAGTGTGTATTTCTCTCTCGCAGAGCCCGGTTGCCAAATTCGAAACGTCCAGCGACTGCGCCCACAGGAAAGCTGCCAGCACGGAAAGCTGTAGCTGGTTTTCACTGCCCCTTGGAACTACATTCGCTGCTAGACAGACATTCGCTTTCTGCAAAACCTTGCCTTCGTAAAGGGGCAACACTGTGTATTTCTCTCTCGCAGAGCCCGGTTGCCAAATTCGAAACGTCCAGCGATTGCGCCCACAGGAAAGCTGCCAGCAAGGAAAGCTGTAGCTGGTTTTCACTGTCTCTTGGAACTACATTCGCTGCTAGACAGATATTCGCTTTCCACAAAAGCTTTCGTTGGTACAGGGGCAACACAGTGTATTTCTCTCTCGCATTGCCCGGCTAAAAAATTCGAAACGTCCAGCGATTGCGCCCACAGGAAAGCTGCCAGCACGGAAAGCTGTAGCTGGTTTTCACTGCCCCTTGGAACTGCATTCGCTGATAGACAGACATTCGCTTTCTACAAAAGCTTTCGTTGGTAAAGGGGCAACACTGCGTATTTCTCTCTCGCAGAGCCCGGTTGCCAAATTCGAAACGTCCAGCGATTGCGCCCACAGGAAAGCTGCCAGCAAGGAAAGCTGTAGCTGGTTTTCACTGCCCCTTGGAACTGCATTCGCTGATAGACAGACATTCGCTTTCTACAAAAGCTTTCGTTGGTAAAGGGGCAACACTGTGTATTTCTCTCTCGCAGAGCCCGGTTGCCAAATTCGAAACGTCCAGCGATTGCGCCCACAGGAAAGCTGCCAGCACGGAAAGCTGTAGCTGGTTTTCACTGCCCCTTGGAACTGCATTCGCTGATAGACAGACATTCGCTTTCTACAAAAGCTTTCGTTGGTAAAGGGGCAACACTGTGTATTTCTCTCTCGCAGAGCCCGGTTGCCAAATTCAGAACGTCCAGCGATTTGGCCCACAGGAAAGATGCCAGCACGGAAAGCTGTAGCTGGTTTTCACTGCCCCTTGGAACTGCATTCGCTGATAGACAGACATTCGCTTTCTACAAAAGCTTTTGTTGGTAAAGGGGCAACACTGTGTATTTCTCTCTCGCAGAGCCCGGTTGCCAAATTCGAAACGTCCAGCGATTGCGCCCACAGGAAAGCTGCCAGCACGGAAAGCTGTAGCTGGTTTTCACTGCCCCTTGGAACTGCATTCACTGATAGACAGACATTCGCTTTCTTCAAAAGCTTTCGTTGGTACAGGGGCAACACAGTGTATTTCTCTCTCGCAGAGCCCGGCTGACAAATTCGAAACGTCCAGCGATTGCGCCCACAGGAAAGCTGCCAGCACGGAAAGCTGTACCTGGTTTTCACTGCCCCTTGGAACTGCATTCGCTGATAGACAGACATTCGCTTTCTACAAAAGCTTTCGTTGGTAAAGGGGCAACAGTGTGTATTTCTCTCTCGCAGAGCCCGGTTGCCAAATTCGAAACGTCCAGCGACTGCGCCCACAGGAAAGCTGCCAGCACGGAAAGCTGTAGCTGGTTTTCACTGCCCCTTGGAACTACATTCGCTGCTAGACAGACATTCGCTTTCTGCAAAACCTTGCCTTCGTAAAGGCGCAACACTGTGTATTTCTCTCTCGCAGAGCCCGGTTGCCAAATTCGAAACGTCCAGCGATTGCGCCCACAGGAAAGCTGCCAGCAAGGAAAGCTGTAGCTGGTTTTCACTGTCTCTTGGAACTACATTCGCTGCTAGACAGATATTCGCTTTCCACAAAAGCTTTCATTGGTACAGGGGCAACACAGTGTATTTCTCTCTCGCATTGCCCGGCTAAAAAATTCGAAACGTCCAGCGATTGCGCCCACAGGAAAGCTGCCAGTACGGAAAGCTGTAGCTGGTTTTCACTGTCTCTTGGAACTACATTCGCTGCTAGACAGACATTCGCTTTCTGCAAAACCTTGCCTTCGTAAAGAGGTAACACTGTGTATTTCTCTCTCGCAGAGCCCGGCTGCCAAATTCGAAACGTCCAGCGATTGCGCCCACAGGAAAGCTGCCAGCACGGAAAGCTGTAGCTGGTTTTCACTGCCCCTTGGAACTGCATTCGCTGATAGACAGACATTCGCTTTCTACAAAAGCTTTCGTTGGTAAAGGGGCAACACTGTGTATTTCTCTCTCGCAGAGCCCGGTTGCCAAATTCGAAACGTCCAGCGATTGCGCCCACAGGAAAGCTGCCAGCAAGGAAAGCTGTAGCTGGTTTTCACTGCCCCTTGGAACTGCATTCGCTGATAGACAGACATTCGCTTTCTACAAAAGCTTTCGTTGGTAAAGGGGCAACACTGTGTATTTCTCTCTCGCAGAGCCCGGTTGCCAAATTCGAAACGTCCAGCGATTGCGCCCACAGGAAAGCTGCCAGCACGGAAAGCTGTAGCTGGTTTTCACTGCCCCTTGGAACTGCATTCGCTGATAGACAGACATTCGCTTTCTACAAAAGCTTTCGTTGGTAAAGGGGCAACACTGTGTATTTCTCTCTCGCAGAGCCCGGTTGCCAAATTCGAAACGTCCAGCGATTGCGCCCACAGGAAAGCTGCCAGCACGGAAAGCTGTAGCTGGTTTTCACTGCCCCTTGGAACTGCATTCGCTGATAGACAGACATTCGCTTTCTACAAAAGCTTTCGTTGGTAAAGGGGCAACACTGTGTATTTCTCTCTCGCAGAGCCCGGTTGCCAAATTCAGAACGTCCAGCGATTTGGCCCACAGGAAAGATGCCAGCACGGAAAGCTGTAGCTGGTTTTCACTGCCCCTTGGAACTGCATTCGCTGATAGACAGACATTCGCTTTCTACAAAAGCTTTTGTTGGTAAAGGGGCAACACTGTGTATTTCTCTCTCGCAGAGCCCGGTTGCCAAATTCGAAACGTCCAGCGATTGCGCCCACAGGAAAGCTGCCAGCACGGAAAGCTGTAGCTGGTTTTCACTGCCCCTTGGAACTGCATTCACTGATAGACAGACATTCGCTTTCTTCAAAAGCTTTCGTTGGTACAGGGGCAACACAGTGTATTTCTCTCTCGCAGAGCCCGGCTGACAAATTCGAAACGTCCAGCGATTGCGCCCACAGGAAAGCTGCCAGCACGGAAAGCTGTACCTGGTTTTCACTGCCCCTTGGAACTGCATTCGCTGATAGACAGACATTCGCTTTCTACAAAAGCTTTCGTTGGTAAAGGGGCAACAGTGTGTATTTCTCTCTCGCAGAGCCCGGTTGCCAAATTCGAAACGTCCAGCGACTGCGCCCACAGGAAAGCTGCCAGCACGGAAAGCTGTAGCTGGTTTTCACTGCCCCTTGGAACTACATTCGCTGCTAGACAGACATTCGCTTTCTGCAAAACCTTGCCTTCGTAAAGGCGCAACACTGTGTATTTCTCTCTCGCAGAGCCCGGTTGCCAAATTCGAAACGTCCAGCGATTGCGCCCACAGGAAAGCTGCCAGCAAGGAAAGCTGTAGCTGGTTTTCACTGTCTCTTGGAACTACATTCGCTGCTAGACAGATATTCGCTTTCCACAAAAGCTTTCATTGGTACAGGGGCAACACAGTGTATTTCTCTCTCGCATTGCCCGGCTAAAAAATTCGAAACGTCCAGCGATTGCGCCCACAGGAAAGCTGCCAGTACGGAAAGCTGTAGCTGGTTTTCACTGTCTCTTGGAACTACATTCGCTGCTAGACAGACATTCGCTTTCTGCAAAACCTTGCCTTCGTAAAGAGGTAACACTGTGTATTTCTCTCTCGCAGAGCCCGGCTGCCAAATTCGAAACGTCCAGCGATTGCGCCCACAGGAAAGCTGCCAGCACGGAAAGCTGTAGCTGGTTTTCACTGCCCCTTGGAACTGCATTCGCTGATAGACAGACATTCGCTTTCTACAAAAGCTTTCGTTGCTACAGGGGCAACACTGTGTATTTCTCTCTCGCAGAGCCCGGTTGCCAAATTCGAAACGTCCAGCGATTGCGCCCACAGGAAAGCTGCCAGCACGGAAAGCTGTAGCTGGTTTTCACTGCCCCTTGGAACTGCATTCGCTGATAGACAGACATTCGCTTTCTACGTAAGTTTCATTGGTAAAGGTGCAAGACTGTGTATTTCTCTCTCGCAGAGCCCGGTTGCCAAATTCGAAACGTCCAGCGATTGCGACCACAGGAAAGCTGCCAGCACGGAAAGCTGTAGCTGGTTTTCACTGCCCCTTGGAACTGCATTCGCTGATAGACAGACATTCGCTTTCTACAAAAGCTTTTGTTGGTAAAGGGGCAACACTGTGTATTTCTCTCTCGCAGAGCCCGGTTGCCAAATTCGAAACGTCCAGCAATTGCGCCCACAGGAAAGCTGCCAGCACGGAAAGCTGTAGCTGGTTTTCACTGCCCCTTGGAACTGCATTCACTGATAGACAGACATTCGCTTTCTACAAAAGCTTTCGTTGGTACAGGGGCAACAATGTGTATTTCTCTCTCGCAGAGCCCGGCTGCCAAATTCGAAACGTCCAGCGATTGCGCCCACAGGAAAGCTGCCAGCACGGAAAGCTGTAGCTGGTTTTCACTGCCCCTTGGAACTGCATTCGCTGATAGACAGACATTCGCTTTCTACAAAAGCTTTCGTTGGTACAGGGGCAACAGTGTGTATTTCTCTCTCGCAGAGCCCGGTTGCCAAATTCGAAACGTCCAGCGACTGCGCCCACAGGAAAGCTGCCAGCACGGAAAGCTGTAGCTGGTTTTCACTGCCCCTTGGAACTACATTCGCTGCTAGACAGACATTCGCTTTCTGCAAAACCTTGCCTTCGTAAAGGCGCAACACTGTGTATATCTCTCTCGCAGAGCCCGGTTGCCAAATTCGAAACGTCCAGCGATTGCGCCCACAGGAAAGCTGCCAGCAAGGAAAGCTGTAGCTGGTTTTCACTGTCTCTTGGAACTACATTCGCTGCTAGACAGATATTCGCTTTCCACAAAAGCTTTCGTTGGTACAGGGGCAACACAGTGTATTTCTCTCTCGCATTGCCCGGCTAAAAAATTCGAAACGTCCAGCGATTGCGCCCACAGGAAAGCTGCCAGCACGGAAAGCTGTAGCTGGTTTTCACTGCCCCTTGGAACTGCATTCGCTGATAGACAGACATTCGCTTTCTACAAAAGCTTTCGTTGGTAAAGGGGCAACACTGTGTATTTCTCTCTCGCAGAGCCCGGTTGCCAAATTCGAAACGTCCAGCGATTGCGCCCACAGGAAAGCTGCCAGCAAGGAAAGCTGTAGCTGGTTTTCACTGCCCCTTGGAACTGCATTCGCTGATAGACAGACATTCGCTTTCTACAAAAGCTTTCATTGGTAAAGGTGCAAGACTGTGTATTTCTCTCTCGCAGAGCCCGGTTGCCAAATTCGAAACGTCCAGCGATTGCGCCCACAGGAAAGCTGCCAGCACGGAAAGCTGTAGCTGGTTTTCACTGCCCCTTGGAACTGCATTCGCTGAGAGACAGACATTCGCTTTCTACAAAAGCTTTCGTTGGTAAAGGGGCAACACTTTGTATTTCTCTCTCGCAGAGCCCGGTTGCCAAATTCGAAACGTCCAGCGATTGCGACCACAGGAAAGCTGCCAGCACGGAAAGCTGTAGCTGGTTTTCACTGCCCCTTGGAACTGCATTCGCTGATAGACAGACATTCGCTTTCTACAAAAGCTTTCGATGGTAAAGGGGCAACACTGTGTATTTCTCTCTCGCAGAGCCCGGTTGCCAAATTCGAAACGTCCAGCGATTGCGCCCACAGGAAAGCTGCCAGCACGGAAAGCTGTAGCTGGTTTTCACTGCCCCTTGGAACTGCATTCGCTGATAGACAGACATTCGCTTTCTACAAAAGCTTTCGTTGGTAAAGGGGCAACACTGTGTATTTCTCTCTCGCAGAGCCCGGTTGCCAAATTCGAAACGTCCAGCGATTGCGCCCACAGGAAAGCTGCCAGCACGGAAAGCTGTAGCTGGTTTTCACTGCCCCTTGGAACTACATTTGCTGCTAGACAGACATTCGCTTTTTACAAAAGCTTGCCTTCGTAAAGAGGTAACACTGAGTATTTCTCTCTCGCAGAGCCCGGCTGCCAAATTCGAAACGTCCAGCGATTGCGCCCACAGGAAAGCTGCCAGCACGGAAAGCTGTAGCTGGTTTTCACTGCCCCTTGGAACTGCATTCGCTGATAGACAGACATTCGCTTTCTACAAAAGCTTTTGTTGGTAAAGGGGCAACACTGTGTATTTCTCTCTCGCAGAGCCCGGTTGCCAAATTCGAAACGTCCAGCGATTGTGCCCACAGGAAAGCTGCCAGCATGGAAAGCTGTAGCTGGTTTTCACTGCCCCTTGGAACTGCATTCGCTGATAGACAGACATTCGCTTTCTACAAAAGCTTTCGATGGTAAAGGGGCAACAGTGTGTATTTCTCTCTCGCAGAGCCCGGTTGCCAAATTCGAAACGTGCAGCGATTGCGCCCACAGGAAAGCTGCCAGCACGGAAAGCTGTAGCTGGTTTTCACTGCCCCTTGGAACTGCATTCGCTGATAGACAGACATTCGCTTTCTACTAAAGCTTTCGTTGGTAAAGGGGCAACACTGTGTATTTCTCTCTCGCAGAGCCCGGTTGCCAAATTCGAAACGTCCAGCGATTGCGCCCACAGGAAAGCTGCCAGCACGGAAAGCTGTAGCTGGTTTTCACTGCCCCTTGGAACTGCATTCGCTGATAGACAGACATTCGCTTTCTACAAAAGCTTTTGTTGGTAAAGGGGCAACAGTGTGTATTTCTCTCTCGCAGAGCCCGGTTGCCAAATTCGAAACGTCCAGCGACTGCGCCCACAGGAAAGCTGCCAGCACGGAAAGCTGTAGCTGGTTTTCACTGTCTCTTGGAACTACATTCGCTGCTAGACAGATATTCGCTTTCCACAAAAGCTTTCGTTGGTACAGGGGCAACACAGTGTATTTCTCTCTCGCATTGCCCGGCTAAAAAATTCGAAACGTCCAGCGATTGCGCCCACAGGAAAGCTGCCAGCACGGAAAGCTGTAGCTGGTTTTCACTGCCCCTTGGAACTGCATTCGCTGATAGACAGACATTCGCTTTCTACAAAAGCTTTCGTTGGTAAAGGGGCAACACTGTGTATTTCTCTCTCGCAGAGCCCGGTTGCCAAATTCGAAACGTCCAGCGATTGCGCCCACAGGAAAGCTGCCAGCAAGGAAAGCTGTAGCTGGTTTTCACTGCCCCTTGGAACTGCATTCGCTGATAGACAGACATTCGCTTTCTACAAAAGCTTTCATTGGTAAAGGTGCAAGACTGTGTATTTCTCTCTCGCAGAGCCCGGTTGCCAAATTCGAAACGTCCAGCGATTGCGCCCACAGGAAAGCTGCCAGCACGGAAAGCTGTAGCTGGTTTTCACTGCCCCTTGGAACTGCATTCGCTGATAGACAGACATTCGCTTTCTACAAAAGCTTTCGTTGGTAAAGGGGCAACACTTTGTATTTCTCTCTCGCAGAGCCCGGTTGCCAAATTCGAAACGTCCAGCGATTGCGCCCACAGGAAAGCTGCCAGCACGGAAAGCTGTAGCTGGTTTTCACTGCCCCTTGGAACTGCATTCGCTGATAGACAGACATTCGCTTTCTACAAAAGCTTTCGATGGTAAAGGGGCAACACTGTGTATTTCTCTCTCGCAGAGCCCGGTTGCCAAATTCGAAACGTCCAGCGATTGCGCCCACAGGAAAGCTGCCAGCGTGGAAAGCTGTAGCTGGTTTTCACTGTCTCTTGGAACTGCATTCGCTGATAGACAGACATTCGCTTTCTACAAAAGCTTTCGTTGGTAAAGGGGCAACACTGTGTATTTCTCTCTCGCAGAGCCCGGTTGCCAAATTCGAAACGTCCAGCGATTGCGCCCACAGGAAAGCTGCCAGCACGGAAAGCTGTAGCTGGTTTTCACTGCCCCTTGGAACTGCATTCGCTGATAGACAGACATTCGCTTTCTACTAAAGCTTTCGTTGGTAAAGGGGCAACACTGTGTATTTCTCTCTCGCAGAGCCCGGTTGCCAAATTCGAAACGTCCAGCGATTGCGCCCACAGGAAAGCTGCCAGCACGGAAAGCTGTAGCTGGTTTTCACTGCCCCTTGGAACTACATTTGCTGCTAGACAGACATTCGCTTTTTACAAAAGCTTGCCTTCGTAAAGAGGTAACACTGAGTATTTCTCTCTCGCAGAGCCCGGCTGCCAAATTCGAAACGTCCAGCGATTGCGCCCACAGGAAAGCTGCCAGCACGGAAAGCTGTAGCTGGTTTTCACTGCCCCTTGGAACTGCATTCGCTGATAGACAGACATTCGCTTTCTACAAAAGCTTTCGTTGCTACAGGGGCAACACTGTGTATTTCTCTCTCGCAGAGCCCGGTTGCCAAATTCGAAACGTCCAGCGATTGTGCCCACAGGAAAGCTGCCAGCATGGAAAGCTGTAGCTGGTTTTCACTGCCCCTTGGAACTGCATTCGCTGATAGACAGACATTCGCTTTCTACAAAAGCTTTCGATGGTAAAGGGGCAACAGTGTGTATTTCTCTCTCGCAGAGCCCGGTTGCCAAATTCGAAACGTCCAGCGATTGCGCCCACAGGAAAGCTGCCAGCACGGAAAGCTGTAGCTGGTTTTCACTGTCTCTTGGAACTGCATTCGCTGATAGACAGACATTCGCTTTCTACAAAAGCTTTCGTTGGTAAAGGGGCAACACTGTGTATTTCTCTCTCGCAGAGCCCGGTTTCCAAATTCGAAACATCCAGCGATTGCGCCCACAGGAAAGCTGCCAGCACGGAAAGCTGTAGCTGGTTTTCACTGCCCCTTGGAACTGCATTCGCTGATAGACAGACATTCGCTTTCTACTAAAGCTTTCGTTGGTAAAGGGGCAACACTGTGTATTTCTCTCTCGCAGAGCCCGGTTGCCAAATTCGAAACGTCCAGCGATTGCGCCCACAGGAAAGCTGCCAGCACGGAAAGCTGTAGCTGGTTTTCACTGCCCCTTGGAACTGCATTCGCTGATAAACAGACATTCGCTTTCTACAAAAGCTTTCGTTGTTAAAGGGGCAACACTTTGTATTTCTCTCTCACACAGCCCGCTTGCCAAATTCGAAACGTCCAGCGATTGCGACCACAGGAAAGCTGCCAGCACGGAAATCTGTAGCTGGTTTTCACTGCCCCTTGGAACTGCATTCGCTGATAGACAGACATTCGCTTTCTACAAAAGCTTTTGTTGGTAAAGGGGCAACACTGTGTATTTCTCTCTCGCAGAGCCCGGTTGCCAAATTCGAAACGTCCAGCGATTGCGCCCACAGGAAAGCTGCCAGCACGGAAAGCTGTAGCTGGTTTTCACTGCCCCTTGGAACTGCATTCGCTGATAGACAGACATTCGCTTTCTACAAAAGCTTTTGTTGGTAAAGGGGCAACACTGTGTATTTCTCTCTCGCAGAGCCCGGTTGCCAAATTCGAAACGTCCAGCGATTGCGCCCACAGGAAAGCTACCAGCACGGAAAGCTATAGCTGGTTTTCACTGCCCCTTGGAACTACATTTGCTGCTAGACAGACATTCGCTTTCTGCAAAACCTTGCCTTCGCAAAGGGGCAACACTGTGTATTTCTCTCTCGCAGAGCCCGGTTGCCAAATTCGAAACGTCCAGCGATTGCGCCCACAGGAAAGCTGCCAGCACGGAAAGCTGTAGCTGGTTTTCACTGTCTCTTGGAACTGCATTCGCTGATAAACAGACATTCGCTTTCTACAAAAGCTTTCGTTGTTAAAGGGGCAACACTTTGTATTTCTCTCTCACAGAGCCCGCTTGCCAAATTCGAAACGTCCAGCGATTGCGACCACAGGAAAGCTGCCAGCACGGAAAGCTGTAGCTGGTTTTCACTGCCCCTTGGAACTGCATTCGCTGATAGACAGACATTCGCTTTCTACAAAAGCTTTCGTTGGTAAAGGGGCAACACTGTGTATTTCTCTCTCGCAGAGCCCGGTTGCCAAATTCGAAACGTCCAGCGATTGCGCCCACAGGAAAGCTGCCAGCACGGAAAGCTGTAGCTGGTTTTCACTGCCCCTTGGAACTGCATTCGCTGATAGACAGACATTCGCTTTCTACAAAAGCTTTCGTTGGTAAAGGGGCAACACTGTGTATTTCTCTCTCGCAGAGCCCGGTTGCCAAATTCGAAACGTCCATCGATTGCGCCCACAGGAAAGCTGCCAGCACGGAAAGCTGTAGCTGGTTTTCACTGCCCCTTGGAACTGCATTCGCTGATAGACAGACATTCGCTTTCTACAAAAGCTTTCGTTGGTAAAGGGGCAACACTGTGTATTTCTCTCTCGCAGAGCCCGGTTGCCAAATTCAGAACGTCCAGCGATTTGGCCCACAGGAAAGATGCCAGCACGGAAAGCTGTAGCTGGTTTTCACTGCCCCTTGGAACTGCATTCGCTGATAGACAGACATTCGCTTTCTACAAAAGCTTTTGTTGGTAAAGGGGCAACACTGTGTATTTCTCTCTCGCAGAGCCCGGTTGCCAAATTCGAAACGTCCAGCGATTGCGCCCACAGGAAAGCTGCCAGCACGGAAAGCTGTAGCTGGTTTTCACGGCCCCTTGGAACTGCATTCACTGATAGACAGACATTCGCTTTCTACAAAAGCTTTCGTTGGTACAGGGGCAACACAGTGTATTTCTCTCTCGCAGAGCCCGGTTGCCAAATTCGAAACGTCCAGCGATTGCGCCCACAGGAAAGCTGCCAGCACGGAAAGCTGTAGCTGGTTTTCACTGCCCCTTGGAACTGCATTCGCTGATAGACAGACATTCGCTTTCTACAAAAGCTTTCGTTGGTAAAGGGGCAACAGTGTGTATTTCTCTCTCGCAGAGCCCGGTTGCCAAATTCGAAACGTCCAGCGACTGCGCCCACAGGAAAGCTGCCAGCACGGAAAGCTGTAGCTGGTTTTCACTGCCCCTTGGAACTACATTCGCTGCTAGACAGACATTCGCTTTCTGCAAAACCTTGCCTTCGTAAAGGCGCAACACTGTGTATTTCTCTCTCGCAGAGCCCGGTTGCCAAATTCGAAACGTCCAGCGATTGCGCCCACAGGAAAGCTGCCAGCAAGGAAAGCTGTAGCTGGTTTTCACTGTCTCTTGGAACTACATTCGCTGCTAGACAGACATTCGCTTTCCACAAAAGCTTTCGTTGGTACAGGGGCAACACAGTGTATTTCTCTCTCGCATTGCCCGGCTAAAAAATCCGAAACGTCCAGCGATTGCGCCCACAGGAAAGCTGCCAGTACGGAAAGCTGTAGCTGGTTTTCACTGTCTCTTGGAACTACATTCGCTGCTAGACAGACATTCGCTTTCTGCAAAACCTTGCCTTCGTAAAGAGGTAACACTGTGTATTTCTCTCTCGCAGAGCCCGGTTGCCAAATTCGAAACGTCCAGCGATTGCGCCCACAGGAAAGCTGCCAGCACGGAAAGCTGTAGCTGGTTTTCACTGCCCCTTGGAACTGCATTCGCTGAGAGACAGACATTCGCTTTCTACAAAAGCTTTCGTTGGTAAAGGGGCAACACTTTGTATTTCTCTCTCGCAGAGCCCGGTTGCCAAATTCGAAACGTCCAGCGATTGCGCCCACAGGAAAGCTGCCAGCACGGAAAGCTGTAGCTGGTTTTCACTGCCCCTTGGAACTGCATTCGCTGATAGACAGACATTCGCTTTCTACAAAAGCTTTCGATGGTAAAGGGGCAACACTGTGTATTTCTCTCTCGCAGAGCCCGGTTGCCAAATTCGAAACGTCCAGCGATTGCGCCCACAGGAAAGCTGCCAGCACGGAAATCTGTAGCTGGTTTTCACTGCCCCTTGGAACTGCATTCGCTGATAGACAGACATTCGCTTTCTACAAAAGCTTTTGTTGGTAAAGGGGCAAGACTGTGTATTTTGTCTCGCAGAGCCCGGTTGCCAAATTCGAAACGTCCAGCGATTGCGCCCACAGGAAAGCTGCCAGCACGGAAAGCTGTAGCTGGTTTTCACTGCCCCTTGGAACTGCATTCGCTGATAGACAGATATTCGCTTTCTACAAACGCTTTCGTTGCTACAGGGGCAACACTGTGTATTTCTCTCTCGCAGAGCCCGGTTGCCAAATTCGAAACGTCCAGCGATTGCGCCCACAGGAAAGCTGCCAGCACGGAAAGCTGTAGCTGGTTTTCACTGCCCCTTGGAACTGCATTCGCTTATAGACAGACATTCGCTTTCTACAGAAGCTTTCGTTGGTAAAGGGGCAACACTGTGTATTTCTCTCTCGCAGAGCCCGGTTGCCAAATTCGAAACGTCCAGCGATTGCGCCCACAGGAAAGCTGCCAGCACGGAAAGCTGTAGCTGGTTTTCACTGCCCCTTGGAACTGCATTCGCTTATAGACAGACATTCGCTTTCTACAGAAGCTTTCGTTGGTAAAGGGGCAACACTGTGTATTTCTCTCTCGCAGAGCCCGGTTGCCAAATTCGAAACGTCCAGCGATTGCGCCCACAGGAAAGCTGCCAGCACGGAAAGCTGTAGCTGGTTTTCACTGCCCCTTGGAACTACATTCGCTGCTAGACAGACATTCGCTTTCTGCAAAACCTTGCCTTCGTAAAGGGGCAACACTTTGTATTTCTCTCTCGCAGAGCCCGGCTGCCAAATTCGAAATGTCCAGCGATTGCGCCCACAGGAAAGCTGCCAGCACGGAAAGCTGTAGCTGGTTTTCACTGCCCCTTGGAACTGCATTCGCTGATAGACAGACATTCGCTTTCTACAAACGCTTTCGTTGCTACAGGGGCAACACTGTGTATTTCTCTCTCGCAGAGCCCGGTTGCCAAATTCGAAACGTCCAGCGATTGCGCCCACAGGAAAGCTACCAGCACGGAAAGCTATAGCTGGTTTTCACTGCCCCTTGGAACTACATTTGCTGCTAGACAGACATTCGCTTTCTGCAAAACCTTGCCTTCGCAAAGGGGCAACACTGTGTATTTCTCTCTCGCAGAGCCCGGTTGCCAAATTCGAAACGTCCAGCGATTGCGCCCACAGGAAAGCTGCCAGCACGGAAAGCTGTAGCTGGTTTTCACTGCCCCTTGGAACTGCATTCGCTGATAAACAGACATTCGCTTTCTACAAAAGCTTTCGTTGTTAAAGGGGCAACACTTTGTATTTCTCTCTCACAGAGCCCGCTTGCCAAATTCGAAACGTCCAGCGATTGCGACCACAGGAAAGCTGCCAGCACGGAAAGCTGTAGCTGGTTTTCACTGCCCCTTGGAACTGCATTCGCTGATAGACAGACATTCGCTTTCTACAAAAGCTTTCGTTGTTAAAGGGGCAACACTGTGTATTTCTCTCTCGCAGAGCCCGGTTGCCAAATTCGAAACGTCCAGCGATTGCGCCCACAGGAAAGCTGCCAGCACGGAAAGCTGTAGCTGGTTTTCACTGCCCCTTGGAACTGCATTCGCTGATAGACAGACATTCGCTTTCTACAAAAGCTTTCGTTGGTAAAGGGGCAACACTGTGTATTTCTCTCTCGCAGAGCCCGGTTGCCAAATTCGAAACGTCCAGCGATTGCGCCCACAGGAAAGCTGCCAGCACGGAAAGCTGTAGCTGGTTTTCACTGTCTCTTGGAACTACATTCGCTGATAGACAGACATTCGCTTTCTGCAAAACCTTGCCTTCGTAAAGGCGCAACACTGTGTATTTCTCTCTCGCAGAGCCCGGTTGCCAAATTCGAAACGTCCAGCGATTGCGCCCACAGGAAAGCTGCCAGCAAGGAAAGCTGTAGCTGGTTTTCACTGTCTCTTGGAACTACATTCGCTGCTAGACAGATATTCGGTTTCCACAAAAGCTTTCGTTGGTACAGGGGCAACACAGTGTATTTCTCTCTCGCATTGCCCGGCTAAAAAATCCGAAACGTCCAGCGATTACGCCCACAGGAAAGCTGCCAGTACGGAAAGCTGTAGCTGGTTTTCACTGTCTCTTGGAACTACATTCGCTGCTAGACAGACATTCGCTTTCTGCAAAACCTTGCCTTCGTAAAGAGGTAACACTGTGTATTTCTCTCTCGCAGAGCCCGGCTGCCAAATTCGAAACGTCCAGCGATTGCGCCCACAGGAAAGCTGCCAGCACGGAAAGCTGTAGCTGGTTTTCACTGCCCCTTGGAACTGCATTCGCTGATAGACAGACATTCGCTTTCTACAAAAGCTTTCGTTGGTAAAGGGGCAACACTGTGTATTTCTCTCTCGCAGAGCCCGGTTGCCAAATTCGAAACGTCCAGCGATTGCGCCCACAGGAAAGCTGCCAGCAAGGAAAGCTGTAGCTGGTTTTCACTGCCCCTTGGAACTGCATTCGCTGATAGACAGACATTCGCTTTCTACGAAAGTTTCATTGGTAAAGGTGCAAGAATGTGTATTTCTCTCTCGCAGAGCCCGGTTGCCAAATTCGAAACGTCCAGCGATTGCGCCCACAGGAAAGCTGCCAGCACGGAAAGCTGTAGCTGGTTTTCACTGCCCCTTGGAACTGCATTCGCTGATAAACAGACATTCGCTTTCTACAAAAGCTTTCGTTGTTAAAGGGGCAACACTTTGTATTTCTCTCTCACAGAGCCCGCTTGCCAAATTCGAAACGTCCAGCGATTGCGACCACAGGAAAGCTGCCAGCACGGAAAGCTGTAGCTGGTTTTCACTGCCCCTTGGAACTGCATTCGCTGATAGACAGACATTCGCTTTCTACAAAAGCTTTCGTTGGTAAAGGGGCAACACTGTGTATTTCTCTCTCGCAGAGCCCGGTTGCCAAATTCGAAACGTCCAGCGATTGCGCCCACAGGAAAGCTGCCAGCACGGAAAGCTGTAGCTGGTTTTCACTGCCCCTTGGAACTGCATTCGCTGATAGACAGACATTCGCTTTCTACAAAAGCTTTCGTTGGTAAAGGGGCAACACTGTGTATTTCTCTCTCGCAGAGCCCGGTTGCCAAATTCGAAACGTCCAGCGATTGCGCCCACAGGAAAGCTGCCAGCATGGAAAGCTGTAGCTGGTTTTCACTGTCTCTTGGAACTGCATTCGCTGATAGACAGACATTCGCTTTCTACAAAAGCTTTCGTTGGTAAAGGGGCAACACTGTGTATTTCTCTCTCGCAGAGCCCGGTTGCCAAATTCGAAACGTCCAGCGATTGCGCCCACAGGAAAGCTGCCAGCACGGAAAGCTGTAGCTGGTTTTCACTGCCCCTTGGAACTACATTTGCTGCTGGACAGACATTCGCTTTCTGCAAAACCTTGCCTTCGTAAAGGGGCAACACTGTGTATTTCTCTCTCGCAGAGCCCGGTTGCCAAATTCGAAACGTCCAGCGATTGCGCCCACAGGAAAGCTGCCAGCACGGAAAGCTGTAGCTGGTTTTCACTGCCCCTTGGAACTGCATTCGCTGATAAACAGACATTCGCTTTCTACAAAAGCTTTCGTTGTTAAAGGGGCAACACTTTGTATTTCTCTCTCACACAGCCCGCTTGCCAAATTCGAAACGTCCAGCGATTGCGCCCACAGGAAAGCTGCCAGCACGGAAAGCTGTAGCTGGTTTTCACTGCCCCTTGGAACTGCATTCACTGATAGACAGACATTCGCTTTCTACAAAAGCTTTCGTTGGTACAGGGGCAACACAGTGTATTTCTCTCTCGCAGAGCCCGGTTGCCAAATTCGAAACGTCCAGCGATTGCGCCCACAGGAAAGCTGCCAGCACGGAAAGCTGTAGCTGGTTTTCACTGCCCCTTGGAACTGCATTCGCTGATAGACAGACATTCGCTTTCTACAAAAGCTTTCGTTGGTAAAGGGGCAACAGTGTGTATTTCTCTCTCGCAGAGCCCGGTTGCCAAATTCGAAACGTCCAGCGACTGCGCCCACAGGAAAGCTGCCAGCACGGAAAGCTGTAGCTGGTTTTCACTGCCCCTTGGAACTACATTCGCTGCTAGACAGACATTCGCTTTCTGCAAAACCTTGCCTTCGTAAAGGCGCAACACTGTGTATTTCTCTCTCGCAGAGCCCGGTTGCCAAATTCGAAACGTCCAGCGATTGCGCCCACAGGAAAGCTGCCAGCAAGGAAAGCTGTAGCTGGTTTTCACTGTCTCTTGGAACTACATTCGCTGCTAGACAGATATTCGCTTTCCACAAAAGCTTTCGTTGGTACAGGGGCAACACAGTGTATTTCTCTCTCGCATTGCCCGGCTAAAAAATCCGAAACGTCCAGCGATTGCGCCCACAGGAAAGCTGCCAGTACGGAAAGCTGTAGCTGGTTTTCACTGTCTCTTGGAACTACATTCGCTGCTAGACAGACATTCGCTTTCTGCAAAACCTTGCCTTCGTAAAGAGGTAACACTGTGTATTTCTCTCTCGCAGAGCCCGGCTGCCAAATTCGAAACGTCCAGCGATTGCGCCCACAGGAAAGCTGCCAGCACGGAAAGCTGTAGCTGGTTTTCACTGCCCCTTGGAACTGCATTCGCTGATAGACAGACATTCGCTTTCTACTAAAGCTTTCGTTGGTAAAGGGGCAACACTGTGTATTTCTCTCTCGCAGAGCCCGGTTGCCAAATTCGAAACGTCCAGCGATTGCGCCCACAGGAAAGCTGCCAGCACGGAAAGCTGTAGCTGGTTTTCACTGCCCCTTGGAACTGCATTCGCTGATAGACAGACATTCGCTTTCTACTAAAGCTTTCGTTGGTAAAGGGGCAACACTGTGTATTTCTCTCTCGCAGAGCCCGGTTGCCAAATTCGAAACGTCCAGCGATTGCGCCCACAGGAAAGCTGCCAGCACGGAAAGCTGTAGCTGGTTTTCACTGCCCCTTGGAACTGCATTCGCTGATAGACAGACATTCGCTTTCTACAAAAGCTTTCGATGGTAAAGGGGCAACACTGTGTATTTCTCTCTCGCAGAGCCCGGTTGCCAAATTCGAAACGTCCAGCGATTGCGCCCACAGGAAAGCTGCCAGCATGGAAAGCTGTAGCTGGTTTTCACTGTCTCTTGGAACTGCATTCGCTGATAGACAGACATTCGCTTTCTACAAAAGCTTTCGTTGGTAAAGGGGCAACACTGTGTATTTCTCTCTCGCAGAGCCCGGTTGCCAAATTCGAAACGTCCAGCGATTGCGCCCACAGGAAAGCTGCCAGCACGGAAAGCTGTAGCTGGTTTTCACTGCCCCTTGGAACTACATTCGCTGCTAGACAGACATTCGCTTTCTGCAAAACCTTGCCTTCGTAAAGGGGCAACACTGTGTATTTCTCTCTCGCAGAGCCCGGTTGCCAAATTCGAAACGTCCAGCGATTGCGCCCACAGGAAAGCTGCCAGCACGGAAAGCTGTAGCTGGTTTTCACTGCCCCTTGGAACTGCATTCGCTGATAGACAGACATTCGCTTTCTACAAACGCTTTCGTTGCTACAGGGGCAACACTGTGTATTTCTCTCTCGCAGAGCCCGGTTGCCAAATTCGAAACGTCCAGCGATTGCGCCCACAGGAAAGCTACCAGCACGGAAAGCTATAGCTGGTTTTCACTGCCCCTTGGAACTACATTTGCTGCTAGACAGACATTCGCTTTCTGCAAAACCTTGCCTTCGCAAAGGGGCAACACTGTGTATTTCTCTCTCGCAGAGCCCGGTTGCCAAATTCGAAACGTCCAGCGATTGCGCCCACAGGAAAGCTGCCAGCAAGGAAAGCTGTAGCTGGTTTTCACTGCCCCTTGGAACTGCATTCGCTGATAGACAGACATTCGCTTTCTACAAAAGCTTTCGTTGGTAAAGGGGCAACAGTGTGTATTTCTCTCTCGCAGAGCCCGGTTGCCAAATTCGAAACGTCCAGCGACTGCGCCCACAGGAAAGCTGCCAGCACGGAAAGCTGTAGCTGGTTTTCACTGCCCCTTGGAACTACATTCGCTGCTAGACAGACATTCGCTTTCTGCAAAACCTTGCCTTCGTAAAGGCGCAACACTGTGTATTTCTCTCTCGCAGAGCCCGGTTGCCAAATTCGAAACGTCCAGCGATTGCGCCCACAGGAAAGCTGCCAGCAAGGAAAGCTGTAGCTGGTTTTCACTGTCTCTTGGAACTACATTCGCTGCTAGACAGATATTCGCTTTCCACAAAAGCTTTCGTTGGTACAGGGGCAACACAGTGTATTTCTCTCTCGCATTGCCCGGCTAAAAAATCCGAAACGTCCAGCGATTGCGCCCACAGGAAAGCTGCCAGTACGGAAAGCTGTAGCTGGTTTTCACTGCCCCTTGGAACTGCATTCGCTGATAGACAGACATTCGCTTTCTACAAAAGCTTTCGTTGGTAAAGGGGCAACACTGTGTATTTCTCTCTCGCAGAGCCCGGTTGCCAAATTCGAAACGTCCAGCGATTGCGCCCACAGGAAAGCTGCCAGCAAGGAAAGCTGTAGCTGGTTTTCACTGCCCCTTGGAACTGCATTCGCTGATAGACAGACATTCGCTTTCTACGAAAGTTTCATTGGTAAAGGTGCAAGAATGTGTATTTCTCTCTCGCAGAGCCCGGTTGCCAAATTCGAAACGTCCAGCGATTGCGCCCACAGGAAAGCTGCCAGCACGGAAAGCTGTAGCTGGTTTTCACTGCCCCTTGGAACTGCATTCGCTGATAAACAGACATTCGCTTTCTACAAAAGCTTTCGTTGTTAAAGGGGCAACACTGTGTATTTCTCTCTCGCAGAGCCCGGTTGCCAAATTCGAAACGTCCAGCGATTGCGCCCACAGGAAAGCTGCCAGCAAGGAAAGCTGTAGCTGGTTTTCACTGTCTCTTGGAACTACATTCGCTGCTAGACAGATATTCGCTTTCCACAAAAGCTTTCGTTGGTACAGGGGCAACACAGTGTATTTCTCTCTCGCATTGCCCGGCTAAAAAATCCGAAACGTCCAGCGATTGCGCCCACAGGAAAGCTGCCAGTACGGAAAGCTGTAGCTGGTTTTCACTGCCCCTTGGAACTGCATTCGCTGATAGACAGACATTCGCTTTCTACAAAAGCTTTCGTTGGTAAAGGGGCAACACTGTGTATTTCTCTCTCGCAGAGCCCGGTTGCCAAATTCGAAACGTCCAGCGATTGCGCCCACAGGAAAGCTGCCAGCACGGAAAGCTGTAGCTGGTTTTCACTGCCCCTTGGAACTGCATTCGCTGATAGACAGACATTCGCTTTCTACAAAAGCTTTCGTTGGTAAAGGGGCAACACTGTGTATTTCTCTCTCGCAGAGCCCGGTTGCCAAATTCGAAACGTCCAGCGATTGCGCCCACAGGAAAGCTGCCAGCATGGAAAGCTGTAGCTGGTTTTCACTGTCTCTTGGAACTGCATTCGCTGATAGACAGACATTCGCTTTCTACAAAAGCTTTTGTTGGTAAAGGGGCAACACTGTGTATTTCTCTCTCGCAGAGCCCGGTTGCCAAATTCGAAACGTCCAGCGACTGCGCCCACAGGAAAGCTGCCAGCACGGAAAGCTGTAGCTGGTTTTCACTGCCCCTTGGAACTACATTCGCTGCTAGACAGACATTCGCTTTCTACGAAAGTTTCATTGGTAAAGGTGCAAGAATGTGTATTTCTCTCTCGCAGAGCCCGGTTGCCAAATTCGAAACGTCCAGCGATTGCGCCCACAGGAAAGCTGCCAGCACGGAAAGCTGTAGCTGGTTTTCACTGCCCCTTGGAACTGCATTCGCTGATAGACAGACATTCGCTTTCTACAAAAGCTTTCGATGGTAAAGGGGCAACACTGTGTATTTCTCTCTCGCAGAGCCCGGTTGCCAAATTCGAAACGTCCAGCGATTGCGCCCACAGGAAAGCTGCCAGCATGGAAAGCTGTAGCTGGTTTTCACTGTCTCTTGGAACTGCATTCGCTGATAGACAGACATTCGCTTTCTACAAAAGCTTTCGTTGGTAAAGGGGCAACACTGTGTATTTCTCTCTCGCAGAGCCCGGTTGCCAAATTCGAAACGTCCAGCGATTGCGCCCACAGGAAAGCTGCCAGCACGGAAAGCTGTAGCTGGTTTTCACTGCCCCTTGGAACTGCATTCGCTGATAGACAGACATTCGCTTTCTACTAAAGCTTTCGTTGGTAAAGGGGCAACACTGTGTATTTCTCTCTCGCAGAGCCCGGTTGCCAAATTCGAAACGTCCAGCGATTGCGCCCACAGGAAAGCTGCCAGCACGGAAAGCTGTAGCTGGTTTTCACTGCCCCTTGGAACTACATTCGCTGCTAGACAGACATTCGCTTTCTGCAAAACCTTGCCTTCGTAAAGGGGCAACACTGTGTATTTCTCTCTCGCAGAGCCCGGTTGCCAAATTCGAAACGTCCAGCGATTGCGCCCACAGGAAAGCTGCCAGCACGGAAAGCTGTAGCTGGTTTTCACTGCCCCTTGGAACTGCATTCGCTGATAAACAGACATTCGCTTTCTACAAAAGCTTTCGTTGTTAAAGGGGCAACACTTTGTATTTCTCTCTCACAGAGCCCGCTTGCCAAATTCGAAACGTCCAGCGATTGCGACCACAGGAAAGCTGCCAGCACGGAAAGCTGTAGCTGGTTTTCACTGCCCCTTGGAACTGCATTCGCTGATAGACAGACATTCGCTTTCTACAAAAGCTTTCGTTGGTAAAGGGGCAACACTGTGTATTTCTCTCTCGCAGAGCCCGGTTGCCAAATTCGAAACGTCCAGCGATTGCGCCCACAGGAAAGCTGCCAGCACGGAAAGCTGTAGCTGGTTTTCACTGCCCCTTGGAACTGCATTCGCTGATAGACAGACATTCGCTTTCTACAAAAGCTTTCGTTGGTAAAGGGGCAACACTGTGTATTTCTCTCTCGCAGAGCCCGGTTGCCAAATTCGAAACGTCCAGCGATTGCGCCCACAGGAAAGCTGCCAGCATGGAAAGCTGTAGCTGGTTTTCACTGTCTCTTGGAACTGCATTCGCTGATAGACAGACATTCGCTTTCTACAAAAGCTTTCGTTGGTAAAGGGGCAACACTGTGTATTTCTCTCTCGCAGAGCCCGGTTGCCAAATTCGAAACGTCCAGCGATTGCGCCCACAGGAAAGCTGCCAGCACGGAAAGCTGTAGCTGGTTTTCACTGCCCCTTGGAACTGCATTCGCTGATAGACAGACATTCGCTTTCTACTAAAGCTTTCGTTGGTAAAGGGGCAACACTGTGTATTTCTCTCTCGCAGAGCCCGGTTGCCAAATTCGAAACGTCCAGCGATTGCGCCCACAGGAAAGCTGCCAGCACGGAAAGCTGTAGCTGGTTTTCACTGCCCCTTGGAACTACATTTGCTGCTAGACAGACATTCGCTTTCTGCAAAACCTTGCCTTCGTAAAGGGGCAACACTGTGTATTTCTCTCTCGCAGAGCCCGGTTGCCAAATTCGAAACGTCCAGCGATTGCGCCCACAGGAAAGCTGCCAGCACGGAAAGCTGTAGCTGGTTTTCACTGCCCCTTGGAACTGCATTCGCTGATAAACAGACATTCGCTTTCTACAAAAGCTTTCGTTGTTAAAGGGGCAACACTTTGTATTTCTCTCTCACAGAGCCCGCTTGCCAAATTCGAAACGTCCAGCGATTGCGACCACAGGAAAGCTGCCAGCACGGAAAGCTGTAGCTGGTTTTCACTGCCCCTTGGAACTGCATTCGCTGATAGACAGACATTCGCTTTCTACAAAAGCTTTCGTTGCTACAGGGGCAACACTGTGTATTTCTCTCTCGCAGAGCCCGGTTGCCAAATTCGAAACGTCCAGCGATTGCGCCCACAGGAAAGCTGCCAGCACGGAAAGCTGTAGCTGGTTTTCACTGCCCCTTGGAACTGCATTCGCTTATAGACAGACATTCGCTTTCTACAAAAGCTTTCGTTGGTAAAGGGGCAACACTGTGTATTTCTCTCTCGCAGAGCCCGGCTGCCAAATTCGAAACGTCCAGCGATTGCGCCCACAGGAAAGCTGCCAGCACGG
The DNA here is from genome assembly GCF_035582795.1 of Mycteria americana. Taxonomy (NCBI): domain Eukaryota; kingdom Metazoa; phylum Chordata; class Aves; order Ciconiiformes; family Ciconiidae; genus Mycteria; species Mycteria americana. Next base: position 23,360,900 of record NC_134372.1, read on the forward strand.
AAAGCTGTAGCTGGTTTTCACTGCCCCTTGGAACTGCATTCGCTGATAGACAGACATTCGCTTTCTACAAACGCTTTCGTTGCTACAGGGGCAACACTGTGTATTTCTCTCTCGCAGAGCCCGGCTGCCAAATTCGAAACGTCCAGCGATTGTGCCCACAGGAAAGCTGCCAGCACGGAAAGCTGTAGCTGGTTTTCACTGCCCCTTGGAACTGCATTCGCTGATAGACAGACATTCGTTTTCTACAAAAGCTTTCGTTGGTAAAGGGGCAACACTGTGTATTTCTCTCTCGCAGGGCCCGGTTGCCAAATTCGAAACGTCCAGCGATTGCGCCCACAGGAAAGCTACCAGCACGGAAAGCTGTAGCTGGTTTTCACTGCCCCTTGGAACTACATTTGCTGCTAGACAGACATTCGCTTTCTGCAAAACCTTGCCTTCGTAAAGGGGCAACACTGTGTATTTCTCTGTCGCAGAGCCCGGTTGCCAAATTCGAAACGTCCAGCGATTGCGCCCACAGGAAAGCTGCCAGCACGGAAAGCTGTAGCTGGTTTTCACTGCCCCTTGGAACTGCATTCGCTGATAAACAGACATTCGCTTTCTACAAAAGCTTTCGTTGTTAAAGGGGCAACACTTTGTATTTCTCTCTCACACAGCCCGCTTGCCAAATTCGAAACGTCCAGCGATTGCGCCCACAGGAAAGCTGCCAGCACGGAAAGCTGTAGCTGGTTTTCACTGCCCCTTGGAACTGCATTCGCTGATAGACAGACATTCGCTTTCTACAAAAGCTTTCGTTTGTAAAGGGGCAACACTGTGTATTTCTCTCTCGCAGAGCCCGGTTGCCAAATTCGAAACGTCCAGCGATTGCGCCCACAGGAAAGCTGCCAGCATGGAAAGCTGTAGCTGGTTTTCACTGTCTCTTGGAACTGCATTCGCTGATAGACAGACATTCGCTTTCTACAAAAGCTTTCGTTGGTAAAGGGGCAACACTGTGTATTTCTCTCTCGCAGAGCCCGGTTGCCAAATTCGAAACGTCCAGCGATTGCGCCCACAGGAAAGCTGCCAGCACGGAAAGCTGTAGCTGGTTTTCACTGCCCCTTGGAACTACATTTGCTGCTAGACAGACATTCGCTTTCTACAAAAGCTTGCCTTCGTAAAGAGGTAACACTGAGTATTTCTCTCTCGCAGAGCCCGGCTGCCAAATTCGAAACGTCCAGCGATTGCGCCCACAGGAAAGCTGCCAGCACGGAAAGCTGTAGCTGGTTTTCACTGCCCCTTGGAACTGCATTCGCTGATAGACAGACATTCGCTTTCTACAAAAGCTTTTGTTGGTAAAGGGGCAACACTGTGTATTTCTCTCTCGCAGAGCCCGGTTGCCAAATTCGAAACGTCCAGCGATTGTGCCCACAGGAAAGCTGCCAGCATGGAAAGCTGTAGCTGGTTTTCACTGCCCCTTGGAACTGCATTCGCTGATAGAGAGACATTCGCTTTCTACAAAAGCTTTCGATGGTAAAGGGACAACAGTGTGTATTTCTCTCTCGCAGAGCCCGGTTGCCAAATTCGAAACGTCCAGCGATTGCGCCCACAGGAAAGCTGCCAGCACGGAAAGCTGTAGCTGGTTTTCACTGTCTCTTGGAACTGCATTCGCTGATAGACAGACATTCGCTTTCTACAAAAGCTTTCGTTGGTAAGGGGGCAACACTGTGTATTTCTCTCTCGCAGAGCCCGGTTGCCAAATTCGAAACGTCCAGCGATTGCGCCCACAGGAAAGCTGCCAGCACGGAAAGCTGTAGCTGGTTTTCACTGCCCCTTGGAACTGCATTCGCTGATAGACAGACATTCGCTTTCTACTAAAGCTTTCGTTGGTAAAGGGGCAACACTGTGTATTTCTCTCTCGCAGAGCCCGGTTGCCAAATTCGAAACGTCCAGCGATTGCGCCCACAGGAAAGCTGCCAGCACGGAAAGCTGTAGCTGGTTTTCACTGCCCCTTGGAACTGCATTCGCTGATAAACAGACATTCGCTTTCTACAAAAGCTTTCGTTGTTAAAGGGGCAACACTTTGTATTTCTCTCTCACACAGCCCGCTTGCCAAATTCGAAACGTCCAGCGATTGCGACCACAGGAAAGCTGCCAGCACGGAAAGCTGTAGCTGGTTTTCACTGCCCCTTGGAACTGCATTCGCTGATAGACAGACATTCGCTTTCTGCAAAACCTTGCCTTCGTAAAGGCGCAACACTGTGTATTTCTCTCTCGCAGAGCCCGGTTGCCAAATTCGAAACGTCCAGCGATTGCGCCCACAGGAAAGCTGCCAGCACGGAAAGCTGTAGCTGGTTTTCACTGCCCCTTGGAACTGCATTCGCTGATAGACAGACATTCGCTTTCTACAAAAGCTTTTGTTGGTAAAGGGGCAACACTGTGTATTTCTCTGTCGCAGAGCCCGGTTGCCAAATTCGAAACGTCCAGTGATTGCGCCCACAGGAAAGCTGCCAGCACGGAAAGCTGTAGCTGGTTTTCACTGCCCCTTGGAACTGCATTCGCTGATAGACAGATATTCGCTTTCTACAAACGCTTTCGTTGCTACAGGGGCAACACTGTGTATTTCTCTCTCGCAGAGCCCGGTTGCCAAATTCGAAACGTCCAGCGATTGCGCCCACAGGAAAGCTGCCAGCACGGAAAGCTGTAGCTGGTTTTCACTGTCTCTTGGAAGTACATTCGCTGCTAGACAGACATTCGCTTTGTGCAAAACCTTGCCTTCGTATAGGGGCAACAGTGTGTATTTCTCTCTCGCAGAGCCCGGTTGCCAAATTCGAAACGTCCAGCGATTGCGCCCACAGGAAAGCTGCCAGCACGGAAAGCTGTAGCTGGTTTTCACTGCCCCTTGGAACTACATTCGCTGCTAGACAGACATTCGCTTTCTGCAAAACCTTGCCTTCGTATAGGGGCAACACTGTGTATTTCTCTCTCGCAGAGCCCGGTTGCCAAATTCGAAACGTCCAGCGATTGCGCCCACAGGAAAGCTGCCAGCACGGAAAGCTGTAGCTGGTTTTCACTGCCCCTTGGAACTGCATTCGCTGATAGACAGACATTCGCTTTCTACTAAAGCTTTCGTTGGTAAAGGGGCAACACTGTGTATTTCTCTCTCGCAGAGCCCGGTTGCCAAATTCGAAACGTCCAGCGATTGCGCCCACAGGAAAGCTGCCAGCACGGAAAGCTGTAGCTGGTTTTCACTGCCCCTTGGAACTGCATTCGCTGATAGACAGACATTCGCTTTCTACAAAAGCTTTTGTTGGTAAAGGGGCAACACTGTGTATTTCTCTCTCGCAGAGCCCGGTTGCCAAATTCGAAACGTCCAGCGATTGCGCCCATAGGAAAGCTGCCAGCACGGAAAGCTGTAGCTGGTTTTCACTGCCCCTTGGAACTGCATTCACTGATAGACAGACATTCGCTTTCTACAAAAGCTTTCGTTGGTACAGGGGCAACACAGTGTATTTCTCTCTCGCAGAGCCCGGTTGCCAAATTCGAAACGTCCAGCGATTGCGCCCACAGGAAAGCTGCCAGCAAGGAAAGCTGTAGCTGGTTTTCACTGCCCCTTGGAACTGCATTCGCTGATAGACAGACATTCGCTTTCTACAAAAGCTTTCATTGGTAAAGGTGCAAGACTGTGTATTTCTCTCTCGCAGAGCCCGGTTGCCAAATTCGAAACGTCCAGCGATTGCGCCCACAGGAAAGCTGCCAGCACGGAAAGCTGTAGCTGGTTTTCACTGCCCCTTGGAACTGCATTCGCTGATAGAGAGACATTCGCTTTCTGCAAAACCTTGCCTTCGTAAAGGGGCAACAATGTGTATTTCTCTCTCGCAGAGCCCGGCTGCCAAATTCGAAACGTCCAGCGATTGCGCCCACAGGAAAGCTGCCAGCACGGAAAGCTGTAGCTGGTTTTCACTGCCCCTTGGAACTACATTCGCTGCTAGACAGACATTCGCTTTCTGCAAAACCTTGCCTTCGTAAAGGGGCAACACTGTGTATTTCTCTCTCGCAGAGCCCGGTTGCCAAATTCGAAACGTCCAGCGATTGCGCCCACAGGAAAGCTGCCAGCACGGAAAGCTGTAGCTGGTTTTCACTGCCCCTTGGAACTGCATTCGCTGATAAACAGACATTCGCTTTCTACAAAAGCTTTCGTTGTTAAAGGGGCAACACTTTGTATTTCTCTCTCACACAGCCCGCTTGCCAAATTCGAAACGTCCAGCGATTGCGACCACAGGAAAGCTGCCAGCACGGAAAGCTGTAGCTGGTTTTCACTCCCCCTTGGAACTGCATTCGCTGATAGACAGACATTCGCTTTCTGCAAAACCTTGCCTTCGTAAAGGCGCAACACTGTGTATTTCTCTCTCGCAGAGCCCGGTTGCCAAATTCGAAACGTCCAGCGATTGCGCCCACAGGAAAGCTGCCAGCACGGAAAGCTGTAGCTGGTTTTCACTGCCCCTTGGAACTGCATTCGCTGATAGACAGACATTCGCTTTCTACAAAAGCCTTTGTTGGTAAAGGGGCAACACTGTGTATTTCTCTCTCGCAGAGCCCGGTTGCCAAATTCGAAACGTCCAGCGATTGCGCCCACAGGAAAGCTGCCAGCACGGAAAGCTGTAGCTGGTTTTCACTGCCCCTTGGAACTGCATTCGCTGATAGACAGATATTCGCTTTCTACAAACGCTTTCGTTGCTACAGGGGCAACACTGTGTATTTCTCTCTCGCAGAGCCCGGTTGCCAAATTCGAAACGTCCAGCGATTGCGCCCACAGGAAAGCTGCCAGCACGGAAAGCTGTAGCTGGTTTTCACTGTCTCTTGGAAGTACATTCGCTGCTAGACAGACATTCGCTTTGTGCAAAACCTTGCCTTCGTATAGGGGCAACAGTGTGTATTTCTCTCTCGCAGAGCCCGGTTGCCAAATTCGAAACGTCCAGCGATTGCGCCCACAGGAAAGCTGCCAGCACGGAAAGCTGTAGCTGGTTTTCACTGCCCCTTGGAACTACATTCGCTGCTAGACAGACATTCGCTTTCTGCAAAACCTTGCCTTCGTATAGGGGCAACACTGTGTATTTCTCTCTCGCAGAGCCCGGTTGCCAAATTCGAAACGTCCAGCGATTGCGCCCACAGGAAAGCTGCCAGCACGGAAAGCTGTAGCTGGTTTTCACTGCCCCTTGGAACTGCATTCGCTGATAGACAGACATTCGCTTTCTACTAAAGCTTTCGTTGGTAAAGGGGCAACACTGTGTATTTCTCTCTCGCAGAGCCCGGTTGCCAAATTCGAAACGTCCAGCGATTGCGCCCACAGGAAAGCTGCCAGCACGGAAAGCTGTAGCTGGTTTTCACTGCCCCTTGGAACTGCATTCGCTGATAGACAGACATTCGCTTTCTACAAAAGCTTTTGTTGGTAAAGGGGCAACACTGTGTATTTCTCTCTCGCAGAGCCCGGTTGCCAAATTCGAAACGTCCAGCGATTGCGCCCATAGGAAAGCTGCCAGCACGGAAAGCTGTAGCTGGTTTTCACTGCCCCTTGGAACTGCATTCACTGATAGACAGACATTCGCTTTCTACAAAAGCTTTCGTTGGTACAGGGGCAACACAGTGTATTTCTCTCTCGCAGAGCCCGGTTGCCAAATTCGAAACGTCCAGCGATTGCGCCCACAGGAAAGCTGCCAGCAAGGAAAGCTGTAGCTGGTTTTCACTGCCCCTTGGAACTGCATTCGCTGATAGACAGACATTCGCTTTCTACAAAAGCTTTCATTGGTAAAGGTGCAAGACTGTGTATTTCTCTCTCGCAGAGCCCGGTTGCCAAATTCGAAACGTCCAGCGATTGCGCCCACAGGAAAGCTGCCAGCACGGAAAGCTGTAGCTGGTTTTCACTGCCCCTTGGAACTGCATTCGCTGATAGAGAGACATTCGCTTTCTGCAAAACCTTGCCTTCGTAAAGGGGCAACAATGTGTATTTCTCTCTCGCAGAGCCCGGCTGCCAAATTCGAAACGTCCAGCGATTGCGCCCACAGGAAAGCTGCCAGCACGGAAAGCTGTAGCTGGTTTTCACTGCCCCTTGGAACTACATTCGCTGCTAGACAGACATTCGCTTTCTGCAAAACCTTGCCTTCGTAAAGGGGCAACACTCTGTATTTTTCTCTCACAGAGCCCTGTTGCCAAATTTGAAACGTCCAGCGATTGCGCCCACAGGAAAGCTGCCAGCACGGAAAGCTGTAGCTGGTTTTCACTGCCCCTTGGAACTGCATTCGCTGATAGACAGACATTCGCTTTCTACAAAAGCTTTCATTGGTAAAGGTGCAAGACTGTGTATTTCTCTCTCGCAGAGCCCGGTTGCCAAATTTGAAACGTCCAGCGATTGCGCCCACAGGAAAGCTGCCAGCACGGAAAGCTGTAGCTGGTTTTCACTGCCCCTTGGAACTGCATTCGCTGATAGACAGACATTCGCTTTCTACAAAAGCTTTCGTTGGTAAAGGGGCAACAGTGTGTATTTCTCTCTCGCAGAGCCCGGTTGCCAAATTCGAAACGTCCAGCGATTGCGCCCACAGGAAAGCTGCCAGCACGGAAAGCTGTAGCTGGTTTTCACTGCCCCTTGGAACTGCATTCGCTGATAGACAGACATTCGCTTTCTGCAAAACCTTGCCTTCGTAAAGGGGCAACACTGTGTATTTCTCTCTCGCAGAGCCCGGTTGCCAAATACGAAACGTCCAGCGATTGCGCCCACAGGAAAGCTGCCAGCACGGAAAGCTGTAGCTGGTTTTCACTGCCCCTTGGAACTGCATTCGCTGATAGACAGACATTCGCTTTCTGCAAAACCTTGCCTTCGTAAAGGGGCAACACTGTGTATTTCTCTCTCGCAGAGCCCGGTTGCCAAATTCGAAACGTCCAGCGATTGCGCCCACAGGAAAGCTGCCAGCACGGAAAGCTGTAGCTGGTTTTCACTGTCTCTTGGAACTGCATTTGCTGATAGACAGACATTCGCTTTCTGCAAAAGCTTTCGTTGGTAAAGGGGCAACACTGTGTATTTCTCTCTCGCAGAGCCCGGTTGCCAAATTCGAAACGTCCAGCGATTGCGCCCACAGGAAAGCTGCCAGCACGGAAAGCTGTAGCTGGTTTTCACTGCCCCTTGGAACTGCATTCGCTGATAGACAGACATTCGCTTTCTACAAAAGCTTTCGTTGGTAAAGGGGCAACACTGTGTATTTCTCTCTCGCACAGCCCTGTTGCCAAATTCGAAACGTCCAGCGATTGCGCCCACAGGAAAGCTGCCAGCACGGAAAGCTGTAGCTGGTTTTCACTGCCCCTTGGAACTGCATTCGCTGATAGACAGACATTCGCTTTCTACAAAAGCTTTCGTTGGTAAAGGGGCAACAGTGTGTATTTCTCTCTCGCAGAGCCCGGTTGCCAAATTCGAAACGTCCAGCGACTGCGCCCACAGGAAAGCTGCCAGCACGGAAAGCTGTAGCTGGTTTTCACTGCCCCTTGCAACTACATTCGCTGCTAGACAGACATTCGCTTTCTGCAAAACCTTGCCTTCGTAAAGGCGCAACACTGTGTATTTCTCTCTCGCAGAGCCCGGTTGCCAAATTCGAAACGTCCAGCGATTGCGCCCACAGGAAAGCTGCCAGCAAGGAAAGCTGTAGCTGGTTTTCACTGTCTCTTGGAACTACATTCGCTGCTAGACAGACATTCGCTTTCTACAAAACCTTGCCTTCGTAAAGAGGTAACACTGTGTATTTCTCTCTCGCAGAGCCCGGCTGCCAAATTCGAAACGTCCAGCGATTGCGCCCACAGGAAAGCTGCCAGCACGGAAAGCTGTAGCTGGTTTTCACTGTCTCTTGGAACTGCATTTACTGATAGACAGACATTCGCTTTCTACAAAAGCTTTTGTTGGTAAAGGGGCAACACTGTGTATTTCTCTTTCGCAGAGCCCGGTTGCCAAATTCGAAACGTCCAGCGATTGCGCCCACAGGAAAGCTGCCAGCAAGGAAAGCTGTAGCTGGTTTTCACTGCCCCTTGGAACTGCATTCGCTGATAGACAGACATTCGCTTTCTACAAAAGCTTTCATTGGTAAAGGTGCAAGACTGTGTATTTCTCTCTCGCAGAGCCCGGTTGCCAAATTCGAAACGTCCAGCGATTGCGCCCACAGGAAAGCTGCCAGCACGGAAAGCTGTAGCTGGTTTTCACTGCCCCTTGGAACTGCATTCGCTGATAGACAGACATTCGCTTTCTACAAAAGCTTTCGTTGGTAAAGGGGCAACACTTTGTATTTCTCTCTCGCAGAGCCCGGATGCCAAATTCGAAACGTCCAGCGATTGCGCCCACAGGAAAGCTGCCAGGACGGAAAGCTGTAGCTGGTTTTCACTGCCCCTTGGAACTACATTCGCTGCTAGACAGACATTCGCTTTCTGCAAAACCTTGCCTTCCTAAAGGCGCAACACTGTGTATTTCTCTCTCGCAGAGCCCGGTTGCCAAATTCGAAACGTCCAGCGACTGAACCCACAGGAAAGCTGCCAGCATGGAAAGCTGTACCTGCTTTTCACTGCCCCTTGGAGCTGCATTCGCTGATAGACAGACATTCGCTTTCTACAAAAGCTTTTGTTGGTAAAGGGGCAACACTGTGTATTTCTCTCTCCCAGAGCCCGGTTGCCAAATTCGAAACGTCCAGCGATTGCGCCCACAGGAAAGCTGCCAGCATGGAAAGCTGTAGCTGGTTTTCACTGCCCCTTGGAACTGCATTCGCTGATAGACAGACATTCGCTTTCTACAAAAGCTTTCGATGGTAAAGGGGCAACACTGTGTATTTCTCTCTCGCAGAGCCCGGTTGCCAAATTCGAAACGTCCAGCGATTGCGCCCACAGGAAAGCTGCCAGCACGGAAAGCTGTAGCTGGTTTTCACTGCCCCTTGGAACTGCATTCGCTGATAGACAGACATTCGCTTTCTGCAAAACCTTGCCTTCGTAAAGGGGCAACACTGTGTATTTCTCTCTCGCAGAGCCCGGCTGCCAAATTCGAAACGTCCAGCGATTGCGCCCACAGGAAAGCTGCCAGCACGGAAAGCTGTAGCTGGTTTTCACTGCCCCTTGGAACTGCATTCGCTGATAGAGAGACATTCGCTTTCTGCAAAACCTTGCCTTCGTAAAGGGGCAACACTGTGTATTTCTCTCTCGCAGAGCCCGGTTGCCAAATTCGAAACGTCCAGCGATTGCGCCCACAGGAAAGCTGCCAGCACGGAAAGCTGTAGCTGGTTTTCACTGTCTCTTGGAACTGCATTTGCTGATAGACAGACATTTGCTTTCTACAAAAGCTTTCGTTGGTAAAGGGGCAACACTGTGTATTTCTCTCTCGCAGAGCCCGGTTGCCAAATTCGAAACGTCCAGCGATTGCGCCCACAGGAAAGCTGCCAGCATGGAAAGCTGTAGCTGGTTTTCACTGCCCCTTGGAACTGCATTCGCTGATAGACAGACATTCGCTTTCTACAAAAGCTTTCATTGGTAAAGGTGCAAGACTGTGTATTTCTCTCTCGCAGAGCCCGGTTGCCAAATTCGAAACGTCCAGCGATTGCGCCCACAGGAAAGCTGCCAGCACGGAAAGCTGTAGCTGGTTTTCACTGCCCCTTGGAACTGCATTCGCTGATAGACAGACATTCGCTTTCTGCAAAACCTTGCCTTCGTAAAGGCGCAACACTGTGTATTTCTCTCTCGCAGAGCCCGGTTGCCAAATTCGAAACGTCCAGCGATTGCGCCCACAGGAAAGCTGCCAGCACGGAAAGCTGTAGCTGGTTTTCACTGCCCCTTGGAACTACATTCGCTGATAGACTGACATTCGCTTTCTGCAAAACCTTGCCTTCGTAAAGGCGCAACACTGTGTATTTCTCTCTCGCAGAGCCCGGTTGCCGAATTCGAAATGTCCAGTGACTGAACCCACAGGAAAGCTGCCAGCATGGAAAGCTGTACCTGGTTTTCACTGTCTCTTGGAACTACATTCGCTGCTAGACAGATATTCGCTTTCCACAAAAGCTTTCGTTGGTACAGGGGCAACACAGTGTATTTCTCTCTCGCATTGCCTGGCTGACAAATTCGAAACGTCCAGCGATTGCGCCCACAGGAAAGCTGCCAGTACGGAAAGCTGTAGCTGGTTTTCACTGTCTCTTGGAACTACATTCGCTGCTAGACAGACATTCGCTTTCTGCAAAACCTTGCCTTCGTAAAGAGGTAACACTGTGTATTCCTCTCTCGCAGAGCCCGGCTGCCAAATTCGAAACGTCCAGCGATTGCGCCCACAGGAAAGCTGCCAGCACGGAAAGCTGTAGCTGGTTTTCACTGCCCCTTGGAACTGCATTCGCTGATAGACAGACATTCGCTTTCTACAAAAGCTTTCGTTGGTAAAGGGGCAACACTGTGTATTTCTCTCTCGCAGAGCCCGGTTGCCAAATTCGAAACGTCCAGCGATTGCGCCCACAGGAAAGCTGCCAGCACGGAAAGCTGTAGCTGGTTTTCACTGCCCCTTGGAACTGCATTCGCTGATAGACAGACATTCGCTTTCTGCAAAACCTTGCCTTCGTAAAGGGGCAACACTGTGTATTTCTCTCTCGCAGAGCCCGGTTGCCAAATTCGAAACGTCCAGCGATTGCGCCCACAGGAAAGCTGCCAGCACGGAAAGCTGTAGCTGGTTTTCACTGCCCCTTGGAACTGCATTCGCTGATAGAGAGACATTCGCTTTCTGCAAAACCTTGCCTTCGTAAAGGGGCAACAATGTGTATTTCTCTCTCGCAGAGCCCGGCTGCCAAATTCGAAACGTCCAGCGATTGCGCCCACAGGAAAGCTGCCAGCACGGAAAGCTGTAGCTGGTTTTCACTGCCCCTTGGAACTACATTCGCTGCTAGACAGACATTCGCTTTCTGCAAAACCTTGCCTTCGTAAACGGGCAACACTCTGTATTTTTCTCTCACAGAGCCCTGTTGCCAAATTTGAAACGTCCAGCGATTGCGCCCACAGGAAAGCTGCCAGCACGGAAAGCTGTAGCTGGTTTTCACTGCCCCTTGGAACTGCATTCGCTGATAGACAGACATTCGCTTTCTACAAAAGCTTTCATTGGTAAAGGTGCAAGACTGTGTATTTCTCTCTCGCAGAGCCCGGTTGCCAAATTTGAAACGTCCAGCGATTGCGCCCACAGGAAAGCTGCCAGCACGGAAAGCTGTAGCTGGTTTTCACTGCCCCTTGGAACTGCATTCGCTGATAGACAGACATTCGCTTTCTACAAAAGCTTTCGTTGGTAAAGGGGCAACAGTGTGTATTTCTCTCTCGCAGAGCCCGGTTGCCAAATTCGAAACGTCCAGCGATTGCGCCCACAGGAAAGCTGCCAGCACGGAAAGCTGTAGCTGGTTTTCACTGCCCCTTGGAACTGCATTCGCTGATAGACAGACATTCGCTTTCTGCAAAACCTTGCCTTCGTAAAGGGGCAACACTGTGTATTTCTCTCTCGCAGAGCCCGGTTGCCAAATACGAAACGTCCAGCGATTGCGCCCACAGGAAAGCTGCCAGCACGGAAAGCTGTAGCTGGTTTTCACTGCCCCTTGGAACTGCATTCGCTGATAGACAGACATTCGCTTTCTGCAAAACCTTGCCTTCGTAAAGGGGCAACACTGTGTATTTCTCTCTCGCAGAGCCCGGTTGCCAAATACGAAATGTCCAGCGATTGCGCCCACAGGAAAGATGCCAGCACGGAAAGCTGTAGCTGGTTTTCACTGCCCCTTGGAACTACATTCGCTGCTAGACAGATATTCGCTTTCCACAAAAGCTTTCGTTGGTACAGGGGCAACACAGTGTATTTCTCTCTCGCATTGCCCGGCTGACAAATTCGAAACGTCCAGCGATTGCGCCCACAGGAAAGCTGCCAGTACGGAAAGCTGTAGCTGGTTTTCACTGTCTCTTGGAACTACATTCGCTGCTAGACAGACATTCGCTTTCTGCAAAACCTTGCCTTCGTAAAGAGGTAACACTGTGTATTTCTCTCTCGCAGAGCCCGGCTGCCAAATTCGAAACGTCCAGCGATTGCGCCCACAGGATAGCTGCCAGCAAGGAAAGCTGTAGCTGGTTTTCACTGCCCCTTGGAACTGCATTCGCTGATAGACAGACATTCGCTTTCTACAAAAGCTTTCATTGGTAAAGGTGCAAGACTGTGTATTTCTCTCTCGCAGAGCCCGGTTGCCAAATTCGAAACGTCCAGCGATTGCGCCCACAGGAAAGCTGCCAGCATGGAAAGCTGTAGCTGGTTTTCACTGCCCCTTGGAACTGCATTCGCTGATAGACAGACATTCGCTTTCTACAAAAGCTTTCGATGGTAAAGGGGCAACACTGTGTATTTCTCTCTCGCAGAGCCCGGTTGCCAAATTCGAAACGTCCAGCGATTGCGCCCACAGGAAAGCTGCCAGCACGGAAAGCTGTAGCTGGTTTTCACTGCCCCTTGGAACTGCATTCGCTGATAGACAGACATTCGCTTTCTGCAAAACCTTGCCTTCGTAAAGGGGCAACACTGTGTATTTCTCTCTCGCAGAGCCCGGCTGCCAAATTCGAAACGTCCAGCGATTGCGCCCACAGGAAAGCTGCCAGCACGGAAAGCTGTAGCTGGTTTTCACTGCCCCTTGGAACTGCATTCGCTGATAGAGAGACATTCGCTTTCTGCAAAACCTTGCCTTCGTAAAGGGGCAACACTGTGTATTTCTCTCTCGCAGAGCCCGGTTGCCAAATTCGAAACGTCCAGCGATTGCGCCCACAGGAAAGCTGCCAGCACGGAAAGCTGTAGCTGGTTTTCACTGTCTCTTGGAACTGCATTTGCTGATAGACAGACATTTGCTTTCTACAAAAGCTTTCGTTGGTAAAGGGGCAACACTGTGTATTTCTCTCTCGCAGAGCCCGGTTGCCAAATTCGAAACGTCCAGCGATTGCGCCCACAGGAAAGCTGCCAGCATGGAAAGCTGTAGCTGGTTTTCACTGCCCCTTGGAACTGCATTCGCTGATAGACAGACATTCGCTTTCTACAAAAGCTTTCATTGGTAAAGGTGCAAGACTGTGTATTTCTCTCTCGCAGAGCCCGGTTGCCAAATTCGAAACGTCCAGCGATTGCGCCCACAGGAAAGCTGCCAGCACGGAAAGCTGTAGCTGGTTTTCACTGCCCCTTGGAACTGCATTCGCTGATAGACAGACATTCGCTTTCTGCAAAACCTTGCCTTCGTAAAGGCGCAACACTGTGTATTTCTCTCTCGCAGAGCCCGGTTGCCAAATTCGAAACGTCCAGCGATTGCGCCCACAGGAAAGCTGCCAGCACGGAAAGCTGTAGCTGGTTTTCACTGCCCCTTGGAACTACATTCGCTGATAGACAGACATTCGCTTTCTGCAAAACCTTGCCTTCGTAAAGGTGCAACACTGTGTATTTCTCTCTCGCAGAGCCCGGTTGCCAAATTCGAAACGTCCAGCGACTGAACCCACAGGAAAGCTGACAGCATGGAAAGCTGTACCTGGTTTTCACTGTCTCTTGGAACTACATTCGCTGCTAGACAGATATTCGCTTTCCACAAAAGCTTTCGTTGGTACAGGTGCAACACAGTGTATTTCTCTCTCGCATTGCCCGGCTGACAAATTCGAAACGTCCAGCGATTGCGCCCACAGGAAAGCTGCCAGTACGGAAAGCTGTAGCTGGTTTTCACTGTCTCTTGGAACTACATTCGCTGCTAGACAGACATTCGCTTTCTGCAAAACCTTGCCTTCGTAAAGAGGTAACACTGTGTATTCCTCTCTCGCAGAGCCCGGCTGCCAAATTCGAAACGTCCAGCGATTGCGCCCACAGGAAAGCTGCCAGCACGGAAAGCTGTAGCTGGTTTTCACTGCCCCTTGGAACTGCATTCGCTGATAGACAGACATTCGCTTTCTGCAAAACCTTGCCTTCGTAAAGGGGCAACACTGTGTATTTCTCTCTCGCAGAGCCCGGTTGCCAAATTCGAAACGTCCAGCGATTGCGCCCACAGGAAAGCTGCCAGCACGGAAAGCTGTAGCTGGTTTTCACTGCCCCTTGGAACTGCATTCGCTGATAGAGAGACATTCGCTTTCTGCAAAACCTTGCCTTCGTAAAGGGGCAACAATGTGTATTTCTCTCTCGCAGAGCCCGGCTGCCAAATTCGAAACGTCCAGCGATTGCGCCCACAGGAAAGCTGCCAGCACGGAAAGCTGTAGCTGGTTTTCACTGCCCCTTGGAACTACATTCGCTGCTAGACAGACATTCGCTTTCTGCAAAACCTTGCCTTCGTAAAGGGGCAACACTCTGTATTTTTCTCTCACAGAGCCCTGTTGCCAAATTTGAAACGTCCAGCGATTGCGCCCACAGGAAAGCTGCCAGCACGGAAAGCTGTAGCTGGTTTTCACTGCCCCTTGGAACTGCATTCGCTGATAGACAGACATTCGCTTTCTACAAAAGCTTTCATTGGTAAAGGTGCAAGACTGTGTATTTCTCTCTCGCAGAGCCCGGTTGCCAAATTTGAAACGTCCAGCGATTGCGCCCACAGGAAAGCTGCCAGCACGGAAAGCTGTAGCTGGTTTTCACTGCCCCTTGGAACTGCATTCGCTGATAGACAGACATTCGCTTTCTACAAAAGCTTTCGTTGGTAAAGGGGCAACAGTGTGTATTTCTCTCTCGCAGAGCCCGGTTGCCAAATTCGAAACGTCCAGCGATTGCGCCCACAGGAAAGCTGCCAGCACGGAAAGCTGTAGCTGGTTTTCACTGCCCCTTGGAACTGCATTCGCTGATAGACAGACATTCGCTTTCTGCAAAACCTTGCCTTCGTAAAGGGGCAACACTGTGTATTTCTCTCTCGCAGAGCCCGGTTGCCAAATACGAAACGTCCAGCGATTGCGCCCACAGGAAAGCTGCCAGCACGGAAAGCTGTAGCTGGTTTTCACTGCCCCTTGGAACTGCATTCGCTGATAGACAGACATTCGCTTTCTGCAAAACCTTGCCTTCGTAAAGGGGCAACACTGTGTATTTCTCTCTCGCAGAGCCCGGTTGCCAAATACGAAACGTCCAGCGATTGCGCCCACAGGAAAGATGCCAGCACGGAAAGCTGTAGCTGGTTTTCACTGCCCCTTGGAACTACATTCGCTGCTAGACAGATATTCGCTTTCCACAAAAGCTTTCGTTGGTAAAGGGGCAACAGTGTGTATTTCTCTCTCGCAGAGCCCGGTTGCCAAATTCGAAACGTCCAGCGACTGCGCCCACAGGAAAGCTGCCAGCACGGAAAGCTGTAGCTGGTTTTCACTGCCCCTTGCAACTACATTCGCTGCTAGACAGACATTCGCTTTCTGCAAAACCTTGCCTTCGTAAAGAGGTAACACTGTGTATTTCTCTCTCGCAGAGCCCGGCTGCCAAATTCGAAACGTCCAGCGATTGCGCCCACAGGAAAGCTGCCAGCACGGAAAGCTGTAGCTGGTTTTCACTGTCTCTTGGAACTGCATTTACTGATAGACAGACATTCGCTTTCTACAAAAGCTTTCGTTGGTAAAGGGGCAACACTGTGTATTTCTCTCTCGCAGAGCCCGGTTGCCAAATTCGAAACGTCCAGCGATTGCGCCCACAGGAAAGCTGCCAGCACGGAAAGCTGTAGCTGGTTTTCACTGCCCCTTGGAACTGCATTCGCTGATAGACAGACATTCGCTTTCTGCAAAACCTTGCCTTCGTAAAGGGGCAACACTGTGTATTTCTCTCTCGCAGAGCCCGGCTGCCAAATTCGAAACGTCCAGCGATTGCGCCCACAGGAAAGCTGCCAGCACGGAAAGCTGTAGCTGGTTTTCACTGCCCCTTGGAACTGCATTCGCTGATAGAGAGACATTCGCTTTCTGCAAAACCTTGCCTTCGTAATGGGGCAACACTGTGTATTTCTCTCTCGCAGAGCCCGGTTGCCAAATTCGAAACGTCCAGCGATTGCGCCCACAGGAAAGCTGCCAGCACGGAAAGCTGTAGCTGGTTTTCACTGTCTCTTGGAACTGCATTTGCTGATAGACAGACATTCGCTTTCTACAAAAGCTTTCGTTGGTAAAGGGGCAACACTGTGTATTTCTCTCTCGCAGAGCCCGGTTGCCAAATTCGAAACGTCCAGCGATTGCGCCCACAGGAAAGCTGCCAGCATGGAAAGCTGTAGCTGGTTTTCACTGCCCCTTGGAACTGCATTCGCTGATAGACAGACATTCGCTTTCTACAAAAGCTTTCATTGGTAAAGGTGCAAGACTGTGTATTTCTCTCTCGCAGAGCCCGGTTGCCAAATTCGAAACGTCCAGCGATTGCGCCCACAGGAAAGCTGCCAGCACGGAAAGCTGTAGCTGGTTTTCACTGCCCCTTGGAACTGCATTCGCTGATAGACAGACATTCGCTTTCTGCAAAACCTTGCCTTCGTAAAGGCGCAACACTGTGTATTTCTCTCTCGCAGAGCCCGGTTGCCAAATTCGAAACGTCCAGCGATTGCGCCCACAGGAAAGCTGCCAGCACGGAAAGCTGTAGCTGGTTTTCACTGCCCCTTGGAACTACATTGGCTGATAGACAGACATTCGCTTTCTGCAAAACCTTGCCTTCGTAAAGGCGCAACACTGTGTATTTCTCTCTCGCAGAGCCCGGTTGCCAAATTCGAAACGTCCAGCGACTGAACCCACAGGAAAGCTGCCAGCATGGAAAGCTGTACCTGGTTTTCACTGTCTCTTGGAACTACATTCGCTGCTAGACAGATATTCGCTTTCCACAAAAGCTTTCGTTGGTACAGGGGCAACACAGTGTATTTCTCTCTCGCATTGCCCAGCTGACAAATTCGAAACGTCCAGCGATTGCGCCCACAGGAAAGCTGCCAGTACGGAAAGCTGTAGCTGGTTTTCACTGTCTCTTGGAACTACATTCGCTGCTAGACAGACATTCGCTTTCTGCAAAACCTTGCCTTCGTAAAGAGGTAACACTGTGTATTCCTCTCTCGCATTGCCCGGCTGACAAATTCGAAACGTCCAGCGATTGCGCCCACAGGAAAGCTGCCAGCACGGAAAGCTGTAGCTGGTTTTCACTGCCCCTTGGAACTGCATTCGCTGATAGACAGACATTCGCTTTCTGCAAAACCTTGCCTTCGTAAAGGGGCAACACTGTGTATTTCTCTCTCGCAGAGCCCGGTTGCCAAATTCGAAACGTCCAGCGATTGCGCCCACAGGAAAGCTGCCAGCACGGAAAGCTGTAGCTGGTTTTCACTGCCCCTTGGAACTGCATTCGCTGATAGACAGACATTCGCTTTCTACAAAAGCTTTCGTTGGTAAAGGGGCAACACTGTGTATTTCTCTCTCGCAGAGCCCGGTTGCCAAATTCGAAACGTCCAGCGATTGCGCCCACAGGAAAGCTGCCAGCACGGAAAGCTGTAGCTGGTTTTCACTGCCCCTTGGAACTGCATTCGCTGATAGACAGACATTCGCTTTCTGCAAAACCTTGCCTTCGTAAAGGGGCAACAATGTGTATTTCTCTCTCGCAGAGCCCGGCTGCCAAATTCGAAACGTCCAGCGATTGCGCCCACAGGAAAGCTGCCAGCACGGAAAGCTGTAGCTGGTTTTCACTGCCCCTTGGAACTACATTCGCTGCTAGACAGACATTCGCTTTCTGCAAAACCTTGCCTTCGTAAAGGGGCAACACTCTGTATTTTTCTCTCACAGAGCCCTGTTGCCAAATTTGAAACGTCCAGCGATTGCGCCCACAGGAAAGCTGCCAGCACGGAAAGCTGTAGCTGGTTTTCACTGCCCCTTGGAACTGCATTCGCTGATAGACAGACATTCGCTTTCTACAAAAGCTTTCATTGGTAAAGGTGCAAGACTGTGTATTTCTCTCTCGCAGAGCCCGGTTGCCAAATTTGAAACGTCCAGCGATTGCGCCCACAGGAAAGCTGCCAGCACGGAAAGCTGTAGCTGGTTTTCACTGCCCCTTGGAACTGCATTCGCTGATAGACAGACATTCGCTTTCTACAAAAGCTTTCGTTGGTAAAGGGGCAACACTGTGTATTTCTCTCTCGCAGAGCCCGGTTGCCAAATTCGAAACGTCCAGCGATTGCGCCCACAGGAAAGCTGCCAGCACGGAAAGCTGTAGCTGGTTTTCACTGCCCCTTGGAACTGCATTCGCTGATAGACAGACATTCGCTTTCTGCAAAACCTTGCCTTCGTAAAGGGGCAACACTGTGTATTTCTCTCTCGCAGAGCCCGGTTGCCAAATACGAAACGTCCAGCGATTGCGCCCACAGGAAAGCTGCCAGCACGGAAAGCTGTAGCTGGTTTTCACTGCCCCTTGGAACTGCATTCGCTGATAGACAGACATTCGCTTTCTACAAAAGCTTTCGTTCGTAAAGGGGCAACACTGTGTATTTCTCTCTCGCAGAGCCCGGTTGCCAAATTCGAAACGTCCAGCGATTTGGCCCACAGGAAAGATGCCAGCACGGAAAGCTGTAGCTGGTTTTCACTGCCCCTTGGAACTACATTCGCTGCTAGACAGATATTCGCTTTCCACAAAAGCTTTCGTTGGTACAGGGGCAACACAGTGTATTTCTCTCTCGCATTGCCCGGCTAACAAATTCGAAACGTCCAGCGATTGCGCCCACAGGAAAGCTGCCAGTACGGAAAGCTGTAGCTGGTTTTCACTGTCTCTTGGAACTACATTCGCTGCTAGACAGACATTCGCTTTCTGCAAAACCTTGCCTTCGTAAAGAGGTAACACTGTGTATTTCTCTCTCGCAGAGCCCGGCTGCCAAATTCGAAACGTCCAGCGATTGCGCCCACAGGAAAGCTGCCAGCACGGAAAGCTGTAGCTGGTTTTCACTGCCCCTTGGAACTGCATTCGCTGATAGACAGTCATTCGCTTTCTACAAAAGCTTTCATTGGTAAAGGTGCAAGACTGTGTATTTCTCTCTCGCAGAGCCCGGTTGCCAAATTCGAAACGTCCAGCGATTGCGCCCACAGGAAAGCTGCCAGCACGGAAAGCTGTAGCTGGTTTTCACTGCCCCTTGGAACTGCATTCGCTGATAGACAGACATTCGCTTTCTACAAAAGCTTTCGTTGGTAAAGGGGCAACACTTTGTATTTCTCTCTCGCAGAGCCCGGTTGCCAAATTCGAAACGTCCAGCGATTGTGCCCACAGGAAAGCTGCCAGCACGGAAAGCTGTAGCTGGTTTTCACTGCCCCTTGGAACTACATTCGCTGCTAGACAGACATTCGCTTTCTGGAAAACCTTGCCTTCGTAAAGGCGCAACACTGTGTATTTCTCTCTCGCAGAGCCCGGTTGCCAAATTCGAAACGTCCAGCGACTGAACCCACAGGAAAGCTGCCAGCACAGAAAGCTGTAGCTGGTTTTCACTGTCTCTTGGAACTGCATTCGCTGATAGACAGACATTCGCTTTCTACAAAAGCTTTCGTTGGTAAAGGGGCAACACTGTGTATTTCTCTCTCGCAGAGCCCGGTTGCCAAATTCGAAACGTCCAGCGATTGCGCCCACAGGAAAGCTGCCAGCACGGAAAGCTGTAGCTGGTTTTCACTGCCCCTTGGAACTGCATTCGCTGATAGACAGACATTCGCTTTCTACAAAAGCTTTCATTGGTAAAGGTGCAAGACTGTGTATTTCTCTCTCGCAGAGCCCGGTTGCCAAATTCGAAACGTCCAGCGATTGCGCCCACAGGAAAGCTGCCAGCACGGAAAGCTGTAGCTGGTTTTCACTGCCCCTTGGAACTGCATTCGCTGATAGACAGACATTCGCTTTCTACAAAAGCTTTCGTTGGTAAAGGGGCAACACTTTGTATTTCTCTCTCGCAGAGCCCGGTTGCCAAATTCGAAACGTCCAGCGACTGAACCCACAGGAAAGCTGCCAGCATGGAAAGCTGTACCTGGTTTTCACTGTCTCTTGGAACTACATTCGCTGCTAGACAGATATTCGCTTTCCACAAAAGCTTTCGTTGGTACAGGGGCAACACAGTGTATTTCTCTCTCGCATTGCCCGGCTGACAAATTCGAAACGTCCAGCGATTGCGCCCACAGGAAAGCTGCCAGTACGGAAAGCTGTAGCTGGTTTTCACTGTCTCTTGGAACTACATTCGCTGCTAGACAGACATTCGCTTTCTGCAAAACCTTGCCTTCGTAAAGAGGTAACACTGTGTATTCCTCTCTCGCAGAGCCCGGCTGCCAAATTCGAAACGTCCAGCGATTGCGCCCACAGGAAAGCTGCCAGCACGGAAAGCTGTAGCTGGTTTTCACTGCCCCTTGGAACTGCATTCGCTGATAGACAGACATTCGCTTTCTACAAAAGCTTTCATTGGTAAAGGTGCAAGACTGTGTATTTCTCTCTCGCAGAGCCCGGTTGCCAAATTTGAAACGTCCAGCGATTGCGCCCACAGGAAAGCTGCCAGCACGGAAAGCTGTAGCTGGTTTTCACTGCCCCTTGGAACTGCATTCGCTGATAGACAGACATTCGCTTTCTACAAAAGCTTTCGTTGCTACAGGGGCAACATTTTTGTATTTCTCTCTCGCAGAGCCCGGTTGCCAAATTCGAAACGTCCAGCGATTGCGCCCACAGGAAAGCTGCCAGCACGGAAAGCTGTAGCTGGTTTTCACTGCCCCTTGGAACTGCATTCGCTGATAGACAGACATTCGCTTTCTACAAAAGCTTTCGTTGGTAAAGGGGCAACACTGTGTATTTCTCTCTCGCAGAGCCCGGTTCCCAAATTCGAAACGTCCAGCGATTGCGCCCACAGGAAAGCTGCCAGCACGGAAAGCTGTAGCTGGTTTTCACTGCCCCTTGGAACTGCATTCGCTGATAGACAGACATTCGCTTTCTACAAAAGCTTTCGTTCGTAAAGGGGCAACACTGTGTATTTCTCTCTCGCAGAGCCCGGTTGCCAAATTCGAAACGTCCAGCGATTTGGCCCACAGGAAAGATGCCAGCACGGAAAGCTGTAGCTGGTTTTCACTGCCCCTTGGAACTACATTCGCTGCTAGACAGATATTCGCTTTCCACAAAAGCTTTCGTTGGTACAGGGGCAACACAGTGTATTTCTCTCTCGCATTGCCCGGCTGACAAATTCGAAACGTCCAGCGATTGCGCCCACAGGAAAGCTGCCAGTACGGAAAGCTGTAGCTGGTTTTCACTGTCTCTTGGAACTACATTCGCTGCTAGACAGACATTCGCTTTCTGCAAAACCTTGCCTTCGTAAAGAGGTAACACTGTGTATTTCTCTCTCGCAGAGCCCGGCTGCCAAATTCGAAACGTCCAGCGATTGCGCCCACAGGAAAGCTGCCAGCACGGAAAGCTGTAGCTGGTTTTCACTGCCCCTTGGAACTGCATTCGCTGATAGACAGTCATTCGCTTTCTACAAAAGCTTTCATTGGTAAAGGTGCAAGACTGTGTATTTCTCTGTCGCAGAGCCCGGTTGCCAAATTCGAAACGTCCAGCGATTGCGCCCACAGGAAAGCTGCCAGCACGGAAAGCTGTAGCTGGTTTTCACTGCCCCTTGGAACTGCATTCGCTGATAGACAGACATTCGCTTTCTACAAAAGCTTTCGTTGGTAAAGGGGCAACACTGTGTATTTCTCTCTCGCAGAGCCCGGTTGCCAAATTCGAAACGTCCAGCGATTGCGCCCACAGGAAAGCTGCCAGCACGGAAAGCTGTAGCTGGTTTTCACTGCCCCTTGGAACTGCATTCGCTGATAGACAGACATTCGCTTTCTGCAAAACCTTGCCTTCGTAAAGGGGCAACAATGTGTATTTCTCTCTCGCAGAGCCCGGCTGCCAAATTCGAAACGTCCAGCGATTGCGCCCACAGGAAAGCTGCCAGCACGGAAAGCTGTAGCTGGTTTTCACTGCCCCTTGGAACTACATTCGCTGCTAGACAGACATTCGCTTTCTGCAAAACCTTGCCTTCGTAAAGGGGCAACACTCTGTATTTTTCTCTCACAGAGCCCTGTTGCCAAATTTGAAACGTCCAGCGATTGCGCCCACAGGAAAGCTGCCAGCACGGAAAGCTGTAGCTGGTTTTCACTGCCCCTTGGAACTGCATTCGCTGATAGACAGACATTCGCTTTCTACAAAAGCTTTCATTGGTAAAGGTGCAAGACTGTGTATTTCTCTCTCGCAGAGCCCGGTTGCCAAATTTGAAACGTCCAGCGATTGCGCCCACAGGAAAGCTGCCAGCACGGAAAGCTGTAGCTGGTTTTCACTGCCCCTTGGAACTGCATTCGCTGATAGACAGACATTCGCTTTCTACAAAAGCTTTCGTTGCTACAGGGGCAACATTTTTGTATTTCTCTCTCGCAGAGCCCGGTTGCCAAATTCGAAACGTCCAGCGATTGCGCCCACAGGAAAGCTGCCAGCACGGAAAGCTGTAGCTGGTTTTCACTGCCCCTTGGAACTGCATTCGCTGATAGACAGACATTCGCTTTCTACAAAAGCTTTCGTTGGTAAAGGGGCAACACTGTGTATTTCTCTCTCGCAGAGCCCGGTTGCCAAATTCGAAACGTCCAGCGATTGCGCCCACAGGAAAGCTGCCAGCACGGAAAGCTGTAGCTGGTTTTCACTGCCCCTTGGAACTGCATTCGCTGATAGACAGACATTCGCTTTCTGCAAAACCTTGCCTTCGTAAAGGGGCAACACTGTGTATTTCTCTCTCGCAGAGCCCGGTTGCCAAATACGAAACGTCCAGCGATTGCGCCCACAGGAAAGCTGCCAGCACGGAAAGCTGTAGCTGGTTTTCACTGCCCCTTGGAACTGCATTCGCTGATAGACAGACATTCGCTTTCTACAAAAGCTTTCGTTCGTAAAGGGGCAACACTGTGTATTTCTCTCTCGCAGAGCCCGGTTGCCAAATTCGAAACGTCCAGCGATTTGGCCCACAGGAAAGATGCCAGCACGGAAAGCTGTAGCTGGTTTTCACTGCCCCTTGGAACTACATTCGCTGCTAGACAGATATTCGCTTTCCACAAAAGCTTTCGTTGGTACAGGGGCAACACAGTGTATTTCTCTCTCGCATTGCCCGGCTAACAAATTCGAAACGTCCAG
This sequence comes from Mycteria americana, assembly GCF_035582795.1. Classification (NCBI taxonomy): domain Eukaryota; kingdom Metazoa; phylum Chordata; class Aves; order Ciconiiformes; family Ciconiidae; genus Mycteria; species Mycteria americana. The sequence goes on from NC_134372.1 coordinate 23,384,010, forward strand.
CGATTGCGCCCACAGGAAAGCTGCCAGTACGGAAAGCTGTAGCTGGTTTTCACTGTCTCTTGGAACTACATTCGCTGCTAGACAGACATTCGCTTTCTGCAAAACCTTGCCTTCGTAAAGAGGTAACACTGTGTATTCCTCTCTCGCAGAGCCCGGCTGCCAAATTCGAAACGTCCAGCGATTGCGCCCACAGGAAAGCTGCCAGCACGGAAAGCTGTAGCTGGTTTTCACTGCCCCTTGGAACTGCATTCGCTGATAGACAGTCATTCGCTTTCTACAAAAGCTTTCATTGGTAAAGGTGCAAGACTGTGTATTTCTCTCTCGCAGAGCCCGGTTGCCAAATTCGAAACGTCCAGCGATTGCGCCCACAGGAAAGCTGCCAGCACGGAAAGCTGTAGCTGGTTTTCACTGCCCCTTGGAACTGCATTCGCTGATAGACAGACATTCGCTTTCTACAAAAGCTTTCGTTGGTAAAGGGGCAACACTTTGTATTTCTCTCTCGCAGAGCCCGGTTGCCAAATTCGAAACGTCCAGCGATTGTGCCCACAGGAAAGCTGCCAGCACGGAAAGCTGTAGCTGGTTTTCACTGCCCCTTGGAACTACATTCGCTGCTAGACAGACATTCGCTTTCTGGAAAACCTTGCCTTCGTAAAGGCGCAACACTGTGTATTTCTCTCTCGCAGAGCCCGGTTGCCAAATTCGAAACGTCCAGCGACTGAACCCACAGGAAAGCTGCCAGCACAGAAAGCTGTAGCTGGTTTTCACTGTCTCTTGGAACTGCATTCGCTGATAGACAGACATTCGCTTTCTACAAAAGCTTTCGTTGGTAAAGGGGCAACACTGTGTATTTCTCTCTCGCAGAGCCCGGTTGCCAAATTCGAAACGTCCAGCGATTGCGCCCACAGGAAAGCTGCCAGCACGGAAAGCTGTAGCTGGTTTTCACTGCCCCTTGGAACTGCATTCGCTGATAGACAGACATTCGCTTTCTACAAAAGCTTTCATTGGTAAAGGTGCAAGACTGTGTATTTCTCTCTCGCAGAGCCCGGTTGCCAAATTCGAAACGTCCAGCGATTGCGCCCACAGGAAAGCTGCCAGCACGGAAAGCTGTAGCTGGTTTTCACTGCCCCTTGGAACTGCATTCGCTGATAGACAGACATTCGCTTTCTACAAAAGCTTTCGTTGGTAAAGGGGCAACACTTTGTATTTCTCTCTCGCAGAGCCCGGTTGCCAAATTCGAAACGTCCAGCGACTGAACCCACAGGAAAGCTGCCAGCATGGAAAGCTGTACCTGGTTTTCACTGTCTCTTGGAACTACATTCGCTGCTAGACAGATATTCGCTTTCCACAAAAGCTTTCGTTGGTACAGGGGCAACACAGTGTATTTCTCTCTCGCATTGCCCGGCTGACAAATTCGAAACGTCCAGCGATTGCGCCCACAGGAAAGCTGCCAGTACGGAAAGCTGTAGCTGGTTTTCACTGTCTCTTGGAACTACATTCGCTGCTAGACAGACATTCGCTTTCTGCAAAACCTTGCCTTCGTAAAGAGGTAACACTGTGTATTCCTCTCTCGCAGAGCCCGGCTGCCAAATTCGAAACGTCCAGCGATTGCGCCCACAGGAAAGCTGCCAGCACGGAAAGCTGTAGCTGGTTTTCACTGCCCCTTGGAACTGCATTCGCTGATAGACAGACATTCGCTTTCTACAAAAGCTTTCATTGGTAAAGGTGCAAGACTGTGTATTTCTCTCTCGCAGAGCCCGGTTGCCAAATTTGAAACGTCCAGCGATTGCGCCCACAGGAAAGCTGCCAGCACGGAAAGCTGTAGCTGGTTTTCACTGCCCCTTGGAACTGCATTCGCTGATAGACAGACATTCGCTTTCTACAAAAGCTTTCGTTGCTACAGGGGCAACATTTTTGTATTTCTCTCTCGCAGAGCCCGGTTGCCAAATTCGAAACGTCCAGCGATTGCGCCCACAGGAAAGCTGCCAGCACGGAAAGCTGTAGCTGGTTTTCACTGCCCCTTGGAACTGCATTCGCTGATAGACAGACATTCGCTTTCTACAAAAGCTTTCGTTGGTAAAGGGGCAACACTGTGTATTTCTCTCTCGCAGAGCCCGGTTCCCAAATTCGAAACGTCCAGCGATTGCGCCCACAGGAAAGCTGCCAGCACGGAAAGCTGTAGCTGGTTTTCACTGCCCCTTGGAACTGCATTCGCTGATAGACAGACATTCGCTTTCTACAAAAGCTTTCGTTCGTAAAGGGGCAACACTGTGTATTTCTCTCTCGCAGAGCCCGGTTGCCAAATTCGAAACGTCCAGCGATTTGGCCCACAGGAAAGATGCCAGCACGGAAAGCTGTAGCTGGTTTTCACTGCCCCTTGGAACTACATTCGCTGCTAGACAGATATTCGCTTTCCACAAAAGCTTTCGTTGGTACAGGGGCAACACAGTGTATTTCTCTCTCGCATTGCCCGGCTGACAAATTCGAAACGTCCAGCGATTGCGCCCACAGGAAAGCTGCCAGTACGGAAAGCTGTAGCTGGTTTTCACTGTCTCTTGGAACTACATTCGCTGCTAGACAGACATTCGCTTTCTGCAAAACCTTGCCTTCGTAAAGAGGTAACACTGTGTATTTCTCTCTCGCAGAGCCCGGCTGCCAAATTCGAAACGTCCAGCGATTGCGCCCACAGGAAAGCTGCCAGCACGGAAAGCTGTAGCTGGTTTTCACTGCCCCTTGGAACTGCATTCGCTGATAGACAGTCATTCGCTTTCTACAAAAGCTTTCATTGGTAAAGGTGCAAGACTGTGTATTTCTCTCTCGCAGAGCCCGGTTGCCAAATTCGAAACGTCCAGCGATTGCGCCCACAGGAAAGCTGCCAGCACGGAAAGCTGTAGCTGGTTTTCACTGCCCCTTGGAACTGCATTCGCTGATAGACAGACATTCGCTTTCTACAAAAGCTTTCGTTGGTAAAGGGGCAACACTTTGTATTTCTCTCTCGCAGAGCCCGGTTGCCAAATTCGAAACGTCCAGCGATTGTGCCCACAGGAAAGCTGCCAGCACGGAAAGCTGTAGCTGGTTTTCACTGCCCCTTGGAACTACATTCGCTGCTAGACAGACATTCGCTTTCTGGAAAACCTTGCCTTCGTAAAGGCGCAACACTGTGTATTTCTCTCTCGCAGAGCCCGGTTGCCAAATTCGAAACGTCCAGCGACTGAACCCACAGGAAAGCTGCCAGCACAGAAAGCTGTAGCTGGTTTTCACTGTCTCTTGGAACTGCATTTGCTGATAGACAGACATTCGCTTTCTACAAAAGCTTTCGTTGGTAAAGGGGCAACACTGTGTATTTCTCTCTCGCAGAGCCCGGTTGCCAAATTCGAAACGTCCAGCGATTGCGCCCACAGGAAAGCTGCCAGCACGGAAAGCTGTAGCTGGTTTTCACTGCCCCTTGGAACTGCATTCGCTGATAGACAGACATTCGCTTTCTACAAAAGCTTTCGTTGGTAAAGGGGCAACACTGTGTATTTCTCTCTCGCAGAGCCCGGTTGCCAAATTCGAAACGTCCAGCGATTGCGCCCACAGGAAAGCTGCCAGCACGGAAAGCTGTAGCTGGTTTTCACTGCCCCTTGGAACTGCATTCGCTGATAGACAGACATTCGCTTTCTGCAAAACCTTGCCTTCGTAAAGGGGCAACACTGTGTATTTCTCTCTCGCAGAACCCGGTTGCCAAATTCGAAACGTCCAGCGATTGCGCCCACAGGAAAGCTGTCAGCACGGAAAGCTGTAGCTGGTTTTCACTGCCCCTTGGAACTGCATTCGCTGATAGAGAGACATTCGCTTTCTGCAAAACCTTGCCTTCGTAAAGGGGCAACAATGTGTATTTCTCTCTCGCAGAGCCCGGTTGCCAAATTTGAAACGTCCAGCGATTGCGCCCACAGGAAAGCTGCCAGCACGGAAAGCTGTAGCTGGTTTTCACTGCCCCTTGGAACTGCATTCGCTGATAGACAGACATTCGCTTTCTACAAAAGCTTTCGTTGCTACAGGGGCAACATTTTTGTATTTCTCTCTCGCAGAGCCCGGTTGCCAAATTCGAAACGTCCAGCGATTGCGCCCACAGGAAAGCTGCCAGCACGGAAAGCTGTAGCTGGTTTTCACTGTCTCTTGGAACTGCATTCGCTGATAGACAGACATTCGCTTTCTACAAAAGCTTTCGTTGGTAAAGGGGCAACACTGTGTATTTCTCTCTCGCAGAGCCCGGTTGCCAAATTCGAAACGTCCAGCGACTGAACCCACAGGAAAGCTGCCAGCACGGAAAGCTGTAGCTGGTTTTCACTGTCTCTTGGAACTGCATTTGCTGATAGACAGACATTCGCTTTCTACAAAAGCTTTCGTTGGTAAAGGGGCAACACTTTGTATTTCTCTCTCGCAGAGCCCGGTTGCCAAATTCGAAACGTCCAGCGATTGCGCCCACAGGAAAGCTGCCAGCACGGAAAGCTGTAGCTGGTTTTCACTGCCCCTTGGAACTACATTCGCTGATAGACAGACATTCGCTTTCTGCAAAACCTTGCCTTCGTAAAGGCGCAACACTGTGTATTTCTCTCTCGCAGAGCCCGGTTGCCAAATTCGAAACGTCCAGCGACTGAACCCACAGGAAAGCTGCCAGCATGGAAAGCTGTACCTGGTTTTCACTGTCTCTTGGAACTACATTCACTGCTAGACAGACATTCGCTTTCTGCAAAACCTTGCCTTCGTAAAGAGGTAACACTGTGTATTCCTCTCTCGCAGAGCCCGGCTGCCAAATTCGAAACGTCCAGCGATTGCGCCCACAGGAAAGCTGCCAGCACGGAAAGCTGTAGCTGGTTTTCACTGCCCCTTGGAACTGCATTCGCTGATAGACAGACATTCGCTTTCTGCAAAACCTTGCCTTCGTAAAGGGGCAAGACTGTGTATTTCTCTCTCGCAGAGCCCGGTTGCCAAATTCGAAACGTCCAGCGATTGCGCCCACAGGAAAGCTGCCAGCATGGAAAGCTGTAGCTGGTTTTCACTGCCCCTTGGAACTGCATTCGGTGATAGACAGACATTCGCTTTCTACAAAAGCTTTCGTTGGTAAAGGGGCAACACTGTGTATTTCTCTCTCGCAGAGCCCGGTTGCCAAATTCGAAACGTCCAGCGATTGCGCCCACAGGAAAGCTGCCAGCACGGAAAGCTGTAGCTGGTTTTCACTGCCCCTTGGAACTGCATTCGCTGATAGAGAGACATTCGCTTTCTGCAAAACCTTGCCTTCGTAAAGGGGCAACAATGTGTATTTCTCTCTCGCAGAGCCCGGCTGCCAAATTCGAAACGTCCAGCGATTGCGCCCACAGGAAAGCTGCCAGCACGGAAAGCTGTAGCTGGTTTTCACTGCCCCTTGGAACTACATTCGCTGCTAGACAGACATTCGCTTTCTGCAAAACCTTGCCTTCGTAAAGGGGCAACACTCTGTATTTTTCTCTCACAGAGACCTGTTGCCAAATTTCAAACGTCCAGCGATTGCGCCCACAGGAAAGCTGCCAGCACGGAAAGCTGTAGCTGGTTTTCACTGTCTCTTGGAACTGCATTTGCTGATAGACAGACATTCGCTTTCTACAAAAGATTTCGTTGGTAAAGGGGCAACACTGTGTACTTCTCTCTTGCAGAGCCCGGTTGCCAAATTCGAAAAGTCCAGCGATTGCGCCCACAGGAAAGCTGCCAGCACGGAAAGCTGTAGCTGGTTTTCACTGCCCCTTGGAACTGCATTCGCTGATAGACAGACATTCGCTTTCTACAAAAGCTTTCGTTGCTACAGGGGCAACATTTTTGTATTTCTCTCTCGCAGAGCCCGGTTGCCAAATTCGAAACGTCCAGCGATTGCGCCCACAGGAAAGCTGCCAGCACGGAAAGCTGTAGCTGGTTTTCACTGCCCCTTGGAACTGCATTCGCTGATAGACAGACATTCGCTTTCTACAAAAGCTTTAGTTGGTAAAGGGGCAACACTGTGTATTTCTCTCTCGCAGAGCCCGGTTCCCAAATTCGAAACATCCAGCGATTGCGCCCACAGGAAAGCTGCCAGCACGGAAAGCTGTAGCTGGTTTTCACTGCCCCTTGGAACTGCATTTGCTGATAGACAGACATTCGCTTTCTGCAAAACCTTGCCTTCGTAAAGGGGCAACACTGTGTATTTCTCTCTCGCAGAGCCCGGTTGCCAAATTCGAAACGTCCAGCGATTGCGCCCACAGGAAAGCTGCCAGCACGGAAAGCTGTAGCTGGTTTTCACTGCCCCTTGGAACTGCATTCGCTGATAGACAGACATTCGCTTTCTACAAAAGCTTTCGTTGGTAAAGGGGCAACACTGTGTATTTCTCTCTCGCAGAGCCCGGTTGCCAAATTCGAAACGTCCAGCGATTTGGCCCACAGGAAAGATGCCAGCACGGAAAGCTGTAGCTGGTTTTCACTGCCCCTTGGAACTGCATTCGCTGCTAGACAGATATTCGCTTTCCACAAAAGCTTTCGTTGGTACAGGGGCAACACAGTGTATTTCTCTCTCGCAGAGCCCGGTTGCCAAATTCGAAACGTCCAGCGATTGCGCCCACAGGAAAGCTGCCAGTACGGAAAGCTGTAGCTGGTTTTCACTGTCTCTTGGAACTACATTCGCTGCTAGACAGACATTCGCTTTCTGCAAAACCTTGCCTTCGTAAAGAGGTAACACTGTGTATTTCTCTCTCGCAGAGCCCGGCTGCCAAATTCGAAACGTCCAGCGATTGCGCCCACAGGAAAGCTGCCAGCACGGAAAGCTGTAGCTGGTTTTCACTGCCCCTTGGAACTGCATTCGCTGATAGACAGACATTCGCTTTCTACAAAAGCTTTCGTTGGTAAAGGGGCAACACTTTGTATTTCTCTCTCGCAGAGCCCGGTTGCCAAATTCGAAACGTCCAGCGATTGCGCCCACAGGAAAGCTGCCAGCACGGAAAGCTGTAGCTGGTTTTCACTGCCCCTTGGAACTACATTCGCTGCTAGACAGACATTCGCTTTCTGCAAAACCTTGCCTTCGTAAAGGCGCAACACTGTGTATTTCTCTCTCGCAGAGCCCGGTTGCCAAATTCGAAACGTCCAGCGACTGAACCCACAGGAAAGCTGCCAGCATGGAAAGCTGTACCTGGTTTTCACTGTCTCTTGGAACTACATTCGCTGCTAGACAGATATTCGCTTTCCACAAAAGCTTTCGTTGGTACAGGGGCAACACAGTGTATTTCTCTCTCGCATTGCCCGGCTGACAAATTCGAAACGTCCAGCGATTGCGCCCACAGGAAAGCTGCCAGGAAGGAAAGCTGTAGCTGGTTTTCACTGTCTCTTGGAACTACATTCGCTGCTAGACAGACATTCGCTTTCTGCAAAACCTTGCCTTCGTAAAGAGGTAACACTGTGTATTCCTCTCTCGCAGAGCCCGGCTGCCAAATTCGAAACGTCCAGCGATTGCGCCCACAGGAAAGCTGCCAGCACGGAAAGCTGTAGCTGGTTTTCACTGCCCCTTGGAACTGCATTCGCTGATAGACAGACATTCGCTTTCTGCAAAACCTTGCCTTCGTAAAGGGGCAAAACTGTGTATTTCTCTCTCGCAGAGCCCGGCTGCCAAATTCGAAACGTCCAGCGATTGCGCCCACAGGAAAGCTGCCAGCATGGAAAGCTGTAGCTGGTTTTCACTGCCCCTTGGAACTGCATTCGCTGATAGACAGACATTCGCTTTCTACAAAAGCTTTCGTTGGTAAAGGGGCAACACTGTGTATTTCTCTCTCGCAGAGCCCGGTTGCCAAATTCGAAACGTCCAGCGATTGCGCCCACAGGAAAGCTGCCAGCACGGAAAGCTGTAGCTGGTTTTCACTGCCCCTTGGAACTGCATTTGCTGCTAGACAGACATTCGCTTTCTGCAAAACCTTGCCTTCGTAAAGGGGCAACACTGTGTATTTCTCTCTCGCAGAACCCGGTTGCCAAATTCGAAACGTCCAGCGATTGCGCCCACAGGAAAGCTGCCAGCACGGAAAGCTGTAGCTGGTTTTCACTGCCCCTTGGAACTGCATTCGCTGATAGAGAGACATTCGCTTTCTGCAAAACCTTGCCTTCGTAAAGGGGCAACAATGTGTATTTCTCTCTCGCAGAGCCCGGTTGCCAAATTTGAAACGTCCAGCGATTGCGCCCACAGGAAAGCTGCCAGCACGGAAAACTGTAGCTGGTTTTCACTGCCCCTTGGAACTGCATTCGGTGATAGACAGACATTCGCTTTCTACAAAAGCTTTCGTTGCTACAGGGGCAACATTTTTGTATTTCTCTCTCGCAGAGCCCGGTTGCCAAATTCGAAACGTCCAGCGATTGCGCCCACAGGAAAGCTGCCAGCACGGAAAGCTGTAGCTGGTTTTCACTGCCCCTTGGAACTGCATTCGCTGCTAGACAGATATTCGCTTTCCACAAAAGCTTTCGTTGGTACAGGGGCAAAACAGTGTATTTCTCTCTCGCATTGCCCGGCTGACAAATTCGAAACGTCCAGCGATTGCGCCCACAGGAAAGCTGCCAGCACGGAAAGCTGTAGCTGGTTTTCACTGCCCCTTGGAACTACATTCGCTGCTAGACAGACATTCGCTTTCTGGAAAACCTTGCCTTCGTAAAGGTGCAAGACTGTGTATTTCTCTCTCGCAGAGCCCGGTTGCCAAATTCGAAACGTCCAGCGATTGCGCCCACAGGAAAGCTGCCAGCACGGAAAGCTGTAGCTGGTTTTCACTGCCCCTTGGAACTGCATTCGCTGATAGACAGACATTCGCTTTCTGCAAAACCTTGCCTTCGTAAAGGCGCAACACTGTGTATTTCTCTCTCGCAGAGCCCGGTTGCCAAATTCGAAACGTCCAGCGATTGCGCCCACAGGAAAGCTGCCAGCACGGAAAGCTGTAGCTGGTTTTCACTGCCCCTTGGAACTACATTGGCTGATAGACAGACATTCGCTTTCTGCAAAACCTTGCCTTCGTAAAGGCGCAACACTGTGTATTTCTCTCTCGCAGAGCCCGGTTGCCAAATTCGAAACGTCCAGCGACTGAACCCACAGGAAAGCTGCCAGCATGGAAAGCTGTACCTGGTTTTCACTGTCTCTTGGAACTACATTCGCTGCTAGACAGATATTCGCTTTCTACAAAAGCTTTCGTTGGTACAGGGGCAACACAGTGTATTTCTCTCTCGCATTGCCCAGCTGACAAATTCGAAACGTCCAGCGATTGCGCCCACAGGAAAGCTGCCAGTACGGAAAGCTGTAGCTGGTTTTCAATGTCTCTTGGAACTACATTCGCTGCTAGACAGACATTCGCTTTCTGCAAAACCTTGCCTTCGTAAAGAGGTAACACTGTGTATTCCTCTCTCGCATTGCCCGGCTGACAAATTCGAAACGTCCAGCGATTGCGCCCACAGGAAAGCTGCCAGCACGGAAAGCTGTAGCTGGTTTTCACTGCCCCTTGGAACTGCATTCGCTGATAGACAGACATTCGCTTTCTGCAAAACCTTGCCTTCGTAAAGGGGCAACACTGTGTATTTCTCTCTCGCAGAGCCCGGTTGCCAAATTCGAAACGTCCAGCGATTGCGCCCACAGGAAAGCTGCCAGCAAGGAAAGCTGTAGCTGGTTTTCACTGCCCCTTGGAACTGCATTCGCTGATAGACAGACATTCGCTTTCTACAAAAGCTTTCGTTGGTAAAGGGGCAACACTGTGTATTTCTCTCTCGCAGAGCCCGGTTGCCAAATTCGAAACGTCCAGCGATTGCGCCCACAGGAAAGCTGCCAGCACGGAAAGCTGTAGCTGGTTTTCACTGCCCCTTGGAACTGCATTCGCTGATAGACAGACATTCGCTTTCTGCAAAACCTTGCCTTCGTAAAGGGGCAACACTGTGTATTTCTCTCTCGCAGAGCCCGGTTGCCAAATTCGAAACGTCCAGCGATTGCGCCCACAGGAAAGCTGCCAGCACGGAAAGCTGTAGCTGGTTTTCACTGCCCCTTGGAACTGCATTCGCTGATAGAGAGACATTCGCTTTCTGCAAAACCTTGCCTTCGTAAAGGGGCAACAATGTGTATTTCTCTCTCGCAGAGCCCGGCTGCCAAATTCGAAACGTCCAGCGATTGCGCCCACAGGAAAGCTGCCAGCACGGAAAGCTGTAGCTGGTTTTCACTGCCCCTTGGAACTACATTCGCTGCTAGACAGACATTCGCTTTCTGCAAAAGCTTGCCTTCGTAAAGGGGCAACACTCTGTATTTTTCTCTCACAGAGCCCTGTTGCCAAATTTGAAACGTCCAGCGATTGCGCCCACAGGAAAGCTGCCAGCACGGAAAGCTGTAGCTGGTTTTCACTGCCCCTTGGAACTGCATTCGCTGATAGACAGACATTCGCTTTCTACAAAAGCTTTCATTGGTAAAGGTGCAAGACTGTGTATTTCTCTCTCGCAGAGCCCGGTTGCCAAATTTGAAACGTCCAGCGATTGCGCCCACAGGAAAGCTGCCAGCACGGAAAGCTGTAGCTGGTTTTCACTGCCCCTTGGAACTGCATTCGCTGATAGACAGACATTCGCTTTCTACAAAAGCTTTCGTTGCTACAGGGGCAACACTGTGTATTTCTCTCTCGCAGAGCCCGGTTGCCAAATTCGAAACGTCCAGCGATTGCGCCCACAGGAAAGCTGCCAGCACGGAAAGCTGTAGCTGGTTTTCACTGCCCCTTGGAACTACATTCGCTGCTAGACAGATATTCGCTTTCCACAAAAGCTTTCGTTGGTACAGGGGCAACACAGTGTATTTCTCTCTCGCATTGCCCGGCTAACAAATTCGAAACGTCCAGCGATTGCGCCCACAGGAAAGCTGCCAGTACGGAAAGCTGTAGCTGGTTTTCACTGTCTCTTGGAACTACATTCGCTGCTAGACAGACATTCGCTTTCTGCAAAACCTTGCCTTCGTAAAGAGGTAACACTGTGTATTTCTCTCTCGCAGAGCCCGGCTGCCAAATTCGAAACGTCCAGCGATTGCGCCCACAGGAAAGCTGCCAGCACGGAAAGCTGTAGCTGGTTTTCACTGCCCCTTGGAACTGCATTCGCTGATAGACAGTCATTCGCTTTCTACAAAAGCTTTCATTGGTAAAGGTGCAAGACTGTGTATTTCTCTCTCGCAGAGCCCGGTTGCCAAATTCGAAACGTCCAGCGATTGCGCCCACAGGAAAGCTGCCAGCACGGAAAGCTGTAGCTGGTTTTCACTGCCCCTTGGAACTGCATTCGCTGATAGACAGACATTCGCTTTCTACAAAAGCTTTCGTTGGTAAAGGGGCAACACTGTGTATTTCTCTCTCGCAGAGCCCGGTTGCCAAATTCGAAACGTCCAGCGATTGTGCCCACAGGAAAGCTGCCAGCACGGAAAGCTGTAGCTGGTTTTCACTGCCCCTTGGAACTACATTCGCTGCTAGACAGATATTCGCTTTCCACAAAAGCTTTCGTTGGTACAGGGGCAACACAGTGTATTTCTCTCTCGCATTGCCCGGCTAACAAATTCGAAACGTCCAGCGATTGCGCCCACAGGAAAGCTGCCAGTACGGAAAGCTGTAGCTGGTTTTCACTGTCTCTTGGAACTACATTCGCTGCTAGACAGACATTCGCTTTCTGCAAAACCTTGCCTTCGTAAAGAGGTAACACTGTGTATTTCTCTCTCGCAGAGCCCGGCTGCCAAATTCGAAACGTCCAGCGATTGCGCCCACAGGAAAGCTGCCAGCACGGAAAGCTGTAGCTGGTTTTCACTGCCCCTTGGAACTGCATTCGCTGATAGACAGACATTCGCTTTCTACAAAAGCTTTCGTTGGTAAAGGGGCAACACTTTGTATTTCTCTCTCGCAGAGCCCGGTTGCCAAATTCGAAACGTCCAGCGATTGTGCCCACAGGAAAGCTGCCAGCACGGAAAGCTGTAGCTGGTTTTCACTGCCCCTTGGAACTACATTCGCTGCTAGACAGACATTCGCTTTCTGGAAAACCTTGCCTTCGTAAAGGCGCAACACTGTGTATTTCTCTCTCGCAGAGCCCGGTTGCCAAATTCGAAACGTCCAGCGACTGAACCCACAAGAAAGCTGCCAGCACAGAAAGCTGTAGCTGGTTTTCACTGTCTCTTGGAACTGCATTTGCTGATAGACAGACATTCGCTTTCTACAAAAGCTTTCGTTGGTAAAGGGGCAACACTGTGTATTTCTCTCTCGCAGAGTCCGGTTGCCAAATTCGAAACGTCCAGCGATTGCGCCCACAGGAAAGCTGCCAGCACGGAAAGCTGTAGCTGGTTTTCACTGCCCCTTGGAACTGCATTCGCTGATAGACAGACATTCGCTTTCTACAAAAGCTTTCATTGGTAAAGGTGCAAGACTGTGTATTTCTCTCTCGCAGAGCCCGGTTGCCAAATTCGAAACGTCCAGCGATTGCGCCCACAGGAAAGCTGCCAGCACGGAAAGCTGTAGCTGGTTTTCACTGCCCCTTGGAACTGCATTCGCTGATAGACAGACATTCGCTTTCTACAAAAGCTTTCGTTGGTAAAGGGGCAACACTTTGTATTTCTCTCTCGCAGAGCCCGGTTGCCAAATTCGAAACGTCCAGCGATTGCGCCCACAGGAAAGCTGCCAGCACGGAAAGCTGTAGCTGGTTTTCACTGCCCCTTGGAACTACATTCGCTGATAGACAGACATTCGCTTTCTGCAAAACCTTGCCTTCGTAAAGGCGCAACACTGTGTATTTCTCTCTCGCAGAGCCCGGTTGCCAAATTCGAAACGTCCAGCGACTGAACCCACAGGAAAGCTGCCAGCATGGAAAGCTGTACCTGGTTTTCACTGTCTCTTGGAACTACATTCGCTGCTAGACAGATATTCGCTTTCCACAAAAGCTTTCGTTGGTACAGGGGCAACACAGTGTATTTCTCTCTCGCATTGCCCGGCTGACAAATTCGAAACGTCCAGCGATTGCGCCCACAGGAAAGCTGCCAGTACGGAAAGCTGTAGCTGGTTTTCACTGTCTCTTGGAACTACATTCGCTGCTAGACAGACATTCGCTTTCTGCAAAACCTTGCCTTCGTAAAGAGGTAACACTGTGTATTCCTCTCTCGCAGAGCCCGGCTGCCAAATTCGAAACGTCCAGCGATTGCGCCCACAGGAAAGCTGCCAGCACGGAAAGCTGTAGCTGGTTTTCACTGCCCCTTGGAACTGCATTCGCTGATAGACAGACATTCGCTTTCTACAAAAGCTTTCATTGGTAAAGGTGCAAGACTGTGTATTTCTCTCTCGCAGAGCCCGGTTGCCAAATTTGAAACGTCCAGCGATTGCGCCCACAGGAAAGCTGCCAGCACGGAAAGCTGTAGCTGGTTTTCACTGCCCCTTGGAACTGCATTCGCTGATAGACAGACATTCGCTTTCTACAAAAGCTTTCGTTGCTACAGGGGCAACATTTTTGTATTTCTCTCTCGCAGAGCCCGGTTGCCAAATTCGAAACGTCCAGCGATTGCGCCCACAGGAAAGCTGCCAGCACGGAAAGCTGTAGCTGGTTTTCACTGCCCCTTGGAACTGCATTCGCTGATAGACAGACATTCGCTTTCTACAAAAGCTTTCGTTCGTAAAGGGGCAACACTGTGTATTTCTCTCTCGCAGAGCCCGGTTGCCAAATTCGAAACGTCCAGCGATTTGGCCCACAGGAAAGATGCCAGCACGGAAAGCTGTAGCTGGTTTTCACTGCCCCTTGGAACTACATTCGCTGCTAGACAGATATTCGCTTTCCACAAAAGCTTTCGTTGGTACAGGGGCAACACACTGTATTTCTCTCTCGCATTGCCCGGCTGACAAATTCGAAACGTCCAGCGATTGCGCCCACAGGAAAGCTGCCAGTACGGAAAGCTGTAGCTGGTTTTCACTGTCTCTTGGAACTACATTCGCTGCTAGACAGACATTCGCTTTCTGCAAAACCTTCCCTTCGTAAAGAGGTAACACTGTGTATTTCTCTCTCGCAGAGCCCGGCTGCCAAATTCGAAACGTCCAGCGATTGCGCCCACAGGAAAGCTGCCAGCACGGAAAGCTGTAGCTGGTTTTCACTGCCCCTTGGAACTGCATTCGCTGATAGACAGACATTCGCTTTCTGCAAAACCTTGCCTTCGTAAAGGGGCAACACTGTGTATTTCTCTCTCGCAGAACCCGGTTGCCAAATTCGAAACGTCCAGCGATTGCGCCCACAGGAAAGCTGTCAGCACGGAAAGCTGTAGCTGGTTTTCACTGCCCCTTGGAACTGCATTCGCTGATAGAGAGACATTCGCTTTCTGCAAAACCTTGCCTTCGTAAAGGGGCAACAATGTGTATTTCTCTCTCGCAGAGCCCGGTTGCCAAATTTGAAACGTCCAGCGATTGCGCCCACAGGAAAGCTGCCAGCACGGAAAGCTGTAGCTGGTTTTCACTGCCCCTTGGAACTGCATTCGCTGATAGACAGACATTCGCTTTCTACAAAAGCTTTCGTTGCTACAGGGGCAACATTTTTGTATTTCTCTCTCGCAGAGCCCGGTTGCCAAATTCGAAACGTCCAGCGATTGCGCCCACAGGAAAGCTGCCAGCACGGAAAGCTGTAGCTGGTTTTCACTGTCTCTTGGAACTGCATTCGCTGATAGACAGACATTCGCTTTCTACAAAAGCTTTCGTTGGTAAAGGGGCAACACTGTGTATTTCTCTCTCGCAGAGCCCGGTTGCCAAATTCGAAACGTCCAGCGACTGAACCCACAGGAAAGCTGCCAGCACGGAAAGCTGTAGCTGGTTTTCACTGTCTCTTGGAACTGCATTTGCTGATAGACAGACATTCGCTTTCTACAAAAGCTTTCGTTGGTAAAGGGGCAACACTGTGTATTTCTCTCTCGCAGAGCCCGGTTGCCAAATTCGAAACGTCCAGCGATTGCGCCCACAGGAAAGCTGCCAGCACGGAAAGCTGTAGCTGGTTTTCACTGCCCCTTGGAACTGCATTCGCTGATAGACAGACATTCGCTTTCTACAAAAGCTTTCGTTGGTAAAGGGGCAACACTTTGTATTTCTCTCTCGCAGAGCCCGGTTGCCAAATTCGAAACGTCCAGCGATTGCGCCCACAGGAAAGCTGCCAGCACGGAAAGCTGTAGCTGGTTTTCACTGCCCCTTGGAACTACATTCGCTGATAGACAGACATTCGCTTTCTGCAAAACCTTGCCTTCGTAAAGGCGCAACACTGTGTATTTCTCTCTCGCAGAGCCCGGTTGCCAAATTCGAAACGTCCAGCGACTGAACCCACAGGAAAGCTGCCAGCATGGAAAGCTGTACCTGGTTTTCACTGTCTCTTGGAACTACATTCGCTGCTAGACAGATATTCGCTTTCCACAAAAGCTTTTGTTGGTACAGGGGCAACACAGTGTATTTCTCTCTTGCATTGCCCGGCTGACAAATTCGAAACGTCCAGCGATTGCGCCCACAGGAAAGCTGCCAGTACGGAAAGCTGTAGCTGGTTTTCACTGTCTCTTGGAACTACATTCGCTGCTAGACAGACATTCGCTTTCTGCAAAACCTTGCCTTCGTAAAGAGGTAACACTGTGTATTCCTCTCTCGCAGAGCCCGGCTGCCAAATTCGAAACGTCCAGCGATTGCGCCCACAGGAAAGCTGCCAGCACGGAAAGCTGTAGCTGGTTTTCACTGCCCCTTGGAACTGCATTCGCTGATAGACAGACATTCGCTTTCTGCAAAACCTTGCCTTCGTAAAGGGGCAAGACTGTGTATTTCTCTCTCGCAGAGCCCGGTTGCCAAATTCGAAACGTCCAGCGATTGCGCCCACAGGAAAGCTGCCAGCATGGAAAGCTGTAGCTGGTTTTCACTGCCCCTTGGAACTGCATTCGGTGATAGACAGACATTCGCTTTCTACAAAAGCTTTCGTTGGTAAAGGGGCAACACTGTGTATTTCTCTCTCGCAGAGCCCGGTTGCCAAATTCGAAACGTCCAGCGATTGCGCCCACAGGAAAGCTGCCAGCACGGAAAGCTGTAGCTGGTTTTCACTGCCCCTTGGAACTGCATTCGCTGATAGAGAGACATTCGCTTTCTGCAAAACCTTGCCTTCGTAAAGGGGCAACAATGTGTATTTCTCTCTCGCAGAGCCCGGCTGCCAAATTCGAAACGTCCAGCGATTGCGCCCACAGGAAAGCTGCCAGCACGGAAAGCTGTAGCTGGTTTTCACTGCCCCTTGGAACTACATTCGCTGCTAGACAGACATTCGCTTTCTGCAAAACCTTGCCTTCGTAAAGGGGCAACACTCTGTATTTTTCTCTCACAGAGACCTGTTGCCAAATTTCAAACGTCCAGCGATTGCGCCCACAGGAAAGCTGCCAGCACGGAAAGCTGTAGCTGGTTTTCACTGTCTCTTGGAACTGCATTTGCTGATAGACAGACATTCGCTTTCTACAAAAGCTTTCGTTGGTAAAGGGGAAACACTGTGTACTTCTCTCTTGCAGAGCCCGGTTGCCAAATTCGAAAAGTCCAGCGATTGCGCCCACAGGAAAGCTGCCAGCACGGAAAGCTGTAGCTGGTTTTCACTGCCCCTTGGAACTGCATTCGCTGCTAGACAGACATTCGCTTTCTACAAAAGCTTTCGTTGCTACAGGGGCAACATTTTTGTATTTCTCTCTCGCAGAGCCCGGTTGCCAAATTCGAAACGTCCAGCGATTGCGCCCACAGGAAAGCTGCCAGCACGGAAAGCTGTAGCTGGTTTTCACTGCCCCTTGGAACTGCATTTGCTGATAGACAGACATTCGCTTTCTGCAAAACCTTGCCTTCGTAAAGGGGCAACACTGTGTATTTCTCTCTCGCAGAGCCCGGTTGCCAAATTCGAAACGTCCAGCGATTGCGCCCACAGGAAAGCTGCCAGCACGGAAAGCTGTAGCTGGTTTTCACTGCCCCTTGGAACTGCATTCGCTGATAGACAGACATTCGCTTTCTACAAAAGCTTTCGTTGGTAAAGGGGCAACACTGTGTATTTCTCTCTCGCAGAGCCCGGTTGCCAAATTCGAAACGTCCAGCGATTTGGCCCACAGGAAAGATGCCAGCACGGAAAGCTGTAGCTGGTTTTCACTGCCCCTTGGAACTGCATTCGCTGCTAGACAGATATTCGCTTTCCACAAAAGCTTTCGTTGGTACAGGGGCAACACAGTGTATTTCTCTCTCGCATTGCCCGGCTGACAAATTCGAAACGTCCAGCGATTGCGCCCACAGGAAAGCTGCCAGTACGGAAAGCTGTAGCTGGTTTTCACTGTCTCTTGGAACTACATTCGCTGCTAGACAGACATTCGCTTTCTGCAAAACCTTGCCTTCGTAAAGAGGTAACATTGTGTATTTCTCTCTCGCAGAGCCCGGCTGCCAAATTCGAAACGTCCAGCGATTGCGCCCACAGGAAAGCTGCCAGCACGGAAAGCTGTAGCTGGTTTTCACTGCCCCTTGGAACTGCATTCGCTGATAGACAGACATTCGCTTTCTACAAAAGCTTTCGTTGGTAAAGGGGCAACACTTTGTATTTCTCTCTCGCAGAGCCCGGTTGCCAAATTCGAAACGTCCAGCGATTGCGCCCACAGGAAAGCTGCCAGCACGGAAAGCTGTAGCTGGTTTTCACTGCCCCTTGGAACTACATTCGCTGCTAGACAGACATTCGCTTTCTGCAAAACCTTGCCTTCGTAAAGGCGCAACACTGTGTATTTCTCTCTCGCAGAGCCCGGTTGCCAAATTCGAAACGTCCAGCGACTGAACCCACAGGAAAGCTGCCAGCATGGAAAGCTGTACCTGGTTTTCACTGTCTCTTGGAACTACATTCGCTGCTAGACAGATATTCGCTTTCCACAAAAGCTTTCGTTGGTACAGGGGCAACACAGTGTATTTCTCTCTCGCATTGCCCGGCTGACAAATTCGAAACGTCCAGCGATTGCGCCCACAGGAAAGCTGCCAGCACGGAAAGCTGTAGCTGGTTTTCACTGCCCCTTGGAACTACATTCGCTGCTAGACAGACATTCGCTTTCTGGAAAACCTTGCCTTCGTAAAGGCGCAACACTGTGTATTTCTCTCTCGCAGAGCCCGGTTGCCAAATTCGAAACGTCCAGCGACTGAACCCACAGGAAAGCTGCCAGCACGGAAAGCTGTAGCTGGTTTTCACTGTCTCTTGGAACTGCATTTGCTGATAGACAGACATTCGCTTTCTACAAAAGCTTTCGTTGGTAAAGGGGCAACACTGTGTATTTCTCTCTCGCAGAGCCCGGTTGCCAAATTCGAAAGGTCCAGCGATTGCGCCCACAGGAAAGCTGCCAGCACGGAAAGCTGTAGCTGGTTTTCACTGCCCCTTGGAACTGCATTCGCTGATAGACAGACATTCGCTTTCTACAAAAGCTTTCATTGGTAAAGGTGCAAGACTGTGTATTTCTCTCTCGCAGAGCCCGGTTGCCAAATTCGAAACGTCCAGCGATTGCGCCCACAGGAAAGCTGCCAGCACGGAAAGCTGTAGCTGGTTTTCACTGCCCCTTGGAACTGCATTCGCTGATAGACAGACATTCGCTTTCTACAAAAGCTTTCGTTGGTAAAGGGGCAACACTTTGTATTTCTCTCTCGCAGAGCTTGGTTGCCAAATTCGAAACGTCCAGCGATTGCGCCCACAGGAAAGCTGCCAGCACGGAAAGCTGTAGCTGGTTTTCACTGCCCCTTGGAACTACATTCGCTGATAGACAGACATTCGCTTTCTGCAAAACCTTGCCTTCGTAAAGGCGCAACACTGTGTATTTCTCTCTCGCAGAGCCCGGTTGCCAAATTCGAAACGTCCAGCGACTGAACCCACAGGAAAGCTGCCAGCATGGAAAGCTGTACCTGGTTTTCACTGTCTCTTGGAACTACATTCGCTGCTAGACAGATATTCGCTTTCCACAAAAGCTTTCGTTGGTACAGGGGCAACACAGTGTATTTCTCTCTCGCATTGCCCGGCTGACAAATTCGAAACGTCCAGCGATTGCGCCCACAGGAAAGCTGCCAGCACGGAAAGCTGTAGCTGGTTTTCACTGCCCCTTGGAACTACATTCGCTGCTAGACAGACATTCGCTTTCTGGAAAACCTTGCCTTCGTAAAGGCGCAACACTGTGTATTTCTCTCTCGCAGAGCCCGGTTGCCAAATTCGAAACGTCCAGCGACTGAACCCACAGGAAAGCTGCCAGCACGGAAAGCTGTAGCTGGTTTTCACTGTCTCTTGGAACTGCATTTGCTGATAGACAGACATTCGCTTTCTACAAAAGCTTTCGTTGGTAAAGGGGCAACACTGTGTATTTCTCTCTCGCAGAGCCCGGTTGCCAAATTCGAAAGGTCCAGCGATTGCGCCCACAGGAAAGCTGCCAGCACGGAAAGCTGTAGCTGGTTTTCACTGCCCCTTGGAACTGCATTCGCTGATAGACAGACATTCGCTTTCTACAAAAGCTTTCATTGGTAAAGGTGCAAGACTGTGTATTTCTCTCTCGCAGAGCCCGGTTGCCAAATTCGAAACGTCCAGCGATTGCGCCCACAGGAAAGCTGCCAGCACGGAAAGCTGTAGCTGGTTTTCACTGCCCCTTGGAACTGCATTCGCTGATAGACAGACATTCGCTTTCTACAAAAGCTTTCGTTGGTAAAGGGGCAACACTGTGTATTTCTCTCTCGCAGAGCTTGGTTGCCAAATTCGAAACGTCCAGCGATTGCGCCCACAGGAAAGCTGCCAGCACGGAAAGCTGTAGCTGGTTTTCACTGCCCCTTGGAACTACATTCGCTGATAGACAGACATTCGCTTTCTGCAAAACCTTGCCTTCGTAAAGGCGCAACACTGTGTATTTCTCTCTCGCAGAGCCCGGTTGCCAAATTCGAAACGTCCAGCGACTGAACCCACAGGAAAGCTGCCAGCATGGAAAGCTGTACCTGGTTTTCACTGTCTCTTGGAACTACATTCGCTGCTAGACAGATATTCGCTTTCCACAAAAGCTTTCGTTGGTACAGGGGCAACACAGTGTATTTCTCTCTTGCATTGCCCGGCTGACAAATTCGAAACGTCCAGCGATTGCGCCCACAGGAAAGCTGCCAGCAAGGAAAGCTGTAGCTGGTTTTCACTGTCTCTTGGAACTACATTCGCTGCTAGACAGACATTCGCTTTCTGCAAAACCTTGCCTTCGTAAAGAGGTAACACTGTGTATTCCTCTCTCGCAGAGCCCGGCTGCCAAATTCGAAACGTCCAGCGATTGCGCCCACAGGAAAGCTGCCAGCACGGAAAGCTGTAGCTGGTTTTCACTGCCCCTTGGAACTGCATTCGCTGCTAGACAGACATTCGCTTTCTGCAAAACCTTGCCTTCGTAAAGGGGCAAGACTGTGTATTTCTCTCTCGCAGAGCCCGGTTGCCAAATTCGAAACGTCCAGCGATTGCGCCCACAGGAAAGCTGCCAGCATGGAAAGCTGTAGCTGGTTTTCACTGCCCCTTGGAACTGCATTCGGTGATAGACAGACATTCGCTTTCTACAAAAGCTTTCGTTGGTAAAGGGGCAACACTGTGTATTTCTCTCTCGCAGAGCCCGGTTGCCAAATTCGAAACGTCCAGCGATTGCGCCCACAGGAAAGCTGCCAGCACGGAAAGCTGTAGCTGGTTTTCACTGCCCCTTGGAACTACATTCGCTGCTAGACAGACATTCGCTTTCTGCAAAACCTTGCCTTCGTAAAGGGGCAACACTCTGTATTTTTCTCTCACAGAGACCTGTTGCCAAATTTGAAACGTCCAGCGATTGCGCCCACAGGAAAGCTGCCAGCACGGAAAGCTGTAGCTGGTTTTCACTGTCTCTTGGAACTGCATTTGCTGATAGACAGACATTCGCTTTCTACAAAAGCTTTCGTTGGTAAAGGGGCAACACTGTGTACTTCTCTCTCGCAGAGCCCGGTTGCCAAATTCGAAAAGTCCAGCGATTGCGCCCACAGGAAAGCTGCCAGCACGGAAAGCTGTAGCTGGTTTTCACTGCCCCTTGGAACTGCATTCGCTGATAGACAGACATTCGCTTTCTACAAAAGCTTTCGTTGCTACAGGGGCAACATTTTTGTATTTCTCTCTCGCAGAGCCCGGTTGCCAAATTCGAAACGTCCAGCGATTGCGCCCACAGGAAAGCTGCCAGCACGGAAAGCTGTAGCTGGTTTTCACTGCCCCTTGGAACTGCATTCGCTGATAGACAGACATTCGCTTTCTACAAAAGCTTTCGTTGGTAAAGGGGCAACACTTTGTATTTCTCTCTCGCAGAGCCCGGTTGCCAAATTCGAAACGTCCAGCGATTGCGCCCACAGGAAAGCTGTCAGCACGGAAAGCTGTAGCTGGTTTTCACTGCCCCTTGGAACTGCATTCGCTGATAGAGAGACATTCGCTTTCTGCAAAACCTTGCCTTCGTAAAGGGGCAACAATGTGTATTTCTCTCTCGCAGAGCCCGGTTGCCAAATTTGAAACGTCCAGCGATTGCGCCCACAGGAAAGCTGCCAGCACGGAAAGCTGTAGCTGGTTTTCACTGCCCCTTGGAACTGCATTCGCTGATAGACAGACATTCGCTTTCTACAAAAGCTTTCGTTGCTACAGGGGCAACATTTTTGTATTTCTCTCTCGCAGAGCCCGGTTGCCAAATTCGAAACGTCCAGCGATTGCGCCCACAGGAAAGCTGCCAGCACGGAAAGCTGTAGCTGGTTTTCACTGTCTCTTGGAACTGCATTTGCTGATAGACAGACATTCGCTTTCTACAAAAGCTTTCGTTGGTAAAGGGGCAACACTGTGTATTTCTCTCTCGCAGAGCCCGGTTGCCAAATTCGAAACGTCCAGCGACTGAACCCACAGGAAAGCTGCCAGCACGGAAAGCTGTAGCTGGTTTTCACTGCCCCTTGGAACTGCATTCGCTGATAGAGAGACATTCGCTTTCTGCAAAACCTTGCCTTCGTAAAGGGGCAACAATGTGTATTTCTCTCTCGCAGAGCCCGGCTGCCAAATTCGAAACGTCCAGCGATTGCGCCCACAGGAAAGCTGCCAGCACGGAAAGCTGTAGCTGGTTTTCACTGCCCCTTGGAACTACATTCGCTGCTAGACAGACATTCGCTTTCTGCAAAACCTTGCCTTCGTAAAGGGGCAACACTCTGTATTTTTCTCTCACAGAGACCTGTTGCCAAATTTCAAACGTCCAGCGATTGCGCCCACAGGAAAGCTGCCAGCACGGAAAGCTGTAGCTGGTTTTCACTGTCTCTTGGAACTGCATTTGCTGATAGACAGACATTCGCTTTCTACAAAAGCTTTCGTTGGTAAAGGGGCAACACTGTGTACTTCTCTCTTGCAGAGCCCGGTTGCCAAATTCGAAACGTCCAGCGATTGCGCCCACAGGAAAGCTGCCAGCACGGAAAGCTGTAGCTGGTTTTCACTGCCCCTTGGAACTACATTCGCTGCTAGACAGACATTCGCTTTCTGCAAAACCTTGCCTTCGTAAAGGGGCAACACTCTGTATTTTTCTCTCACAGAGACCTGTTGCCAAATTTCAAACGTCCAGCGATTGCGCCCACAGGAAAGCTGCCAGCACGGAAAGCTGTAGCTGGTTTTCACTGTCTCTTGGAACTACATTCGCTGCTAGACAGACATTCGCTTTCTGCAAAACCTTGCCTTCGTAAAGAGGTAACACTGTGTATTTCTCTCTCGCAGAGCCCAGCTGCCAAATTCGAAACGTCCAGCGATTGCGCCCACAGGAAAGCTGCCAGCACGGAAAGCTGTAGCTGGTTTTCACTGCCCCTTGGAACTGCATTCGCTGATAGACAGACATTCGCTTTCTACAAAAGCTTTCGTTGGTAAAGGGGCAACACTTTGTATTTCTCTCTCGCAGAGCCCGGTTGCCAAATTCGAAACGTCCAGCGATTGCGCCCACAGGAAAGCTGCCAGCACGGAAAGCTGTAGCTGGTTTTCACTGCCCCTTGGAACTACATTCGCTGCTAGACAGACATTCGCTTTCTGCAAAACCTTGCCTTCGTAAAGGCGCAACACTGTGTATTTCTCTCTCGCAGAGCCCGGTTGCCAAATTCGAAACGTCCAGCGACTGAACCCACAGGAAAGCTGCCAGCATGGAAAGCTGTACCTGGTTTTCACTGTCTCTTGGAACTACATTCGCTGCTAGACAGATATTCGCTTTCCACAATAGCTTTCGTTGGTACAGGGGCAACACAGTGTATTTCTCTCTCGCATTGCCCGGCTGACAAATTCGAAACGTCCAGCGATTGCGCCCACAGGAAAGCTGCCAGGAAGGAAAGCTGTAGCTGGTTTTCACTGTCTCTTGGAACTACATTCGCTGCTAGACAGACATTCGCTTTCTGCAAAACCTTGCCTTCGTAAAGAGGTAACACTGTGTATTCCTCTCTCGCAGAGCCCGGCTGCCAAATTCGAAACGTCCAGCGATTGCGCCCACAGGAAAGCTGCCAGCACGGAAAGCTGTAGCTGGTTTTCACTGCCCCTTGGAACTGCATTCGCTGATAGACAGACATTCGCTTTCTGCAAAACCTTGCCTTCGTAAAGGGGCAAAACTGTGTATTTCTCTCTCGCAGAGCCCGGTTGCCAAATTCGAAACGTCCAGCGATTGCGCCCACAGGAAAGCTGCCAGCATGGAAAGCTGTAGCTGGTTTTCACTGCCCCTTGGAACTGCATTCGCTGATAGACAGACATTCGCTTTCTACAAAAGCTTTCGTTGGTAAAGGGGCAACACTGTGTATTTCTCTCTCGCAGAGCCCGGTTGCCAAATTCGAAACGTCCAGCGATTGCGCCCACAGGAAAGCTGCCAGCACGGAAAGCTGTAGCTGGTTTTCACTGCCCCTTGGAACTGCATTCGCTGATAGACAGACATTCGCTTTCTGCAAAACCTTGCCTTCGTAAAGGGGCAACACTGTGTATTTCTCTCTCGCAGAACCCGGTTGCCAAATTCGAAACGTCCAGCGATTGCGCCCACAGGAAAGCTGCCAGCACGGAAAGCTGTAGCTGGTTTTCACTGCCCCTTGGAACTGCATTCGCTGATAGAGAGACATTCGCTTTCTGCAAAACCTTGCCTTCGTAAAGGGGCAACAATGTGTATTTCTC
Source organism: Mycteria americana (assembly GCF_035582795.1). Classification (NCBI taxonomy): domain Eukaryota; kingdom Metazoa; phylum Chordata; class Aves; order Ciconiiformes; family Ciconiidae; genus Mycteria; species Mycteria americana. The sequence continues at coordinate 23,408,190 of NC_134372.1, forward strand.
TCTCGCAGAGCCCGGTTGCCAAATTTGAAACGTCCAGCGATTGCGCCCACAGGAAAGCTGCCAGCACGGAAAGCTGTAGCTGGTTTTCACTGCCCCTTGGAACTGCATTCGCTGATAGACAGACATTCGCTTTCTACAAAAGCTTTCGTTGCTACAGGGGCAACATTTTTGTATTTCTCTCTCGCAGAGCCCGGTTGCCAAATTCGAAACGTCCAGCGATTGCGCCCACAGGGAAGCTGCCAGCACGGAAAGCTGTAGCTGGTTTTCACTGCCCCTTGGAACTGCATTCGCTGCTAGACAGATATTCGCTTTCCACAAAAGCTTTCGTTGGTACAGGGGCAACACAGTGTATTTCTCTCTCGCATTGCCCGGCTGACAAATTCGAAACGTCCAGCGATTGCGCCCACAGGAAAGCTGCCAGCACGGAAAGCTGTAGCTGGTTTTCACTGCCCCTTGGAACTACATTCGCTGCTAGACAGACATTCGCTTTCTGGAAAACCTTGCCTTCGTAAAGGCGCAACACTGTGTATTTCTCTCTCGCAGAGCCCGGTTGCCAAATTCGAAACGTCCAGCGACTGAACCCACAGGAAAGCTGCCAGCACGGAAAGCTGTAGCTGGTTTTCACTGTCTCTTGGAACTGCATTTGCTGATAGACAGACATTCGCTTTCTACAAAAGCTTTCGTTGGTAAAGGGGCAACACTGTGTATTTCTCTCTCGCAGAGCCCGGTTGCCAAATTCGAAACGTCCAGCGATTGCGCCCACAGGAAAGCTGCCAGCACGGAAAGCTGTAGCTGGTTTTCACTGTCTCTTGGAACTGCATTTGCTGATAGACAGACATTCGCTTTCTACAAAAGCTTTCGTTGGTAAAGGGGCAACACTGTGTACTTCTCTCTTGCAGAGCCCGGTTGCCAAATTCGAAACGTCCAGCGATTGCGCCCACAGGAAAGCTGCCAGCACGGAAAGCTGTAGCTGGTTTTCACTGCCCCTTGGAACTACATTCGCTGCTAGACAGACATTCGCTTTCTGCAAAACCTTGCCTTCGTAAAGGGGCAACACTCTGTATTTTTCTCTCACAGAGACCTGTTGCCAAATTTCAAACGTCCAGCGATTGCGCCCACAGGAAAGCTGCCAGCACGGAAAGCTGTAGCTGGTTTTCACTGCCCCTTGGAACTGCATTCGCTGATAGACAGACATTCGCTTTCTACAAAAGCTTTCGTTGGTAAAGGGGCAACACTGTGTATTTCTCTCTCGCAGAGCCCGGTTGCCAAATTCGAAACGTCCAGCGATTTGGCCCACAGGAAAGATGCCAGCACGGAAAGCTGTAGCTGGTTTTCACTGCCCCTTGGAACTGCATTCGCTGCTAGACAGATATTCGCTTTCCACAAAAGCTTTCGTTGGTACAGGGGCAACACAGTGTATTTCTCTCTCGCATTGCCCGGCTGACAAATTCGAAACGTCCAGCGATTGCGCCCACAGGAAAGCTGCCAGTACGGAAAGCTGTAGCTGGTTTTCACTGTCTCTTGGAACTACATTCGCTGCTAGACAGACATTCGCTTTCTGCAAAACCTTGCCTTCGTAAAGAGGTAACACTGTGTATTTCTCTCTCGCAGAGCCCAGCTGCCAAATTCGAAACGTCCAGCGATTGCGCCCACAGGAAAGCTGCCAGCACGGAAAGCTGTAGCTGGTTTTCACTGCCCCTTGGAACTGCATTCGCTGATAGACAGACATTCGCTTTCTACAAAAGCTTTCGTTGGTAAAGGGGCAACACTTTGTATTTCTCTCTCGCAGAGCCCGGTTGCCAAATTCGAAACGTCCAGCGATTGCGCCCACAGGAAAGCTGCCAGCACGGAAAGCTGTAGCTGGTTTTCACTGCCCCTTGGAACTACATTCGCTGCTAGACAGACATTCGCTTTCTGCAAAACCTTGCCTTCGTAAAGGCGCAACACTGTGTATTTCTCTCTCGCAGAGCCCGGTTGCCAAATTCGAAACGTCCAGCGACTGAACCCACAGGAAAGCTGCCAGCATGGAAAGCTGTACCTGGTTTTCACTGTCTCTTGGAACTACATTCGCTGCTAGACAGATATTCGCTTTCCACAATAGCTTTCGTTGGTACAGGGGCAACACAGTGTATTTCTCTCTCGCATTGCCCGGCTGACAAATTCGAAACGTCCAGCGATTGCGCCCACAGGAAAGCTGCCAGGAAGGAAAGCTGTAGCTGGTTTTCACTGTCTCTTGGAACTACATTCGCTGCTAGACAGACATTCGCTTTCTGCAAAACCTTGCCTTCGTAAAGAGGTAACACTGTGTATTCCTCTCTCGCAGAGCCCGGCTGCCAAATTCGAAACGTCCAGCGATTGCGCCCACAGGAAAGCTGCCAGCACGGAAAGCTGTAGCTGGTTTTCACTGCCCCTTGGAACTGCATTCGCTGATAGACAGACATTCGCTTTCTACAAAAGCTTTCGTTGGTAAAGGGGCAACACTGTGTATTTCTCTCTCGCAGAGCCCGGTTGCCAAATTCGAAACGTCCAGCGATTGCGCCCACAGGAAAGCTGCCAGCACGGAAAGCTGTAGCTGGTTTTCACTGCCCCTTGGAACTGCATTCGCTGATAGACAGACATTCGCTTTCTGCAAAACCTTGCCTTCGTAAAGGGGCAACACTGTGTATTTCTCTCTCGCAGAACCCGGTTGCCAAATTCGAAACGTCCAGCGATTGCGCCCACAGGAAAGCTGCCAGCACGGAAAGCTGTAGCTGGTTTTCACTGCCCCTTGGAACTGCATTCGCTGATAGAGAGACATTCGCTTTCTGCAAAACCTTGCCTTCGTAAAGGGGCAACAATGTGTATTTCTCTCTCGCAGAGCCCGGTTGCCAAATTTGAAACGTCCAGCGATTGCGCCCACAGGAAAGCTGCCAGCACGGAAAGCTGTAGCTGGTTTTCACTGCCCCTTGGAACTGCATTCGCTGATAGACAGACATTCGCTTTCTACAAAAGCTTTCGTTGCTACAGGGGCAACATTTTTGTATTTCTCTCTCGCAGAGCCCGGTTGCCAAATTCGAAACGTCCAGCGATTGCGCCCACAGGGAAGCTGCCAGCACGGAAAGCTGTAGCTGGTTTTCACTGCCCCTTGGAACTGCATTCGCTGCTAGACAGATATTCGCTTTCCACAAAAGCTTTCGTTGGTACAGGGGCAACACAGTGTATTTCTCTCTCGCATTGCCCGGCTGACAAATTCGAAACGTCCAGCGATTGCGCCCACAGGAAAGCTGCCAGCACGGAAAGCTGTAGCTGGTTTTCACTGCCCCTTGGAACTACATTCGCTGCTAGACAGACATTCGCTTTCTGGAAAACCTTGCCTTCGTAAAGGCGCAACACTGTGTATTTCTCTCTCGCAGAGCCCGGTTGCCAAATTCGAAACGTCCAGCGACTGAACCCACAGGAAAGCTGCCAGCACGGAAAGCTGTAGCTGGTTTTCACTGTCTCTTGGAACTGCATTTGCTGATAGACAGACATTCGCTTTCTACAAAAGCTTTCGTTGGTAAAGGGGCAACACTGTGTATTTCTCTCTCGCAGAGCCCGGTTGCCAAATTCGAAACGTCCAGCGATTGCGCCCACAGGAAAGCTGCCAGCACGGAAAGCTGTAGCTGGTTTTCACTGCCCCTTGGAACTGCATTCGCTGATAGACAGACATTCGCTTTCTACAAAAGCTTTCATTGGTAAAGGTGCAAGACTGTGTATTTCTCTCTCGCAGAGCCCGGTTGCCAAATTCGAAACGTCCAGCGATTGCGCCCACAGGAAAGCTGCCAGCACGGAAAGCTGTAGCTGGTTTTCACTGCCCCTTGGAACTGCATTCGCTGATAGACAGACATTCGCTTTCTACAAAAGCTTTCGTTGGTAAAGGGGCAACACTTTGTATTTCTCTCTCGCAGAGCTTGGTTGCCAAATTCGAAACGTCCAGCGATTGCGCCCACAGGAAAGCTGCCAGCACGGAAAGCTGTAGCTGGTTTTCACTGCCCCTTGGAACTACATTCGCTGATAGACAGACATTCGCTTTCTGCAAAACCTTGCCTTCGTAAAGGCGCAACACTGTGTATTTCTCTCTCGCAGAGCCCGGTTGCCAAATTCGAAACGTCCAGCGACTGAACCCACAGGAAAGCTGCCAGCATGGAAAGCTGTACCTGGTTTTCACTGTCTCTTGGAACTACATTCGCTGCTAGACAGATATTCGCTTTCCACAAAAGCTTTCGTTGGTACAGGGGCAACACAGTGTATTTCTCTCTCGCATTGCCCGGCTGACAAATTCGAAACGTCCAGCGATTGCGCCCACAGGAAAGCTGCCAGTACGGAAAGCTGTAGCTGGTTTTCACTGTCTCTTGGAACTACATTCGCTGCTAGACAGACATTCGCTTTCTGCAAAACCTTGCCTTCGTAAAGAGGTAACACTGTGTATTTCTCTCTCGCAGAGCCCAGCTGCCAAATTCGAAACGTCCAGCGATTGCGCCCACAGGAAAGCTGCCAGCACGGAAAGCTGTAGCTGGTTTTCACTGCCCCTTGGAACTGCATTCGCTGATAGACAGACATTCGCTTTCTACAAAAGCTTTCGTTGGTAAAGGGGCAACACTTTGTATTTCTCTCTCGCAGAGCCCGGTTGCCAAATTCGAAACGTCCAGCGATTGCGCCCACAGGAAAGCTGCCAGCACGGAAAGCTGTAGCTGGTTTTCACTGCCCCTTGGAACTACATTCGCTGCTAGACAGACATTCGCTTTCTGCAAAACCTTGCCTTCGTAAAGGCGCAACACTGTGTATTTCTCTCTCGCAGAGCCCGGTTGCCAAATTCGAAACGTCCAGCGACTGAACCCACAGGAAAGCTGCCAGCATGGAAAGCTGTACCTGGTTTTCACTGTCTCTTGGAACTACATTCGCTGCTAGACAGATATTCGCTTTCCACAATAGCTTTCGTTGGTACAGGGGCAACACAGTGTATTTCTCTCTCGCATTGCCCGGCTGACAAATTCGAAACGTCCAGCGATTGCGCCCACAGGAAAGCTGCCAGGAAGGAAAGCTGTAGCTGGTTTTCACTGTCTCTTGGAACTACATTCGCTGCTAGACAGACATTCGCTTTCTGCAAAACCTTGCCTTCGTAAAGAGGTAACACTGTGTATTCCTCTCTCGCAGAGCCCGGCTGCCAAATTCGAAACGTCCAGCGATTGCGCCCACAGGAAAGCTGCCAGCACGGAAAGCTGTAGCTGGTTTTCACTGCCCCTTGGAACTGCATTCGCTGATAGACAGACATTCGCTTTCTACAAAAGCTTTCGTTGGTAAAGGGGCAACAGTGTGTATTTCTCTCTCGCAGAGCCCGGTTGCCAAATTCGAAACGTCCAGCGACTGCGCCCACAGGAAAGCTGCCAGCACGGAAAGCTGTAGCTGGTTTTCACTGCCCCTTGGAACTACATTCGCTGATAGACAGACATTCGCTTTCTGCAAAACCTTGCCTTCGTAAAGGCGCAACACTGTGTATTTCTCTCTCGCAGAGCCCGGTTGCCAAATTCGAAACGTCCAGCGATTGCGCCCACAGGAAAGCTGCCAGCAAGGAAAGCTGTAGCTGGTTTTCACTGTCTCTTGGAACTACATTCGCTGCTAGACAGATATTCGATTTCCACAAAACCTTTCGTTGCTACAGGGGCAACACAGTGTATTTCTCTCTCGCATTGCCCGGCTGACAAATTCGAAACGTCCAGCGATTGCGCCCACAGGAAAGCTGCCAGTACGGAAAGCTGTAGCTGGTTTTCACTGTCTCTTGGAACTACATTCGCTGCTAGACAGACATTCGCTTTCTGCAAAACCTTGCCTTCGTAAAGAGGTAACACTGTGTATTTCTCTCTCGCAGAGCCCGGCTGCCAAATTCGAAACGTCCAGCGATTGCGCCCACAGGATAGCTGCCAGCACGGAAAGCTGTAGCTGGTTTTCACTGCCCCTTGGAACTGCATTCGCTGATAGACAGACATTCGCTTTCTGTAAAACCTTGCCTTCGTAAAGGGGCAACACTGTGTATTTCTCTCTCGCAGAGCCCGGTTGCCAAATTCGAAACGTCCAGCGATTGCGCCCACAGGAAAGCTGCCAGCAAGGAAAGCTGTAGCTGGTTTTCACTGCCCCTTGGAACTGCATTCGCTGATAGACAGACATTCGCTTTCTACAAAAGCTTTCGTTGGTAAAGGGGCAACACTTTGTATTTCTCTCCGCAGAGCCCGGTTGCCAAATTCGAAACGTCCAGCGACTGCGCCCACAGGAAAGCTGCCAGCACGGAAAGCTGTAGCTGGTTTTCACTGCCCCTTGGAACTACATTCGCTGCTAGACAGACATTCGCTTTCTGCAAAACCTTGCCTTCGTAAAGGCGCAACACTGTGTATTTCTCTCTCGCAGAGCCCGGTTGCCAAATTCGAAACGTCCAGCGATTGCGCCCACAGGAAATCTGCCAGCAAGGAAAGCTGTAGCTGGTTTTCACTGTCTCTTGGAACTACATTCGCTGCTAGACAGATATTCGCTTTCCACAAAAGCTTTCGTTGGTACAGGGGCAACACAGTGTATTTCTCTCTCGCATTGCCCGGCTGACAAATTCGAAACGTCCAGCGATTGCGCTCACAGGAAAGCTGCCAGTACGGAAAGCTGTAGCTGGTTTTCACTGTCTCTTGGAACTACATTCGCTGCTAGACAGACATTCGCTTTCTGCAAAACCTTGCCTCCGTAAAGGGGCAACACTGTGTATTTCTCTCTCGCAGAGCCCGGCTGCCAAATTCGAAACGTCCAGCGACTGCGCCCACAGGAAAGCTGCCAGCACGGAAAGCTGTAGCTGGTTTTCACTGCCCCTTGGAACTACATTCGCTGCTAGACAGACATTCGCTTTCTGCAAAACCTTGCCTTCGTAAAGGGGCAACACTGTGTATTTCTCTCTCGCAGAGCCCGGTTGCCAAATTCGAAACGTCCAGCGATTGCGCCCACAGGAAAGCTGCCAGCAAGGAAAGCTGTAGCTGGTTTTCACTGTCTCTTGGAACTACATTCGCTGCTAGACAGATATTCGATTTCCACAAAAGCTTTCGTTGCTACAGGGGCAACACAGTGTATTTCTCTCTCGCATTGCCCGGCTGACAAATTCGAAACGTCCAGCGATTGCGCCCACAGGAAAGCTGCCAGTACGGAAAGCTGTAGCTGGTTTTCACTGTCTCTTGGAACTACATTCGCTGCTAGACAGACATTCGCTTTCTGCAAAACCTTGCCTTCGTAAAGAGGTAACACTGTGTATTTCTCTCTCGCAGAGCCCGGCTGCCAAATTCGAAACGTCCAGCGATTGCGCCCACAGGATAGCTGCCAGCACGGAAAGCTGTAGCTGGTTTTCACTGCCCCTTGGAACTGCATTCGCTGATAGACAGACATTCGCTTTCTGTAAAACCTTGCCTTCGTAAAGGGGCAACACTGTGTATTTCTCTCTCGCAGAGCCCGGTTGCCAAATTCGAAACGTCCAGCGATTGCGCCCACAGGAAAGCTGCCAGCAAGGAAAGCTGTAGCTGGTTTTCACTGCCCCTTGGAACTGCATTCGCTGATAGACAGACATTCGCTTTCTACAAAAGCTTTCGTTGGTAAAGGGGCAACACTTTGTATTTCTCTCCGCAGAGCCCGGTTGCCAAATTCGAAACGTCCAGCGACTGCGCCCACAGGAAAGCTGCCAGCACGGAAAGCTGTAGCTGGTTTTCACTGCCCCTTGGAACTACATTCGCTGCTAGACAGACATTCGCTTTCTGCAAAACCTTGCCTTCGTAAAGGCGCAACACTGTGTATTTCTCTCTCGCAGAGCCCGGTTGCCAAATTCGAAACGTCCAGCGATTGCGCCCACAGGAAATCTGCCAGCAAGGAAAGCTGTAGCTGGTTTTCACTGTCTCTTGGAACTACATTCGCTGCTAGACAGATATTCGCTTTCCACAAAAGCTTTCGTTGGTACAGGGGCAACACAGTGTATTTCTCTCTCGCATTGCCCGGCTGACAAATTCGAAACGTCCAGCGATTGCGCTCACAGGAAAGCTGCCAGTACGGAAAGCTGTAGCTGGTTTTCACTGTCTCTTGGAACTACATTCGCTGCTAGACAGACATTCGCTTTCTGCAAAACCTTGCCTCCGTAAAGGGGCAACACTGTGTATTTCTCTCTCGCAGAGCCCGGCTGCCAAATTCGAAACATCCAGCGATTGCGCCCACAGGAAAGCTGCCAGCACGGAAAGCTGTAGCTGGTTTTCACTGCCCCTTGGAACTGCATTCGCTGATAGACAGACATTCGCTTTCTACAAAAGCTTTCATTGGTAAAGGGGCAACAGTGTGTATTTCTCTCTCGCAGAGCCCGGTTGCCAAATTCGAAACGTCCAGCGACTGCGCCCATAGGAAAGCTGCCAGCACGGAAAGCTGTAGCTGATTTTCACTGCCCCTTGGAACTACATTCGCTGCTAGACAGACATTCGCTTTCCGCAAAACCCTGCCTTCGTAAAGGCGCAATACTGTGTATTTCTCTCTCGCAGAGCCCGGTTGCCAAATTCGAAACGTCCAGCGATTGCGCCCACAGGAAAGCTGCCAGCACGGAAAGCTGTAGCTGGTTTTCACTGTCTCTTGGAACTACATTCGCTGCTACACAGATATTCGCTTTCCACAAAAGCTTTCGTTGGTAAAGGGGCAACACAGTGTATTTCTCTCTCGCATTGCCCGGCTGACAAATTCGAAACGTCCATCGATTGCGCCCACAGGAAAGCTGCCAGCACGGAAAGCTGTAGCTGGTTTTCACTGTCTCTTGGAACTACATTCGCTGCTAGACAGACATTCGCTTTCTGCAAAACCTTGCCTTCGTAAAGAGGTAACACTGTGTATTTCTCTCTCGCAGAGCCCGGCTGCCAAATTCGAAACGTCCAGCGATTGCGCCCACAGGAAAGCTGCCAGCAAGGAAAGCTGTAGCTGGTTTTCACTGCCCCTTGGAACTGCATTCGCTGATAGACAGACATTCGCTTTCTACAAAAGCTTTCGTTGGTAAAGGGGCAACACTTTGTATTTCTCTCTCGCAGAGCCCGGTTGCCAAATTCGAAACGTCCAGCGATTGCGCCCACAGGAAATCTGCCAGCACGGAAAGCTGTAGCTGGTTTTCACTGCCCCTTGGAACTACATTCGCTGCTAGACAGACATTCGCTTTCTGCAAAACCTTGCCTTCGTAAAGGCGCAACACTGTGTATTTCTCTCTCGCAGAGCCCGGTTGCCAAATTCGAAACGTCCAGCGACTGAACCCACAGGAAAGCTGCCAGCATGGAAAGCTGTACCTGGTTTTCACTGTCTCTTGGAACTACATTCGCTGCTAGACAGATATTCGCTTTCCACAAAAGCTTTCGTTGGTACAGGGGCAACACAGTGTATTTCTCTCTCGCATTGCCCGGCTGACAAATTCGAAACGTCCAGCGATTGCGCCCACAGGAAAGCTGCCAGTACGGAAAGCTGTAGCTGGTTTTCACTGTCTCTTGGAACTACATTCGCTGCTAGACAGACATTCGCTTTCTGCAAAACCTTGCCTCCGTAAAGAGGTAACACTGTGTATTCCTCTCTCGCAGAGCCCGGCTGCCAAATTCGAAACGTCCAGCGATTGCGCCCACAGGAAAGCTGCCAGCACGGAAAGCTGTAGCTGGTTTTCACTGCCCCTTGGAACTGCATTCGCTGATAGAGAGACATTCGCTTTCTGCAAAACCTTGCCTTCGTAAAGGGGCAACACTGTGTATTTCTCTCTCGCAGAGCCCGGTTGCCAAATTCGAAACGTCCAGCGATTGCGCCCACAGGAAAGCTGCCAGCAAGGAAAGCTGTAGCTGGTTTTCACTGCCCCTTGGAACTGCATTCGCTGATAGACAGACATTCGCTTTCTACAAAAGCTTTCGTTGGTAAAGGGGCAACACTGTGTATTTCTCTCTCGCAGAGCCCGGTTGCCAAATTCGAAACGTCCAGCGATTGCGCCCACAGGAAAGCTGCCAGCACGGAAAGCTGTAGCTGGTTTTCACTGCCCCTTGGAACTGCATTCGCTGATAGACAGACATTCGCTTTCTGCAAAACCTTGCCTTCGTAAAGGGGCAACAATGTGTATTTCTCTCTCGCAGAGCCCGGCTGCCAAATTCGAAACGTCCAGCGATTGCGCCCACAGGAAAGCTGCCAGCACGGAAAGCTGTAGCTGGTTTTCACTGCCCCTTGGAACTACATTCGCTGCTAGACAGACATTCGCTTTCTGCAAAACCTTGCCTTCGTAAAGGGGCAACACTCTGTATTTTTCTCTCACAGAGACCTGTTGCCAAATTTGAAACGTCCAGCGATTGCGCCCACAGGAAAGCTGCCAGCACGGAAAGCTGTAGCTGGTTTTCACTGTCTCTTGGAACTGCATTTGCTGATAGACAGACATTCGCTTTCTACAAAAGCTTTCGTTGGTAAAGGGGCAACACTGTGTACTTCTCTCTCGCAGAGCCCGGTTGCCAAATTCGAAAAGTCCAGCGATTGCGCCCACAGGAAAGCTGCCAGCACGGAAAGCTGTAGCTGGTTTTCACTGCCCCTTGGAACTGCATTCGCTGATAGACAGACATTCGCTTTCTACAAAAGCTTTCGTTGCTACAGGGGCAACATTTTTGTATTTCTCTCTCGCAGAGCCCGGTTGCCAAATTCGAAACGTCCAGCGATTGCGCCCACAGGAAAGCTGCCAGCACGGAAAGCTGTAGCTGGTTTTCACTGCCCCTTGGAACTGCATTCGCTGATAGACAGACATTCGCTTTCTACAAAAGCTTTCGTTGGTAAAGGGGCAACACTGTGTATTTCTCTCTCGCAGAGCCCGGTTCCCAAATTCGAAACGTCCAGCGATTGCGCCCACAGGAAAGCTGCCAGCACGGAAAGCTGTAGCTGGTTTTCACTGCCCCTTGGAACTGCATTTGCTGATAGACAGACATTCGCTTTCTGCAAAACCTTGCCTTCGTAAAGGGGCAACACTGTGTATTTCTCTCTCGCAGAGCCCGGTTGCCAAATTCGAAACGTCCAGCGATTGCGCCCACAGGAAAGCTGCCAGCACGGAAAGCTGTAGCTGGTTTTCACTGCCCCTTGGAACTGCATTCGCTGATAGACAGACATTCGCTTTCTACAAAAGCTTTCGTTGGTAAAGGGGCAACACTGTGTATTTCTCTCTCGCAGAGCCCGGTTGCCAAATCCGAAACGTCCAGCGATTTGGCCCACAGGAAAGATGCCAGCACGGAAAGCTGTAGCTGGTTTTCACTGCCCCTTGGAACTGCATTCGCTGCTAGACAGATATTCGCTTTCCACAAAAGCTTTCGTTGGTACAGGGGCAACACAGTGTATTTCTCTCTCGCATTGCCCGGCTGACAAATTCGAAACGTCCAGCGATTGCGCCCACAGGAAAGCTGCCAGTACGGAAAGCTGTAGCTGGTTTTCACTGTCTCTTGGAACTACATTCGCTGCTAGACAGACATTCGCTTTCTGCAAAACCTTGCCTTCGTAAAGAGGTAACACTGTGTATTTCTCTCTCGCAGAGCCCGGCTGCCAAATTCGAAACGTCCAGCGATTGCGCCCACAGGAAAGCTGCCAGCAAGGAAAGCTGTAGCTGGTTTTCACTGCCCCTTGGAACTGCATTCGCTGATAGAGAGACATTCGCTTTCTACAAAAGCTTTCATTGGTAAAGGTGCAAGACTGTGTATTTCTGTCTCGCAGAGCCCGGCTGCCAAATTCGAAACGTCCAGCGATTGCGCCCACAGGAAAGCTGCCAGCACGGAAAGCTGTAGCTGGTTTTCACTGCCCCTTGGAACTGCATTCGCTGATAGACAGACATTCGCTTTCTACAAAAGCTTTCGTTGGTAAAGGGGCAACACTTTGTATTTCTCTCTCGCAGAGCCCGGTTGCCAAATTCGAAATGTCCAGCGATTGCGCCCACAGGAAAGCTGCCAGCACGGAAAGCTGTAGCTGGTTTTCACTGCCCCTTGGAACTACATTCGCTGCTAGACAGACATTCGCTTTCTGCAAAACCTTGCCTTCGTAAAGGCGCAACACTGTGTATTTCTCTCTCGCAGAGCCCGGTTGCCAAATTCGAAACGTCCAGCGACTGAACCCACAGGAAAGCTGCCAGCATGGAAAGCTGTACCTGGTTTTCACTGTCTCTTGGAACTACATTCGCTGCTAGACAGATATTCGCTTTCCACAAAAGCTTTCGTTGGTAGAGGGGCAACACAGTGTATTTCTCTCTCGCATTGCCCGGCTGACAAATTCGAAACGTCCAGCGATTGCGCCCACAGGAAAGCTGCCAGTACGGAAAGCTGTAGCTGGTTTTCAATGTCTCTTGGAACTACATTCGCTGCTAGACAGACATTCGCTTTCTGCAAAACCTTGCCTTCGTAAAGAGGTAACACTGTGTATTCCTCTCTCGCAGAGCCCGGCTGCCAAATTCGAAACGTCCAGCGATTGCGCCCACAGGAAAGCTGCCAGCACGGAAAGCTGTAGCTGGTTTTCACTGCCCCTTGGAACTGCATTCGCTGATAGACAGACATTCGCTTTCTGCAAAACCTTGCCTTCGTAAAGGGGCAACACTGTGTATTTCTGTCTCGCAGAGCCCGGTTGCCAAATTCGAAACGTCCAGCGATTGCGCCCACAGGAAAGCTGCCAGCAAGGAAAGCTGTAGCTGGTTTTCACTGTCTCTTGGAACTACATTCGCTGCTAGACAGACATTCGCTTTCTGCAAAACCTTGCCTCCGTAAAGGGGAAACACTGTGTATTTCTCTCTCGCAGAGCCCGGCTGCCAAATTCGAAACGTCCAGCGATTGCGCCCACAGGAAAGCTGCCAGCACGGAAAGCTGTAGCTGGTTTTCACTGCCCCTTGGAACTGCATTCGCTGATAGACAGACATTCGCTTTCTACAAAAGCTTTCGTTGGTAAAGGGGCAACAGTGTGTATTTCTCTCTCGCAGAGCCCGGTTGCCAAATTCGAAACGTCCAGCGACTGCGCCCACAGGAAAACTGCCAGCACGGAAAGCTGTAGCTGGTTTTCACTGCCCCTTGGAACTACATTCGCTGATAGACAGACATTCGCTTTCTGCAAAACCTTGCCTTCGTAAAGGCGCAACACTGTGTATTTCTCTCTCGCAGAGCCCGGTTGCCAAATTCGAAACGTCCAGCGATTGCGCCCACAGGAAAGCTGCCAGCAAGGAAAGCTGTAGCTGGTTTTCACTGTCTCTTGGAACTACATTCGCTGCTAGACAGATATTCGATTTCCACAAAAGCTTTCGTTGCTACAGGGGCAACACAGTGTATTTCTCTCTCGCATTGCCCGGCTGACAAATTCGAAACGTCCAGCGATTGCGCCCACAGGAAAGCTGCCAGTACGGAAAGCTGTAGCTGGTTTTCACTGTCTCTTGGAACTACATTCGCTGCTAGACAGACATTCGCTTTCTGCAAAACCTTGCCTTCGTAAAGAGGTAACACTGTGTATTTCTCTCTCGCAGAGCCCGGCTGCCAAATTCGAAACGTCCAGCGATTGCGCCCACAGGAAAGCTGCCAGCACGGAAAGCTGTAGCTGGTTTTCACTGCCCCTTGGAACTGCATTCGCTGATAGACAGACATTCGCTTTCTGTAAAACCTTGCCTTCGTAAAGGGGCAACACTGTGTATTTCTCTCTCGCAGAGCCCGGCTGCCAAATTCGAAACGTCCAGCGATTGCGCCCACAGGAAAGCTGCCAGCAAGGAAAGCTGTAGCTGGTTTTCACTGCCCCTTGGAACTGCATTCGCTGATAGACAGACATTCGCTTTCTACAAAAGCTTTCGTTGGTAAAGGGGCAACACTTTGTATTTCTCTCCGCAGAGCCCGGTTGCCAAATTCGAAACGTCCAGCGACTGCGCCCACAGGAAAGCTGCCAGCACGGAAAGCTGTAGCTGGTTTTCACTGCCCCTTGGAACTACATTCGCTGCTAGACAGACATTCGCTTTCTGCAAAACCTTGCCTTCGTAAAGGCGCAACACTGTGTATTTCTCTCTCGCAGAGCCCGGTTGCCAAATTCGAAACGTCCAGCAATTGCGCCCACAGGAAATCTGCCAGCAAGGAAAGCTGTAGCTGGTTTTCACTGTCTCTTGGAACTACATTCGCTGCTAGACAAATATTCGCTTTCCACAAAAGCTTTCGTTGGTACAGGGGCAACACAGTGTATTTCTCTCTCGCATTGCCCGGCTGACAAATTCGAAACGTCCAGCGATTGCGCCCACAGGAAAGCTGCCAGTACGGAAAGCTGTAGCTGGTTTTCACTGTCTCTTGGAACTACATTCGCTGCTAGACAGACATTCGCTTTCTGCAAAACCTTGCCTTCGTAAAGAGGTAACACTGTGTATTTCTCTCTCGCAGAGCCCGGCTGCCAAATTCGAAACGTCCAGCGATTGCGCCCACAGGAAAGCTGCCAGCACGGAAAGCTGTAGCTGGTTTTCACTGCCCCTTGGAACTGCATTCGCTGATAGAGAGACATTCGCTTTCTGCAAAACCTTGCCTTCGTAAAGGGGCAACACTGTGTATTTCTCTCTCGCAGAGCCCGGTTGCCAAATTCGAAACGTCCAGCGATTGCGCCCACAGGAAAGCTGCCAGCAAGGAAAGCTGTAGCTGGTTTTCACTGCCCCTTGGAACTGCATTCGCTGATAGACAGACATTCGCTTTCTACAAAAGCTTTCGTTGGTAAAGGGGCAACACTTTGTATTTCTCTCTCGCATTGCCCGGTTGCCAAATTCGAAACGTCCAGCGATTGCGCCCACAGGAAAGCTGCCAGCACGGAAAGCTGTAGCTGGTTTTCACTGCCCCTTGGAACTACATTCGCTGCTAGACAGACATTCGCTTTCTGCAAAACCTTGCCTTCGTAAAGGCGCAACACTGTGTATTTCTCTCTCGCAGAGCCCGGTTGCCAAATTCGAAACGTCCAGCGACTGAACCCACAGGAAAGCTGCCAGCATGAAAAGCTGTACCTGGTTTTCACTGTCTCTTGGAACTACATTCGCTGCTAGACAGATATTCGCTTTCTACAAAAGCTTTCGTTGGTACAGGGGCAACACAATGTATTTCTCTCTCGCATTGCCCGGCTGACAAATTCGAAACGTCCAGCGATTGCGCTCACAGGAAAGCTGCCAGTACGGAAAGCTGTAGCTGGTTTTCACTGTCTCTTGGAACTACATTCGCTGCTAGACAGACATTCGCTTTCTGCAAAACCTTGCCTCCGTAAAGGGGCAACACTGTGTATTTCTCTCTCGCAGAGCCCGGCTGCCAAATTCGAAACGTCCAGCGATTGCGCCCACAGGAAAGCTGCCAGCACGGAAAGCTGTAGCTGGTTTTCACTGCCCCTTGGAACTGCATTCGCTGATAGACAGACATTCGCTTTCTACAAAAGCTTTCGTTGGTAAAGGGGCAACAGTGTGTATTTCTCTCTCGCAGAGCCCGGTTGCCAAATTCGAAACGTCCAGCGACTGCGCCCACAGGAAAGCTGCCAGCACGGAAAGCTTTAGCTGGTTTTCACTGCCCCTTGGAACTACATTCGCTGCTAGACAGACATTCGCTTTCTGCAAAACCTTGCCTTCGTAAAGGCGCAACACTGTGTATTTCTCTCTCGCAGAGCCCGGTTGCCAAATTCGAAACGTCCAGCGACTGAACCCACAGGAAAGCTGCCAGCATGGAAAGCTGTACCTGGTTTTCACTGTCTCTTGGAACTACATTCGCTGCTAGACAGATATTCGCTTTCCACAAAAGCTTTCGTTGGTACAGGGGCAACACAGTGTATTTCTCTCTCGCATTGCCCGGCTGACAAATTCGAAACGTCCAGCGATTGCGCCCACAGGAAAGCTGCCAGCACGGAAAGCTGTAGCTGGTTTTCACTGTCTCTTGGAACTACATTCGCTGCTAGACAGACATTCGCTTTCTGCAAAACCTTGCCTTCGTAAAGAGGTAACACTGTGTATTCCTCTCTCGCAGAGCCCGGCTGCCAAATTCGAAACGTCCAGCGATTGCGCCCACAGGAAAGCTGCCAGCACGGAAAGCTGTAGCTGGTTTTCACTGCCCCTTGGAACTGCATTCGCTGATAGACAGACATTCGCTTTCTACAAAATCTTTTGTTGGTAAAGGGGCAACACTGTGTATTTCTCTCTCGCAGAGCCCGGTTGACAAATTCGAAACGTCCAGCGATTGCGCCCACAGGAAAGCTGCCAGCATGGAAAGCTGTAGCTGGTTTTCACTGCCCCTTGGAACTGCATTCGGTGATAGACAGACATTCGCTTTCTACAAAAGCTTTCGATGGTAAAGGGGCAACACTGTGTATTTCTCTCTCGCAGAGCCCGGTTGCCAAATTCGAAACGTCCAGCGATTGCGCCCACAGGAAAGCTGCCAGCACGGAAAGCTGTAGCTGGTTTTCACTGCCCCTTGGAACTGCATTCACTGATAGACAGACATTCGCTTTCTACAAAAGCTTTCATTGGTACAGGGGCAACACAGTGTATTTCCCTCTCGCAGAGCCCGGCTGACAAATTCGAAACGTCCAGCGATTGCGCCCACAGGAAAGCTGCCAGCACGGAAAGCTGTAGCTGGTTTTCACTGCCCCTTGGAACTGCATTCGCTGATAGACAGACATTCGCTTTCTACAAAAGCTTTCGTTGGTAAAGGGGCAACAGTGTGTATTTCTCTCTCGCAGAGCCCGGTTGCCAAATTCGAAACGTCCAGCGACTGCGCCCACAGGAAAGCTGCCAGCACGGAAAGCTGTAGCTGGTTTTCACTGCCCCTTGGAACTACATTCGCTGATAGACAGACATTCGCTTTCTGCAAAACCTTGCCTTCGTAAAGGCGCAACACTGTGTATTTCTCTCTCGCAGAGCCCGGTTGCCAAATTCGAAACGTCCAGCGATTGCGCCCACAGGAAATCTGCCAGCAAGGAAAGCTGTAGCTGGTTTTCACTGTCTCTTGGAACTACATTCGCTGCTAGACAGATATTCGCTTTCCACAAAAGCTTTCGTTGGTACAGGGGCAACACAGTGTATTTCTCTCTCGCATTGCCCGGCTGACAAATTCGAAACGTCCAGCGATTGCGCCCACAGGAAAGCTGCCAGTACGGAAAGCTGTAGCTGGTTTTCACTGTCTCTTGGAACTACATTCGCTGCTAGACAGACATTCGCTTTCTGCAAAACCTTGCCTTCGTAAAGAGGTAACACTGTGTATTTCTCTCTCGCAGAGCCCGGCTGCCAAATTCGAAACGTCCAGCGATTGTGCCCACAGGAAAGCTGCCAGCACGGAAAGCTGTAGCTGGTTTTCACTGCCCCTTGGAACTGCATTCGCTGATAGACAGACATTCGCTTTCTACAAAAGCTTTCGTTGGTAAAGGGGCAACACTTTGTATTTCTCTCTCGCAGAGCCCGGTTGCCAAATTCGAAACGTCCAGCGATTGCGCCCACAGGAAAGCTGCCAGCACGGAAAGCTGTAGCTGGTTTTCACTGCCCCTTGGAACTGCATTCGCTGATAGACAGACATTCGCTTTCTACAAAATCTTTTGTTGGTAAAGGGGCAACACTGTGTATTTCTCTCTCGCAGAGCCCGGTTGCCAAATTCGAAACGTCCAGCGATTGCGCCCACAGGAAAGCTGCCAGCATGGAAAGCTGTAGCTGGTTTTCACTGCCCCTTGGAACTGCATTCGCTGCTAGACAGACATTCGCTTTCTGCAAAACCTTGCCTTCGTAAAGGGGCAACACTGTGTATTTCTCTCTCGCAGAGCCCGGTTGCAAAATTCGAAACGTCCAGCGATTGCGCCCACAGGAAAGCTGCCAGCACGGAAAGCTGTAGCTGGTTTTCACTGCCCCTTGGAACTGCATTCGCTGATAGAGAGACATTCGCTTTCTGCAAAACCTTGCCTTCGTAAAGGGGCAACAATGTGTATTTCTCTCTCGCAGAGCCCGGTTGCCAAATTCGAAACGTCCAGCGATTGCGCCCACAGGAAAGCTGCCAGCACGGAAAGCTGTAGCTGGTTTTCACTGCCCCTTGGAACTACATTCGCTGCTAGACAGACATTGGCTTTCTGCAAAACCTTGCCTTCGTAAAGGGGCAACACTCTGTATTTTTCTCTCACAGAGCCCTGTTGCCAAATTTGAAACGTCCAGCGATTGCGCCCACAGGAAAGCTGCCAGCACGGAAAGCTGTAGCTGGTTTTCACTGTCTCTTGGAACTGCATTTGCTGATAGACAGACATTCGCTTTCTACAAAAGCATTCGTTGGTAAAGGGGCAACGCTGTGTATTTCTCTCTCGCAGAGCCCGGTTGCCAAATTCGAAACGTCCAGCGATTGCGCCCACAGGAAAGCTGCCAGCACGGAAAGCTGTAGCTGGTTTTCACTGCACCTTGGAACTGCATTCGGTGATAGACAGACATTCGCTTTCTACAAAAGCTTTCATTGGTAAAGGTGCAAGACTGTGTATTTCTCTCTCGCAGAGCCCGGTTGCCAAATTTGAAACGTCCAGCGATTGCGCCCACAGGAAAGCTGCCAGCACGGAAAGCTGTAGCTGGTTTTCACTGCCCATTGGAACTGCATTCGCTGATAGACAGACATTCGCTTTCTACAAAAGGTTTCGTTGGTAAAGGGGCAACACTTTGTATTTCTCTCTCGCAGAGCCCGGTTCCCAAATTCGAAACGTCCAGCGATTGCGCCCACAGGAAAGCTGCCAGCACGGAAAGCTGTAGCTGGTTTTCACTGCCCCTTGGAACTGCATTCGCTGATAGAGAGACATTCGCTTTCTGCAAAACCTTGCCTTCGTAAAGGGGCAACACTGTGTATTTCTCTCTCGCAGAGCCCGGTTGCCAAATTCGAAACGTCCAGCGATTGCGCCCACAGGAAAGCTGCCAGCACGGAAAGCTGTAGCTGGTTTTCACTGCCCCTTGGAACTGCATTCGCTGATATACAGACATTCGCTTTCTACAAAAGCTTTCGTTCGTAAAGGGGCAACACTGTGTATTTCTCTCTCGCAGAGCCCGGTTGCCAAATTCGAAACGTCCAGCGATTTGGCCCACAGGAAAGATGCCAGCACGGAAAGCTGTAGCTGGTTTTCACTGCCCCTTGGAACTGCATTCGCTGATAGACAGACATTCGCTTTCTACAAAAGCTTTTGTTGGTAAAGGGGCAACACTGTGTATTTCTCTCTCGCAGAGCCCGGTTGCCAAATTCGAAACGTCCAGCGATTGCGCCCACAGGAAAGCTGCCAGCACGGAAAGCTGTAGCTGGTTTTCACTGCCCCTTGGAACTGCATTCACTGATAGACAGACATTCGCTTTCTACAAAAGCTTTCGTTGGTACAGGGGCAACACAGTGTATTTCTCTCTCGCAGAGCCCGGCTGACAAATTCGAAACGTCCAGCGATTGCGCCCACAGGAAAGCTGCCAGCAAGGAAAGCTGTAGCTGGTTTTCACTGTCTCTTGGAACTACATTCGCTGCTAGACAGATATTCGCTTTCCACAAAAGCTTTCGTTGGTACAGGGGCAACACAGTGTATTTCTCTCTCGCATTGCCCGGCTGACAAATTCGAAACGTCCAGCGATTGCGCCCACAGGAAAGCTGCCAGTACGGAAAGCTGTAGCTGGTTTTCACTGTCTCTTGGAACTACATTCTCTGCTAGACAGACATTCGCTTTCTGCAAAACCTTGCCTTCGTAAAGAGGTAACACTGTGTATTTCTCTCTCGCAGAGCCCGGCTGCCAAATTCGAAACGTCCAGCGATTGCGCCCACAGGAAAGCTGCCAGCACGGAAAGCTGTAGCTGGTTTTCACTGCCCCTTGGAACTGCATTCGCTGATAGACAGACATTCGCTTTCTACAAAAGCTTTCATTGGTACAGGTGCAACACTGTGTATTTCTCTCTCGCAGAGCCCGGTTGCCAAATTCGAAACGTCCAGCGACTGAACCCACAGTAAAGCTGCCAGCATGGAAAGCTGTACCTGGTTTTCACTGTCTCTTGGAACTACATTCGCTGATAGACAGATATTCGCTTTCCACAAAAGCTTTCGTTGGTACAGGGGCAACACAGTGTATTTCTCTCTCGCAGAGCCCAGTTGCCAAATTCGAAACGTCCAGCGATTGCGCCCACAGGAAAGCTGCCAGCATGGAAAGCTGTAGCTGGTTTTCACTGTCTCTTGGAACTACATTCGCTGCTAGACAGACATTCGCTTTCTGCAAAACCTTGCCTTCGTAAAGAGGTAACACTGTGTATTCCTCTCTCGCAGAGCCCGGCTGCCAAATTCGAAACGTCCAGCGATTGCGCCCACAGGAAAGCTGCCAGCACGGAAAGCTGTAGCTGGTTTTCACTGCCCCTTGGAACTGCATTCGCTGATAGACAGACATTCGCTTTCTACAAAATCTTTTGTTGGTAAAGGGGCAACACTGTGTATTTCTCTCTCGCAGAGCCCGGTTGCCAAATTCGAAACGTCCAGCGATTGCGCCCACAGGAAAGCTGCCAGCATGGAAAGCTGTAGATGGTTTTCACTGCCCCTTGGAACTGCATTCGGTGATAGACAGACATTCGCTTTCTACAAAAGCTTTCGATGGTAAAGGGGCAACACTGTGTATTTCTCTCTCGCAGAGCCCGGTTGCCAAATTCGAAACGTCCAGCGATTGCGCCCACAGGAAAGCTGCCAGCACGGAAAACTGTAGCTGGTTTTCACTGTCTCTTGGAACTACATTCGCTGCTAGACAGACATTCGCTTTCTGCAAAACCTTGCCTTCGTAAAGGGGCAACACTCTGTATTTTTCTCTCACAGAGCCCTGTTGCCAAATTTGAAACGTCCAGCGATTGCGCCCACAGGAAAGCTGCCAGCACGGAAAGCTGTAGCTGGTTTTCACTGTCTCTTGGAACTGCATTTGCTGCTAGACAGACATTCGCTTTCTACAAAAGCTTTCGTTGGTAAAGGGGCAACACTGTGTATTTCTCTCTCGCAGAGCCCGGTTGCCAAATTCGAAACGTCCAGCGATTGCGCCCACAGGAAAGCTGCCAGCACGGAAAGCTGTAGCTGGTTTTCACTGCCCCTTGGAACTGCATTCACTGATAGACAGACATTCGCTTTCTACAAAAGCTTTCGTTGGTAAAGGGGCAACAGTGTGTATTTCTCTCTCGCAGAGCCCGGTTGCCAAATTCGAAACGTCCAGCGACTGCGCCCACAGGAAAGCTGCCAGCACGGAAAGCTGTAGCTGGTTTTCACTGCCCCTTGGAACTACATTCGCTGATAGACAGACATTCGCTTTCTGCAAAACCTTGCCTTCGTAAAGGGGCAAGACTGTGTATTTCTCTCTCGCAGAGCCCGGTTGCCAAATTCGAAACGTCCAGCGACTGAACCCACAGGAAAGCTGCCAGCATGGAAAGCTGTACCTGGTTTTCACTGTCTCTTGGAACTACATTCGCTGCTAGACAGATATTCGCTTTCCACAAAAGCTTTCGTTGGTACAGGGGCAACACAGTGTATTTCTCTCTCGCATTGCCCGGCTGACAAATTCGAAACGTCCAGCGATTGCGCCCACAGGAAAGCTGCCAGCACGGAAAGCTGTAGCTGGTTTTCGCTGTCTCTTGGAACTACATTCGCTGCTAGACAGACATTCGCTTTCTGCAAAACCTTGCCTTCGTAAAGAGGTAACACTGTGTATTCCTCTCTCGCAGAGCCCGGCTGCCAAATTCGAAACGTCCAGCGATTGCGCCCACAGGAAAGCTGCCAGCACGGAAAGCTGTAGCTGGTTTTCACTGCCCCTTGGAACTGCATTCGCTGATAGACAGACATTCGCTTTCTGCAAAACCTTGCCTTCGTAAAGGGGCAACACTTTGTATTTCTCTCTCGCAGAGCCCGGTTGCCAAATTCGAAACGTCCAGCGACTGCGCCCACAAGAAAGCTGCCAGCACGGAAAGCTGTAGCTGGTTTTCACTGCCCCTTGGAGCTGCATTCGCTGATAGAGAGACATTCGCTTTCTGCAAAACCTTGCCTTCGTAAAGGGGCAACACTGTGTATTTCTCTCTCGCAGAGCCCGGTTGCCAAATTCGAAACGTCCAGCGATTGCGCCCACAGGAAAGCTGCCAGCACGGAAAGCTGTAGCTGGTTTTCACTGCCCCTTGGAGCTGCATTCGCTGATAGAGAGACATTCGCTTTCTGCAAAACCTTGCCTTCGTAAAGGGGCAACACTGTGTATTTCTCTCTCGCAGAGCCCGGTTGCCAAATTCGAAACGTCCAGCGATTGCGCCCACAGGAAAGCTGCCAGCACGGAAAGCTGTAGCTGGTTTTCACTGCCCCTTGGAACTGCATTCGCTGATAGACAGACATTCGCTTTCTACAAAAGCTTTTGTTGGTAAAGGGGCAACACTTTGTATTTCTCTCTCGCAGAGCCCGGTTGCCAAATTCGAAACGTCCAGCGATTGCGCCCACAGGAAAGCTGCCAGCACGGAAAGCTGTAGCTGGTTTTCACTGCCCCTTGGAACTACATTCGCTGCTAGACAGACATTCGCTTTCTGCAAAACCTTGCCTTCGTAAAGGCGCAACACTGTGTATTTCTCTCTCGCAGAGCCCGGTTGCCAAATTCGAAACGTCCAGCGACTGAACCCACAGGAAAGCTGCCAGCATGGAAAGCTGTACCTGGTTTTCACTGTCTCTTGGAACTACATTCGCTGCTAGACAGATATTCGCTTTCCACAAAAGCTTTCGTTGGTACAGGGGCAACACAGTGTATTTCTCTCTCGCATTGCCCGGCTGACAAATTCGAAACGTCCAGCGATTGCGCCCACAGGAAAGCTGCCAGCACGGAAAGCTGTAGCTGGTTTTCACTGCCCCTTGGAACTGCATTCGCTGATAGACAGACATTCGCTTTCTGCAAAACCTTGCCTTCGTAAAGGGGCAACACTGTGTATTTCTCTCTCGCAGAGCCCGGTTGCCAAATTCGAAACGTCCAGCGATTGCGCCCACAGGAAAGCTGCCAGCACGGAAAGCTGTAGCTGGTTTTCACTGCCCCTTGGAACTGCATTCGCTGATAGACAGACATTCGCTTTCTGCAAAACCTTGCCTTCGTAAAGGGGCAACAATGTGTATTTCTCTCTCGCAGAGCCCGGTTGCGAAATTCGAAACGTCCAGCGATTGCGCCCACAGGAAAGCTGCCAGCACGGAAAGCTGTAGCTGGTTTTCACTGCCCCTTGGAACTACATTCGCTGCTAGACAGACATTCGCTTTCTGCAAAACCTTGCCTTCGTAAAGGGGCAACACTCTGTATTTTTCTCTCACAGAGCCCTGTTGCCAAATTCGAAACGTCCAGCGATTGCGCCCACAGGAAAGCTGCCAGCACGGAAAGCTGTAGCTGGTTTTCACTGTCTCTTGGAACTGCATTTGCTGATAGACAGACATTCGCTTTCTACAAAAGCTTTCGTTGGTAAAGGGGCAACACTGTGTATTTCTCTCTCGCAGAGCCCGGTTGCCAAATTCGAAACGTCCAGCGATTGCGCCCACAGGAAAGCTGCCAGCACGGAAAGCTGTAGCTGGTTTTCACTGCCCCTTGGAACTGCATTCGCTGATAGAAAGACATTCGCTTTCTACAAAAGCTTTCATTGGTAAAGGTGCAAGACTGTATTTCTCTCTCGCAGAGCCCGGTTGCCAAATTTGAAACGTCCAGCGATTGCGCCCACAGGAAAGCTGCCAGCACGGAAAGCTGTAGCTGGTTTTCACTGCCCCTTGGAACTGCATTCGCTGATAGACAGACATTCGCTTTCTACAAAAGCTTTCGTTGGTAAAGTGGCAACACTTTGTATTTCTCTCTCGCAGAGCCCGGTTGCCAAATTCGAAACGTCCAGCGATTGCGCCCACAGGAAAGCTGCCAGCACGGAAAGCTGTAGCTGGTTTTCACTGCCCCTTGGAACTACATTCGCTGCTGGACAGACATTCGCTTTCTGCAAAACCTTGCCTTCGTAAAGGGGCAACACTGTGTATTTCTCTATCGCAGAGCCCGGCTGCCAAATTCGAAACGTCCAGTATTGCGCCCACAGGAAAGCTGCCAGCACGGAAAGCTGTAGCTGGTTTTCACTGTCTCTTGGAACTGCATTCGCTGATAGACAGACATTCGCTTTCTACAAAAGCTTTCGTTGGTAAAGGGGCAACACTGTGTATTTCTGTCTCGCAGAGCCCAGTTGCCAAATTCGAAACGTCCAGCGATTGCGCCCACAGGAAAGCTGCCAGCACAGAAAGCTGTAGCTGGTTTTCACTGCCCCTTGGAACTGCATTCGCTGATAGACAGACATTCGCTTTCTACAAAAGCTTTCATTGGTAAAGGTGCAAGACTGTGTATTTCTCTCTCGCAGAGCCCGGTTGCCAAATTCGAAACGTCCAGCGATTGCGCACACAGGAAAGCTGCCAGCACGGAAAGCTGTAGCTGGTTTTCACTGTCTCTTGGAACTACATTCGCTGCTACACAGACATTCGCTTTCTGCAAAACCTTGCCTTCGTAAAGGGGCAACACTGTGTATTTCTCTCTCGCAGAGCCCGGTTGCCAAATTCGAAATGTCCAGCGATTGCGCCGACAGGAAAGCTGCCAGCACGGAAAGCTGTAGCTGGTTTTCACTGTCTCTTGGAACTACATTCGCTGCTAGACAGACATTCGCTTTCTACAAAATCGTTTGTTGGTAAAGGGGCAAGACTGTGTATTTCTCTCTCGCAGAGCCCGGTTGCCAAATTCGAAACGTCCAGCGATTGCGCCCACAGGAAAGCTGCCAGCACGGAAAGCTGTAGCTGGTTTTCACTGTCTCTTGGAACTGCATTTGCTGATAGACAGACATTCGCTTTCTACAAAAGCCTTCATTCGTACAGGGGCAACACTGTGTATTTCTCTGTCGCAGAGCCCGGTTGCCAAATTCGAAACGTCCAGCGATTGCGCCCACAGGAAATCTGCCAGCACGGAAAGCTGTAGCTGGTTTTCACTGCCCCTTGGAACTGCATTCTCTGATAGACAGACATTCGCTTTCTACAAACGCTTTCGTTGGTAAAGGGGCAACACTGTGTATTTCTCTCTCGCAGAGCCCGGCTGCCGAATTCGAAACGTCCAGCGATTGCGCCCACAGGAAAGCTGCCAGCACGGAAAGCTGTAGCTGGTTTTCACTGCCCCTTGGAACTGCATTCGCTGATAGACAGACATTCGCTTTCTACAAAAGCTTTCGTTGGTAAAGGGGCAACACTTTGTATTTCTCTCTCGCAGAGCCCGGTTGCCAAATTCGAAACGTCCAGCGATTGCGCCCACAGGAAAGCTGCCAGCTCGGAAAGCTGTAGCTGGTTTTCACTGCCCCTTGGAACTTCATTCGCTGATAGACAGACATTCGCTTTCTGCAAAACCTTGCCTTCGTAAAGAGGTTACACTGTGTATTTCTCTCTCGCAGAGCCCGGCTGCCGAATTCGAAACGTCCAGCGATTGCGCCCACAGGAAAGCTGCCAGCACGGAAAGCTGTAGCTGGTTTTCACTGTCTCTTGGAACTGCATTCGCTGATAGACAGACATTCGCTTTATACAAAAGCTTTCGTTGGTAAAGGGGCAACACTCTGTATTTTTCTCTCGCAGAGCCCGGTTGCCAAATTCGAAACGTCCAGCGATTGTGCCCACAGGAAAGCTGCCAGCACGGAAATTGTAGCTGGTTTTCACTGCCCCTTGGAACTGCATTCGCTGATAGACAGACATTCGCTTTCTACTAAAGCTTTCGTTGGTAAAGGGGCAACACTGTGTATTTCTCTCTCGCAGAGCCCGGTTGCCAAATTCGAAACGTCCAGCGATTGCGCCCACAGGAAAGCTGCCAGCACGGAAAGCTGTAGCTGGTTTTCACTGCCCCTTGGAACTGCATTCGCTGATAGACAGACATTCGCTTTCTACAAAAGCTTTCGTTGGTAAAGGGGCAACACTGTGTATTTCTCTCTCGCAGAGCCCGGCTGACAAATTCGAAACGTCCAGCGATTGCGCCCACAGGAAAGCTGCCAGCACGGAAAGCTGTAGCTGGTTTTCACTGTCTCTTGGAACTACATTCGCTGCTACACAGACATTCGCTTTCTGCAAAACCTTGCCTTCGTAAAGAGGTTACACTGTGTATTTCTCTCTCGCAGAGCCCGGCTGCCGAATTCGAAACGTCCAGCGATTGCGCCCACAGGAAAGCTGCCAGTAAGGAAAGCTGTAGCTGGTTTTCACTGCCCCTTGGAACTGCATTCGCTGAAAGACAGACATTCGCTTTCTGCAAAATCTTGCCTTCGTAAAGAGGTTACACTGTGTATTTCTCTCTCGCAGAGCCCGGCTGCCGAATTCGAAACGTCCAGCGATTGCGCCCACAGGAAAGCTGCCAGCACGGAAAGCTGTAGCTGGTTTTCACTGCCCCTTGGAACTGCATTCGCTGATAGAGAGACATTCGCTTTCTGCAAAACCTTGCCTTCGTAAAGGGGCAACACTCTGTATTTTTCTCTCGCAGAGCCCTGTTGCCAAATTCGAAACGTCCAGCGATTGCGCCCACAGGAAAGCTGCCAGCACGGAAATTGTAGCTGGTTTTCACTGCCCCTTGGAACTGCATTCGCTGATAGACAGACATTCGCTTTCTACAAAAGCTTTCGTTGGTAAAGGGGCAACACTGTGTATTTCTCTCTCGCAGAGCCCGGTTGCCAAATTCGAAACGTCCAGCGATTGCGCCCACAGGAAAGCTGCCAGCACGGAAAGCTGTAGCTGGTTTTCACTGCCCCTTGGAACTGCATTCGCTGATAGACAGACATTCGCTTTCTACAAAAGCTTTCGTTCGTAAAGAGGCAACACTGTGTATTTCTCTCTCGCAGAGCCCGGTTGCCAAATTCGAAACGTCCAGCGATTGCGCCCACAGGAAAGCTGCCAGCACGGAAAGCTGTAGCTGGTTTTCACTGCCCCTTGGAACTGCATTCGCTGATAGACAGACATTCGCTTTCTACTAAAGCTTTCGTTGGTAAAGGGGCAACACTGTGTATTTCTGTCTCGCAGAGCCCGGTTGCCAAATTCGAAACGTCCAGCGATTGCGCCCACAGGAAAGCTGCCAGCACGGAAAGCTGTAGCTGGTTTTCACTGCCCCTTGGAACTGCATTCGCTGATAGACAGACATTTGCTTTTTACAAAAGCTTTCGTTCGTAAAGAGGCAACACTGTGTATTTCTCTCTCGCAGAGCCCGGTTGCCAAATTCGAAACGTCCAGCGATTGCGCCCAGAGGAAAGCTGCCAGCACGGAAAGCTGTAGCTGGTTTTCACTGCCCCTTGGAACTGCATTCGCTGATAGACAGACATTCGCTTTCTACTAAAGCTTTCGTTGGTAAAGGGGCAACACTGTGTATTTCTCTCTCGCAGAGCCCGGCTGACAAATTCGAAACGTCCAGCGATTGCGCCCACAGGAAAGCTGCCAGCACGGAAAGCTGTAGCTGGTTTTCACTGTCTCTTGGAACTACATTCGCTGCTACACAGACATTCGCTTTCTGCAAAACCTTGCCTTCGTAAAGGGGCAACACTGTGTATTTCTCTCTCGCAGAGCCCGGTTACCAAATTCGAAACGTCCAGCGATTGCGCCCACAGGAAAGCTGCCAGTACGGAAAGCTGTAGCTGGTTTTCACTGTCTCTTGGAACTACATTCGCTGCTAGACAGACATTGGCTTTCTGCAAAACCTTGCCTTCGTAAAGAGGTTACACTGTGTATTTCTCTCTCGCAGAGCCCGGCTGCCGAATTCGAAACGTCCAGCGATTGCGCCCACAGGAAAGCTGCCAGCACGGAAAGCTGTAGCTGGTTTTCACTGCCCCTTGGAACTGCATTCGCTGATAGAGAGACATTCGCTTTCTGCAAAACCTTGCCTTCGTAAAGGGGCAACACTCTGTATTTTTCTCTCGCAGAGCCCGGTTGCCAAATTCGAAACGTCCAGCGATTGCGCCCACAGGAAAGCTGCCAGCACGGAAATTGTAGCTGGTTTTCACTGCCCCTTGGAACTGCATTCGCTGATAGACAGACATTCGCTTTCTACAAAATCTTTTGTTGGTAAAGGGGCAAGACTGTGTATTTCCCTCTCGCAGAGCCCGGTTGCCAAATTCGAAACGTCCAGCGATTGCGCCCACAGGAAAGCTGCCAGCACAGAAAGCTGTAGCTGGTTTTCACTGTCTCTTGGAACTGCATTCGCTGATAGACAGACATTCGCTTTCTACAAAAGCTTTCGTTGGTAAAGGGGCAACACTGTGTATTTCTCTCTCGCAGAGCCCGGTTGCCAAATTCGAAACGTCCAGCAATTGCGCCCACAGGAAAGCTGCCAGCACGGAATGCTGTAGCTGGTTTTCACTGTCTCTTGGAACTGCATTCGCTGATAGACAGACATTCGCTTTCTACAAAAGCTTTCGTTGGTAAAGGGGCAACACTGTGTATTTCTCTCTCGCAGAGCCCGGTTGCCAAATTCGAAACGTCCAGCGATTGCGCCCACAGGAAAGCTGCCAGCACGGAAAGCTGTAGCTGGTTTTCACTGCCCCTTGGAACTGCATTCGCTGATAGACAGACATTTGCTTTCTACAAAAGCTTTCGTTCGTAAAGAGGCAACACTGTGTATTTCTCTCTCGCAGAGCCCGGTTGCCAAATTCGAAACGTCCAGCGATTGCGCCCAGAGGAAAGCTGCCAGCACGGAAAGCTGTAGCTGGTTTTCACTGCCCCTTGGAACTGCATTCGCTGATAGACAGACATTCGCTTTCTACAAAAGCTTTCGTTGGTAAAGGGGCAACACTGTGTATTTCTCTCTCGCAGAGCCCGGTTGCCAAATTCGAAACGTCCAGCGATTGCGCCCACAGGAAAGCTGCCAGCACGGAAATTGTAGCTGGTTTTCACTGCCCCTTGGAACTGCATTCGCTGATAGACAGACATTCGCTTTCTACAAAATCTTTTGTTGGTAAAGGGGCAAGACTGTGTATTTCTCTCTCGCAGAGCCCGGTTGCCAAATTCGAAACGTCCAGCGATTGCGCCCACAGGAAAGCTGCCAGCACGGAAAGCTGTAGCTGGTTTTCACTGCCCCTTGGAACTGCATTCGCTGATAGAGAGACATTCGCTTTCTGCAAAACCTTGCCTTCGTAAAGGGGCAACACTCTGTATTTTTCTCTCGCAGAGCCCGGTTGCCAAATTCGAAACGTCCAGCGATTGCGCCCACAGGAAAGCTGCCAGCACGGATATTGTAGCTGGTTTTCACTGCCCCTTGGAACTGCATTCGCTGATAGACAGACATTCGCTTTCTACAAAAGCTTTCGTTGGTAAAGGGGCAACACTGTGTATTTCTCTCTCGCAGAGCCCGGTTGCCAAATTCGAAACGTCCAGCGATTGCGCCCACAGGAAAGCTGCCAGCACGGAAAGCTGTAGCTGGTTTTCACTGCCCCTTGGAACTGCATTCGCTGATAGACAGACATTCGCTTTCTACAAAAGCTTTCGTTGGTAAAGAGGCAACACTGTGTATTTCTCTCTCGCAGAGCCCGGTTGCCAAATTCGAAACGTCCAGCGATTGCGCCCACAGGAAAGCTGCCAGCACGGAAAGCTGTAGCTGGTTTTCACTGCCCCTTGGAACTGCATTCGCTGATAGACAGACATTCGCTTTCTACTAAAGCTTTCGTTGGTAAAGGGGCAACACTGTGTATTTCTGTCTCGCAGAGCCCGGTTGCCAAATTCGAAACGTCCAGCGATTGCGCCCACAGGAAAGCTGCCAGCACGGAAAGCTGTAGCTGGTTTTCACTGCCCCTTGGAACTGCATTCGCTGATAGACAGACATTTGCTTTCTACAAAAGCTTTCGTTCGTAAAGAGGCAACACTGTGTATTTCTCTCTCGCAGAGCCCGGTTGCCAAATTCGAAACGTCCAGCGATTGCGCCCAGAGGAAAGCTGCCAGCACGGAAAGCTGTAGCTGGTTTTCACTGCCCCTTGGAACTGCATTCGCTGATAGACAGACATTCGCTTTCTACAAAAGCTTTCGTTGGTAAAGGGGCAACACTGTGTATTTCTCTCTCGCAGAGCCCGGTTGCCAAATTCGAAACGTCCAGCGATTGCGCCCACAGGAAAGCTGCCAGTACGGAAAGCTGTAGCTGGTTTTCACTGTCTCTTGGAACTACATTCGCTGCTAGACAGACTTTCGCTTTCTGCAAAACCTTGCCTTCGTAAAGAGGTTAAACTGTGTATTTCTCTCTCGCAGAGCCCGGCTGCCGAATTCGAAACGTCCAGCGATTGCGCCCACAGGAAAGCTGCCAGTAAGGAAATCTGTAGCTGGTTTTCACTGCCCCTTGGAACTGCATTCGCTGATAGAGAGACATTCGCTTTCTGCAAAACCTTGCCTTCGTAAAGGGGCAACACTCTGTATTTTTCTCTCGCAGAGCCCGGTTGCCAAATTCGAAACGTCCAGCGATTGCGCCCACAGGAAAGCTGCCAGCACGGAAATTGTAGGTAGTTTTCACTGCCCCTTGGAACTACATTCGCTGCTGGACAGACATTCGCTTTCTGCAAAACCTTGCCTTCGTAAAGGGGCAACACTTTGTATTTCTCTATCGCAGAGCCCGGCTGCCAAATTCGAAACGTCCAGTATTGCGCCCACAGGAAAGCTGCCAGCACGGAAAGCTGTAGCTGGTTTTCACTGCCCCTTGGAACTGCATTCGCTGATAGACAGACATTCGCTTTCTACAAAAGCTTTCATTGGTAAAGGTGCAAGACTGTGTATTTCTCTCTCGCAGAGCCCGGTTGCCAAATTCGAAACGTCCAGCGATTGCGCCCACAGGAAAGCTGCCAGCACGGAAAGCTGTAGCTGGTTTTCACTGTCTCTTGGAACTACATTCGCTGCTACACAGACATTCGCTTTCTGCAAAACCTTGCCTTCGTAAAGGGGCAACACTGTGTATTTCTCTCTCGCAGAGCCCGGCTGCCAAATTCGAAACGTCCAGCGATTGCGCCCACAGGAAAGCTGCCAGCACGGAAAGCTGTAGCTGGTTTTCACTGCCCCTTGGAACTGCATTCGCTGATAGACAGACATTCCCTTTCTACAAAAGCTTTCGTTCGTAAAGGGGCAACACTGTGTATTTCTCTCTCGCAGAGCCCGGTTGCCAAATTCGAAACGTCCAGCGATTGCGCCCAGAGGAAAGCTGCCAGCACGGAAAGCTGTAGCTGGTTTTCACTGTCTCTTGGAACTGCATTCGCTGATAGACAGACATTCGCTTTCTACAAAACCTTTCGTTGGTAAAGGGGCAACACTCTGTATTTTTCTCTCGCAGAGCCCGGTTGCCAAATTCGAAACGTCCAGCGATTGCGCCCACAGGAAAGCTGCCAGCACGGAAAGCTGTAGCTGGTTTTCACTGCCCCTTGGAACTGCATTCGCTGATAGAGAGACATTCGCTTTCTGCAAAACCTTGCCTTCGTAAAGGGGCAACACTCTGTATTTTTCTCTCGCAGAGCCCTGTTGCCAAATTCGAAACGTCCAGCGATTGCGCCCACAGGAAAGCTGCCAGCACGGAAATTGTAGCTGGTTTTCACTGCCCCTTGGAACTGCATTCGCTGATAGACAGACATTCGCTTTCTACAAAAGCTTTCGTTGGTAAAGGGGCAACACTGTGTATTTCTCTCTCGCAGAGCCCGGTTGCCAAATTCGAAACGTCCAGCGATTGCGCCCACAGGAAAGCTGCCAGCACGGAAAGCTGTAGCTGGTTTTCACTGCCCCTTGGAACTGCATTCGCTGATAGACAGACATTCGCTTTCTACAAAAGCTTTCGTTCGTAAAGAGGCAACACTGTGTATTTCTCTCTCGCAGAGCCCGGTTGCCAAATTCGAAACGTCCAGCGATTGCGCCCACAGGAAAGCTGCCAGCACGGAAAGCTGTAGCTGGTTTTCACTGCCCCTTGGAACTGCATTCGCTGATAGACAGACATTCGCTTTCTACTAAAGCTTTCGTTGGTAAAGGGGCAACACTGTGTATTTCTGTCTCGCAGAGCCCGGTTGCCAAATTCGAAACGTCCAGCGATTGCGCCCACAGGAAAGCTGCCAGCACGGAAAGCTGTAGCTGGTTTTCACTGCCCCTTGGAACTGCATTCGCTGATAGACAGACATTTGCTTTTTACAAAAGCTTTCGTTCGTAAAGAGGCAACACTGTGTATTTCTCTCTCGCAGAGCCCGGTTGCCAAATTCGAAACGTCCAGCGATTGCGCCCAGAGGAAAGCTGCCAGCACGGAAAGCTGTAGCTGGTTTTCACTGCCCCTTGGAACTGCATTCGCTGATAGACAGACATTCGCTTTCTACTAAAGCTTTCGTTGGTAAAGGGGCAACACTGTGTATTTCTCTCTCGCAGAGCCCGGCTGACAAATTCGAAACGTCCAGCGATTGCGCCCACAGGAAAGCTGCCAGCACGGAAAGCTGTAGCTGGTTTTCACTGTCTCTTGGAACTACATTCGCTGCTACACAGACATTCGCTTTCTGCAAAACCTTGCCTTCGTAAAGGGGCAACACTGTGTATTTCTCTCTCGCAGAGCCCGGTTACCAAATTCGAAACGTCCAGCGATTGCGCCCACAGGAAAGCTGCCAGTACGGAAAGCTGTAGCTGGTTTTCACTGTCTCTTGGAACTACATTCGCTGCTAGACAGACATTGGCTTTCTGCAAAACCTTGCCTTCGTAAAGAGGTTACACTGTGTATTTCTCTCTCGCAGAGCCCGGCTGCCGAATTCGAAACGTCCAGCGATTGCGCCCACAGGAAAGCTGCCAGCACGGAAAGCTGTAGCTGGTTTTCACTGCCCCTTGGAACTGCATTCGCTGATAGAGAGACATTCGCTTTCTGCAAAACCTTGCCTTCGTAAAGGGGCAACACTCTGTATTTTTCTCTCGCAGAGCCCGGTTGCCAAATTCGAAACGTCCAGCGATTGCGCCCACAGGAAAGCTGCCAGCACGGAAATTGTAGCTGGTTTTCACTGCCCCTTGGAACTGCATTCGCTGATAGACAGACATTCGCTTTCTACAAAATCTTTTGTTGGTAAAGGGGCAAGACTGTGTATTTCCCTCTCGCAGAGCCCGGTTGCCAAATTCGAAACGTCCAGCGATTGCGCCCACAGGAAAGCTGCCAGCACAGAAAGCTGTAGCTGGTTTTCACTGTCTCTTGGAACTGCATTCGCTGATAGACAGACATTCGCTTTCTACAAAAGCTTTCGTTGGTAAAGGGGCAACACTGTGTATTTCTCTCTCGCAGAGCCCGGTTGCCAAATTCGAAACGTCCAGCAATTGCGCCCACAGGAAAGCTGCCAGCACGGAATGCTGTAGCTGGTTTTCACTGTCTCTTGGAACTGCATTCGCTGATAGACAGACATTCGCTTTCTACAAAAGCTTTCGTTGGTAAAGGGGCAACACTGTGTATTTCTCTCTCGCAGAGCCCGGTTGCCAAATTCGAAACGTCCAGCGATTGCGCCCACAGGAAAGCTGCCAGCACGGAAAGCTGTAGCTGGTTTTCACTGCCCCTTGGAACTGCATTCGCTGATAGACAGACATTTGCTTTCTACAAAAGCTTTCGTTCGTAAAGAGGCAACACTGTGTATTTCTCTCTCGCAGAGCCCGGTTGCCAAATTCGAAACGTCCAGCGATTGCGCCCAGAGGAAAGCTGCCAGCACGGAAAGCTGTAGCTGGTTTTCACTGCCCCTTGGAACTGCATTCGCTGATAGACAGACATTCGCTTTCTACAAAAGCTTTCGTTGGTAAAGGGGCAACACTGTGTATTTCTCTCTCGCAGAGCCCGGTTGCCAAATTCGAAACGTCCAGCGATTGCGCCCACAGGAAAGCTGCCAGCACGGAAATTGTAGCTGGTTTTCACTGCCCCTTGGAACTGCATTCGCTGATAGACAGACATTCGCTTTCTACAAAAGCTTTCGTTGGTAAAGGGGCAACACTGTGTATTTCTCTCTCGCAGAGCCCGGTTGCCAAATTCGAAACGTCCAGCGATTGCGCCCACAGGAAAGCTGCCAGCACGGAAAGCTGTAGCTGGTTTTCACTGCCCCTTGGAACTGCATTCGCTGATAGACAGACATTCGCTTTCTACAAAAGCTTTCGTTCGTAAAGAGGCAACACTGTGTATTTCTCTCTCGCAGAGCCCGGTTGCCAAATTCGAAACGTCCAGCGATTGCGCCCACAGGAAAGCTGCCAGCACGGAAAGCTGTAGCTGGTTTTCACTGCCCCTTGGAACTGCATTCGCTGATAGACAGACATTCGCTTTCTACTAAAGCTTTCGTTGGTAAAGGGGCAACACTGTGTATTTCTGTCTCGCAGAGCCCGGTTGCCAAATTCGAAACGTCCAGCGATTGCGCCCACAGGAAAGCTGCCAGCACGGAAAGCTGTAGCTGGTTTTCACTGCCCCTTGGAACTGCATTCGCTGATAGACAGACATTTGCTTTTTACAAAAGCTTTCGTTCGTAAAGAGGCAACACTGTGTATTTCTCTCTCGCAGAGCCCGGTTGCCAAATTCGAAACGTCCAGCGATTGCGCCCAGAGGAAAGCTGCCAGCACGGAAAGCTGTAGCTGGTTTTCACTGCCCCTTGGAACTGCATTCGCTGATAGACAGACATTCGCTTTCTACTAAAGCTTTCGTTGGTAAAGGGGCAACACTGTGTATTTCTCTCTCGCAGAGCCCGGCTGACAAATTCGAAACGTCCAGCGATTGCGCCCACAGGAAAGCTGCCAGCACGGAAAGCTGTAGCTGGTTTTCACTGTCTCTTGGAACTACATTCGCTGCTACACAGACATTCGCTTTCTGCAAAACCTTGCCTTCGTAAAGGGGCAACACTGTGTATTTCTCTCTCGCAGAGCCCGGTTACCAAATTCGAAACGTCCAGCGATTGCGCCCACAGGAAAGCTGCCAGTACGGAAAGCTGTAGCTGGTTTTCACTGTCTCTTGGAACTACATTCGCTGCTAGACAGACATTGGCTTTCTGCAAAACCTTGCCTTCGTAAAGAGGTTACACTGTGTATTTCTCTCTCGCAGAGCCCGGCTGCCGAATTCGAAACGTCCAGCGATTGCGCCCACAGGAAAGCTGCCAGCACGGAAAGCTGTAGCTGGTTTTCACTGCCCCTTGGAACTGCATTCGCTGATAGAGAGACATTCGCTTTCTGCAAAACCTTGCCTTCGTAAAGGGGCAACACTCTGTATTTTTCTCTCGCAGAGCCCGGTTGCCAAATTCGAAACGTCCAGCGATTGCGCCCACAGGAAAGCTGCCAGCACGGAAATTGTAGCTGGTTTTCACTGCCCCTTGGAACTGCATTCGCTGATAGACAGACATTCGCTTTCTACAAAATCTTTTGTTGGTAAAGGGGCAAGACTGTGTATTTCCCTCTCGCAGAGCCCGGTTGCCAAATTCGAAACGTCCAGCGATTGCGCCCACAGGAAAGCTGCCAGCACAGAAAGCTGTAGCTGGTTTTCACTGTCTCTTGGAACTGCATTCGCTGATAGACAGACATTCGCTTTCTACAAAAGCTTTCGTTGGTAAAGGGGCAACACTGTGTATTTCTCTCTCGCAGAGCCCGGTTGCCAAATTCGAAACGTCCAGCAATTGCGCCCACAGGAAAGCTGCCAGCACGGAATGCTGTAGCTGGTTTTCACTGTCTCTTGGAACTGCATTCGCTGATAGACAGACATTCGCTTTCTACAAAAGCTTTCGTTGGTAAAGGGGCAACACTGTGTATTTCTGTCTCGCAGAGCCCGGTTGCCAAATTCGAAACGTCCAGCGATTGCGCCCACAGGAAAGCTGCCAGCACGGAAAGCTGTAGCTGGTTTTCACTGCCCCTTGGAACTGCATTCGCTGATAGACAGACATTTGCTTTCTACAAAAGCTTTCGTTCGTAAAGAGGCAACACTGTGTATTTCTCTCTCGCAGAGCCCGGTTGCCAAATTCGAAACGTCCAGCGATTGCGCCCAGAGGAAAGCTGCCAGCACGGAAAGCTGTAGCTGGTTTTCACTGCCCCTTGGAACTGCATTCGCTGATAGACAGACATTCGCTTTCTACAAAAGCTTTCGTTGGTAAAGGGGCAACACTGTGTATTTCTCTCTCGCAGAGCCCGGTTGCCAAATTCGAAACGTCCAGCGATTGCGCCCACAGGAAAGCTGCCAGCACGGAAATTGTAGCTGGTTTTCACTGCCCCTTGGAACTGCATTCGCTGATAGACAGACATTCGCTTTCTACAAAATCTTTTGTTGGTAAAGGGGCAAGACTGTGTATTTCTCTCTCGCAGAGCCCGGTTGCCAAATTCGAAACGTCCAGCGATTGCGCCCACAGGAAAGCTGCCAGCACGGAAAGCTGTAGCTGGTTTTCACTGCCCCTTGGAACTGCATTCGCTGATAGAGAGACATTCGCTTTCTGCAAAACCTTGCCTTCGTAAAGGGGCAACACTCTGTATTTTTCTCTCGCAGAGCCCGGTTGCCAAATTCGAAACGTCCAGCGATTGCGCCCACAGGAAAGCTGCCAGCACGGAAATTGTAGCTGGTTTTCACTGCCCCTTGGAACTGCATTCGCTGATAGACCGACATTCGCTTTCTACAAAAGCTTTCGTTGGTAAAGGGGCAACACTGTGTATTTCTCTCTCGCAGAGCCCGGTTGCCAAATTCGAAACGTCCAGCGATTGCGCCCACAGGAAAGCTGCCAGCACGGAAAGCTGTAGCTGGTTTTCACTGCCCCTTGGAACTGCATTCGCTGATAGACAGACATTCGCTTTCTACTAAAGCTTTCGTTGGTAAAGGGGCAACACTGTGTATTTCTGTCTCGCAGAGCCCGGTTGCCAAATTCGAAACGTCCAGCGATTGCGCCCACAGGAAAGCTGCCAGCACGGAAAGCTGTAGCTGGTTTTCACTGCCCCTTGGAACTGCATTCGCTGATAGACAGACATTTGCTTTCTACAAAAGCTTTCGTTCGTAAAGAGGCAACACTGTGTATTTCTCTCTCGCAGAGCCCGGTTGCCAAATTCGAAACGTCCAGCGATTGCGCCCAGAGGAAAGCTGCCAGCACGGAAAGCTGTAGCTGGTTTTCACTGCCCCTTGGAACTGCATTCGCTGATAGACAGACATTCGCTTTCTACAAAAGCTTTCGTTGGTAAAGGGGCAACACTGTGTATTTCTCTCTCGCAGAGCCCGGTTGCCAAATTCGAAACGTCCAGCGATTGCGCCCACAGGAAAGCTGCCAGTACGGAAAGCTGTAGCTGGTTTTCACTGTCTCTTGGAACTACATTCGCTGCTAGACAGACTTTCGCTTTCTGCAAAACCTTGCCTTCGTAAAGAGGTTAAACTGTGTATTTCTCTCTCGCAGAGCCCGGCTGCCGAATTCGAAACGTCCAGCGATTGCGCCCACAGGAAAGCTGCCAGTAAGGAAAGCTGTAGCTGGTTTTCACTGCCCCTTGGAACTGCATTCGCTGATAGAGAGACATTCGCTTTCTGCAAAACCTTGCCTTCGTAAAGGGGCAACACTCTGTATTTTTCTCTCGCAGAGCCCGGTTGCCAAATTCGAAACGTCCAGCGATTGCGCCCACAGGAAAGCTGCCAGCACGGAAATTGTAGGTAGTTTTCACTGCCCCTTGGAACTACATTCGCTGCTGGACAGACATTCGCTTTCTGCAAAACCTTGCCTTCGTAAAGGGGCAACACTTTGTATTTCTCTATCGCAGAGCCCGGCTGCCAAATTCGAAACGTCCAGTATTGCGCCCACAGGAAAGCTGCCAGCACGGAAAGCTGTAGCTGGTTTTCACTGCCCCTTGGAACTGCATTCGCTGATAGACAGACATTCGCTTTCTACAAAAGCTTTCATTGGTAAAGTTGCAAGACTGTGTATTTCTCTCTCGCAGAGCCCGGTTGCCAAATTCGAAACGTCCAGCGATTGCGCCCACAGGAAAGCTGCCAGCACGGAAAGCTGTAGCTGGTTTTCACTGTCTCTTGGAACTACATTCGCTGCTACACAGACATTCGCTTTCTGCAAAACCTTGCCTTCGTAAAGGGGCAACACTGTGTATTTCTCTCTCGCAGAGCCCGGCTGCCAAATTCGAAACGTCCAGCGATTGCGCCCACAGGAAAGCTGCCAGCACGGAAAGCTGTAGCTGGTTTTCACTGCCCCTTGGAACTGCATTCGGTGATAGACAGACATTCCCTTTCTACAAAAGCTTTCGTTCGTAAAGGGGCAACACTGTGTATTTCTCTCTCGCAGAGCCCGGTTGCCAAATTCGAAACGTCCAGCGATTGCGCCCAGAGGAAAGCTGCCAGCACGGAAAGCTGTAGCTGGTTTTCACTGTCTCTTGGAACTGCATTCGCTGATAGACAGACATTCGCTTTCTACAAAACCTTTCGTTGGTAAAGGGGCAACACTCTGTATTTTTCTCTCGCAGAGCCCGGTTGCCAAATTCGAAACGTCCAGCGATTGCGCCCACAGGAAAGCTGCCAGCACGGAAATTGTAGCTGGTTTTCACTGCCCCTTGGAACTGCATTCGCTGATAGACAGACATTCGCTTTCTACTAAAGCTTTTGTTGGTAAAGGGGCAAGACTGTGTATTTCTCTCTCGCAGAGCCCGGCTGACAAATTCGAAACGTCCAGCGATTGCGCCCACAGGAAAGCTGCCAGCACGGAAAGCTGTAGCTGGTTTTCACTGCCCCTTGGAACTGCATTCGCTGATAGACAGACATTCGCTTTCTACTAAAGCTTTCGTTGGTAAAGGGGCAACACTGTGTATTTCTCTCTCGCAGAGCCCGGTTGCCAAATTCGAAACGTCCAGCGATTGCGCCCACAGGAAAGCTGCCAGCATGGAAAGCTGTAGCTGGTTTTCACTGCCCCTTGGAACTGCATTCGCTGATAGACAGACATTCGCTTTCTACAAAAGCTTTCGTTGGTAAAGGGGCAACACTGTGTATTTCTCTCTCGCAGAGCCCGGCTGACAAATTCGAAACGTCCAGCGATTGCGCCCACAGGAAAGCTGCCAGCACGGAAAGCTGTAGCTGGTTTTCACTGTCTCTTGGAACTACATTCGCTGCTACACAGACATTCGCTTTCTGCAAAACCTTGCATTCGTAAAGGGGCAACACTGTGTATTTCTCTCTCGCAGAGCCCGGTTACCAAATTCGAAACGTCCAGCGATTGCGCCCACAGGAAAGCTGCCAGCACGGAAAGCTGTAGCTGGTTTTCACTGTCTCTTGGAACTACATTCGCTGCTACACAGACATTCGCTTTCTGCAAAACCTTGCCTTCGTAAAGGGGCAACACTGTGTATTTCTCTCTCGCAGAGCCCGGTTACCAAATTCGAAACGTCCAGCGATTGCGCCCACAGGAAAGCTGCCAGTACGGAAAGCTGTAGCTGGTTTTCACTGTTTCTTGGAACTACATTCGCTGCTAGACAGACATTGGCTTTCTGCAAAACCTTGCCTTCGTAAAGGGGCAACACTGTGTATTTCTCTCTCGCAGAGCCCGGCTGCCGAATTCGAAACGTCCAGCGATTGCGCCCACAGGAAAGCTGCCAGTAAGGAAAGCTGTAGCTGGTTTTCACTGCCCCTTGGAACTGCATTCGCTGATAGACAGACATTCGCTTTCTGCAAAATCTTGCCTTCGTAAAGAGGTTACACTGTGTATTTCTCTCTCGCAGAGCCCGGCTGCCGAATTCGAAACGTCCAGCGATTGCGCCCACAGGAAAGCTGCCAGCACGGAAAGCTGTAGCTGGTTTTCACTGCCCCTTGGAACTGCATTCGCTGATAGAGAGACATTCGCTTTCTGCAAAACCTTGCCTTCGTAAAGGGGCAACACTCTGTATTTTTCTCTCGCAGAGCCCGGTTGCCAAATTCGAAACGTCCAGCGATTGCGCCCACAGGAAAGCTGCCAGCACGGAAATTGTAGCTGGTTTTCACTGCCCCTTGGAACTGCATTCGCTGATAGACAGACA
The DNA here is from genome assembly GCF_035582795.1 of Mycteria americana. Taxonomy (NCBI): domain Eukaryota; kingdom Metazoa; phylum Chordata; class Aves; order Ciconiiformes; family Ciconiidae; genus Mycteria; species Mycteria americana. The sequence continues at coordinate 23,448,167 of NC_134372.1, forward strand.
TTCGCTTTCTACAAAAGCTTTCGTTGGTAAAGGGGCAACACTGTGTATTTCTCTCTCGCAGAGCCCGGTTGCCAAATTCGAAACGTCCAGCGATTGCGCCCACAGGAAAGCTGCCAGCACGGAAAGCTGTAGCTGGTTTTCACTGCCCCTTGGAACTGCATTCGCTGATAGACAGACATTCGCTTTCTACAAAAGCTTTCGTTCGTAAAGAGGCAACACTGTGTATTTCTCTCTCGCAGAGCCCGGTTGCCAAATTCGAAACGTCCAGCGATTGCGCCCACAGGAAAGCTGCCAGCACGGAAAGCTGTAGCTGGTTTTCACTGCCCCTTGGAACTGCATTCGCTGATAGACAGACATTCGCTTTCTACTAAAGCTTTCGTTGGTAAAGGGGCAACACTGTGTATTTCTCTCTCGCAGAGCCCGGCTGACAAATTCGAAACGTCCAGCGATTGCGCCCACAGGAAAGCTGCCAGCACGGAAAGCTGTAGCTGGTTTTCACTGTCTCTTGGAACTACATTCGCTGCTACACAGACATTCGCTTTCTGCAAAACCTTGCCTTCGTAAAGGGGCAACACTGTGTATTTCTCTCTCGCAGAGCCCGGTTACCAAATTCGAAACGTCCAGCGATTGCGCCCACAGGAAAGCTGCCAGTACGGAAAGCTGTAGCTGGTTTTCACTGTCTCTTGGAACTACATTCGCTGCTAGACAGACATTGGCTTTCTGCAAAACCTTGCCTTCGTAAAGAGGTTACACTGTGTATTTCTCTCTCGCAGAGCCCGGCTGCCGAATTCGAAACGTCCAGCGATTGCGCCCACAGGAAAGCTGCCAGCACGGAAATTGTAGCTGGTTTTCACTGCCCCTTGGAACTGCATTCGCTGATAGAGAGACATTCGCTTTCTGCAAAACCTTGCCTTCGTAAAGGGGCAACACTCTGTATTTTTCTCTCGCAGAGCCCGGTTGCCAAATTCGAAACGTCCAGCGATTGCGCCCACAGGAAAGCTGCCAGCACGGAAATTGTAGCTGGTTTTCACTGCCCCTTGGAACTGCATTCGCTGATAGACAGACATTCGCTTTCTACAAAATCTTTTGTTGGTAAAGGGGCAAGACTGTGTATTTCCCTCTCGCAGAGCCCGGTTGCCAAATTCGAAACGTCCAGCGATTGCGCCCACAGGAAAGCTGCCAGCACAGAAAGCTGTAGCTGGTTTTCAATGTCTCTTGGAACTGCATTCGCTGATAGACAGACATTCGCTTTCTACAAAAGCTTTCGTTGGTAAAGGGGAAACACTGTGTATTTCTCTCTCGCAGAGCCCGGTTGCCAAATTCGAAACGTCCAGCAATTGCGCCCACAGGAAAGCTGCCAGCACGGAATGCTGTAGCTGGTTTTCACTGTCTCTTGGAACTGCATTCGCTGATAGACAGACATTCGCTTTCTACAAAAGCTTTCGTTGGTAAAGGGGCAACACTGTGTATTTCTGTCTCGCAGAGCCCGGTTGCCAAATTCGAAACGTCCAGCGATTGCGCCCACAGGAAAGCTGCCAGCACGGAAAGCTGTAGCTGGTTTTCACTGCCCCTTGGAACTGCATTCGCTGATAGACAGACATTTGCTTTCTACAAAAGCTTTCGTTCGTAAAGAGGCAACACTGTGTATTTCTCTCTCGCAGAGCCCGGTTGCCAAATTCGAAACGTCCAGCGATTGCGCCCAGAGGAAAGCTGCCAGCACGGAAAGCTGTAGCTGGTTTTCACTGCCCCTTGGAACTGCATTCGCTGATAGACAGACATTCGCTTTCTACAAAAGCTTTCGTTGGTAAAGGGGCAACACTGTGTATTTCTCTCTCGCAGAGCCCGGTTGCCAAATTCGAAACGTCCAGCGATTGCGCCCACAGGAAAGCTGCCAGCACGGAAATTGTAGCTGGTTTTCACTGCCCCTTGGAACTGCATTCGCTGATAGACAGACATTCGCTTTCTACAAAATCTTTTGTTGGTAAAGGGGCAAGACTGTGTATTTCTCTCTCGCAGAGCCCGGTTGCCAAATTCGAAACGTCCAGCGATTGCGCCCACAGGAAAGCTGCCAGCACGGAAAGCTGTAGCTGGTTTTCACTGTCTCTTGGAACTGCATTTGCTGATAGACAGACATTCGCTTTCTACAAAAGCTTTCATTCGTACAGGGGCAACACTGTGTATTTCTCTCTCGCAGAGCCCGGTTGCCAAATTCGAAACGTCCAGCGATTGCGCCCACAGGAAAGCTGCCAGCACGGAAAGCTGTAGCTGGTTTTCACTGCCCCTTGGAACTGCATTCGCTGATAGACAGACATTCGCTTTCTACAAAAGCTTTCGTTGGTAAAGGGGCAACACTGTGTATTTCTCTCTCGCAGAGCCCGGCTGACAAATTCGAAACGTCCAGCGATTGCGCCCATAGGAAAGCTGCCAGCACGGAAAGCTGTAGCTGGTTTTCACTGTCTCTTGGAACTACATTCGCTGCTACACAGACATTCGCTTTCTGCAAAACCTTGCATTCGTAAAGGGGCAACACTGTGTATTTCTCTCTCGCAGAGCCCGGTTACCAAATTCGAAACGTCCAGCGATTGCGCCCACAGGAAAGCTGCCAGCACGGAAAGCTGTAGCTGGTTTTCACTGTCTCTTGGAACTACATTCGCTGCTACACAGACATTCGCTTTCTGCAAAACCTTGCCTTCGTAAAGGGGCAACACTGTGTATTTCTCTCTCGCAGAGCCCGGTTACCAAATTCGAAACGTCCAGCGATTGCGCCCACAGGAAAGCTGCCAGTACGGAAAGCTGTAGCTGGTTTTCACTGTTTCTTGGAACTACATTCGCTGCTAGACAGACATTGGCTTTCTGCAAAACCTTGCCTTCGTAAAGAGGTTACACTGTGTATTTCTCTCTCGCAGAGCCCGGCTGCCGAATTCGAAACGTCCAGCGATTGCGCCCACAGGAAAGCTGCCAGTAAGGAAAGCTGTAGCTGGTTTTCACTGCCCCTTGGAACTGCATTCGCTGATAGACAGACATTCGCTTTCTGCAAAATCTTGCCTTCGTAAAGAGGTTACACTGTGTATTTCTCTCTCGCAGAGCCCGGCTGCCGAATTCGAAACGTCCAGCGATTGCGCCCACAGGAAAGCTGCCAGCACGGAAAGCTGTAGCTGGTTTTCACTGCCCCTTGGAACTGCATTCGCTGATAGAGAGACATTCGCTTTCTGCAAAACCTTGCCTTCGTAAAGGGGCAACACTCTGTATTTTTCTCTCGCAGAGCCCGGTTGCCAAATTCGAAACGTCCAGCGATTGCGCCCACAGGAAAGCTGCCAGCACGGAAATTGTAGCTGGTTTTCACTGCCCCTTGGAACTGCATTCGCTGATAGACAGACATTCGCTTTCTACAAAAGCTTTCGTTGGTAAAGGGGCAACACTGTGTATTTCTCTCTCGCAGAGCCCGGTTGCCAAATTCGAAACGTCCAGCGATTGCGCCCACAGGAAAGCTGCCAGCACGGAAAGCTGTAGCTGGTTTTCACTGCCCCTTGGAACTGCATTCGCTGATAGACAGACATTCGCTTTCTACAAAAGCTTTCGTTCGTAAAGAGGCAACACTGTGTATTTCTCTCTCGCAGAGCCCGGTTGCCAAATTCGAAACGTCCAGCGATTGCGCCCACAGGAAAGCTGCCAGCACGGAAAGCTGTAGCTGGTTTTCACTGCCCCTTGGAACTGCATTCGCTGATAGACAGACATTCGCTTTCTACTAAAGCTTTCGTTGGTAAAGGGGCAACACTGTGTATTTCTGTCTCGCAGAGCCCGGTTGCCAAATTCGAAACGTCCAGCGATTGCGCCCACAGGAAAGCTGCCAGCACGGAAAGCTGTAGCTGGTTTTCACTGCCCCTTGGAACTGCATTCGCTGATAGACAGACATTTGCTTTCTACAAAAGCTTTCGTTCGTAAAGAGGCAACACTGTGTATTTCTCTCTCGCAGAGCCCGGTTGCCAAATTCGAAACGTCCAGCGATTGCGCCCAGAGGAAAGCTGCCAGCACGGAAAGCTGTAGCTGGTTTTCACTGCCCCTTGGAACTGCATTCGCTGATAGACAGACATTCGCTTTCTACAAAAGCTTTCGTTGGTAAAGGGGCAACACTGTGTATTTCTCTCTCGCAGAGCCCGGCTGCCAAATTCGAAACGTCCAGCGATTGCGCCCACAGGAAAGCTGCCAGCACGGAAATTGTAGCTGGTTTTCACTGCCCCTTGGAACTGCATTCGCTGATAGACAGACATTCGCTTTCTACAAAATCTTTTGTTGGTAAAGGGGCAAGACTGTGTATTTCTCTCTCGCAGAGCCCGGTTGCCAAATTCGAAACGTCCAGCGATTGCGCCCACAGGAAAGCTGCCAGCACGGAAAGCTGTAGCTGGTTTTCACTGTCTCTTGGAACTGCATTTGCTGATAGACAGACATTCGCTTTCTACAAAAGCTTTCATTCGTACAGGGGCAACACTGTGTATTTCTCTCTCGCAGAGCCCGGTTGCCAAATTCGAAACGTCCAGCGATTGCGCCCACAGGAAAGCTGCCAGCACGGAAAGCTGTAGCTGGTTTTCACTGTCTCTTGGAACTACATTCGCTGCTAGACAGACATTCGCTTTCTGCAAAACCTTGCCTTCGTAAAGGGGCAACACTGTGTATTTCTCTCTCGCAGAGCCCGGTTGCCAAATTCGAAATGTCCAGCGATTGCGCCCACAGGAAAGCTGCCAGTACGGAAAGCTGTAGCTGGTTTTCACTGTCTCTTGGAACTACATTCGCTGCTAGACAGACATTCGCTTTCTACAAAATCTTTTGTTGGTAAAGGGGCAAGACTGTGTATTTCTCTCTCGCAGAGCCCGGTTGCCAAATTCGAAACGTCCAGCGATTGCGCCCACAGGAAAGCTGCCAGCACGGAAAGCTGTAGATGGTTTTCACTGCCCCTTGGAACTGCATTCGCTGATAGACAGACATTCGCTTTCTACAAAATCTTTTGTTGGTAAAGGGGCAACACTGTCTATTTCTCTCTCGCAGAGCCCGGTTGCCAAATTCGAAACGTCCAGCGATTGCGCCCACAGGAAAGCTGCCAGCACGGAAAGCTGTAGCTGGTTTTCACTGCCCCTTGGAACTGCATTCGCTGATAGACAGACATTCGCTTTCTACAAAAGCTTTCGTTGGTACAGGGGCAACACTGTGTATTTTTCTCTCGCAGAGCCCGGTTGCCAAATTCGAAACGTCCAGCGATTGCGCCCACAGGAAAGCTGCCAGCACGGAAAGCTGTAGCTGGTTTTCACTGTCTCTTGGAACTACATTCGCTGCTACACAGACATTCGCTTTCTGCAAAACCTTGCCTTCGTAAAGGGGCAACACTGTGTATTTCTCTCTCGCAGAGCCCGGTTACCAAATTCGAAACGTCCAGCGATTGCGCCCACAGGAAAGCTGCCAGTACGGAAAGCTGTAGCTGGTTTTCACTGCCCCTTGGAACTGCATTCGCTGATAGACAGACATTCGCTTTCTGCAAAACCTTGCCTTCGTAAAGGGGCAACACTCTGTATTTTTCTCTCACAGAGCCCGGTTGCCAAATTCGAAACATCCAGTGATTGCGCCCACAGGAAAGCTGCCAGCAAGGAAATTGTAGCTGGTTTTCACTGCCCCTTGGAACTGCATTCGCTGATAGACAGACATTCGCTTTCTACAAAATCTTTTGTTGGTAAAGGGGCAAGACTGTGTATTTCTCTCTCGCAGAGCCCGGTTGCCAAATTCGAAACGTCCAGCGATTGCGCCCACAGGAAAGCTGCCAGCACGGAAAGCTGTAGCTGGTTTTCACTGTCTCTTGGAACTGCATTTGCTGATAGACAGACATTCGCTTTCTGCAAAACCTTGCCTTCATAAAGGGGCAACACTGTGTATTTCTCTCTCACAGAGCCCGGTTGCCAAATTCGAAACGTCCAGCGATTGCGCCCACAGGAAAGCTGCCAGCACGGAAAGCTGTAGCTGGTTTTCACTGCCCCTTGGAACTGCATTCGCTGATAGACAGACATTCGCTTTCTACTAAAGCTTTCGTTGGTAAAGGGGCAACACTGTGTATTTCTCTCTCGCAGAGCCCGGTTGCCAAATTCGAAACGTCCAGCGATTGCGCCCACAGGAAAGCTGCCAGCACGGAAAGCTGTAGCTGGTTTTCACTGCCCCTTGGAACTGCATTCGCTGATAGACAGACATTCGCTTTCTGCAAAACCTTGCCTTCGTAAAGGGGTAAGACTGTGTATTTCTCTCTCGCAGAGCCCGGTTGCCAAATTCGAAACGTCCAGCGATTGCGCCCACAGGAAAGCTGCCAGCACGGAAAGCTGTAGCTGGTTTTCACTGCCCCTTGGAACTGCATTCGCTGATAGACAGACATTCGCTTTCTACAAAAGCTTTCGTTGGTAAAGGGGCAACACTGTGTATTTCTCTCTCGCAGAGCCCGGCTGCCAAATTCGAAACGTCCAGCGATTGCGCCCACAGGAAAGCTGCCAGCACGGAAAGCTGTAGCTGGTTTTCACTGCCCCTTGGAACTGCATTCGCTGATAGACAGACATTCGCTTTCTACAAAAGCTTTCGTTGGTAAAGGGGCAACACTGTGTATTTCTCTCTCGCAGAGCCCGGCTGCCAAATTCGAAACGTCCAGCGATTGCGCCCACAGGAAAGCTGCCAGCACGGAAAGCTGTAGCTGGTTTTCACTGCCCCTTGGAACTGCATTCGCTGATAGACAGACATTCGCTTTCTGCAATACCTTGCCTTCGTAAAGGGGCAACACTGTGTATTTCTCTCTCGCAGAGCCCGGTTGCCAAATTCGAAACGTCCAGCGATTGCGCCCACAGGAAAGCTGCCAGCACGGAAAGCTGTAGCTGGTTTTCACTGCCCCTTGGAACTGCATTCGCTGATAGACAGACATTCGCTTTCTACAAAAGCTTTCGTTGGTACAGGGGCAACACAGTGTATTTCTCTCTCGCAGAGCCCGGTTGCCAAATTCGAAACGTCCAGCGATTGCGCCCACAGGAAAGCTGCCAGCACGGAAAGCTGTAGCTGGTTTTCACTGTCTCTTGGAACTACATTCGCTGCTAGACAGACATTCGCTTTCTGCAAAACCTTGCCTTCGTAAAGGGGCAACACTGTGTATTTCTCTCTCGCAGAGCCCGGTTGCCAAATTCGAAACGTCCAGCGATTGCGCCCACAGGAAAGCTGCCAGTACGGAAAGCTGTAGCTGGTTTTCACTGCCCCTTGGAACCACATTTGCTGCTAGACAGACATTCGATTTCTACAAAAGCTTTCGATGGTAAAGGGGCAACACTCTGTATTTCTCTCTCGCAGAGCCCGGTTGCCAAATTCGAAACGTCCAGCGATTGCGCCCACAGGAAAGCTGCCAGCACGGAAAGCTGTAGCTGTTTTTCACTGCCCCTTGGAACTGCATTCGCTGATAGACAGACATTCGCTTTCTACAAAAGCTTTCGTTGGTAAATGGGCAACACTTTGTATTTCTCTCTTGCAGAGCCCGGTTGCCAAATTCGAAACGTCCAGCGATTGCGCCCACAGGAAAGCTGCCAGCACGGAAAGCTGTAGCTGGTTTTCACTGTCTCTTGGAACTACATTCACTGCTAGACAGACATTCGCTTTCTGCAAAACCTTGCCTTTGTAAAGAGGTAACACTGTCTATTTCTCTCTCGCAGAGCCCGGTTGCCAATTTCGAAACATCCAGCGATTGCGCCCACAGGAAAGCTGCCAGCACGGAAAGCTGTAGCTGGTTTTCACTGCCCCTTGGAACTGCATTCGCTGATAGACAGACATTCGCTTTCTACAAAAGCTTTCGTGGGTAAAGGGGCAAGACTGTGTATTTCTCTCTCGCAGAGCCCGGCTGACAAATTCGAAACGTCCAGCGATTGCGCCCACAGGAAAGCTGCCAGCAAGGATAGCTGTAGCTGGTTTTCACTGCCCCTTGGAACTACATTCGCTAATAGACAGACATTCGCTTTCTGCAAAACCTTGCCTTCGTAAAGGGGCAAGACTGTGTATTTCTCTCTCGCAGAGCCCGGCTGCCAAATTCGAAACGTCCAGCGATTGCGCCCACAGAGGAAAGCTGCCAGCACGGAAAGCTGTAGCTGGTTTTCACTGTCTCTTGGAACTACATTCGCTGATAGACAGACATTCGCTTTCTACAAAAGCTTTCGATGGTAAAGGGGCAAGACTCTGTATTTCTCTCTCGCAGAGCCCGGCTGACAAATTCGAAATGTCCAGCGATTGCGCCCACAGGAAAGCTGCCAGCACGGAAAGCTGTAGCTGGTTTTCACTGTCTCTTGGAACTACATTCGCTGATAGACAGACATTCGCTTTCTGCAAAACCTTGCCTTCGTAAAGGGGCAACACTGTGTATTTCTCTCTCGCAGAGCCCAGTTGCCAAATTCGAAACGTCCAGCGATTGCGCCCACAGGAAAGCTGCCAGCACAGAAAGCTGTAGCTGGTTTTCACTGTCTCTTGGAACTGCATTCGCTGAGAGACAGACATTCACTTTCTACAAAAGCTTTTGTTGGTAAAGGGGCAACACTGTGTATTTCTCTCTCGCAGAGCCCGGTTGCCAAATTCGAAACGTCCAGCGATTGCGCCCACAGGAAAGCTGCCAGCACGGAAAGCTGTAGCTGGTTTTCACTGCCCCTTGGAAATGCATTCGCTGATAGACAGACATTCGCTTTCTACAAAAGCTTTCGTTGCTACAGGGGCAACACTGTGTATTTCTCTCTCGCAGAGCCCGGTTGCCAAATTCGAAACGTCCAGCGATTGCGCCCACAGGAAAGCTGCCAGCACGGAAAGCTGTAGCTGGTTTTCACTGCCCCTTGGAACTGCATTCGCTGATAGACAGACATTCGCTTTCTACAAAAGCTTTCGTTGCTACAGGGGCAACACTGTGTATTTCTCTCTCGCAGAGCCCGGTTGCCAAATTCGAAACGTCCAGCGATTGCGCCCACAGGAAAGCTGCCAGCACGGAAAGCTGTAGCTGGTTTTCACTGCCCCTTGGAACTGCATTCGCTGATAGACAGACATTCGCTTTCTACAAAAGCTTTCGTTGGTAAAGGGGCAACACTGTGTATTTCTCTCTCGCAGAGCCCGGTTGCCAAATTCGAAACGTCCAGCGACTGCGCCCACAGGAAAGCTGCCAGCACGGAAAGCTGTAGCTGGTTTTCACTGCCCCTTGGAACTGCATTCGCTGCTAGACATACATTCGCTTTCTACAAAAGCTTTCGTTGTTAAAGGGGCAACACTTTGTATTTCTCTCTCGCAGAGCCCAGTTGCCAAATTCGAAACGTCCAGCGATTGCGCCCACAGGAAAGCTGCCAGCACGGAAAGCTGTAGCTGGTTTTCACTGTCTCTTGGAACTACATTCGCTGATAGACAGACATTCGCTTTCTGCAAAACCTTGCCTTCGTAAAGGGGCAACACTGTGTATTTCTCTCTCGCAGAGCCCGGTTGCCAAATACGAAACGTCCAGCGATTGCGCCCACAGGAAAGCTGCCAGCACGGAAAGCTGTAGCTGGTTTTCACTGCCCCTTGGAACTGCATTCGCTGATAGACAGACATTCGCTTTCTGCAAAACCTTGCCTTCGTAAAGGGGCAACACTGTGTATTTCTCTCTCGCAGAGCCCGGTTGCCAAATTCGAAACGTCCAGCGATTGCGCCCACAGGAAAGCTGCCAGCACGGAAAGCTGTAGCTGGTTTTCACTGCCCCTTGGAAATGCATTCGCTGATAGACAGACATTCGCTTTCTACAAAAGCTTTCGTTGGTAAAGGGGCAACACAGTGTATTTCTCTCTCGCAGAGCCCGGCTGACAAATTCGAAACGTCCAGCGATTGCGCCCACAGGAAAGCTGCCAGCACGGAAAGCTGTAGCTGGTTTTCACTGCCCTTTGGAACTGCATTCGCTGATAGACAGACATTCGCTTTCTGCAAAACCTTGCCTTCATAAAGGGGCAACACTGTGTATTTGGCTCTCGCTGAGCCCAGTTGCCAAATTCGAAACGTCCAGCGATTGCGCCCACAGGAAAGCTGCCAGCACGGAAAGCTGTAGCTGGTTTTCACTGTCTCTTGGAACTACATTCGCTGCTAGACAGACATTCGCTTTCTGCAAAACCTTGCCTTCGTAAAGGGGCAACACTGTGTATTTCTCTCTCGCAGAGCCCAGTTGCCAAATTCGAAACGTCCAGCGATTGCGCCCACAGGAAAGCTGCCAGCACAGAAAGCTGTAGCTGATTTTCACTGTCTCTTGGAACTGCATTTGCTGATAGACAGACATTCGCTTTCTACAAAAGCTTTTGTTGGTAAAGGGGCAACACTGTGTATTTCTCTCTCGCAGAGCCCGGTTGCCAAATTCGAAACGTCCAGCGATTGCGCCCACAGGAAAGCTGCCAGCACGGAAAGCTCTAGCTGGTTTTCACTGCCCCTTGGAACTGCATTCGCTGCTAGACAGACATTCGCTTTCTACAAAAGCTTTCGTTGCTACAGGGGCAACACTGTGTATTTCTCTCTCGCAGAGCCCGGTTGCCAAATTCGAAACGTCCAGCGATTGCGCCCACAGGAAAGCTGCCAGCACGGAAAGCTGTAGCTGGTTTTCACTGCCCCTTGGAACTGCATTCGCTGATAGACAGACATTCGCTTTCTACAAAAGCTTTCGTTGGTAAAGGGGCAAGACTGTGTATTTCTCTCTCGCAGAGCCCGGCTGACAAATTCGAAACGTCCAGCGATTGCGCCCACAGGAAAGCTGCCAGCAAGGAAAGCTGTAGCTGGTTTTCACTGTCTCTTGGAACTACATTCACTGATAGACAGACATTCGCTTTCTGCAAAACCTTGCCTTCGTAAAGGGGCAAGACTGTGTATTTCTCTCTCGCAGAGCCCGGTTGCCAAATTCGAAACGTCCAGCGATTGCGCCCACAGGAAAGCTGCCAGCACGGAAAGCTGTAGCTGGTTTTCACTGTCTCTTGGAACTACATTCGCTGATAGACAGACATTCGCTTTCTACAGAAGCTTTGCTTGGTGAAGGGGCAACACTGTGTATTTCTGTCTCGCAGAGCCCGGTTGCCAAATTCGAAACGTCCAGCGATTGCGCCCACAGGAAAGCTGCCAGCACGGAAAGCTGTAGCTGGTTTTCACTGCCCCTTGGAACTGCATTCGCTGATAGACAGACATTCGCTTTCTACAAAAGCCTTCGTTGGTAAAGGGGCAACACTGTGTATTTCTCTCTCGCAGAGCCCGGTTGCCAAATTCGAAACGTCCAGCGACTGCGCCCACAGGAAAGCTGCCAGCACGGAAAGCTGTAGCTGGTTTTCACTGCCCCTTGGAACTACATTCGCTGCTAGACAGACATTCGCTTTCTACAAAAGCTTTGCTTGGTGAAGGGGCAACACTGTGTATTTCTGTCTCGCAGAGCCCGGTTGCCAAATTCGAAACGTCCAGCGATTGCGCCCACAGGAAAGCTGCCAGCACGGAAAGCTGTAGCTGGTTTTCACTGCCCCTTGGAACTGCATTCGCTGATAGACAGACATTCGCTTTCTACAAAAGCTTTTGTTGGTAAAGGGACAACACTGTGTATTTCTCTCTCGCAGAGCCCGGTTGCCAAATTCGAAACGTCCAGCGATTGCGCCCACAGGAAAGCTGCCAGCACGGAAAGCTGTAGCTGGTTTTCACTGCCCCTTGGAACTGCATTCGCTGATAGACAGACATTCGCTTTCTACAAAACCTTTCGTTGCTACAGGGGCAACACTGTGTATTTCTCTCTCGCAGAGCCCGGTTGCCAAATTCGAAACGTCCAGCGATTGCGCCCACAGGAAAGCTGCCAGCACGGAAAGCTGTAGCTGGTTTTCACTGCCCCTTGGAACTACATTCGCTGATAGAGAGACATTCGCTTTCTACAAAAGCTTTCGTGGGTAAAGGGGCAACACTGTCTATTTCTCTCTCGCAGAGCCCGGCTGACAAATTCGAAACGTCCAGCGATTGCGCCCACAGGAAAGCTGCCAGCACAGAAAGCTGTAGCTGGTTTTCACTGCCCCTTGGAACTGCATTCGCTGCTACACAGACATTCGCTTTCTACAAAAGCTTTCGTTGGTAAAGGGCCAACACTTTGTATTTCTCTCTCGCAGAGCCCGGTTGCCAAATTCGAAACGTCCAGCGATTGCGCCCACAGGAAAGCTGCCAGCACGGAAAGCTGTAGCTGGTTTTCACTGCCCCTTGGAACCACATTTGCTGCTAGACAGACATTCGCTTTCTACAAAAGCTTTCGATGGTAAAGGGGCAACACTCTGTATTTCTCTCTCGCAGAGCCCGGTTGCCAAATTCGAAACGTCCAGCGATTGCGCCCACAGGAAAGCTGCCAGCACGGAAAGCTGTAGCTGGTTTTCACTGTCTCTTGGAACTACATTCGCTGCTAGACAGACATTCGCTTTCTGCAAAACCTTGCCTTCGTAAAGGGGCAACACTGTGTATTTCTCTCTCGCAGAGCCCGGTTGCCAAATTCGAAACGTCCAGCGATTGCGCCCACAGGAAAGCTGCCAGTACGGAAAGCTGTAGCTGGTTTTCACTGCCCCTTGGAACCACATTTGCTGCTAGACAGACATTCGATTTCTACAAAAGCTTTCGATGGTAAAGGGGCAACACTCTGTATTTCTCTCTCGCAGAGCCCGGTTGCCAAATGCGAAACGTCCAGCGATTGCGCCCACAGGAAAACTGCCAGCACGGAAAGCTGTAGCTGGTTTTCACTGCCCCTTGGAACTGCATTCGCTGATAGACAGACATTCGCTTTCTACAAAAGCTTTCGTTGCTACAGGGGCAACACTGTGTATTTCTCTCTCGCAGAGCCCGGTTGCCAAATTCGAAACGTCCAGCGATTGCGCCCACAGGAAAGCTGCCAGCACGGAAAGCTGTAGCTGGTTTTCACTGCCCCTTGGAACTGCATTCGCTGATAGACAGACATTCGCTTTCTACAAAAGCTTTCGTTGGTAAAGGGGCAACACTGTGTATTTCTCTCTCGCAGAGCCCGGTTGCCAAATTCGAAACGTCCAGCGACTGCGCCCACAGGAAAGCTGCCAGCACGGAAAGGTGTAGCTGGTTTTCACTGCCCCTTGGAACTACATTCGCTGCTAGACAGACATTCGCTTTCTACAAAAGCTTTCGTTGGTAAAGGGGCAACACAGTGTATTTCTCTCTCGCAGAGCCCAGTTGCCAAATTCGAAACGTCCAGCGATTGCGCCCACAGGAAAGCTGCCAGCACGGAAAGCTGTAGCTGGTTTTCACTGCCCCTTGGAACTGCATTCGCTGATAGACAGACATTCGCTTTCTACAAAAGCTTTCGTTGGTACAGGGGCAACACTGTGTATTTCTCTCTCGCAGAGCCCGGTTGCCAAATTCGAAACGTCCAGCGATTGCGCCCACAGGAAAGCTGCCAGCACGGAAAGCTGTAGCTGGTTTTCACTGTCTCTTAGAACTACATTCGCTGCTAGACAGACATTCGCTTTCTGCAAAACCTTGCCTTCGTAAAGGGGCAACACTGTGTATTTCTCTCTCGCAGAGCCCGGTTGCCAAATTCGAAACGTCCAGCGATTGCGCCCACAGGAAAGCTGCCAGCACGGAAAGCTGTAGCTGGTTTTCACTGCCCCTTGGAACTGCATTCGCTGATAGACAGACATTCGCTTTCTACAAAAGCTTTTGTTGGTAAAGGGACAACACTGTGTATTTCTCTCTCGCAGAGCCCGGTTGCCAAATTCGAAACGTCCAGCGATTGTGCCCACAGGAAAGCTGCCAGCACGGAAAGTTGTAGCTGGTTTTCACTGCCCCTTGGAACTGCATTCGCTGATAGACAGACATTCGCTTTATACAAAAGCTTTCGTTGCTACAGGGGCAACACTGTGTATTTCTCTCTCGCAGAGCCCGGTTGCCAAATTCGAAACGTCCAGCGATTGCGCCCACAGGAAAGCTGCCAGCACGGAAAGCTGTAGCTGGTTTTCACTGCCCCTTGGAACTGCATTCGCTGATAGACAGACATTCGCTTTCTACAAAAGCTTTCGTTGGTAAAGGGGCAAGACTGTGTATTTCTCTCTCGCAGAGCCCGGCTGACAAATTCGAAACGTCCAGCGATTGCGCCCACAGGAAAGCTGCCAGCACGGAAAGCTGTAGCTGGTTTTCACTGTCTCTTGGAACTGCATTCGCTGCTAGACAGACATTCGCTTTCTGCAAAACCTTGCCTTCGTAAAGAGGTAACACTGTGTATTTCTCTCTCGCAGAGCCCGGCTGCCAAATTCGAAACGTCCAGCGATTGCGCCCACAGGAAAGCTGCCAGCAAGGAAAGCTGTAGCTGGTTTTCACTGCCCCTTGGAACTGCATTCGCTGCTAGACAGACATTCGCTTTCTGCAAAACCTTGCCTTCGTAAAGGGGCAACACTGTGTATTTCTCTCTCGCAGAGCCCGGTTGCCAAATTCGAAACGTCCAGCGATTGCGCCCACAGGAAAGCTGCCAGCACGGAAAGCTGTAGCTGGTTTTCACTGCCCCTTGGAACTGCATTCGCTGATAGACAGACATTCGCTTTCTACAAAAGCTTTCGTTGGTAAAGGGGCAACACTGTGTATTTCTCTCTCGCAGAGCCCGGTTGCCAAATTCGAAACGTCCAGCGACTGCGCCCACAGGAAAGCTGCCAGCACGGAAAGCTGTAGCTGGTTTTCACTGCCCCTTGGAACTACATTCGCTGCTAGACAGACATTCGCTTTCTACAAAAGCTTTCGTTGGTAAAGGGGCAACACTTTGTATTTCTCTCTCGCAGAGCCCAGTTGCCAAATTCGAAACGTCCAGCGATTGCGCCCACAGGAAAGCTGCCAGCACGGAAAGCTGTAGCTGGTTTTCACTGTCTCTTGGAACTACATTCGCTGCTAGACAGACATTCGCTTTCTGCAAAACCTTGCCTTCGTAAAGGGGCAACACTGTGTATTTCTCTCTCGCAGAGCCCGGTTGCCAAATTCGAAACGTCCAGCGATTGCGCCCACAGGAAAGCTGCCAGCACGGAAAGCTGTAGCTGGTTTTCACTGCCCCTTGGAACTGCATTCGCTGATAGACAGACATTCGCTTTCTACAAAAGCTTTCGTTGGTACAGGGGCAACACAGTGTATTTCTCTCTCGCAGAGCCGGCTGCCAAATTCGAAACGTCCAGCGATTGCGCCCACAGGAAAGCTGCCAGCACGGAAAGCTGTAGCTGGTTTTCACTGTCTCTTGGAACTACATTCGCTGATAGACAGACATTCGCTTTCTACAAAAGCTTTGCTTGGTGAAGGGGCAACACTGTGTATTTCTGTCTCGCAGAGCCCGGTTGCCAAATTCGAAACGTCCAGCGATTGCGCCCACAAGAAAGCTGCCAGCACGGAAAGCTGTAGCTGGTTTTCACTGCCCCTTGGAACTGCATTCGCTGCTAGACAGACATTCGCTTTCTGCAAAACCTTGCCTTCGTAAAGGGGCAACACTGTGTATTTCTCTCTCGCAGAGCCCAGTTGCCAAATTCGAAACGTCCAGCGATTGCGCCCACAGGAAAGCTGCCAGCACAGAAAGCTGTAGCTGGTTTTCACTGTCTCTTGGAACTGCATTTGCTGATAGACAGACATTCGCTTTCTACAAAAGCTTTCGTTGGTAAAGGGACAACACTGTTTATTTCTCTCTCGCAGAGCCCGGTTGCCAAATTCGAAACGTCCAGCGATTGCGCCCACAGGAAATCTGCCAGCACGGAAAGCTCTAGCTGGTTTTCACTGCCCCTTGGAACTGCATTCGCTGATAGACAGACATTAGCTTTCTACAAAAGCTTTTGTTGGTAAAGGGACAACACTGTGTATTTCTCTCTCGCAGAGCCCGATTGCCAAATTTGAAACGTCCAGCGATTGTGCCCACAGGAAAGCTGCCAGCACGGAAAGCTGTAGCTGGTTTTCACTGCCCCTTGGAACTGCATTCGCTGATAGACAGACATTCGCTTTATACAAAAGCTTTCGTTGCTACAGGGGCAACACTGTGTATTTCTCTCTCGCAGAGCCCGGTTGCCAAATTCGAAACGTCCAGCGATTGCGCCCACAGGAAAGCTGCCAGCACGGAAAGCTGTAGCTGGTTTTCACTGCCCCTTGGAACTGCATTCGCTGATAGACAGACATTCGCTTTCTACAAAAGCTTTCGTTGGTAAAGGGGCAACACTTTGTATTTCTCTCTCGCAGAGCCCGGCTGCCAAATTCGAAACGTCCAGCGATTGCGCCCACAGGAAAGCTGCCAGCACGGAAAGCTGTAGCTGGTTTTCACTGTCTCTTGGAACTACATTCGCTGCTAGACAGACATTCGCTTTCTGCAAAACCTTGCCTTCGTAAAGGGGCAACACTGTGTATTTCTCTCTCGCAGAGCCCGGTTGCCAAATTCGAAACGTCCAGCGATTGCGCCCACAGGAAAGCTGCCAGCACGGAAAGCTGTAGCTGGTTTTCACTGCCCCTTGGAACTGCATTCGCTGATAGACAGACATTCGCTTTCTACAAAACCTTGCCTTCGTAAAGGGGCAACACTGTGTATTTCTCTCTCGCAGAGCCCGGTTGCCAAATTCGAAACGTCCAGCGATTGCGCCCACAGGAAAGCTGCCAGCACGGAAAGCTGTAGCTGGTTTTCACTGCCCCTTGGAACTGCATTCGCTGATAGACAGACATTCGCTTTCTACAAAAGCTTTCGTTGGTAAAGGGGCAACACTGTGTATTTCTCTCTCGCAGAGCCCGGTTGCCAAATTCGAAACGTCCAGCGACTGCGCCCACAGGAAAGCTGCCAGCACGGAAAGCTGTAGCTGGTTTTCACTGCCCCTTGGAACTACATTCGCTGCTAGACAGACATTCGCTTTCTACAAAAGCTTTCGTTGGTAAAGGGGCAACACTTTGTATTTCTCTCTCGCAGAGCCCAGTTGCCAAATTCGAAACGTCCAGCGATTGCGCCCACAGGAAAGCTGCCAGCACGGAAAGCTGTAGCTGGTTTTCACTGTCTCTTGGAACTACATTCGCTGCTAGACAGACATTCGCTTTCTGCAAAACCTTGCCTTCGTAAAGGGGCAACACTGTGTATTTCTCTCTCGCAGAGCCCGGTTGCCAAATTCGAAACGTCCAGCGATTGCGCCCACAGGAAAGCTGCCAGCACGGAAAGCTGTAGCTGGTTTTCACTGCCCCTTGGAACTGCATTCGCTGATAGACAGACATTCGCTTTCTACAAAAGCTTTCGTTGGTACAGGGGCAACACAGTGTATTTCTCTCTCGCAGAGCCGGCTGCCAAATTCGAAACGTCCAGCGATTGCGCCCACAGGAAAGCTGCCAGCACGGAAAGCTGTAGCTGGTTTTCACTGTCTCTTGGAACTACATTCGCTGATAGACAGACATTCGCTTTCTACAAAAGCTTTGCTTGGTGAAGGGGCAACACTGTGTATTTCTGTCTCGCAGAGCCCGGTTGCCAAATTCGAAACGTCCAGCGATTGCGCCCACAGGAAAGCTGCCAGCAAGGATAGCTGTAGCTGGTTTTCACTGTCTCTTGGAACTACATTCGCTAATAGACAGACATTCGCTTTCTGCAAAACCTTGCCTTCGTAAAGGGGCAAGACTGTGTATTTCTGTCTCGCAGAGCCCGGCTGCCAAATTCGAAACGTCCAGCGATTGCGCCCACAGAGGAAAGCTGCCAGCACGGAAAGCTGTAGCTGCTTTTCACTGTCTCTTGGAACTACATTCGCTGATAGACAGACATTGGCTTTCTGCAAAACCTTGCCTTCGTAAAGGGGCAACACTGTGTATTTCTCTCTCGCAGAGCCCGGTTGCCAAATTCGAAACGTCCAGCGATTGCGCCCACAGGAAAGCTGCCAGCACGGAAAGCTGTAGCTGGTTTTCACTGCCCCTTGGAACTGCATTCGCTGATAGACAGACACTCTCTTTCTACAAAAGCTTTCGTTGGTAAAAGGACAACACTGTGTATTTCTCTCTCGCAGAGCCCGGTTGCCAAATTCGAAACGTCCAGCGATTGCGCCCACAGGAAAGCTGCCAGCACGGAAAGCTGTAGCTGGTTTTCACTGTCTCTTGGAACTACATTCGCTGCTAGACAGACTTTCGCTTTCTGCAAAACCTTGCCTTCGTAAAGGGGCAACACTGTGTATTTCTCTCTCGCAGAGCCCGGCTGACAAATTCGAAACGTCCAGCGATTGCGCCCTCACAAAAGCTGCCAGCACGGAAAGCTGTAGCTGGTTTTCACTGCCCCTTGGAACTGCATTCGCTGATAGACAGACATTCGCTTTCTACAAAAGCTTTCGTTGCTACAGGGGCAACACTGTGTATTTCTCTCTCGCAGAGCCCGGTTGCCAAATTCGAAACTTCCAGCGATTGTGCCCACAGGAAAGCTGACAGCACGGAAAGCTGTAGCTGGTTTTCACTGCCCCTTGGAACTGCATTCGCTGATAGACAGACATTCGCTTTCTACAAAAGCTTTCGTTGGTAAAGGGGCAACACTGTGTATTTCTCTCTCGCAGAGTCCGGTTGCCAAATTCGAAACGTCCAGCGATTGCGCCCACAGGAAAGCTGCCAGCACGGAAAGCTGTAGCTGGTTTTCACTGCCCCTTGGAACTGCATTCGCTGATAGACAGACATTCGCTTTCTACAAAAGCTTTCGTTGGTAAAGGGGCAACACTGTGTATTTCTCTCTCGCAGAGCCCGGTTGCCAAATTCGAAACTTCCAGCGATTGTGCCCACAGGAAAGCTGACAGCACGGAAAGCTGTAGCTGGTTTTCACTGCCCCTTGGAACTACATTCGCTGCTAGACAGACATTCGCTTTCTACAAAAGCGTTCGTTGGTAAAGGGGCAACACTTTGTATTTCTCTCTCGCAGAGCCCAGTTGCCAAATTCGAAACGTCCAGCGATTGCGCCCACAGGAAAGCTGCCAGCACGGAAAGCTGTAGCTGGTTTTCACTGTCTCTTGGAACTACATTTGCTGCTAGACAGACATTCGCTTTCTGCAATACCTTGCCTTCGTAAAGGGGCAAAACTGTGTATTTCTCTCTCGCAGAGCCCGGTTGCCAAATTTGAAACGTCCAGCGATTGCGCCCACAGGAAAGCTGCCAGCACGGAAAGCTGTAGCTGGTTTTCACTGCCCCTTGGAACTGCATTCGCTGATAGACAGACATTCGCTTTCTACAAAAGCTTTCGTTGGTACAGGGGCAACACTGTGTATTTCTCTCTCGCAGAGCCCGGCTGCCAAATTCGAAACGTCCAGCGATTGCGCCCACAGGAAAGCTGCCAGGACGGAAAGCTGTAGCTGGTTTTCACTGTCTCTTGGAACTACATTCGCTGATAGACAGACATTCGCTTTCTACAAAAGCTTTGCTTGGTGAAGGGGCAACACTGTGTATTTCTGTCTCGCAGAGCCCGGCTGCCAAATTCGAAACGTCCAGCGATTGCGCCCACAGGAAAGCTGCCAGCACGGAAAGCTGTAGCTGGTTTTCACTGCCCCTTGGAACTGCATTCGCTGATAGACAGACATTCGCTTTCTGCAATACCTTGCCTTCGTAAAGGGGCAACACTGTGTATTTCTCTCTCGCAGAGCCCGGTTGCCAAATTTGAAACGTCCAGCGATTGCGCCCACAGGAAAGCTGCCAGCACGGAAAGCTGTAGCTGGTTTTCACTGCCCCTTGGAACTGCATTCGCTGATAGACAGACATTCGCTTTCTACAAAAGCTTTCGTTGGTACAGGGGCAACACAGTGTATTTCTCTCTCGCAGAGCCCTGCTGACAAATTCGAAATGTCCAGCGACTGCGCCCACAGGAAAGCTGCCAGCACGGAAAGCTGTAGCTGGTTTTCACTGCCCCTTGGAACCACATTTGCTGCTAGACAGACATTCGATTTCTACAAAAGCTTTCGATGGTAAAGGGGCAACACTGTGTATTTCTCTCTCGCAGAGCCCGGTTGCCAAATTCGAAACGTCCAGCGATTGCGCCCACAGGAAAGCTGCCAGCACGGAAAGCTGTAGCTGGTTTTCACTGTCTCTTGGAACTACATTCGCTGCTAGACAGACATTCGCTTTCTGCAAAACCTTGCCTTCGTAAAGGGGCAACACTGTGTATTTCTCTCTCGCAGAGCCCGGTTGCCAAATTCGAAACGTCCAGCGATTGCGCCCACAGGAAAGCTGCCAGTACGGAAAGCTGTAGCTGGTTTTCACTGCCCCTTGGAACCACATTTGCTGCTAGACAGACATTCGATTTCTACAAAAGCTTTCGATGGTAAAGGGGCAACACTCTGTATTTCTCTCTCGCAGAGCCCGGTTGCCAAATTCGAAACGTCCAGCGATTGCGCCCACAGGAAAGCTGCCAGCACGGAAAGCTGTAGCTGGTTTTCACTGCCCCTTGGAACTGCATTCGCTGATAGACAGACATTCGCTTTCTACAAAAGCTTTCGTTGGTAAATGGGCAACACTTTGTATTTCTCTCTTGCAGAGCCCGGTTGCCAAATTCGAAACGTCCAGCGATTGCGCCCACAGGAAAGCTGCCAGCACGGAAATCTGTAGCTGGTTTTCACTCTCTCTTGGAACTACATTCGCTGCTAGACAGACATTCGCTTTCTGCAAAACCTTGCCTTCGTAAAGAGGTAACACTGTCTATTTCTCTCTCGCAGAGCCCGGCTGCCAAATTCGAAACGTCCAGCGATTGCGCCCACAGGAAAGCTGCCAGCACGGAAAGCTGTAGCTGGTTTTCACTGCCCCTTGGAACTGCATTCGCTGATAGACAGACATTCGCTTTCTACAAAAGCTTTCGTTGGTAAATGGGCAACACTTTGTATTTCTCTCTTGCAGAGCCCGGTTGCCAAATTCGAAACGTCCAGCGATTGCGCCCACAGGAAAGCTGCCAGCACGGAAAGCTGTAGCTGGTTTTCACTGTCTCTTGGAACTACATTCGCTGCTAGACAGACATTCGCTTTCTGCAAAACCTTGCCTTCGTAAAGAGGTAACACTGTCTATTTCTCTCTCGCAGAGCCCGGTTGCCAATTTCGAAACGTCCAGCGATTGCGCCCACAGGAAAGCTGCCAGCACGGAAAGCTGTAGCTGGTTTTCACTGCCCCTTGGAACTGCATTCGCTGATAGACAGACATTCGCTTTCTACAAAAGCTTTCGATGGTAAAGGGGCAAGACTCTGTATTTCTCTCTCGCAGAGCCCGGCTGACAAATTCGAAATGTCCAGCGATTGCGCCCACAGGAAAGCTGCCAGCACGGAAAGCTGTAGCTGGTTTTCACTGTCTCTTGGAACTACATTCGCTGATAGACAGACATTCGCTTTCTGCAAAACCTTGCCTTCGTAAAGGGGCAACACTGTGTATTTCTCTCTCGCAGAGCCCAGTTGCCAAATTCGAAACGTCCAGCGATTGCGCCCACAGGAAAGCTGCCAGCACAGAAAGCTGTAGCTGGTTTTCACTGTCTCTTGGAACTGCATTTGCTGATAGACAGACATTCGCTTTCTACAAAAGCTTTTGTTGGTAAAGGGGCAACACTGTGTATTTCTCTCTCGCAGAGCCCGGTTGCCAAATTCGAAACGTCCAGCGATTGCGCCCACAGGAAAGCTGCCAGCACGGAAAGCTGTAGCTGGTTTTCACTGCCCCTTGGAAATGCATTTGCTGATAGACAGACATTCGCTTTCTACAAAAGCTTTCGTTGCTACAGGGGCAACACTGTGTATTTCTCTCTCGCAGAGCCCGGTTGCCAAATTCGAAACGTCCAGCGATTGCGCCCACAGGAAAGCTGCCAGCACGGAAAGCTGTAGCTGGTTTTCACTGCCCCTTGGAACTGCATTCGCTGATAGACAGACATTCGCTTTCTACAAAAGCTTTCGTTGCTACAGGGGCAACACTGTGTATTTCTCTCTCGCAGAGCCCGGTTGCCAAATTCGAAACGTCCAGCGATTGCGCCCACAGGAAAGCTGCCAGCACGGAAAGCTGTAGCTGGTTTTCACTGCCCCTTGGAACTGCATTCGCTGCTAGACAGACATTCGCTTTCTACAAAAGCTTTCGTTGGTAAAGGGGCAACACTGTGTATTTCTCTCTCGCAGAGCCCGGTTGCCAAATTCGAAACGTCCAGCGACTGCGCCCACAGGAAAGCTGCCAGCACGGAAAGCTGTAGCTGGTTTTCACTGCCCCTTGGAACTGCATTCGCTGCTAGACAGACATTCGCTTTCTACAAAAGCTTACGTTGGTAAAGGGGCAACACTTTGTATTTCTCTCTCGCAGAGCCCAGTTGCCAAATTCGAAACGTCCAGCGATTGCGCCCACAGGAAAGCTGCCAGCATGGAAAGCTGTAGCTGGTTTTCACTGTCTCTTGGAACTACATTCGCTGATAGACAGACATTCGCTTTCTGCAAAACCTTGCCTTCGTAAAGGGGCAACACTGTGTATTTCTCTCTCGCAGAGCCCGGTTGCCAAATTCGAAACGTCCAGCGATTGCGCCCACAGGAAAGCTGCCAGCACGGAAAGCTGTAGCTGGTTTTCACTGCCCCTTGGAACTGCATTCGCTGATAGACAGACATTCGCTTTCTGCAAAACCTTGCCTTCGTAAAGGGGCAACACTGCGTATTTCTCTCTCGCAGAGCCCGGTTGCCAAATTCGAAACGTCCAGCGATTGCGCCCACAGGAAAGCTGCCAGCACGGAAAGCTGTAGCTGGTTTTCACTGCCCCTTGGAAATGCATTCGCTGATAGACAGACATTCGCTTTCTACAAAAGCTTTCGTTGGTAAAGGGGCAACACAGTGTATTTCTCTCTCGCAGAGCCCGGCTGACAAATTCGAAACGTCCAGCGATTGCGCCCACAGGAAAGCTGCCAGCACGGAAAGCTGTAGCTGGTTTTCACTGTCTCTTGGAACTACATTCGCTGCTAGACAGACATTCGCTTTCTGCAAAAGCTTGCCTTCGTAAAGAGGTAACACTGTCTATTTCTCTCTCGCAGAGCCCGGCTGCCAAATTCGAAACGTCCAGCGATTGCGCCCACAGGAAAGCTGCCAGCACGGAAAGCTGTAGCTGGTTTTCACTGCCCCTTGGAACTGCATTCGCTGATAGACAGACATTCGCTTTCTGCAAAACCTTGCCTTCGTAAAGGGGCAACACTGTGTATTTCTCTCTCGCAGAGCCCAGTTGCCAAATTCGAAACGTCCAGCGATTGCGCCCACAGGAAAGCTGCCAGCACAGAAAGCTGTAGCTGATTTTCACTGTCTCTTGGAACTGCATTTGCTGATAGACAGACATTCGCTTTCTACAAAAGCTTTTGTTGGTAAAGGGGCAACACTGTGTATTTCTCTCTCGCAGAGCCCGGTTGCCAAATTCGAAACGTCCAGCGATTGCGCCCACAGGAAAGCTGCCAGCACGGAAAGCTGTAGCTGGTTTTCACTGCCCCTTGGAACTGCATTCGCTGATAGACAGACATTCGCTTTCTACAAAAGCTTTCGTTGGTAAAGGGGCAACACTGTGTATTTCTCTCTCGCAGAGCCCGGTTGCCAAATTCGAAACGTCCAGCGATTGCGCCCACAGGAAAGCTGCCAGCACGGAAAGCTGTAGCTGGTTTTCACTGTCTCTTGGAACTACATTCGCTGCTAGACAGACATTCGCTTTCTGCAAAACCTTGCCTTCGTAAAGGGGCAACACTGTGTATTTCTCTCTCGCAGAGCCCGGTTGCCAAATTCGAAACGTCCAGCGATTGCGCCCACAGGAAAGCTGCCAGCACGGAAAGCTGTAGCTGGTTTTCACTGTCTCTTGGAACTGCATTCGCTGCTAGACAGACATTCGCTTTCTGCAAAACCTTGCCTTCGTAAAGGGGCAACACTGTGTATTTCTCTCTCGCAGAGCCCGGTTGCCAAATTCGAAACGTCCAGCGATTGCGCCCACAGGAAAGCTGCCAGCACGGAAAGCTGTAGCTGGTTTTCACTGCCCCTTGGAACTGCATTCGCTGATAGACAGACATTCGCTTTCTACAAAAGCCTTCGTTGGTAAAGGGGCAACACTGTGTATTTCTCTCTCGCAGAGCCCGGTTGCCAAATTCGAAACGTCCAGCGACTGCGCCCACAGGAAAGCTGCCAGCACGGAAAGCTGTAGCTGGTTTTCACTGCCCCTTGGAACTACATTCGCTGCTAGACAGACATTCGCTTTCTACAAAAGCTTTCGTTGGTAAAGGGGCAACACTTTGTATTTCTCTCTCGCAGAGCCCGGTTGCCAAATTCGAAACGTCCAGCGACTGCGCCCACAGGAAAGCTGCCAGCACGGAAAGCTGTAGCTGGTTTTCACTGTCTCTTGGAACTACATTCGCTGCTAGACAGACATTCGCTTTCTGCAAAACCTTGCCTTCGTAAAGGGGCAACACTGTGTATTTCTGTCTCGCAGAGCCCAGTTGCCAAATTCGAAATGTCCAGCGATTGCGCCCACAGGAAAGCTGCCAGCACAGAAAGCTGTAGCTGGTTTTCACTGTCTCTTGGAACTGCATTTGCTGATAGACAGACATTCGCTTTCTACAAAAGCTTTCGTTGGTAAAGGGGCAACACTGTGTATTTCTCTCTCGCAGAGCCCGGTTGCCAAATTCGAAACGTCCAGCGATTGCGCCCACAGGAAAGCTGCCAGCACGGAAAGCTGTAGCTGGTTTTCACTGCCCTTTGGAACTGCATTCGCTGATAGACAGACATTCGCTTTCTACAAAAGCTTTTGTTGGTAAAGGGGCAACACTGTGTATTTCTCTCTCGCAGAGCCCGGTTGCCAATTTCGAAACGTCCAGCGATTGCGCCCACAGGAAAGCTGCCAGCACGGAAAGCTGTAGCTGGTTTTCACTGCCTCTTGGAACTGCATTCGCTGATAGGCAGACATTCGCTTTCTGCAAAACCTTGCCTTCGTAAAGGGGCAACACTGTGTATTTCTCTCTCGCAGAGCCCGGCTGACAAATTCGAAACGTCCAGCGATTGCGCCCACAGGAAAGCTGCCAGCAAGGAAAGCTGTAGCTGGTTTTCACTGTCTCTTGGAACTACATTCGCTAATAGACAGACATTCGCTTTCTGCAAAACCTTGCCTTCGTAAAGGGGCAACACTGTGTATTTCTCTCTCGCAGAGCCCGGTTGCCAAATTCGAAACGTCCAGCGATTGCGCCCACAGGAAAGCTGCCAGCACGGAAAGCTGTAGCTGGTTTTCACTGCCCCTTGGAACTGCATTCGCTGATAGACAGACATTCGCTTTCTACAAAATCTTTGCTTGGTGAAGGGGCAACACTGTGTATTTCTGTCTCGCAGAGCCCGGTTGCCAAATTCGAAACGTCCAGCGATTGCGCCCACAGGAAAGCTGCCAGCACGGAAAGCTGTAGCTGGTTTTCACTGTCTCTTGGAACTACATTCGCTGCAAGACAGACATTCGCTTTCTACAAAAGCTTTTGTTGGTAAAGGGACAACACTGTGTATTTCTCTCTCGCAGAGCCCGGTTGCCAAATTCGAAACGTCCAGCGATTGCGCCCACAGGAAAGCTGACAGCACGGAAAGCTGTAGCTGGTTTTCACTGCCCCTTGGAACTGCATTCGCTGATAGACAGACATTCGCTTTCTGCAAAACCTTGCCTTCGTAAAGGGGCAACACTGTGTATTTCTCTCTCGCAGAGCCCGGCTGACAAATTCGAAACGTCCAGCGATTGCGCCCACAGGAAAGCTGCCAGCATGGAAAGCTGTAGCTGGTTTTCACTGTCTCTTGGAACTACATTCGCTGATAGACAGACATTCGCTTTCTGCAAAACCTTGCCTTCGTAAAGGGGCAAGACTGTGTATTTCTCTCTCGCAGAGCCCGGTTGCCAAATTCGAAACGTCCAGCGATTGCGCCCACAGGAAAGCTGCCAGCACGGAAAGCTGTAGCTGGTTTTCACTGCCCCTTGGAACTACATTCGCTGCTAGACAGACATTCGCTTTCTGCAAAACCTTGCCTTCGTAAAGGGGCAACACTTTGTATTTCTCTCTCGCAGAGCCCGGCTGCCAAATTCGAAATGTCCAGCGATTGCGCCCACAGGAAAGCTGCCAGCACGGAAAGCTGTAGCTGGTTTTCACTGCCCCTTGGAACTGCATTCGCTGATAGACAGACATTCGCTTTCTACAAACGCTTTCGTTGCTACAGGGGCAACACTGTGTATTTCTCTCTCGCAGAGCCCGGTTGCCAAATTCGAAACGTCCAGCGATTGCGCCCACAGGAAAGCTACCAGCACGGAAAGCTATAGCTGGTTTTCACTGCCCCTTGGAACTACATTTGCTGCTAGACAGACATTCGCTTTCTGCAAAACCTTGCCTTCGCAAAGGGGCAACACTGTGTATTTCTCTCTCGCAGAGCCCGGTTGCCAAATTCGAAACGTCCAGCGATTGCGCCCACAGGAAAGCTGCCAGCACGGAAAGCTGTAGCTGGTTTTCACTGCCCCTTGGAACTGCATTCGCTGATAAACAGACATTCGCTTTCTACAAAAGCTTTCGTTGTTAAAGGGGCAACACTTTGTATTTCTCTCTCACAGAGCCCGCTTGCCAAATTCGAAACGTCCAGCGATTGCGACCACAGGAAAGCTGCCAGCACGGAAAGCTGTAGCTGGTTTTCACTGCCCCTTGGAACTGCATTCGCTGATAGACAGACATTCGCTTTCTACAAAAGCTTTCGTTGTTAAAGGGGCAACACTGTGTATTTCTCTCTCGCAGAGCCCGGTTGCCAAATTCGAAACGTCCAGCGATTGCGCCCACAGGAAAGCTGCCAGCACGGAAAGCTGTAGCTGGTTTTCACTGCCCCTTGGAACTGCATTCGCTGATAGACAGACATTCGCTTTCTACAAAAGCTTTCGTTGGTAAAGGGGCAACACTGTGTATTTCTCTCTCGCAGAGCCCGGTTGCCAAATTCGAAACGTCCAGCGATTGCGCCCACAGGAAAGCTGCCAGCACGGAAAGCTGTAGCTGGTTTTCACTGTCTCTTGGAACTACATTCGCTGATAGACAGACATTCGCTTTCTGCAAAACCTTGCCTTCGTAAAGGCGCAACACTGTGTATTTCTCTCTCGCAGAGCCCGGTTGCCAAATTCGAAACGTCCAGCGATTGCGCCCACAGGAAAGCTGCCAGCAAGGAAAGCTGTAGCTGGTTTTCACTGTCTCTTGGAACTACATTCGCTGCTAGACAGATATTCGGTTTCCACAAAAGCTTTCGTTGGTACAGGGGCAACACAGTGTATTTCTCTCTCGCATTGCCCGGCTAAAAAATCCGAAACGTCCAGCGATTACGCCCACAGGAAAGCTGCCAGTACGGAAAGCTGTAGCTGGTTTTCACTGTCTCTTGGAACTACATTCGCTGCTAGACAGACATTCGCTTTCTGCAAAACCTTGCCTTCGTAAAGAGGTAACACTGTGTATTTCTCTCTCGCAGAGCCCGGCTGCCAAATTCGAAACGTCCAGCGATTGCGCCCACAGGAAAGCTGCCAGCACGGAAAGCTGTAGCTGGTTTTCACTGCCCCTTGGAACTGCATTCGCTGATAGACAGACATTCGCTTTCTACAAAAGCTTTCGTTGGTAAAGGGGCAACACTGTGTATTTCTCTCTCGCAGAGCCCGGTTGCCAAATTCGAAACGTCCAGCGATTGCGCCCACAGGAAAGCTGCCAGCAAGGAAAGCTGTAGCTGGTTTTCACTGCCCCTTGGAACTGCATTCGCTGATAGACAGACATTCGCTTTCTACGAAAGTTTCATTGGTAAAGGTGCAAGAATGTGTATTTCTCTCTCGCAGAGCCCGGTTGCCAAATTCGAAACGTCCAGCGATTGCGCCCACAGGAAAGCTGCCAGCACGGAAAGCTGTAGCTGGTTTTCACTGCCCCTTGGAACTGCATTCGCTGATAAACAGACATTCGCTTTCTACAAAAGCTTTCGTTGTTAAAGGGGCAACACTTTGTATTTCTCTCTCACAGAGCCCGCTTGCCAAATTCGAAACGTCCAGCGATTGCGACCACAGGAAAGCTGCCAGCACGGAAAGCTGTAGCTGGTTTTCACTGCCCCTTGGAACTGCATTCGCTGATAGACAGACATTCGCTTTCTACAAAAGCTTTCGTTGGTAAAGGGGCAACACTGTGTATTTCTCTCTCGCAGAGCCCGGTTGCCAAATTCGAAACGTCCAGCGATTGCGCCCACAGGAAAGCTGCCAGCACGGAAAGCTGTAGCTGGTTTTCACTGCCCCTTGGAACTGCATTCGCTGATAGACAGACATTCGCTTTCTACAAAAGCTTTCGTTGGTAAAGGGGCAACACTGTGTATTTCTCTCTCGCAGAGCCCGGTTGCCAAATTCGAAACGTCCAGCGATTGCGCCCACAGGAAAGCTGCCAGCATGGAAAGCTGTAGCTGGTTTTCACTGTCTCTTGGAACTGCATTCGCTGATAGACAGACATTCGCTTTCTACAAAAGCTTTCGTTGGTAAAGGGGCAACACTGTGTATTTCTCTCTCGCAGAGCCCGGTTGCCAAATTCGAAACGTCCAGCGATTGCGCCCACAGGAAAGCTGCCAGCACGGAAAGCTGTAGCTGGTTTTCACTGCCCCTTGGAACTACATTTGCTGCTGGACAGACATTCGCTTTCTGCAAAACCTTGCCTTCGTAAAGGGGCAACACTGTGTATTTCTCTCTCGCAGAGCCCGGTTGCCAAATTCGAAACGTCCAGCGATTGCGCCCACAGGAAAGCTGCCAGCACGGAAAGCTGTAGCTGGTTTTCACTGCCCCTTGGAACTGCATTCGCTGATAAACAGACATTCGCTTTCTACAAAAGCTTTCGTTGTTAAAGGGGCAACACTTTGTATTTCTCTCTCACACAGCCCGCTTGCCAAATTCGAAACGTCCAGCGATTGCGCCCACAGGAAAGCTGCCAGCACGGAAAGCTGTAGCTGGTTTTCACTGCCCCTTGGAACTGCATTCACTGATAGACAGACATTCGCTTTCTACAAAAGCTTTCGTTGGTACAGGGGCAACACAGTGTATTTCTCTCTCGCAGAGCCCGGTTGCCAAATTCGAAACGTCCAGCGATTGCGCCCACAGGAAAGCTGCCAGCACGGAAAGCTGTAGCTGGTTTTCACTGCCCCTTGGAACTGCATTCGCTGATAGACAGACATTCGCTTTCTACAAAAGCTTTCGTTGGTAAAGGGGCAACAGTGTGTATTTCTCTCTCGCAGAGCCCGGTTGCCAAATTCGAAACGTCCAGCGACTGCGCCCACAGGAAAGCTGCCAGCACGGAAAGCTGTAGCTGGTTTTCACTGCCCCTTGGAACTACATTCGCTGCTAGACAGACATTCGCTTTCTGCAAAACCTTGCCTTCGTAAAGGCGCAACACTGTGTATTTCTCTCTCGCAGAGCCCGGTTGCCAAATTCGAAACGTCCAGCGATTGCGCCCACAGGAAAGCTGCCAGCAAGGAAAGCTGTAGCTGGTTTTCACTGTCTCTTGGAACTACATTCGCTGCTAGACAGATATTCGCTTTCCACAAAAGCTTTCGTTGGTACAGGGGCAACACAGTGTATTTCTCTCTCGCATTGCCCGGCTAAAAAATCCGAAACGTCCAGCGATTGCGCCCACAGGAAAGCTGCCAGTACGGAAAGCTGTAGCTGGTTTTCACTGTCTCTTGGAACTACATTCGCTGCTAGACAGACATTCGCTTTCTGCAAAACCTTGCCTTCGTAAAGAGGTAACACTGTGTATTTCTCTCTCGCAGAGCCCGGCTGCCAAATTCGAAATGTCCAGCGATTGCGCCCACAGGAAAGCTGCCAGCACGGAAAGCTGTAGCTGGTTTTCACTGCCCCTTGGAACTGCATTCGCTGATAGACAGACATTCGCTTTCTACAAAAGCTTTCGTTGGTAAAGGGGCAACACTGTGTATTTCTCTCTCGCAGAGCCCGGTTGCCAAATTCGAAACGTCCAGCGATTGCGCCCACAGGAAAGCTGCCAGCACGGAAAGCTGTAGCTGGTTTTCACTGCCCCTTGGAACTGCATTCGCTGATAGACAGACATTCGCTTTCTACTAAAGCTTTCGTTGGTAAAGGGGCAACACTGTGTATTTCTCTCTCGCAGAGCCCGGTTGCCAAATTCGAAACGTCCAGCGATTGCGCCCACAGGAAAGCTGCCAGCACGGAAAGCTGTAGCTGGTTTTCACTGCCCCTTGGAACTGCATTCGCTGATAGACAGACATTCGCTTTCTACAAAAGCTTTCGATGGTAAAGGGGCAACACTGTGTATTTCTCTCTCGCAGAGCCCGGTTGCCAAATTCGAAACGTCCAGCGATTGCGCCCACAGGAAAGCTGCCAGCATGGAAAGCTGTAGCTGGTTTTCACTGTCTCTTGGAACTGCATTCGCTGATAGACAGACATTCGCTTTCTACAAAAGCTTTCGTTGGTAAAGGGGCAACACTGTGTATTTCTCTCTCGCAGAGCCCGGTTGCCAAATTCGAAACGTCCAGCGATTGCGCCCACAGGAAAGCTGCCAGCACGGAAAGCTGTAGCTGGTTTTCACTGCCCCTTGGAACTACATTCGCTGCTAGACAGACATTCGCTTTCTGCAAAACCTTGCCTTCGTAAAGGGGCAACACTGTGTATTTCTCTCTCGCAGAGCCCGGTTGCCAAATTCGAAACGTCCAGCGATTGCGCCCACAGGAAAGCTGCCAGCACGGAAAGCTGTAGCTGGTTTTCACTGCCCCTTGGAACTGCATTCGCTGATAGACAGACATTCGCTTTCTACAAACGCTTTCGTTGCTACAGGGGCAACACTGTGTATTTCTCTCTCGCAGAGCCCGGTTGCCAAATTCGAAACGTCCAGCGATTGCGCCCACAGGAAAGCTACCAGCACGGAAAGCTATAGCTGGTTTTCACTGCCCCTTGGAACTACATTTGCTGCTAGACAGACATTCGCTTTCTGCAAAACCTTGCCTTCGCAAAGGGGCAACACTGTGTATTTCTCTCTCGCAGAGCCCGGTTGCCAAATTCGAAACGTCCAGCGATTGCGCCCACAGGAAAGCTGCCAGCAAGGAAAGCTGTAGCTGGTTTTCACTGCCCCTTGGAACTGCATTCGCTGATAGACAGACATTCGCTTTCTACAAAAGCTTTCGTTGGTAAAGGGGCAACAGTGTGTATTTCTCTCTCGCAGAGCCCGGTTGCCAAATTCGAAACGTCCAGCGACTGCGCCCACAGGAAAGCTGCCAGCACGGAAAGCTGTAGCTGGTTTTCACTGCCCCTTGGAACTACATTCGCTGCTAGACAGACATTCGCTTTCTGCAAAACCTTGCCTTCGTAAAGGCGCAACACTGTGTATTTCTCTCTCGCAGAGCCCGGTTGCCAAATTCGAAACGTCCAGCGATTGCGCCCACAGGAAAGCTGCCAGCAAGGAAAGCTGTAGCTGGTTTTCACTGTCTCTTGGAACTACATTCGCTGCTAGACAGATATTCGCTTTCCACAAAAGCTTTCGTTGGTACAGGGGCAACACAGTGTATTTCTCTCTCGCATTGCCCGGCTAAAAAATCCGAAACGTCCAGCGATTGCGCCCACAGGAAAGCTGCCAGTACGGAAAGCTGTAGCTGGTTTTCACTGCCCCTTGGAACTGCATTCGCTGATAGACAGACATTCGCTTTCTACAAAAGCTTTCGTTGGTAAAGGGGCAACACTGTGTATTTCTCTCTCGCAGAGCCCGGTTGCCAAATTCGAAACGTCCAGCGATTGCGCCCACAGGAAAGCTGCCAGCAAGGAAAGCTGTAGCTGGTTTTCACTGCCCCTTGGAACTGCATTCGCTGATAGACAGACATTCGCTTTCTACGAAAGTTTCATTGGTAAAGGTGCAAGAATGTGTATTTCTCTCTCGCAGAGCCCGGTTGCCAAATTCGAAACGTCCAGCGATTGCGCCCACAGGAAAGCTGCCAGCACGGAAAGCTGTAGCTGGTTTTCACTGCCCCTTGGAACTGCATTCGCTGATAAACAGACATTCGCTTTCTACAAAAGCTTTCGTTGTTAAAGGGGCAACACTGTGTATTTCTCTCTCGCAGAGCCCGGTTGCCAAATTCGAAACGTCCAGCGATTGCGCCCACAGGAAAGCTGCCAGCAAGGAAAGCTGTAGCTGGTTTTCACTGTCTCTTGGAACTACATTCGCTGCTAGACAGATATTCGCTTTCCACAAAAGCTTTCGTTGGTACAGGGGCAACACAGTGTATTTCTCTCTCGCATTGCCCGGCTAAAAAATCCGAAACGTCCAGCGATTGCGCCCACAGGAAAGCTGCCAGTACGGAAAGCTGTAGCTGGTTTTCACTGCCCCTTGGAACTGCATTCGCTGATAGACAGACATTCGCTTTCTACAAAAGCTTTCGTTGGTAAAGGGGCAACACTGTGTATTTCTCTCTCGCAGAGCCCGGTTGCCAAATTCGAAACGTCCAGCGATTGCGCCCACAGGAAAGCTGCCAGCACGGAAAGCTGTAGCTGGTTTTCACTGCCCCTTGGAACTGCATTCGCTGATAGACAGACATTCGCTTTCTACAAAAGCTTTCGTTGGTAAAGGGGCAACACTGTGTATTTCTCTCTCGCAGAGCCCGGTTGCCAAATTCGAAACGTCCAGCGATTGCGCCCACAGGAAAGCTGCCAGCATGGAAAGCTGTAGCTGGTTTTCACTGTCTCTTGGAACTGCATTCGCTGATAGACAGACATTCGCTTTCTACAAAAGCTTTTGTTGGTAAAGGGGCAACACTGTGTATTTCTCTCTCGCAGAGCCCGGTTGCCAAATTCGAAACGTCCAGCGACTGCGCCCACAGGAAAGCTGCCAGCACGGAAAGCTGTAGCTGGTTTTCACTGCCCCTTGGAACTACATTCGCTGCTAGACAGACATTCGCTTTCTGCAAAACCTTGCCTTCGTAAAGGCGCAACACTGTGTATTTCTCTCTCGCAGAGCCCGGTTGCCAAATTCGAAACGTCCAGCGATTGCGCCCACAGGAAAGCTGCCAGCACGGAAAGCTGTAGCTGGTTTTCACTGCCCCTTGGAACTGCATTCGCTGATAGACAGACATTCGCTTTCTACAAAAGCTTTCGTTGGTAAAGGGGCAACACTGTGTATTTCTCTCTCGCAGAGCCCGGTTGCCAAATTCGAAACGTCCAGCGATTGCGCCCACAGGAAAGCTGCCAGCAAGGAAAGCTGTAGCTGGTTTTCACTGCCCCTTGGAACTGCATTCGCTGATAGACAGACATTCGCTTTCTACGAAAGTTTCATTGGTAAAGGTGCAAGAATGTGTATTTCTCTCTCGCAGAGCCCGGTTGCCAAATTCGAAACGTCCAGCGATTGCGCCCACAGGAAAGCTGCCAGCACGGAAAGCTGTAGCTGGTTTTCACTGCCCCTTGGAACTGCATTCGCTGATAGACAGACATTCGCTTTCTACAAAAGCTTTCGATGGTAAAGGGGCAACACTGTGTATTTCTCTCTCGCAGAGCCCGGTTGCCAAATTCGAAACGTCCAGCGATTGCGCCCACAGGAAAGCTGCCAGCATGGAAAGCTGTAGCTGGTTTTCACTGTCTCTTGGAACTGCATTCGCTGATAGACAGACATTCGCTTTCTACAAAAGCTTTCGTTGGTAAAGGGGCAACACTGTGTATTTCTCTCTCGCAGAGCCCGGTTGCCAAATTCGAAACGTCCAGCGATTGCGCCCACAGGAAAGCTGCCAGCACGGAAAGCTGTAGCTGGTTTTCACTGCCCCTTGGAACTGCATTCGCTGATAGACAGACATTCGCTTTCTACTAAAGCTTTCGTTGGTAAAGGGGCAACACTGTGTATTTCTCTCTCGCAGAGCCCGGTTGCCAAATTCGAAACGTCCAGCGATTGCGCCCACAGGAAAGCTGCCAGCACGGAAAGCTGTAGCTGGTTTTCACTGCCCCTTGGAACTACATTCGCTGCTAGACAGACATTCGCTTTCTGCAAAACCTTGCCTTCGTAAAGGGGCAACACTGTGTATTTCTCTCTCGCAGAGCCCGGTTGCCAAATTCGAAACGTCCAGCGATTGCGCCCACAGGAAAGCTGCCAGCACGGAAAGCTGTAGCTGGTTTTCACTGCCCCTTGGAACTGCATTCGCTGATAAACAGACATTCGCTTTCTACAAAAGCTTTCGTTGTTAAAGGGGCAACACTTTGTATTTCTCTCTCACAGAGCCCGCTTGCCAAATTCGAAACGTCCAGCGATTGCGACCACAGGAAAGCTGCCAGCACGGAAAGCTGTAGCTGGTTTTCACTGCCCCTTGGAACTGCATTCGCTGATAGACAGACATTCGCTTTCTACAAAAGCTTTCGTTGGTAAAGGGGCAACACTGTGTATTTCTCTCTCGCAGAGCCCGGTTGCCAAATTCGAAACGTCCAGCGATTGCGCCCACAGGAAAGCTGCCAGCACGGAAAGCTGTAGCTGGTTTTCACTGCCCCTTGGAACTGCATTCGCTGATAGACAGACATTCGCTTTCTACAAAAGCTTTCGTTGGTAAAGGGGC
Source organism: Mycteria americana (assembly GCF_035582795.1). Lineage (NCBI taxonomy): Eukaryota > Metazoa > Chordata > Aves > Ciconiiformes > Ciconiidae > Mycteria > Mycteria americana. The sequence goes on from NC_134372.1 coordinate 23,482,728, forward strand.
AACACTGTGTATTTCTCTCTCGCAGAGCCCGGTTGCCAAATTCGAAACGTCCAGCGATTGCGCCCACAGGAAAGCTGCCAGCATGGAAAGCTGTAGCTGGTTTTCACTGTCTCTTGGAACTGCATTCGCTGATAGACAGACATTCGCTTTCTACAAAAGCTTTCGTTGGTAAAGGGGCAACACTGTGTATTTCTCTCTCGCAGAGCCCGGTTGCCAAATTCGAAACGTCCAGCGATTGCGCCCACAGGAAAGCTGCCAGCACGGAAAGCTGTAGCTGGTTTTCACTGCCCCTTGGAACTGCATTCGCTGATAGACAGACATTCGCTTTCTACTAAAGCTTTCGTTGGTAAAGGGGCAACACTGTGTATTTCTCTCTCGCAGAGCCCGGTTGCCAAATTCGAAACGTCCAGCGATTGCGCCCACAGGAAAGCTGCCAGCACGGAAAGCTGTAGCTGGTTTTCACTGCCCCTTGGAACTACATTTGCTGCTAGACAGACATTCGCTTTCTGCAAAACCTTGCCTTCGTAAAGGGGCAACACTGTGTATTTCTCTCTCGCAGAGCCCGGTTGCCAAATTCGAAACGTCCAGCGATTGCGCCCACAGGAAAGCTGCCAGCACGGAAAGCTGTAGCTGGTTTTCACTGCCCCTTGGAACTGCATTCGCTGATAAACAGACATTCGCTTTCTACAAAAGCTTTCGTTGTTAAAGGGGCAACACTTTGTATTTCTCTCTCACAGAGCCCGCTTGCCAAATTCGAAACGTCCAGCGATTGCGACCACAGGAAAGCTGCCAGCACGGAAAGCTGTAGCTGGTTTTCACTGCCCCTTGGAACTGCATTCGCTGATAGACAGACATTCGCTTTCTACAAAAGCTTTCGTTGCTACAGGGGCAACACTGTGTATTTCTCTCTCGCAGAGCCCGGTTGCCAAATTCGAAACGTCCAGCGATTGCGCCCACAGGAAAGCTGCCAGCACGGAAAGCTGTAGCTGGTTTTCACTGCCCCTTGGAACTGCATTCGCTTATAGACAGACATTCGCTTTCTACAAAAGCTTTCGTTGGTAAAGGGGCAACACTGTGTATTTCTCTCTCGCAGAGCCCGGCTGCCAAATTCGAAACGTCCAGCGATTGCGCCCACAGGAAAGCTGCCAGCACGGAAAGCTGTAGCTGGTTTTCACTGCCCCTTGGAACTGCATTCGCTGATAGACAGACATTCGCTTTCTACAAACGCTTTCGTTGCTACAGGGGCAACACTGTGTATTTCTCTCTCGCAGAGCCCGGCTGCCAAATTCGAAACGTCCAGCGATTGTGCCCACAGGAAAGCTGCCAGCACGGAAAGCTGTAGCTGGTTTTCACTGCCCCTTGGAACTGCATTCGCTGATAGACAGACATTCGTTTTCTACAAAAGCTTTCGTTGGTAAAGGGGCAACACTGTGTATTTCTCTCTCGCAGGGCCCGGTTGCCAAATTCGAAACGTCCAGCGATTGCGCCCACAGGAAAGCTACCAGCACGGAAAGCTGTAGCTGGTTTTCACTGCCCCTTGGAACTACATTTGCTGCTAGACAGACATTCGCTTTCTGCAAAACCTTGCCTTCGTAAAGGGGCAACACTGTGTATTTCTCTGTCGCAGAGCCCGGTTGCCAAATTCGAAACGTCCAGCGATTGCGCCCACAGGAAAGCTGCCAGCACGGAAAGCTGTAGCTGGTTTTCACTGCCCCTTGGAACTGCATTCGCTGATAAACAGACATTCGCTTTCTACAAAAGCTTTCGTTGTTAAAGGGGCAACACTTTGTATTTCTCTCTCACACAGCCCGCTTGCCAAATTCGAAACGTCCAGCGATTGCGCCCACAGGAAAGCTGCCAGCACGGAAAGCTGTAGCTGGTTTTCACTGCCCCTTGGAACTGCATTCGCTGATAGACAGACATTCGCTTTCTACAAAAGCTTTCGTTTGTAAAGGGGCAACACTGTGTATTTCTCTCTCGCAGAGCCCGGTTGCCAAATTCGAAACGTCCAGCGATTGCGCCCACAGGAAAGCTGCCAGCATGGAAAGCTGTAGCTGGTTTTCACTGTCTCTTGGAACTGCATTCGCTGATAGACAGACATTCGCTTTCTACAAAAGCTTTCGTTGGTAAAGGGGCAACACTGTGTATTTCTCTCTCGCAGAGCCCGGTTGCCAAATTCGAAACGTCCAGCGATTGCGCCCACAGGAAAGCTGCCAGCACGGAAAGCTGTAGCTGGTTTTCACTGCCCCTTGGAACTACATTTGCTGCTAGACAGACATTCGCTTTCTACAAAAGCTTGCCTTCGTAAAGAGGTAACACTGAGTATTTCTCTCTCGCAGAGCCCGGCTGCCAAATTCGAAACGTCCAGCGATTGCGCCCACAGGAAAGCTGCCAGCACGGAAAGCTGTAGCTGGTTTTCACTGCCCCTTGGAACTGCATTCGCTGATAGACAGACATTCGCTTTCTACAAAAGCTTTTGTTGGTAAAGGGGCAACACTGTGTATTTCTCTCTCGCAGAGCCCGGTTGCCAAATTCGAAACGTCCAGCGATTGTGCCCACAGGAAAGCTGCCAGCATGGAAAGCTGTAGCTGGTTTTCACTGCCCCTTGGAACTGCATTCGCTGATAGAGAGACATTCGCTTTCTACAAAAGCTTTCGATGGTAAAGGGACAACAGTGTGTATTTCTCTCTCGCAGAGCCCGGTTGCCAAATTCGAAACGTCCAGCGATTGCGCCCACAGGAAAGCTGCCAGCACGGAAAGCTGTAGCTGGTTTTCACTGTCTCTTGGAACTGCATTCGCTGATAGACAGACATTCGCTTTCTACAAAAGCTTTCGTTGGTAAGGGGGCAACACTGTGTATTTCTCTCTCGCAGAGCCCGGTTGCCAAATTCGAAACGTCCAGCGATTGCGCCCACAGGAAAGCTGCCAGCACGGAAAGCTGTAGCTGGTTTTCACTGCCCCTTGGAACTGCATTCGCTGATAGACAGACATTCGCTTTCTACTAAAGCTTTCGTTGGTAAAGGGGCAACACTGTGTATTTCTCTCTCGCAGAGCCCGGTTGCCAAATTCGAAACGTCCAGCGATTGCGCCCACAGGAAAGCTGCCAGCACGGAAAGCTGTAGCTGGTTTTCACTGCCCCTTGGAACTGCATTCGCTGATAAACAGACATTCGCTTTCTACAAAAGCTTTCGTTGTTAAAGGGGCAACACTTTGTATTTCTCTCTCACACAGCCCGCTTGCCAAATTCGAAACGTCCAGCGATTGCGACCACAGGAAAGCTGCCAGCACGGAAAGCTGTAGCTGGTTTTCACTGCCCCTTGGAACTGCATTCGCTGATAGACAGACATTCGCTTTCTGCAAAACCTTGCCTTCGTAAAGGCGCAACACTGTGTATTTCTCTCTCGCAGAGCCCGGTTGCCAAATTCGAAACGTCCAGCGATTGCGCCCACAGGAAAGCTGCCAGCACGGAAAGCTGTAGCTGGTTTTCACTGCCCCTTGGAACTGCATTCGCTGATAGACAGACATTCGCTTTCTACAAAAGCTTTTGTTGGTAAAGGGGCAACACTGTGTATTTCTCTGTCGCAGAGCCCGGTTGCCAAATTCGAAACGTCCAGTGATTGCGCCCACAGGAAAGCTGCCAGCACGGAAAGCTGTAGCTGGTTTTCACTGCCCCTTGGAACTGCATTCGCTGATAGACAGATATTCGCTTTCTACAAACGCTTTCGTTGCTACAGGGGCAACACTGTGTATTTCTCTCTCGCAGAGCCCGGTTGCCAAATTCGAAACGTCCAGTGATTGCGCCCACAGGAAAGCTGCCAGCACGGAAAGCTGTAGCTGGTTTTCACTGTCTCTTGGAAGTACATTCGCTGCTAGACAGACATTCGCTTTGTGCAAAACCTTGCCTTCGTATAGGGGCAACAGTGTGTATTTCTCTCTCGCAGAGCCCGGTTGCCAAATTCGAAACGTCCAGCGATTGCGCCCACAGGAAAGCTGCCAGCACGGAAAGCTGTAGCTGGTTTTCACTGCCCCTTGGAACTACATTCGCTGCTAGACAGACATTCGCTTTCTGCAAAACCTTGCCTTCGTATAGGGGCAACACTGTGTATTTCTCTCTCGCAGAGCCCGGTTGCCAAATTCGAAACGTCCAGCGATTGCGCCCACAGGAAAGCTGCCAGCACGGAAAGCTGTAGCTGGTTTTCACTGCCCCTTGGAACTGCATTCGCTGATAGACAGACATTCGCTTTCTACTAAAGCTTTCGTTGGTAAAGGGGCAACACTGTGTATTTCTCTCTCGCAGAGCCCGGTTGCCAAATTCGAAACGTCCAGCGATTGCGCCCACAGGAAAGCTGCCAGCACGGAAAGCTGTAGCTGGTTTTCACTGCCCCTTGGAACTGCATTCGCTGATAGACAGACATTCGCTTTCTACAAAAGCTTTTGTTGGTAAAGGGGCAACACTGTGTATTTCTCTCTCGCAGAGCCCGGTTGCCAAATTCGAAACGTCCAGCGATTGCGCCCATAGGAAAGCTGCCAGCACGGAAAGCTGTAGCTGGTTTTCACTGCCCCTTGGAACTGCATTCACTGATAGACAGACATTCGCTTTCTACAAAAGCTTTCGTTGGTACAGGGGCAACACAGTGTATTTCTCTCTCGCAGAGCCCGGTTGCCAAATTCGAAACGTCCAGCGATTGCGCCCACAGGAAAGCTGCCAGCACGGAAAGCTGTAGCTGGTTTTCACTGCCCCTTGGAACTGCATTCGCTGATAGACAGACATTCGCTTTCTACAAAAGCTTTCATTGGTAAAGGTGCAAGACTGTGTATTTCTCTCTCGCAGAGCCCGGTTGCCAAATTCGAAACGTCCAGCGATTGCGCCCACAGGAAAGCTGCCAGCACGGAAAGCTGTAGCTGGTTTTCACTGCCCCTTGGAACTGCATTCGCTGATAGAGAGACATTCGCTTTCTGCAAAACCTTGCCTTCGTAAAGGGGCAACAATGTGTATTTCTCTCTCGCAGAGCCCGGCTGCCAAATTCGAAACGTCCAGCGATTGCGCCCACAGGAAAGCTGCCAGCACGGAAAGCTGTAGCTGGTTTTCACTGCCCCTTGGAACTACATTCGCTGCTAGACAGACATTCGCTTTCTGCAAAACCTTGCCTTCGTAAAGGGGCAACACTGTGTATTTCTCTCTCGCAGAGCCCGGTTGCCAAATTCGAAACGTCCAGCGATTGCGCCCACAGGAAAGCTGCCAGCACGGAAAGCTGTAGCTGGTTTTCACTGCCCCTTGGAACTGCATTCGCTGATAAACAGACATTCGCTTTCTACAAAAGCTTTCGTTGTTAAAGGGGCAACACTTTGTATTTCTCTCTCACACAGCCCGCTTGCCAAATTCGAAACGTCCAGCGATTGCGACCACAGGAAAGCTGCCAGCACGGAAAGCTGTAGCTGGTTTTCACTCCCCCTTGGAACTGCATTCGCTGATAGACAGACATTCGCTTTCTGCAAAACCTTGCCTTCGTAAAGGCGCAACACTGTGTATTTCTCTCTCGCAGAGCCCGGTTGCCAAATTCGAAACGTCCAGCGATTGCGCCCACAGGAAAGCTGCCAGCACGGAAAGCTGTAGCTGGTTTTCACTGCCCCTTGGAACTGCATTCGCTGATAGACAGACATTCGCTTTCTACAAAAGCCTTTGTTGGTAAAGGGGCAACACTGTGTATTTCTCTCTCGCAGAGCCCGGTTGCCAAATTCGAAACGTCCAGCGATTGCGCCCACAGGAAAGCTGCCAGCACGGAAAGCTGTAGCTGGTTTTCACTGCCCCTTGGAACTGCATTCGCTGATAGACAGATATTCGCTTTCTACAAACGCTTTCGTTGCTACAGGGGCAACACTGTGTATTTCTCTCTCGCAGAGCCCGGTTGCCAAATTCGAAACGTCCAGCGATTGCGCCCACAGGAAAGCTGCCAGCACGGAAAGCTGTAGCTGGTTTTCACTGTCTCTTGGAAGTACATTCGCTGCTAGACAGACATTCGCTTTGTGCAAAACCTTGCCTTCGTATAGGGGCAACAGTGTGTATTTCTCTCTCGCAGAGCCCGGTTGCCAAATTCGAAACGTCCAGCGATTGCGCCCACAGGAAAGCTGCCAGCACGGAAAGCTGTAGCTGGTTTTCACTGCCCCTTGGAACTACATTCGCTGCTAGACAGACATTCGCTTTCTGCAAAACCTTGCCTTCGTATAGGGGCAACACTGTGTATTTCTCTCTCGCAGAGCCCGGTTGCCAAATTCGAAACGTCCAGCGATTGCGCCCACAGGAAAGCTGCCAGCACGGAAAGCTGTAGCTGGTTTTCACTGCCCCTTGGAACTGCATTCGCTGATAGACAGACATTCGCTTTCTACTAAAGCTTTCGTTGGTAAAGGGGCAACACTGTGTATTTCTCTCTCGCAGAGCCCGGTTGCCAAATTCGAAACGTCCAGCGATTGCGCCCACAGGAAAGCTGCCAGCACGGAAAGCTGTAGCTGGTTTTCACTGCCCCTTGGAACTGCATTCGCTGATAGACAGACATTCGCTTTCTACAAAAGCTTTTGTTGGTAAAGGGGCAACACTGTGTATTTCTCTCTCGCAGAGCCCGGTTGCCAAATTCGAAACGTCCAGCGATTGCGCCCATAGGAAAGCTGCCAGCACGGAAAGCTGTAGCTGGTTTTCACTGCCCCTTGGAACTGCATTCACTGATAGACAGACATTCGCTTTCTACAAAAGCTTTCGTTGGTACAGGGGCAACACAGTGTATTTCTCTCTCGCAGAGCCCGGTTGCCAAATTCGAAACGTCCAGCGATTGCGCCCACAGGAAAGCTGCCAGCAAGGAAAGCTGTAGCTGGTTTTCACTGCCCCTTGGAACTGCATTCGCTGATAGACAGACATTCGCTTTCTACAAAAGCTTTCATTGGTAAAGGTGCAAGACTGTGTATTTCTCTCTCGCAGAGCCCGGTTGCCAAATTCGAAACGTCCAGCGATTGCGCCCACAGGAAAGCTGCCAGCACGGAAAGCTGTAGCTGGTTTTCACTGCCCCTTGGAACTGCATTCGCTGATAGAGAGACATTCGCTTTCTGCAAAACCTTGCCTTCGTAAAGGGGCAACAATGTGTATTTCTCTCTCGCAGAGCCCGGCTGCCAAATTCGAAACGTCCAGCGATTGCGCCCACAGGAAAGCTGCCAGCACGGAAAGCTGTAGCTGGTTTTCACTGCCCCTTGGAACTACATTCGCTGCTAGACAGACATTCGCTTTCTGCAAAACCTTGCCTTCGTAAAGGGGCAACACTCTGTATTTTTCTCTCACAGAGCCCTGTTGCCAAATTTGAAACGTCCAGCGATTGCGCCCACAGGAAAGCTGCCAGCACGGAAAGCTGTAGCTGGTTTTCACTGCCCCTTGGAACTGCATTCGCTGATAGACAGACATTCGCTTTCTACAAAAGCTTTCATTGGTAAAGGTGCAAGACTGTGTATTTCTCTCTCGCAGAGCCCGGTTGCCAAATTTGAAACGTCCAGCGATTGCGCCCACAGGAAAGCTGCCAGCACGGAAAGCTGTAGCTGGTTTTCACTGCCCCTTGGAACTGCATTCGCTGATAGACAGACATTCGCTTTCTACAAAAGCTTTCGTTGGTAAAGGGGCAACAGTGTGTATTTCTCTCTCGCAGAGCCCGGTTGCCAAATTCGAAACGTCCAGCGATTGCGCCCACAGGAAAGCTGCCAGCACGGAAAGCTGTAGCTGGTTTTCACTGCCCCTTGGAACTGCATTCGCTGATAGACAGACATTCGCTTTCTGCAAAACCTTGCCTTCGTAAAGGGGCAACACTGTGTATTTCTCTCTCGCAGAGCCCGGTTGCCAAATACGAAACGTCCAGCGATTGCGCCCACAGGAAAGCTGCCAGCACGGAAAGCTGTAGCTGGTTTTCACTGCCCCTTGGAACTGCATTCGCTGATAGACAGACATTCGCTTTCTGCAAAACCTTGCCTTCGTAAAGGGGCAACACTGTGTATTTCTCTCTCGCAGAGCCCGGTTGCCAAATTCGAAACGTCCAGCGATTGCGCCCACAGGAAAGCTGCCAGCACGGAAAGCTGTAGCTGGTTTTCACTGTCTCTTGGAACTGCATTTGCTGATAGACAGACATTCGCTTTCTGCAAAAGCTTTCGTTGGTAAAGGGGCAACACTGTGTATTTCTCTCTCGCAGAGCCCGGTTGCCAAATTCGAAACGTCCAGCGATTGCGCCCACAGGAAAGCTGCCAGCACGGAAAGCTGTAGCTGGTTTTCACTGCCCCTTGGAACTGCATTCGCTGATAGACAGACATTCGCTTTCTACAAAAGCTTTCGTTGGTAAAGGGGCAACACTGTGTATTTCTCTCTCGCACAGCCCGGTTGCCAAATTCGAAACGTCCAGCGATTGCGCCCACAGGAAAGCTGCCAGCACGGAAAGCTGTAGCTGGTTTTCACTGCCCCTTGGAACTGCATTCGCTGATAGACAGACATTCGCTTTCTACAAAAGCTTTCGTTGGTAAAGGGGCAACAGTGTGTATTTCTCTCTCGCAGAGCCCGGTTGCCAAATTCGAAACGTCCAGCGACTGCGCCCACAGGAAAGCTGCCAGCACGGAAAGCTGTAGCTGGTTTTCACTGCCCCTTGCAACTACATTCGCTGCTAGACAGACATTCGCTTTCTGCAAAACCTTGCCTTCGTAAAGGCGCAACACTGTGTATTTCTCTCTTGCAGAGCCCGGTTGCCAAATTCGAAACGTCCAGCGATTGCGCCCACAGGAAAGCTGCCAGCAAGGAAAGCTGTAGCTGGTTTTCACTGTCTCTTGGAACTACATTCGCTGCTAGACAGACATTCGCTTTCTACAAAACCTTGCCTTCGTAAAGAGGTAACACTGTGTATTTCTCTCTCGCAGAGCCCGGCTGCCAAATTCGAAACGTCCAGCGATTGCGCCCACAGGAAAGCTGCCAGCACGGAAAGCTGTAGCTGGTTTTCACTGTCTCTTGGAACTGCATTTACTGATAGACAGACATTCGCTTTCTACAAAAGCTTTTGTTGGTAAAGGGGCAACACTGTGTATTTCTCTTTCGCAGAGCCCGGTTGCCAAATTCGAAACGTCCAGCGATTGCGCCCACAGGAAAGCTGCCAGCAAGGAAAGCTGTAGCTGGTTTTCACTGCCCCTTGGAACTGCATTCGCTGATAGACAGACATTCGCTTTCTACAAAAGCTTTCATTGGTAAAGGTGCAAGACTGTGTATTTCTCTCTCGCAGAGCCCGGTTGCCAAATTCGAAACGTCCAGCGATTGCGCCCACAGGAAAGCTGCCAGCACGGAAAGCTGTAGCTGGTTTTCACTGCCCCTTGGAACTGCATTCGCTGATAGACAGACATTCGCTTTCTACAAAAGCTTTCGTTGGTAAAGGGGCAACACTTTGTATTTCTCTCTCGCAGAGCCCGGATGCCAAATTCGAAACGTCCAGCGATTGCGCCCACAGGAAAGCTGCCAGGACGGAAAGCTGTAGCTGGTTTTCACTGCCCCTTGGAACTACATTCGCTGCTAGACAGACATTCGCTTTCTGCAAAACCTTGCCTTCGTAAAGGCGCAACACTGTGTATTTCTCTCTCGCAGAGCCCGGTTGCCAAATTCGAAACGTCCAGCGACTGAACCCACAGGAAAGCTGCCAGCATGGAAAGCTGTACCTGGTTTTCACTGTCTCTTGGAACTACATTCGCTGCTAGACAGATATTCGCTTTCCACAAAAGCTTTCGTTGGTACAGGGGCAACACAGTGTATTTCTCTCTCGCATTGCCTGGCTGACAAATTCGAAACGTCCAGCGATTGCGCCCACAGGAAAGCTGCCAGTACGGAAAGCTGTAGCTGGTTTTCACTGTCTCTTGGAACTACATTCGCTGCTAGACAGACATTCGCTTTCTGCAAAACCTTGCCTTCGTAAAGAGGTAACACTGTGTATTCCTCTCTCGCAGAGCCCGGCTGCCAAATTCGAAACGTCCAGCGATTGCGCCCACAGGAAAGCTGCCAGCACGGAAAGCTGTAGCTGGTTTTCACTGCCCCTTGGAACTGCATTCGCTGATAGACAGACATTCGCTTTCTACAAAAGCTTTCGTTGGTAAAGGGGCAACACTGTGTATTTCTCTCTCGCAGAGCCCGGTTGCCAAATTCGAAACGTCCAGCGATTGCGCCCACAGGAAAGCTGCCAGCACGGAAAGCTGTAGCTGGTTTTCACTGCCCCTTGGAACTGCATTCGCTGATAGACAGACATTCGCTTTCTGCAAAACCTTGCCTTCGTAAAGGGGCAACACTGTGTATTTCTCTCTCGCAGAGCCCGGTTGCCAAATTCGAAACGTCCAGCGATTGCGCCCACAGGAAAGCTGCCAGCACGGAAAGCTGTAGCTGGTTTTCACTGCCCCTTGGAACTGCATTCGCTGATAGAGAGACATTCGCTTTCTGCAAAACCTTGCCTTCGTAAAGGGGCAACAATGTGTATTTCTCTCTCGCAGAGCCCGGCTGCCAAATTCGAAACGTCCAGCGATTGCGCCCACAGGAAAGCTGCCAGCACGGAAAGCTGTAGCTGGTTTTCACTGCCCCTTGGAACTACATTCGCTGCTAGACAGACATTCGCTTTCTGCAAAACCTTGCCTTCGTAAACGGGCAACACTCTGTATTTTTCTCTCACAGAGCCCTGTTGCCAAATTTGAAACGTCCAGCGATTGCGCCCACAGGAAAGCTGCCAGCACGGAAAGCTGTAGCTGGTTTTCACTGCCCCTTGGAACTGCATTCGCTGATAGACAGACATTCGCTTTCTACAAAAGCTTTCATTGGTAAAGGTGCAAGACTGTGTATTTCTCTCTCGCAGAGCCCGGTTGCCAAATTTGAAACGTCCAGCGATTGCGCCCACAGGAAAGCTGCCAGCACGGAAAGCTGTAGCTGGTTTTCACTGCCCCTTGGAACTGCATTCGCTGATAGACAGACATTCGCTTTCTACAAAAGCTTTCGTTGGTAAAGGGGCAACAGTGTGTATTTCTCTCTCGCAGAGCCCGGTTGCCAAATTCGAAACGTCCAGCGATTGCGCCCACAGGAAAGCTGCCAGCACGGAAAGCTGTAGCTGGTTTTCACTGCCCCTTGGAACTGCATTCGCTGATAGACAGACATTCGCTTTCTGCAAAACCTTGCCTTCGTAAAGGGGCAACACTGTGTATTTCTCTCTCGCAGAGCCCGGTTGCCAAATACGAAACGTCCAGCGATTGCGCCCACAGGAAAGCTGCCAGCACGGAAAGCTGTAGCTGGTTTTCACTGCCCCTTGGAACTGCATTCGCTGATAGACAGACATTCGCTTTCTGCAAAACCTTGCCTTCGTAAAGGGGCAACACTGTGTATTTCTCTCTCGCAGAGCCCGGTTGCCAAATACGAAATGTCCAGCGATTGCGCCCACAGGAAAGATGCCAGCACGGAAAGCTGTAGCTGGTTTTCACTGCCCCTTGGAACTACATTCGCTGCTAGACAGATATTCGCTTTCCACAAAAGCTTTCGTTGGTACAGGGGCAACACAGTGTATTTCTCTCTCGCATTGCCCGGCTGACAAATTCGAAACGTCCAGCGATTGCGCCCACAGGAAAGCTGCCAGTACGGAAAGCTGTAGCTGGTTTTCACTGTCTCTTGGAACTACATTCGCTGCTAGACAGACATTCGCTTTCTGCAAAACCTTGCCTTCGTAAAGAGGTAACACTGTGTATTTCTCTCTCGCAGAGCCCGGCTGCCAAATTCGAAACGTCCAGCGATTGCGCCCACAGGATAGCTGCCAGCAAGGAAAGCTGTAGCTGGTTTTCACTGCCCCTTGGAACTGCATTCGCTGATAGACAGACATTCGCTTTCTACAAAAGCTTTCATTGGTAAAGGTGCAAGACTGTGTATTTCTCTCTCGCAGAGCCCGGTTGCCAAATTCGAAACGTCCAGCGATTGCGCCCACAGGAAAGCTGCCAGCATGGAAAGCTGTAGCTGGTTTTCACTGCCCCTTGGAACTGCATTCGCTGATAGACAGACATTCGCTTTCTACAAAAGCTTTCGATGGTAAAGGGGCAACACTGTGTATTTCTCTCTCGCAGAGCCCGGTTGCCAAATTCGAAACGTCCAGCGATTGCGCCCACAGGAAAGCTGCCAGCACGGAAAGCTGTAGCTGGTTTTCACTGCCCCTTGGAACTGCATTCGCTGATAGACAGACATTCGCTTTCTGCAAAACCTTGCCTTCGTAAAGGGGCAACACTGTGTATTTCTCTCTCGCAGAGCCCGGCTGCCAAATTCGAAACGTCCAGCGATTGCGCCCACAGGAAAGCTGCCAGCACGGAAAGCTGTAGCTGGTTTTCACTGCCCCTTGGAACTGCATTCGCTGATAGAGAGACATTCGCTTTCTGCAAAACCTTGCCTTCGTAAAGGGGCAACACTGTGTATTTCTCTCTCGCAGAGCCCGGTTGCCAAATTCGAAACGTCCAGCGATTGCGCCCACAGGAAAGCTGCCAGCACGGAAAGCTGTAGCTGGTTTTCACTGTCTCTTGGAACTGCATTTGCTGATAGACAGACATTTGCTTTCTACAAAAGCTTTCGTTGGTAAAGGGGCAACACTGTGTATTTCTCTCTCGCAGAGCCCGGTTGCCAAATTCGAAACGTCCAGCGATTGCGCCCACAGGAAAGCTGCCAGCATGGAAAGCTGTAGCTGGTTTTCACTGCCCCTTGGAACTGCATTCGCTGATAGACAGACATTCGCTTTCTACAAAAGCTTTCATTGGTAAAGGTGCAAGACTGTGTATTTCTCTCTCGCAGAGCCCGGTTGCCAAATTCGAAACGTCCAGCGATTGCGCCCACAGGAAAGCTGCCAGCACGGAAAGCTGTAGCTGGTTTTCACTGCCCCTTGGAACTGCATTCGCTGATAGACAGACATTCGCTTTCTGCAAAACCTTGCCTTCGTAAAGGCGCAACACTGTGTATTTCTCTCTCGCAGAGCCCGGTTGCCAAATTCGAAACGTCCAGCGATTGCGCCCACAGGAAAGCTGCCAGCACGGAAAGCTGTAGCTGGTTTTCACTGCCCCTTGGAACTACATTCGCTGATAGACAGACATTCGCTTTCTGCAAAACCTTGCCTTCGTAAAGGTGCAACACTGTGTATTTCTCTCTCGCAGAGCCCGGTTGCCAAATTCGAAACGTCCAGCGACTGAACCCACAGGAAAGCTGACAGCATGGAAAGCTGTACCTGGTTTTCACTGTCTCTTGGAACTACATTCGCTGCTAGACAGATATTCGCTTTCCACAAAAGCTTTCGTTGGTACAGGTGCAACACAGTGTATTTCTCTCTCGCATTGCCCGGCTGACAAATTCGAAACGTCCAGCGATTGCGCCCACAGGAAAGCTGCCAGTACGGAAAGCTGTAGCTGGTTTTCACTGTCTCTTGGAACTACATTCGCTGCTAGACAGACATTCGCTTTCTGCAAAACCTTGCCTTCGTAAAGAGGTAACACTGTGTATTCCTCTCTCGCAGAGCCCGGCTGCCAAATTCGAAACGTCCAGCGATTGCGCCCACAGGAAAGCTGCCAGCACGGAAAGCTGTAGCTGGTTTTCACTGCCCCTTGGAACTGCATTCGCTGATAGACAGACATTCGCTTTCTGCAAAACCTTGCCTTCGTAAAGGGGCAACACTGTGTATTTCTCTCTCGCAGAGCCCGGTTGCCAAATTCGAAACGTCCAGCGATTGCGCCCACAGGAAAGCTGCCAGCACGGAAAGCTGTAGCTGGTTTTCACTGCCCCTTGGAACTGCATTCGCTGATAGAGAGACATTCGCTTTCTGCAAAACCTTGCCTTCGTAAAGGGGCAACAATGTGTATTTCTCTCTCGCAGAGCCCGGCTGCCAAATTCGAAACGTCCAGCGATTGCGCCCACAGGAAAGCTGCCAGCACGGAAAGCTGTAGCTGGTTTTCACTGCCCCTTGGAACTACATTCGCTGCTAGACAGACATTCGCTTTCTGCAAAACCTTGCCTTCGTAAAGGGGCAACACTCTGTATTTTTCTCTCACAGAGCCCTGTTGCCAAATTTGAAACGTCCAGCGATTGCGCCCACAGGAAAGCTGCCAGCACGGAAAGCTGTAGCTGGTTTTCACTGCCCCTTGGAACTGCATTCGCTGATAGACAGACATTCGCTTTCTACAAAAGCTTTCATTGGTAAAGGTGCAAGACTGTGTATTTCTCTCTCGCAGAGCCCGGTTGCCAAATTTGAAACGTCCAGCGATTGCGCCCACAGGAAAGCTGCCAGCACGGAAAGCTGTAGCTGGTTTTCACTGCCCCTTGGAACTGCATTCGCTGATAGACAGACATTCGCTTTCTACAAAAGCTTTCGTTGGTAAAGGGGCAACAGTGTGTATTTCTCTCTCGCAGAGCCCGGTTGCCAAATTCGAAACGTCCAGCGATTGCGCCCACAGGAAAGCTGCCAGCACGGAAAGCTGTAGCTGGTTTTCACTGCCCCTTGGAACTGCATTCGCTGATAGACAGACATTCGCTTTCTGCAAAACCTTGCCTTCGTAAAGGGGCAACACTGTGTATTTCTCTCTCGCAGAGCCCGGTTGCCAAATACGAAACGTCCAGCGATTGCGCCCACAGGAAAGCTGCCAGCACGGAAAGCTGTAGCTGGTTTTCACTGCCCCTTGGAACTGCATTCGCTGATAGACAGACATTCGCTTTCTGCAAAACCTTGCCTTCGTAAAGGGGCAACACTGTGTATTTCTCTCTCGCAGAGCCCGGTTGCCAAATACGAAACGTCCAGCGATTGCGCCCACAGGAAAGATGCCAGCACGGAAAGCTGTAGCTGGTTTTCACTGCCCCTTGGAACTACATTCGCTGCTAGACAGATATTCGCTTTCCACAAAAGCTTTCGTTGGTAAAGGGGCAACAGTGTGTATTTCTCTCTCGCAGAGCCCGGTTGCCAAATTCGAAACGTCCAGCGACTGCGCCCACAGGAAAGCTGCCAGCACGGAAAGCTGTAGCTGGTTTTCACTGCCCCTTGCAACTACATTCGCTGCTAGACAGACATTCGCTTTCTGCAAAACCTTGCCTTCGTAAAGAGGTAACACTGTGTATTTCTCTCTCGCAGAGCCCGGCTGCCAAATTCGAAACGTCCAGCGATTGCGCCCACAGGAAAGCTGCCAGCACGGAAAGCTGTAGCTGGTTTTCACTGTCTCTTGGAACTGCATTTACTGATAGACAGACATTCGCTTTCTACAAAAGCTTTCGTTGGTAAAGGGGCAACACTGTGTATTTCTCTCTCGCAGAGCCCGGTTGCCAAATTCGAAACGTCCAGCGATTGCGCCCACAGGAAAGCTGCCAGCACGGAAAGCTGTAGCTGGTTTTCACTGCCCCTTGGAACTGCATTCGCTGATAGACAGACATTCGCTTTCTGCAAAACCTTGCCTTCGTAAAGGGGCAACACTGTGTATTTCTCTCTCGCAGAGCCCGGCTGCCAAATTCGAAACGTCCAGCGATTGCGCCCACAGGAAAGCTGCCAGCACGGAAAGCTGTAGCTGGTTTTCACTGCCCCTTGGAACTGCATTCGCTGATAGAGAGACATTCGCTTTCTGCAAAACCTTGCCTTCGTAATGGGGCAACACTGTGTATTTCTCTCTCGCAGAGCCCGGTTGCCAAATTCGAAACGTCCAGCGATTGCGCCCACAGGAAAGCTGCCAGCACGGAAAGCTGTAGCTGGTTTTCACTGTCTCTTGGAACTGCATTTGCTGATAGACAGACATTCGCTTTCTACAAAAGCTTTCGTTGGTAAAGGGGCAACACTGTGTATTTCTCTCTCGCAGAGCCCGGTTGCCAAATTCGAAACGTCCAGCGATTGCGCCCACAGGAAAGCTGCCAGCATGGAAAGCTGTAGCTGGTTTTCACTGCCCCTTGGAACTGCATTCGCTGATAGACAGACATTCGCTTTCTACAAAAGCTTTCATTGGTAAAGGTGCAAGACTGTGTATTTCTCTCTCGCAGAGCCCGGTTGCCAAATTCGAAACGTCCAGCGATTGCGCCCACAGGAAAGCTGCCAGCACGGAAAGCTGTAGCTGGTTTTCACTGCCCCTTGGAACTGCATTCGCTGATAGACAGACATTCGCTTTCTGCAAAACCTTGCCTTCGTAAAGGCGCAACACTGTGTATTTCTCTCTCGCAGAGCCCGGTTGCCAAATTCGAAACGTCCAGCGATTGCGCCCACAGGAAAGCTGCCAGCACGGAAAGCTGTAGCTGGTTTTCACTGCCCCTTGGAACTACATTGGCTGATAGACAGACATTCGCTTTCTGCAAAACCTTGCCTTCGTAAAGGCGCAACACTGTGTATTTCTCTCTCGCAGAGCCCGGTTGCCAAATTCGAAACGTCCAGCGACTGAACCCACAGGAAAGCTGCCAGCATGGAAAGCTGTACCTGGTTTTCACTGTCTCTTGGAACTACATTCGCTGCTAGACAGATATTCGCTTTCCACAAAAGCTTTCGTTGGTACAGGGGCAACACAGTGTATTTCTCTCTCGCATTGCCCAGCTGACAAATTCGAAACGTCCAGCGATTGCGCCCACAGGAAAGCTGCCAGTACGGAAAGCTGTAGCTGGTTTTCACTGTCTCTTGGAACTACATTCGCTGCTAGACAGACATTCGCTTTCTGCAAAACCTTGCCTTCGTAAAGAGGTAACACTGTGTATTCCTCTCTCGCATTGCCCGGCTGACAAATTCGAAACGTCCAGCGATTGCGCCCACAGGAAAGCTGCCAGCACGGAAAGCTGTAGCTGGTTTTCACTGCCCCTTGGAACTGCATTCGCTGATAGACAGACATTCGCTTTCTGCAAAACCTTGCCTTCGTAAAGGGGCAACACTGTGTATTTCTCTCTCGCAGAGCCCGGTTGCCAAATTCGAAACGTCCAGCGATTGCGCCCACAGGAAAGCTGCCAGCACGGAAAGCTGTAGCTGGTTTTCACTGCCCCTTGGAACTGCATTCGCTGATAGACAGACATTCGCTTTCTACAAAAGCTTTCGTTGGTAAAGGGGCAACACTGTGTATTTCTCTCTCGCAGAGCCCGGTTGCCAAATTCGAAACGTCCAGCGATTGCGCCCACAGGAAAGCTGCCAGCACGGAAAGCTGTAGCTGGTTTTCACTGCCCCTTGGAACTGCATTCGCTGATAGACAGACATTCGCTTTCTGCAAAACCTTGCCTTCGTAAAGGGGCAACAATGTGTATTTCTCTCTCGCAGAGCCCGGCTGCCAAATTCGAAACGTCCAGCGATTGCGCCCACAGGAAAGCTGCCAGCACGGAAAGCTGTAGCTGGTTTTCACTGCCCCTTGGAACTACATTCGCTGCTAGACAGACATTCGCTTTCTGCAAAACCTTGCCTTCGTAAAGGGGCAACACTCTGTATTTTTCTCTCACAGAGCCCTGTTGCCAAATTTGAAACGTCCAGCGATTGCGCCCACAGGAAAGCTGCCAGCACGGAAAGCTGTAGCTGGTTTTCACTGCCCCTTGGAACTGCATTCGCTGATAGACAGACATTCGCTTTCTACAAAAGCTTTCATTGGTAAAGGTGCAAGACTGTGTATTTCTCTCTCGCAGAGCCCGGTTGCCAAATTTGAAACGTCCAGCGATTGCGCCCACAGGAAAGCTGCCAGCACGGAAAGCTGTAGCTGGTTTTCACTGCCCCTTGGAACTGCATTCGCTGATAGACAGACATTCGCTTTCTACAAAAGCTTTCGTTGGTAAAGGGGCAACACTGTGTATTTCTCTCTCGCAGAGCCCGGTTGCCAAATTCGAAACGTCCAGCGATTGCGCCCACAGGAAAGCTGCCAGCACGGAAAGCTGTAGCTGGTTTTCACTGCCCCTTGGAACTGCATTCGCTGATAGACAGACATTCGCTTTCTGCAAAACCTTGCCTTCGTAAAGGGGCAACACTGTGTATTTCTCTCTCGCAGAGCCCGGTTGCCAAATACGAAACGTCCAGCGATTGCGCCCACAGGAAAGCTGCCAGCACGGAAAGCTGTAGCTGGTTTTCACTGCCCCTTGGAACTGCATTCGCTGATAGACAGACATTCGCTTTCTACAAAAGCTTTCGTTCGTAAAGGGGCAACACTGTGTATTTCTCTCTCGCAGAGCCCGGTTGCCAAATTCGAAACGTCCAGCGATTTGGCCCACAGGAAAGATGCCAGCACGGAAAGCTGTAGCTGGTTTTCACTGCCCCTTGGAACTACATTCGCTGCTAGACAGATATTCGCTTTCCACAAAAGCTTTCGTTGGTACAGGGGCAACACAGTGTATTTCTCTCTCGCATTGCCCGGCTAACAAATTCGAAACGTCCAGCGATTGCGCCCACAGGAAAGCTGCCAGTACGGAAAGCTGTAGCTGGTTTTCACTGTCTCTTGGAACTACATTCGCTGCTAGACAGACATTCGCTTTCTGCAAAACCTTGCCTTCGTAAAGAGGTAACACTGTGTATTTCTCTCTCGCAGAGCCCGGCTGCCAAATTCGAAACGTCCAGCGATTGCGCCCACAGGAAAGCTGCCAGCACGGAAAGCTGTAGCTGGTTTTCACTGCCCCTTGGAACTGCATTCGCTGATAGACAGTCATTCGCTTTCTACAAAAGCTTTCATTGGTAAAGGTGCAAGACTGTGTATTTCTCTCTCGCAGAGCCCGGTTGCCAAATTCGAAACGTCCAGCGATTGCGCCCACAGGAAAGCTGCCAGCACGGAAAGCTGTAGCTGGTTTTCACTGCCCCTTGGAACTGCATTCGCTGATAGACAGACATTCGCTTTCTACAAAAGCTTTCGTTGGTAAAGGGGCAACACTTTGTATTTCTCTCTCGCAGAGCCCGGTTGCCAAATTCGAAACGTCCAGCGATTGTGCCCACAGGAAAGCTGCCAGCACGGAAAGCTGTAGCTGGTTTTCACTGCCCCTTGGAACTACATTCGCTGCTAGACAGACATTCGCTTTCTGGAAAACCTTGCCTTCGTAAAGGCGCAACACTGTGTATTTCTCTCTCGCAGAGCCCGGTTGCCAAATTCGAAACGTCCAGCGACTGAACCCACAGGAAAGCTGCCAGCACAGAAAGCTGTAGCTGGTTTTCACTGTCTCTTGGAACTGCATTCGCTGATAGACAGACATTCGCTTTCTACAAAAGCTTTCGTTGGTAAAGGGGCAACACTGTGTATTTCTCTCTCGCAGAGCCCGGTTGCCAAATTCGAAACGTCCAGCGATTGCGCCCACAGGAAAGCTGCCAGCACGGAAAGCTGTAGCTGGTTTTCACTGCCCCTTGGAACTGCATTCGCTGATAGACAGACATTCGCTTTCTACAAAAGCTTTCATTGGTAAAGGTGCAAGACTGTGTATTTCTCTCTCGCAGAGCCCGGTTGCCAAATTCGAAACGTCCAGCGATTGCGCCCACAGGAAAGCTGCCAGCACGGAAAGCTGTAGCTGGTTTTCACTGCCCCTTGGAACTGCATTCGCTGATAGACAGACATTCGCTTTCTACAAAAGCTTTCGTTGGTAAAGGGGCAACACTTTGTATTTCTCTCTCGCAGAGCCCGGTTGCCAAATTCGAAACGTCCAGCGACTGAACCCACAGGAAAGCTGCCAGCATGGAAAGCTGTACCTGGTTTTCACTGTCTCTTGGAACTACATTCGCTGCTAGACAGATATTCGCTTTCCACAAAAGCTTTCGTTGGTACAGGGGCAACACAGTGTATTTCTCTCTCGCATTGCCCGGCTGACAAATTCGAAACGTCCAGCGATTGCGCCCACAGGAAAGCTGCCAGTACGGAAAGCTGTAGCTGGTTTTCACTGTCTCTTGGAACTACATTCGCTGCTAGACAGACATTCGCTTTCTGCAAAACCTTGCCTTCGTAAAGAGGTAACACTGTGTATTCCTCTCTCGCAGAGCCCGGCTGCCAAATTCGAAACGTCCAGCGATTGCGCCCACAGGAAAGCTGCCAGCACGGAAAGCTGTAGCTGGTTTTCACTGCCCCTTGGAACTGCATTCGCTGATAGACAGACATTCGCTTTCTACAAAAGCTTTCATTGGTAAAGGTGCAAGACTGTGTATTTCTCTCTCGCAGAGCCCGGTTGCCAAATTTGAAACGTCCAGCGATTGCGCCCACAGGAAAGCTGCCAGCACGGAAAGCTGTAGCTGGTTTTCACTGCCCCTTGGAACTGCATTCGCTGATAGACAGACATTCGCTTTCTACAAAAGCTTTCGTTGCTACAGGGGCAACATTTTTGTATTTCTCTCTCGCAGAGCCCGGTTGCCAAATTCGAAACGTCCAGCGATTGCGCCCACAGGAAAGCTGCCAGCACGGAAAGCTGTAGCTGGTTTTCACTGCCCCTTGGAACTGCATTCGCTGATAGACAGACATTCGCTTTCTACAAAAGCTTTCGTTGGTAAAGGGGCAACACTGTGTATTTCTCTCTCGCAGAGCCCGGTTCCCAAATTCGAAACGTCCAGCGATTGCGCCCACAGGAAAGCTGCCAGCACGGAAAGCTGTAGCTGGTTTTCACTGCCCCTTGGAACTGCATTCGCTGATAGACAGACATTCGCTTTCTACAAAAGCTTTCGTTCGTAAAGGGGCAACACTGTGTATTTCTCTCTCGCAGAGCCCGGTTGCCAAATTCGAAACGTCCAGCGATTTGGCCCACAGGAAAGATGCCAGCACGGAAAGCTGTAGCTGGTTTTCACTGCCCCTTGGAACTACATTCGCTGCTAGACAGATATTCGCTTTCCACAAAAGCTTTCGTTGGTACAGGGGCAACACAGTGTATTTCTCTCTCGCATTGCCCGGCTGACAAATTCGAAACGTCCAGCGATTGCGCCCACAGGAAAGCTGCCAGTACGGAAAGCTGTAGCTGGTTTTCACTGTCTCTTGGAACTACATTCGCTGCTAGACAGACATTCGCTTTCTGCAAAACCTTGCCTTCGTAAAGAGGTAACACTGTGTATTTCTCTCTCGCAGAGCCCGGCTGCCAAATTCGAAACGTCCAGCGATTGCGCCCACAGGAAAGCTGCCAGCACGGAAAGCTGTAGCTGGTTTTCACTGCCCCTTGGAACTGCATTCGCTGATAGACAGTCATTCGCTTTCTACAAAAGCTTTCATTGGTAAAGGTGCAAGACTGTGTATTTCTCTGTCGCAGAGCCCGGTTGCCAAATTCGAAACGTCCAGCGATTGCGCCCACAGGAAAGCTGCCAGCACGGAAAGCTGTAGCTGGTTTTCACTGCCCCTTGGAACTGCATTCGCTGATAGACAGACATTCGCTTTCTACAAAAGCTTTCGTTGGTAAAGGGGCAACACTGTGTATTTCTCTCTCGCAGAGCCCGGTTGCCAAATTCGAAACGTCCAGCGATTGCGCCCACAGGAAAGCTGCCAGCACGGAAAGCTGTAGCTGGTTTTCACTGCCCCTTGGAACTGCATTCGCTGATAGACAGACATTCGCTTTCTGCAAAACCTTGCCTTCGTAAAGGGGCAACAATGTGTATTTCTCTCTCGCAGAGCCCGGCTGCCAAATTCGAAACGTCCAGCGATTGCGCCCACAGGAAAGCTGCCAGCACGGAAAGCTGTAGCTGGTTTTCACTGCCCCTTGGAACTACATTCGCTGCTAGAC
The DNA here is from genome assembly GCF_035582795.1 of Mycteria americana. Classification (NCBI taxonomy): domain Eukaryota; kingdom Metazoa; phylum Chordata; class Aves; order Ciconiiformes; family Ciconiidae; genus Mycteria; species Mycteria americana. The sequence continues at coordinate 23,504,404 of NC_134372.1, forward strand.
AGACATTCGCTTTCTGCAAAACCTTGCCTTCGTAAAGGGGCAACACTCTGTATTTTTCTCTCACAGAGCCCTGTTGCCAAATTTGAAACGTCCAGCGATTGCGCCCACAGGAAAGCTGCCAGCACGGAAAGCTGTAGCTGGTTTTCACTGCCCCTTGGAACTGCATTCGCTGATAGACAGACATTCGCTTTCTACAAAAGCTTTCATTGGTAAAGGTGCAAGACTGTGTATTTCTCTCTCGCAGAGCCCGGTTGCCAAATTTGAAACGTCCAGCGATTGCGCCCACAGGAAAGCTGCCAGCACGGAAAGCTGTAGCTGGTTTTCACTGCCCCTTGGAACTGCATTCGCTGATAGACAGACATTCGCTTTCTACAAAAGCTTTCGTTGCTACAGGGGCAACATTTTTGTATTTCTCTCTCGCAGAGCCCGGTTGCCAAATTCGAAACGTCCAGCGATTGCGCCCACAGGAAAGCTGCCAGCACGGAAAGCTGTAGCTGGTTTTCACTGCCCCTTGGAACTGCATTCGCTGATAGACAGACATTCGCTTTCTACAAAAGCTTTCGTTGGTAAAGGGGCAACACTGTGTATTTCTCTCTCGCAGAGCCCGGTTGCCAAATTCGAAACGTCCAGCGATTGCGCCCACAGGAAAGCTGCCAGCACGGAAAGCTGTAGCTGGTTTTCACTGCCCCTTGGAACTGCATTCGCTGATAGACAGACATTCGCTTTCTGCAAAACCTTGCCTTCGTAAAGGGGCAACACTGTGTATTTCTCTCTCGCAGAGCCCGGTTGCCAAATACGAAACGTCCAGCGATTGCGCCCACAGGAAAGCTGCCAGCACGGAAAGCTGTAGCTGGTTTTCACTGCCCCTTGGAACTGCATTCGCTGATAGACAGACATTCGCTTTCTACAAAAGCTTTCGTTCGTAAAGGGGCAACACTGTGTATTTCTCTCTCGCAGAGCCCGGTTGCCAAATTCGAAACGTCCAGCGATTTGGCCCACAGGAAAGATGCCAGCACGGAAAGCTGTAGCTGGTTTTCACTGCCCCTTGGAACTACATTCGCTGCTAGACAGATATTCGCTTTCCACAAAAGCTTTCGTTGGTACAGGGGCAACACAGTGTATTTCTCTCTCGCATTGCCCGGCTAACAAATTCGAAACGTCCAGCGATTGCGCCCACAGGAAAGCTGCCAGTACGGAAAGCTGTAGCTGGTTTTCACTGTCTCTTGGAACTACATTCGCTGCTAGACAGACATTCGCTTTCTGCAAAACCTTGCCTTCGTAAAGAGGTAACACTGTGTATTCCTCTCTCGCAGAGCCCGGCTGCCAAATTCGAAACGTCCAGCGATTGCGCCCACAGGAAAGCTGCCAGCACGGAAAGCTGTAGCTGGTTTTCACTGCCCCTTGGAACTGCATTCGCTGATAGACAGTCATTCGCTTTCTACAAAAGCTTTCATTGGTAAAGGTGCAAGACTGTGTATTTCTCTCTCGCAGAGCCCGGTTGCCAAATTCGAAACGTCCAGCGATTGCGCCCACAGGAAAGCTGCCAGCACGGAAAGCTGTAGCTGGTTTTCACTGCCCCTTGGAACTGCATTCGCTGATAGACAGACATTCGCTTTCTACAAAAGCTTTCGTTGGTAAAGGGGCAACACTTTGTATTTCTCTCTCGCAGAGCCCGGTTGCCAAATACGAAACGTCCAGCGATTGTGCCCACAGGAAAGCTGCCAGCACGGAAAGCTGTAGCTGGTTTTCACTGCCCCTTGGAACTACATTCGCTGCTAGACAGACATTCGCTTTCTGGAAAACCTTGCCTTCGTAAAGGCGCAACACTGTGTATTTCTCTCTCGCAGAGCCCGGTTGCCAAATTCGAAACGTCCAGCGACTGAACCCACAGGAAAGCTGCCAGCACAGAAAGCTGTAGCTGGTTTTCACTGTCTCTTGGAACTGCATTCGCTGATAGACAGACATTCGCTTTCTACAAAAGCTTTCGTTGGTAAAGGGGCAACACTGTGTATTTCTCTCTCGCAGAGCCCGGTTGCCAAATTCGAAACGTCCAGCGATTGCGCCCACAGGAAAGCTGCCAGCACGGAAAGCTGTAGCTGGTTTTCACTGCCCCTTGGAACTGCATTCGCTGATAGACAGACATTCGCTTTCTACAAAAGCTTTCATTGGTAAAGGTGCAAGACTGTGTATTTCTCTCTCGCAGAGCCCGGTTGCCAAATTCGAAACGTCCAGCGATTGCGCCCACAGGAAAGCTGCCAGCACGGAAAGCTGTAGCTGGTTTTCACTGCCCCTTGGAACTGCATTCGCTGATAGACAGACATTCGCTTTCTACAAAAGCTTTCGTTGGTAAAGGGGCAACACTTTGTATTTCTCTCTCGCAGAGCCCGGTTGCCAAATTCGAAACGTCCAGCGACTGAACCCACAGGAAAGCTGCCAGCATGGAAAGCTGTACCTGGTTTTCACTGTCTCTTGGAACTACATTCGCTGCTAGACAGATATTCGCTTTCCACAAAAGCTTTCGTTGGTACAGGGGCAACACAGTGTATTTCTCTCTCGCATTGCCCGGCTGACAAATTCGAAACGTCCAGCGATTGCGCCCACAGGAAAGCTGCCAGTACGGAAAGCTGTAGCTGGTTTTCACTGTCTCTTGGAACTACATTCGCTGCTAGACAGACATTCGCTTTCTGCAAAACCTTGCCTTCGTAAAGAGGTAACACTGTGTATTCCTCTCTCGCAGAGCCCGGCTGCCAAATTCGAAACGTCCAGCGATTGCGCCCACAGGAAAGCTGCCAGCACGGAAAGCTGTAGCTGGTTTTCACTGCCCCTTGGAACTGCATTCGCTGATAGACAGACATTCGCTTTCTACAAAAGCTTTCATTGGTAAAGGTGCAAGACTGTGTATTTCTCTCTCGCAGAGCCCGGTTGCCAAATTTGAAACGTCCAGCGATTGCGCCCACAGGAAAGCTGCCAGCACGGAAAGCTGTAGCTGGTTTTCACTGCCCCTTGGAACTGCATTCGCTGATAGACAGACATTCGCTTTCTACAAAAGCTTTCGTTGCTACAGGGGCAACATTTTTGTATTTCTCTCTCGCAGAGCCCGGTTGCCAAATTCGAAACGTCCAGCGATTGCGCCCACAGGAAAGCTGCCAGCACGGAAAGCTGTAGCTGGTTTTCACTGCCCCTTGGAACTGCATTCGCTGATAGACAGACATTCGCTTTCTACAAAAGCTTTCGTTGGTAAAGGGGCAACACTGTGTATTTCTCTCTCGCAGAGCCCGGTTCCCAAATTCGAAACGTCCAGCGATTGCGCCCACAGGAAAGCTGCCAGCACGGAAAGCTGTAGCTGGTTTTCACTGCCCCTTGGAACTGCATTCGCTGATAGACAGACATTCGCTTTCTACAAAAGCTTTCGTTCGTAAAGGGGCAACACTGTGTATTTCTCTCTCGCAGAGCCCGGTTGCCAAATTCGAAACGTCCAGCGATTTGGCCCACAGGAAAGATGCCAGCACGGAAAGCTGTAGCTGGTTTTCACTGCCCCTTGGAACTACATTCGCTGCTAGACAGATATTCGCTTTCCACAAAAGCTTTCGTTGGTACAGGGGCAACACAGTGTATTTCTCTCTCGCATTGCCCGGCTGACAAATTCGAAACGTCCAGCGATTGCGCCCACAGGAAAGCTGCCAGTACGGAAAGCTGTAGCTGGTTTTCACTGTCTCTTGGAACTACATTCGCTGCTAGACAGACATTCGCTTTCTGCAAAACCTTGCCTTCGTAAAGAGGTAACACTGTGTATTTCTCTCTCGCAGAGCCCGGCTGCCAAATTCGAAACGTCCAGCGATTGCGCCCACAGGAAAGCTGCCAGCACGGAAAGCTGTAGCTGGTTTTCACTGCCCCTTGGAACTGCATTCGCTGATAGACAGTCATTCGCTTTCTACAAAAGCTTTCATTGGTAAAGGTGCAAGACTGTGTATTTCTCTCTCGCAGAGCCCGGTTGCCAAATTCGAAACGTCCAGCGATTGCGCCCACAGGAAAGCTGCCAGCACGGAAAGCTGTAGCTGGTTTTCACTGCCCCTTGGAACTGCATTCGCTGATAGACAGACATTCGCTTTCTACAAAAGCTTTCGTTGGTAAAGGGGCAACACTTTGTATTTCTCTCTCGCAGAGCCCGGTTGCCAAATTCGAAACGTCCAGCGATTGTGCCCACAGGAAAGCTGCCAGCACGGAAAGCTGTAGCTGGTTTTCACTGCCCCTTGGAACTACATTCGCTGCTAGACAGACATTCGCTTTCTGGAAAACCTTGCCTTCGTAAAGGCGCAACACTGTGTATTTCTCTCTCGCAGAGCCCGGTTGCCAAATTCGAAACGTCCAGCGACTGAACCCACAGGAAAGCTGCCAGCACAGAAAGCTGTAGCTGGTTTTCACTGTCTCTTGGAACTGCATTTGCTGATAGACAGACATTCGCTTTCTACAAAAGCTTTCGTTGGTAAAGGGGCAACACTGTGTATTTCTCTCTCGCAGAGCCCGGTTGCCAAATTCGAAACGTCCAGCGATTGCGCCCACAGGAAAGCTGCCAGCACGGAAAGCTGTAGCTGGTTTTCACTGCCCCTTGGAACTGCATTCGCTGATAGACAGACATTCGCTTTCTACAAAAGCTTTCGTTGGTAAAGGGGCAACACTGTGTATTTCTCTCTCGCAGAGCCCGGTTGCCAAATTCGAAACGTCCAGCGATTGCGCCCACAGGAAAGCTGCCAGCACGGAAAGCTGTAGCTGGTTTTCACTGCCCCTTGGAACTGCATTCGCTGATAGACAGACATTCGCTTTCTGCAAAACCTTGCCTTCGTAAAGGGGCAACACTGTGTATTTCTCTCTCGCAGAACCCGGTTGCCAAATTCGAAACGTCCAGCGATTGCGCCCACAGGAAAGCTGTCAGCACGGAAAGCTGTAGCTGGTTTTCACTGCCCCTTGGAACTGCATTCGCTGATAGAGAGACATTCGCTTTCTGCAAAACCTTGCCTTCGTAAAGGGGCAACAATGTGTATTTCTCTCTCGCAGAGCCCGGTTGCCAAATTTGAAACGTCCAGCGATTGCGCCCACAGGAAAGCTGCCAGCACGGAAAGCTGTAGCTGGTTTTCACTGCCCCTTGGAACTGCATTCGCTGATAGACAGACATTCGCTTTCTACAAAAGCTTTCGTTGCTACAGGGGCAACATTTTTGTATTTCTCTCTCGCAGAGCCCGGTTGCCAAATTCGAAACGTCCAGCGATTGCGCCCACAGGAAAGCTGCCAGCACGGAAAGCTGTAGCTGGTTTTCACTGTCTCTTGGAACTGCATTCGCTGATAGACAGACATTCGCTTTCTACAAAAGCTTTCGTTGGTAAAGGGGCAACACTGTGTATTTCTCTCTCGCAGAGCCCGGTTGCCAAATTCGAAACGTCCAGCGACTGAACCCACAGGAAAGCTGCCAGCACGGAAAGCTGTAGCTGGTTTTCACTGTCTCTTGGAACTGCATTTGCTGATAGACAGACATTCGCTTTCTACAAAAGCTTTCGTTGGTAAAGGGGCAACACTTTGTATTTCTCTCTCGCAGAGCCCGGTTGCCAAATTCGAAACGTCCAGCGATTGCGCCCACAGGAAAGCTGCCAGCACGGAAAGCTGTAGCTGGTTTTCACTGCCCCTTGGAACTACATTCGCTGATAGACAGACATTCGCTTTCTGCAAAACCTTGCCTTCGTAAAGGCGCAACACTGTGTATTTCTCTCTCGCAGAGCCCGGTTGCCAAATTCGAAACGTCCAGCGACTGAACCCACAGGAAAGCTGCCAGCATGGAAAGCTGTACCTGGTTTTCACTGTCTCTTGGAACTACATTCACTGCTAGACAGACATTCGCTTTCTGCAAAACCTTGCCTTCGTAAAGAGGTAACACTGTGTATTCCTCTCTCGCAGAGCCCGGCTGCCAAATTCGAAACGTCCAGCGATTGCGCCCACAGGAAAGCTGCCAGCACGGAAAGCTGTAGCTGGTTTTCACTGCCCCTTGGAACTGCATTCGCTGATAGACAGACATTCGCTTTCTGCAAAACCTTGCCTTCGTAAAGGGGCAAGACTGTGTATTTCTCTCTCGCAGAGCCCGGTTGCCAAATTCGAAACGTCCAGCGATTGCGCCCACAGGAAAGCTGCCAGCATGGAAAGCTGTAGCTGGTTTTCACTGCCCCTTGGAACTGCATTCGGTGATAGACAGACATTCGCTTTCTACAAAAGCTTTCGTTGGTAAAGGGGCAACACTGTGTATTTCTCTCTCGCAGAGCCCGGTTGCCAAATTCGAAACGTCCAGCGATTGCGCCCACAGGAAAGCTGCCAGCACGGAAAGCTGTAGCTGGTTTTCACTGCCCCTTGGAACTGCATTCGCTGATAGAGAGACATTCGCTTTCTGCAAAACCTTGCCTTCGTAAAGGGGCAACAATGTGTATTTCTCTCTCGCAGAGCCCGGCTGCCAAATTCGAAACGTCCAGCGATTGCGCCCACAGGAAAGCTGCCAGCACGGAAAGCTGTAGCTGGTTTTCACTGCCCCTTGGAACTACATTCGCTGCTAGACAGACATTCGCTTTCTGCAAAACCTTGCCTTCGTAAAGGGGCAACACTCTGTATTTTTCTCTCACAGAGACCTGTTGCCAAATTTCAAACGTCCAGCGATTGCGCCCACAGGAAAGCTGCCAGCACGGAAAGCTGTAGCTGGTTTTCACTGTCTCTTGGAACTGCATTTGCTGATAGACAGACATTCGCTTTCTACAAAAGATTTCGTTGGTAAAGGGGCAACACTGTGTACTTCTCTCTTGCAGAGCCCGGTTGCCAAATTCGAAAAGTCCAGCGATTGCGCCCACAGGAAAGCTGCCAGCACGGAAAGCTGTAGCTGGTTTTCACTGCCCCTTGGAACTGCATTCGCTGATAGACAGACATTCGCTTTCTACAAAAGCTTTCGTTGCTACAGGGGCAACATTTTTGTATTTCTCTCTCGCAGAGCCCGGTTGCCAAATTCGAAACGTCCAGCGATTGCGCCCACAGGAAAGCTGCCAGCACGGAAAGCTGTAGCTGGTTTTCACTGCCCCTTGGAACTGCATTCGCTGATAGACAGACATTCGCTTTCTACAAAAGCTTTAGTTGGTAAAGGGGCAACACTGTGTATTTCTCTCTCGCAGAGCCCGGTTCCCAAATTCGAAACATCCAGCGATTGCGCCCACAGGAAAGCTGCCAGCACGGAAAGCTGTAGCTGGTTTTCACTGCCCCTTGGAACTGCATTTGCTGATAGACAGACATTCGCTTTCTGCAAAACCTTGCCTTCGTAAAGGGGCAACACTGTGTATTTCTCTCTCGCAGAGCCCGGTTGCCAAATTCGAAACGTCCAGCGATTGCGCCCACAGGAAAGCTGCCAGCACGGAAAGCTGTAGCTGGTTTTCACTGCCCCTTGGAACTGCATTCGCTGATAGACAGACATTCGCTTTCTACAAAAGCTTTCGTTGGTAAAGGGGCAACACTGTGTATTTCTCTCTCGCAGAGCCCGGTTGCCAAATTCGAAACGTCCAGCGATTTGGCCCACAGGAAAGATGCCAGCACGGAAAGCTGTAGCTGGTTTTCACTGCCCCTTGGAACTGCATTCGCTGCTAGACAGATATTCGCTTTCCACAAAAGCTTTCGTTGGTACAGGGGCAACACAGTGTATTTCTCTCTCGCAGAGCCCGGTTGCCAAATTCGAAACGTCCAGCGATTGCGCCCACAGGAAAGCTGCCAGTACGGAAAGCTGTAGCTGGTTTTCACTGTCTCTTGGAACTACATTCGCTGCTAGACAGACATTCGCTTTCTGCAAAACCTTGCCTTCGTAAAGAGGTAACACTGTGTATTTCTCTCTCGCAGAGCCCGGCTGCCAAATTCGAAACGTCCAGCGATTGCGCCCACAGGAAAGCTGCCAGCACGGAAAGCTGTAGCTGGTTTTCACTGCCCCTTGGAACTGCATTCGCTGATAGACAGACATTCGCTTTCTACAAAAGCTTTCGTTGGTAAAGGGGCAACACTTTGTATTTCTCTCTCGCAGAGCCCGGTTGCCAAATTCGAAACGTCCAGCGATTGCGCCCACAGGAAAGCTGCCAGCACGGAAAGCTGTAGCTGGTTTTCACTGCCCCTTGGAACTACATTCGCTGCTAGACAGACATTCGCTTTCTGCAAAACCTTGCCTTCGTAAAGGCGCAACACTGTGTATTTCTCTCTCGCAGAGCCCGGTTGCCAAATTCGAAACGTCCAGCGACTGAACCCACAGGAAAGCTGCCAGCATGGAAAGCTGTACCTGGTTTTCACTGTCTCTTGGAACTACATTCGCTGCTAGACAGATATTCGCTTTCCACAAAAGCTTTCGTTGGTACAGGGGCAACACAGTGTATTTCTCTCTCGCATTGCCCGGCTGACAAATTCGAAACGTCCAGCGATTGCGCCCACAGGAAAGCTGCCAGGAAGGAAAGCTGTAGCTGGTTTTCACTGTCTCTTGGAACTACATTCGCTGCTAGACAGACATTCGCTTTCTGCAAAACCTTGCCTTCGTAAAGAGGTAACACTGTGTATTCCTCTCTCGCAGAGCCCGGCTGCCAAATTCGAAACGTCCAGCGATTGCGCCCACAGGAAAGCTGCCAGCACGGAAAGCTGTAGCTGGTTTTCACTGCCCCTTGGAACTGCATTCGCTGATAGACAGACATTCGCTTTCTGCAAAACCTTGCCTTCGTAAAGGGGCAAAACTGTGTATTTCTCTCTCGCAGAGCCCGGCTGCCAAATTCGAAACGTCCAGCGATTGCGCCCACAGGAAAGCTGCCAGCATGGAAAGCTGTAGCTGGTTTTCACTGCCCCTTGGAACTGCATTCGCTGATAGACAGACATTCGCTTTCTACAAAAGCTTTCGTTGGTAAAGGGGCAACACTGTGTATTTCTCTCTCGCAGAGCCCGGTTGCCAAATTCGAAACGTCCAGCGATTGCGCCCACAGGAAAGCTGCCAGCACGGAAAGCTGTAGCTGGTTTTCACTGCCCCTTGGAACTGCATTTGCTGCTAGACAGACATTCGCTTTCTGCAAAACCTTGCCTTCGTAAAGGGGCAACACTGTGTATTTCTCTCTCGCAGAACCCGGTTGCCAAATTCGAAACGTCCAGCGATTGCGCCCACAGGAAAGCTGCCAGCACGGAAAGCTGTAGCTGGTTTTCACTGCCCCTTGGAACTGCATTCGCTGATAGAGAGACATTCGCTTTCTGCAAAACCTTGCCTTCGTAAAGGGGCAACAATGTGTATTTCTCTCTCGCAGAGCCCGGTTGCCAAATTTGAAACGTCCAGCGATTGCGCCCACAGGAAAGCTGCCAGCACGGAAAACTGTAGCTGGTTTTCACTGCCCCTTGGAACTGCATTCGGTGATAGACAGACATTCGCTTTCTACAAAAGCTTTCGTTGCTACAGGGGCAACATTTTTGTATTTCTCTCTCGCAGAGCCCGGTTGCCAAATTCGAAACGTCCAGCGATTGCGCCCACAGGAAAGCTGCCAGCACGGAAAGCTGTAGCTGGTTTTCACTGCCCCTTGGAACTGCATTCGCTGCTAGACAGATATTCGCTTTCCACAAAAGCTTTCGTTGGTACAGGGGCAAAACAGTGTATTTCTCTCTCGCATTGCCCGGCTGACAAATTCGAAACGTCCAGCGATTGCGCCCACAGGAAAGCTGCCAGCACGGAAAGCTGTAGCTGGTTTTCACTGCCCCTTGGAACTACATTCGCTGCTAGACAGACATTCGCTTTCTGGAAAACCTTGCCTTCGTAAAGGTGCAAGACTGTGTATTTCTCTCTCGCAGAGCCCGGTTGCCAAATTCGAAACGTCCAGCGATTGCGCCCACAGGAAAGCTGCCAGCACGGAAAGCTGTAGCTGGTTTTCACTGCCCCTTGGAACTGCATTCGCTGATAGACAGACATTCGCTTTCTGCAAAACCTTGCCTTCGTAAAGGCGCAACACTGTGTATTTCTCTCTCGCAGAGCCCGGTTGCCAAATTCGAAACGTCCAGCGATTGCGCCCACAGGAAAGCTGCCAGCACGGAAAGCTGTAGCTGGTTTTCACTGCCCCTTGGAACTACATTGGCTGATAGACAGACATTCGCTTTCTGCAAAACCTTGCCTTCGTAAAGGCGCAACACTGTGTATTTCTCTCTCGCAGAGCCCGGTTGCCAAATTCGAAACGTCCAGCGACTGAACCCACAGGAAAGCTGCCAGCATGGAAAGCTGTACCTGGTTTTCACTGTCTCTTGGAACTACATTCGCTGCTAGACAGATATTCGCTTTCTACAAAAGCTTTCGTTGGTACAGGGGCAACACAGTGTATTTCTCTCTCGCATTGCCCAGCTGACAAATTCGAAACGTCCAGCGATTGCGCCCACAGGAAAGCTGCCAGTACGGAAAGCTGTAGCTGGTTTTCAATGTCTCTTGGAACTACATTCGCTGCTAGACAGACATTCGCTTTCTGCAAAACCTTGCCTTCGTAAAGAGGTAACACTGTGTATTCCTCTCTCGCATTGCCCGGCTGACAAATTCGAAACGTCCAGCGATTGCGCCCACAGGAAAGCTGCCAGCACGGAAAGCTGTAGCTGGTTTTCACTGCCCCTTGGAACTGCATTCGCTGATAGACAGACATTCGCTTTCTGCAAAACCTTGCCTTCGTAAAGGGGCAACACTGTGTATTTCTCTCTCGCAGAGCCCGGTTGCCAAATTCGAAACGTCCAGCGATTGCGCCCACAGGAAAGCTGCCAGCAAGGAAAGCTGTAGCTGGTTTTCACTGCCCCTTGGAACTGCATTCGCTGATAGACAGACATTCGCTTTCTACAAAAGCTTTCGTTGGTAAAGGGGCAACACTGTGTATTTCTCTCTCGCAGAGCCCGGTTGCCAAATTCGAAACGTCCAGCGATTGCGCCCACAGGAAAGCTGCCAGCACGGAAAGCTGTAGCTGGTTTTCACTGCCCCTTGGAACTGCATTCGCTGATAGACAGACATTCGCTTTCTGCAAAACCTTGCCTTCGTAAAGGGGCAACACTGTGTATTTCTCTCTCGCAGAGCCCGGTTGCCAAATTCGAAACGTCCAGCGATTGCGCCCACAGGAAAGCTGCCAGCACGGAAAGCTGTAGCTGGTTTTCACTGCCCCTTGGAACTGCATTCGCTGATAGAGAGACATTCGCTTTCTGCAAAACCTTGCCTTCGTAAAGGGGCAACAATGTGTATTTCTCTCTCGCAGAGCCCGGCTGCCAAATTCGAAACGTCCAGCGATTGCGCCCACAGGAAAGCTGCCAGCACGGAAAGCTGTAGCTGGTTTTCACTGCCCCTTGGAACTACATTCGCTGCTAGACAGACATTCGCTTTCTGCAAAAGCTTGCCTTCGTAAAGGGGCAACACTCTGTATTTTTCTCTCACAGAGCCCTGTTGCCAAATTTGAAACGTCCAGCGATTGCGCCCACAGGAAAGCTGCCAGCACGGAAAGCTGTAGCTGGTTTTCACTGCCCCTTGGAACTGCATTCGCTGATAGACAGACATTCGCTTTCTACAAAAGCTTTCATTGGTAAAGGTGCAAGACTGTGTATTTCTCTCTCGCAGAGCCCGGTTGCCAAATTTGAAACGTCCAGCGATTGCGCCCACAGGAAAGCTGCCAGCACGGAAAGCTGTAGCTGGTTTTCACTGCCCCTTGGAACTGCATTCGCTGATAGACAGACATTCGCTTTCTACAAAAGCTTTCGTTGCTACAGGGGCAACACTGTGTATTTCTCTCTCGCAGAGCCCGGTTGCCAAATTCGAAACGTCCAGCGATTGCGCCCACAGGAAAGCTGCCAGCACGGAAAGCTGTAGCTGGTTTTCACTGCCCCTTGGAACTACATTCGCTGCTAGACAGATATTCGCTTTCCACAAAAGCTTTCGTTGGTACAGGGGCAACACAGTGTATTTCTCTCTCGCATTGCCCGGCTAACAAATTCGAAACGTCCAGCGATTGCGCCCACAGGAAAGCTGCCAGTACGGAAAGCTGTAGCTGGTTTTCACTGTCTCTTGGAACTACATTCGCTGCTAGACAGACATTCGCTTTCTGCAAAACCTTGCCTTCGTAAAGAGGTAACACTGTGTATTTCTCTCTCGCAGAGCCCGGCTGCCAAATTCGAAACGTCCAGCGATTGCGCCCACAGGAAAGCTGCCAGCACGGAAAGCTGTAGCTGGTTTTCACTGCCCCTTGGAACTGCATTCGCTGATAGACAGTCATTCGCTTTCTACAAAAGCTTTCATTGGTAAAGGTGCAAGACTGTGTATTTCTCTCTCGCAGAGCCCGGTTGCCAAATTCGAAACGTCCAGCGATTGCGCCCACAGGAAAGCTGCCAGCACGGAAAGCTGTAGCTGGTTTTCACTGCCCCTTGGAACTGCATTCGCTGATAGACAGACATTCGCTTTCTACAAAAGCTTTCGTTGGTAAAGGGGCAACACTGTGTATTTCTCTCTCGCAGAGCCCGGTTGCCAAATTCGAAACGTCCAGCGATTGTGCCCACAGGAAAGCTGCCAGCACGGAAAGCTGTAGCTGGTTTTCACTGCCCCTTGGAACTACATTCGCTGCTAGACAGATATTCGCTTTCCACAAAAGCTTTCGTTGGTACAGGGGCAACACAGTGTATTTCTCTCTCGCATTGCCCGGCTAACAAATTCGAAACGTCCAGCGATTGCGCCCACAGGAAAGCTGCCAGTACGGAAAGCTGTAGCTGGTTTTCACTGTCTCTTGGAACTACATTCGCTGCTAGACAGACATTCGCTTTCTGCAAAACCTTGCCTTCGTAAAGAGGTAACACTGTGTATTTCTCTCTCGCAGAGCCCGGCTGCCAAATTCGAAACGTCCAGCGATTGCGCCCACAGGAAAGCTGCCAGCACGGAAAGCTGTAGCTGGTTTTCACTGCCCCTTGGAACTGCATTCGCTGATAGACAGTCATTCGCTTTCTACAAAAGCTTTCATTGGTAAAGGTGCAAGACTGTGTATTTCTCTCTCGCAGAGCCCGGTTGCCAAATTCGAAACGTCCAGCGATTGCGCCCACAGGAAAGCTGCCAGCACGGAAAGCTGTAGCTGGTTTTCACTGCCCCTTGGAACTGCATTCGCTGATAGACAGACATTCGCTTTCTACAAAAGCTTTCGTTGGTAAAGGGGCAACACTTTGTATTTCTCTCTCGCAGAGCCCGGTTGCCAAATTCGAAACGTCCAGCGATTGTGCCCACAGGAAAGCTGCCAGCACGGAAAGCTGTAGCTGGTTTTCACTGCCCCTTGGAACTACATTCGCTGCTAGACAGACATTCGCTTTCTGGAAAACCTTGCCTTCGTAAAGGCGCAACACTGTGTATTTCTCTCTCGCAGAGCCCGGTTGCCAAATTCGAAACGTCCAGCGACTGAACCCACAAGAAAGCTGCCAGCACAGAAAGCTGTAGCTGGTTTTCACTGTCTCTTGGAACTGCATTTGCTGATAGACAGACATTCGCTTTCTACAAAAGCTTTCGTTGGTAAAGGGGCAACACTGTGTATTTCTCTCTCGCAGAGTCCGGTTGCCAAATTCGAAACGTCCAGCGATTGCGCCCACAGGAAAGCTGCCAGCACGGAAAGCTGTAGCTGGTTTTCACTGCCCCTTGGAACTGCATTCGCTGATAGACAGACATTCGCTTTCTACAAAAGCTTTCATTGGTAAAGGTGCAAGACTGTGTATTTCTCTCTCGCAGAGCCCGGTTGCCAAATTCGAAACGTCCAGCGATTGCGCCCACAGGAAAGCTGCCAGCACGGAAAGCTGTAGCTGGTTTTCACTGCCCCTTGGAACTGCATTCGCTGATAGACAGACATTCGCTTTCTACAAAAGCTTTCGTTGGTAAAGGGGCAACACTTTGTATTTCTCTCTCGCAGAGCCCGGTTGCCAAATTCGAAACGTCCAGCGATTGCGCCCACAGGAAAGCTGCCAGCACGGAAAGCTGTAGCTGGTTTTCACTGCCCCTTGGAACTACATTCGCTGATAGACAGACATTCGCTTTCTGCAAAACCTTGCCTTCGTAAAGGCGCAACACTGTGTATTTCTCTCTCGCAGAGCCCGGTTGCCAAATTCGAAACGTCCAGCGACTGAACCCACAGGAAAGCTGCCAGCATGGAAAGCTGTACCTGGTTTTCACTGTCTCTTGGAACTACATTCGCTGCTAGACAGATATTCGCTTTCCACAAAAGCTTTCGTTGGTACAGGGGCAACACAGTGTATTTCTCTCTCGCATTGCCCGGCTGACAAATTCGAAACGTCCAGCGATTGCGCCCACAGGAAAGCTGCCAGTACGGAAAGCTGTAGCTGGTTTTCACTGTCTCTTGGAACTACATTCGCTGCTAGACAGACATTCGCTTTCTGCAAAACCTTGCCTTCGTAAAGAGGTAACACTGTGTATTCCTCTCTCGCAGAGCCCGGCTGCCAAATTCGAAACGTCCAGCGATTGCGCCCACAGGAAAGCTGCCAGCACGGAAAGCTGTAGCTGGTTTTCACTGCCCCTTGGAACTGCATTCGCTGATAGACAGACATTCGCTTTCTACAAAAGCTTTCATTGGTAAAGGTGCAAGACTGTGTATTTCTCTCTCGCAGAGCCCGGTTGCCAAATTTGAAACGTCCAGCGATTGCGCCCACAGGAAAGCTGCCAGCACGGAAAGCTGTAGCTGGTTTTCACTGCCCCTTGGAACTGCATTCGCTGATAGACAGACATTCGCTTTCTACAAAAGCTTTCGTTGCTACAGGGGCAACATTTTTGTATTTCTCTCTCGCAGAGCCCGGTTGCCAAATTCGAAACGTCCAGCGATTGCGCCCACAGGAAAGCTGCCAGCACGGAAAGCTGTAGCTGGTTTTCACTGCCCCTTGGAACTGCATTCGCTGATAGACAGACATTCGCTTTCTACAAAAGCTTTCGTTCGTAAAGGGGCAACACTGTGTATTTCTCTCTCGCAGAGCCCGGTTGCCAAATTCGAAACGTCCAGCGATTTGGCCCACAGGAAAGATGCCAGCACGGAAAGCTGTAGCTGGTTTTCACTGCCCCTTGGAACTACATTCGCTGCTAGACAGATATTCGCTTTCCACAAAAGCTTTCGTTGGTACAGGGGCAACACAGTGTATTTCTCTCTCGCATTGCCCGGCTGACAAATTCGAAACGTCCAGCGATTGCGCCCACAGGAAAGCTGCCAGTACGGAAAGCTGTAGCTGGTTTTCACTGTCTCTTGGAACTACATTCGCTGCTAGACAGACATTCGCTTTCTGCAAAACCTTCCCTTCGTAAAGAGGTAACACTGTGTATTTCTCTCTCGCAGAGCCCGGCTGCCAAATTCGAAACGTCCAGCGATTGCGCCCACAGGAAAGCTGCCAGCACGGAAAGCTGTAGCTGGTTTTCACTGCCCCTTGGAACTGCATTCGCTGATAGACAGACATTCGCTTTCTGCAAAACCTTGCCTTCGTAAAGGGGCAACACTGTGTATTTCTCTCTCGCAGAACCCGGTTGCCAAATTCGAAACGTCCAGCGATTGCGCCCACAGGAAAGCTGTCAGCACGGAAAGCTGTAGCTGGTTTTCACTGCCCCTTGGAACTGCATTCGCTGATAGAGAGACATTCGCTTTCTGCAAAACCTTGCCTTCGTAAAGGGGCAACAATGTGTATTTCTCTCTCGCAGAGCCCGGTTGCCAAATTTGAAACGTCCAGCGATTGCGCCCACAGGAAAGCTGCCAGCACGGAAAGCTGTAGCTGGTTTTCACTGCCCCTTGGAACTGCATTCGCTGATAGACAGACATTCGCTTTCTACAAAAGCTTTCGTTGCTACAGGGGCAACATTTTTGTATTTCTCTCTCGCAGAGCCCGGTTGCCAAATTCGAAACGTCCAGCGATTGCGCCCACAGGAAAGCTGCCAGCACGGAAAGCTGTAGCTGGTTTTCACTGTCTCTTGGAACTGCATTCGCTGATAGACAGACATTCGCTTTCTACAAAAGCTTTCGTTGGTAAAGGGGCAACACTGTGTATTTCTCTCTCGCAGAGCCCGGTTGCCAAATTCGAAACGTCCAGCGACTGAACCCACAGGAAAGCTGCCAGCACGGAAAGCTGTAGCTGGTTTTCACTGTCTCTTGGAACTGCATTTGCTGATAGACAGACATTCGCTTTCTACAAAAGCTTTCGTTGGTAAAGGGGCAACACTGTGTATTTCTCTCTCGCAGAGCCCGGTTGCCAAATTCGAAACGTCCAGCGATTGCGCCCACAGGAAAGCTGCCAGCACGGAAAGCTGTAGCTGGTTTTCACTGCCCCTTGGAACTGCATTCGCTGATAGACAGACATTCGCTTTCTACAAAAGCTTTCGTTGGTAAAGGGGCAACACTTTGTATTTCTCTCTCGCAGAGCCCGGTTGCCAAATTCGAAACGTCCAGCGATTGCGCCCACAGGAAAGCTGCCAGCACGGAAAGCTGTAGCTGGTTTTCACTGCCCCTTGGAACTACATTCGCTGATAGACAGACATTCGCTTTCTGCAAAACCTTGCCTTCGTAAAGGCGCAACACTGTGTATTTCTCTCTCGCAGAGCCCGGTTGCCAAATTCGAAACGTCCAGCGACTGAACCCACAGGAAAGCTGCCAGCATGGAAAGCTGTACCTGGTTTTCACTGTCTCTTGGAACTACATTCGCTGCTAGACAGATATTCGCTTTCCACAAAAGCTTTCGTTGGTACAGGGGCAACACAGTGTATTTCTCTCTTGCATTGCCCGGCTGACAAATTCGAAACGTCCAGCGATTGCGCCCACAGGAAAGCTGCCAGTACGGAAAGCTGTAGCTGGTTTTCACTGTCTCTTGGAACTACATTCGCTGCTAGACAGACATTCGCTTTCTGCAAAACCTTGCCTTCGTAAAGAGGTAACACTGTGTATTCCTCTCTCGCAGAGCCCGGCTGCCAAATTCGAAACGTCCAGCGATTGCGCCCACAGGAAAGCTGCCAGCACGGAAAGCTGTAGCTGGTTTTCACTGCCCCTTGGAACTGCATTCGCTGATAGACAGACATTCGCTTTCTGCAAAACCTTGCCTTCGTAAAGGGGCAAGACTGTGTATTTCTCTCTCGCAGAGCCCGGTTGCCAAATTCGAAACGTCCAGCGATTGCGCCCACAGGAAAGCTGCCAGCATGGAAAGCTGTAGCTGGTTTTCACTGCCCCTTGGAACTGCATTCGGTGATAGACAGACATTCGCTTTCTACAAAAGCTTTCGTTGGTAAAGGGGCAACACTGTGTATTTCTCTCTCGCAGAGCCCGGTTGCCAAATTCGAAACGTCCAGCGATTGCGCCCACAGGAAAGCTGCCAGCACGGAAAGCTGTAGCTGGTTTTCACTGCCCCTTGGAACTGCATTCGCTGATAGAGAGACATTCGCTTTCTGCAAAACCTTGCCTTCGTAAAGGGGCAACAATGTGTATTTCTCTCTCGCAGAGCCCGGCTGCCAAATTCGAAACGTCCAGCGATTGCGCCCACAGGAAAGCTGCCAGCACGGAAAGCTGTAGCTGGTTTTCACTGCCCCTTGGAACTACATTCGCTGCTAGACAGACATTCGCTTTCTGCAAAACCTTGCCTTCGTAAAGGGGCAACACTCTGTATTTTTCTCTCACAGAGACCTGTTGCCAAATTTCAAACGTCCAGCGATTGCGCCCACAGGAAAGCTGCCAGCACGGAAAGCTGTAGCTGGTTTTCACTGTCTCTTGGAACTGCATTTGCTGATAGACAGACATTCGCTTTCTACAAAAGCTTTCGTTGGTAAAGGGGAAACACTGTGTACTTCTCTCTTGCAGAGCCCGGTTGCCAAATTCGAAAAGTCCAGCGATTGCGCCCACAGGAAAGCTGCCAGCACGGAAAGCTGTAGCTGGTTTTCACTGCCCCTTGGAACTGCATTCGCTGCTAGACAGACATTCGCTTTCTACAAAAGCTTTCGTTGCTACAGGGGCAACATTTTTGTATTTCTCTCTCGCAGAGCCCGGTTGCCAAATTCGAAACGTCCAGCGATTGCGCCCACAGGAAAGCTGCCAGCACGGAAAGCTGTAGCTGGTTTTCACTGCCCCTTGGAACTGCATTTGCTGATAGACAGACATTCGCTTTCTGCAAAACCTTGCCTTCGTAAAGGGGCAACACTGTGTATTTCTCTCTCGCAGAGCCCGGTTGCCAAATTCGAAACGTCCAGCGATTGCGCCCACAGGAAAGCTGCCAGCACGGAAAGCTGTAGCTGGTTTTCACTGCCCCTTGGAACTGCATTCGCTGATAGACAGACATTCGCTTTCTACAAAAGCTTTCGTTGGTAAAGGGGCAACACTGTGTATTTCTCTCTCGCAGAGCCCGGTTGCCAAATTCGAAACGTCCAGCGATTTGGCCCACAGGAAAGATGCCAGCACGGAAAGCTGTAGCTGGTTTTCACTGCCCCTTGGAACTGCATTCGCTGCTAGACAGATATTCGCTTTCCACAAAAGCTTTCGTTGGTACAGGGGCAACACAGTGTATTTCTCTCTCGCATTGCCCGGCTGACAAATTCGAAACGTCCAGCGATTGCGCCCACAGGAAAGCTGCCAGTACGGAAAGCTGTAGCTGGTTTTCACTGTCTCTTGGAACTACATTCGCTGCTAGACAGACATTCGCTTTCTGCAAAACCTTGCCTTCGTAAAGAGGTAACACTGTGTATTTCTCTCTCGCAGAGCCCGGCTGCCAAATTCGAAACGTCCAGCGATTGCGCCCACAGGAAAGCTGCCAGCACGGAAAGCTGTAGCTGGTTTTCACTGCCCCTTGGAACTGCATTCGCTGATAGACAGACATTCGCTTTCTACAAAAGCTTTCGTTGGTAAAGGGGCAACACTTTGTATTTCTCTCTCGCAGAGCCCGGTTGCCAAATTCGAAACGTCCAGCGATTGCGCCCACAGGAAAGCTGCCAGCACGGAAAGCTGTAGCTGGTTTTCACTGCCCCTTGGAACTACATTCGCTGCTAGACAGACATTCGCTTTCTGCAAAACCTTGCCTTCGTAAAGGCGCAACACTGTGTATTTCTCTCTCGCAGAGCCCGGTTGCCAAATTCGAAACGTCCAGCGACTGAACCCACAGGAAAGCTGCCAGCATGGAAAGCTGTACCTGGTTTTCACTGTCTCTTGGAACTACATTCGCTGCTAGACAGATATTCGCTTTCCACAAAAGCTTTCGTTGGTACAGGGGCAACACAGTGTATTTCTCTCTCGCATTGCCCGGCTGACAAATTCGAAACGTCCAGCGATTGCGCCCACAGGAAAGCTGCCAGCACGGAAAGCTGTAGCTGGTTTTCACTGCCCCTTGGAACTACATTCGCTGCTAGACAGACATTCGCTTTCTGGAAAACCTTGCCTTCGTAAAGGCGCAACACTGTGTATTTCTCTCTCGCAGAGCCCGGTTGCCAAATTCGAAACGTCCAGCGACTGAACCCACAGGAAAGCTGCCAGCACGGAAAGCTGTAGCTGGTTTTCACTGTCTCTTGGAACTGCATTTGCTGATAGACAGACATTCGCTTTCTACAAAAGCTTTCGTTGGTAAAGGGGCAACACTGTGTATTTCTCTCTCGCAGAGCCCGGTTGCCAAATTCGAAAGGTCCAGCGATTGCGCCCACAGGAAAGCTGCCAGCACGGAAAGCTGTAGCTGGTTTTCACTGCCCCTTGGAACTGCATTCGCTGATAGACAGACATTCGCTTTCTACAAAAGCTTTCATTGGTAAAGGTGCAAGACTGTGTATTTCTCTCTCGCAGAGCCCGGTTGCCAAATTCGAAACGTCCAGCGATTGCGCCCACAGGAAAGCTGCCAGCACGGAAAGCTGTAGCTGGTTTTCACTGCCCCTTGGAACTGCATTCGCTGATAGACAGACATTCGCTTTCTACAAAAGCTTTCGTTGGTAAAGGGGCAACACTTTGTATTTCTCTCTCGCAGAGCTTGGTTGCCAAATTCGAAACGTCCAGCGATTGCGCCCACAGGAAAGCTGCCAGCACGGAAAGCTGTAGCTGGTTTTCACTGCCCCTTGGAACTACATTCGCTGATAGACAGACATTCGCTTTCTGCAAAACCTTGCCTTCGTAAAGGCGCAACACTGTGTATTTCTCTCTCGCAGAGCCCGGTTGCCAAATTCGAAACGTCCAGCGACTGAACCCACAGGAAAGCTGCCAGCATGGAAAGCTGTACCTGGTTTTCACTGTCTCTTGGAACTACATTCGCTGCTAGACAGATATTCGCTTTCCACAAAAGCTTTCGTTGGTACAGGGGCAACACAGTGTATTTCTCTCTCGCATTGCCCGGCTGACAAATTCGAAACGTCCAGCGATTGCGCCCACAGGAAAGCTGCCAGCACGGAAAGCTGTAGCTGGTTTTCACTGCCCCTTGGAACTACATTCGCTGCTAGACAGACATTCGCTTTCTGGAAAACCTTGCCTTCGTAAAGGCGCAACACTGTGTATTTCTCTCTCGCAGAGCCCGGTTGCCAAATTCGAAACGTCCAGCGACTGAACCCACAGGAAAGCTGCCAGCACGGAAAGCTGTAGCTGGTTTTCACTGTCTCTTGGAACTGCATTTGCTGATAGACAGACATTCGCTTTCTACAAAAGCTTTCGTTGGTAAAGGGGCAACACTGTGTATTTCTCTCTCGCAGAGCCCGGTTGCCAAATTCGAAAGGTCCAGCGATTGCGCCCACAGGAAAGCTGCCAGCACGGAAAGCTGTAGCTGGTTTTCACTGCCCCTTGGAACTGCATTCGCTGATAGACAGACATTCGCTTTCTACAAAAGCTTTCATTGGTAAAGGTGCAAGACTGTGTATTTCTCTCTCGCAGAGCCCGGTTGCCAAATTCGAAACGTCCAGCGATTGCGCCCACAGGAAAGCTGCCAGCACGGAAAGCTGTAGCTGGTTTTCACTGCCCCTTGGAACTGCATTCGCTGATAGACAGACATTCGCTTTCTACAAAAGCTTTCGTTGGTAAAGGGGCAACACTTTGTATTTCTCTCTCGCAGAGCTTGGTTGCCAAATTCGAAACGTCCAGCGATTGCGCCCACAGGAAAGCTGCCAGCACGGAAAGCTGTAGCTGGTTTTCACTGCCCCTTGGAACTACATTCGCTGATAGACAGACATTCGCTTTCTGCAAAACCTTGCCTTCGTAAAGGCGCAACACTGTGTATTTCTCTCTCGCAGAGCCCGGTTGCCAAATTCGAAACGTCCAGCGACTGAACCCACAGGAAAGCTGCCAGCATGGAAAGCTGTACCTGGTTTTCACTGTCTCTTGGAACTACATTCGCTGCTAGACAGATATTCGCTTTCCACAAAAGCTTTCGTTGGTACAGGGGCAACACAGTGTATTTCTCTCTTGCATTGCCCGGCTGACAAATTCGAAACGTCCAGCGATTGCGCCCACAGGAAAGCTGCCAGCAAGGAAAGCTGTAGCTGGTTTTCACTGTCTCTTGGAACTACATTCGCTGCTAGACAGACATTCGCTTTCTGCAAAACCTTGCCTTCGTAAAGAGGTAACACTGTGTATTCCTCTCTCGCAGAGCCCGGCTGCCAAATTCGAAACGTCCAGCGATTGCGCCCACAGGAAAGCTGCCAGCACGGAAAGCTGTAGCTGGTTTTCACTGCCCCTTGGAACTGCATTCGCTGCTAGACAGACATTCGCTTTCTGCAAAACCTTGCCTTCGTAAAGGGGCAAGACTGTGTATTTCTCTCTCGCAGAGCCCGGTTGCCAAATTCGAAACGTCCAGCGATTGCGCCCACAGGAAAGCTGCCAGCATGGAAAGCTGTAGCTGGTTTTCACTGCCCCTTGGAACTGCATTCGGTGATAGACAGACATTCGCTTTCTACAAAAGCTTTCGTTGGTAAAGGGGCAACACTGTGTATTTCTCTCTCGCAGAGCCCGGTTGCCAAATTCGAAACGTCCAGCGATTGCGCCCACAGGAAAGCTGCCAGCACGGAAAGCTGTAGCTGGTTTTCACTGCCCCTTGGAACTACATTCGCTGCTAGACAGACATTCGCTTTCTGCAAAACCTTGCCTTCGTAAAGGGGCAACACTCTGTATTTTTCTCTCACAGAGACCTGTTGCCAAATTTGAAACGTCCAGCGATTGCGCCCACAGGAAAGCTGCCAGCACGGAAAGCTGTAGCTGGTTTTCACTGTCTCTTGGAACTGCATTTGCTGATAGACAGACATTCGCTTTCTACAAAAGCTTTCGTTGCTACAGGGGCAACATTTTTGTATTTCTCTCTCGCAGAGCCCGGTTGCCAAATTCGAAACGTCCAGCGATTGCGCCCACAGGAAAGCTGCCAGCACGGAAAGCTGTAGCTGGTTTTCACTGCCCCTTGGAACTGCATTCGCTGATAGACAGACATTCGCTTTCTACAAAAGCTTTCGTTGGTAAAGGGGCAACACTTTGTATTTCTCTCTCGCAGAGCCCGGTTGCCAAATTCGAAACGTCCAGCGATTGCGCCCACAGGAAAGCTGTCAGCACGGAAAGCTGTAGCTGGTTTTCACTGCCCCTTGGAACTGCATTCGCTGATAGAGAGACATTCGCTTTCTGCAAAACCTTGCCTTCGTAAAGGGGCAACAATGTGTATTTCTCTCTCGCAGAGCCCGGTTGCCAAATTTGAAACGTCCAGCGATTGCGCCCACAGGAAAGCTGCCAGCACGGAAAGCTGTAGCTGGTTTTCACTGCCCCTTGGAACTGCATTCGCTGATAGACAGACATTCGCTTTCTACAAAAGCTTTCGTTGCTACAGGGGCAACATTTTTGTATTTCTCTCTCGCAGAGCCCGGTTGCCAAATTCGAAACGTCCAGCGATTGCGCCCACAGGAAAGCTGCCAGCACGGAAAGCTGTAGCTGGTTTTCACTGTCTCTTGGAACTGCATTTGCTGATAGACAGACATTCGCTTTCTACAAAAGCTTTCGTTGGTAAAGGGGCAACACTGTGTATTTCTCTCTCGCAGAGCCCGGTTGCCAAATTCGAAACGTCCAGCGACTGAACCCACAGGAAAGCTGCCAGCACGGAAAGCTGTAGCTGGTTTTCACTGTCTCTTGGAACTGCATTTGCTGATAGACAGACATTCGCTTTCTACAAAAGCTTTCGTTGGTAAAGGGGCAACACTGTGTATTTCTCTCTCGCAGAGCCCGGTTGCCAAATTCGAAACGTCCAGCGATTGCGCCCACAGGAAAGCTGCCAGCACGGAAAGCTGTAGCTGGTTTTCACTGCCCCTTGGAACTGCATTCGCTGATAGACAGACATTCGCTTTCTACAAAAGCTTTCGTTGGTAAAGGGGCAACACTTTGTATTTCTCTCTCGCAGAGCCCGGTTGCCAAATTCGAAACGTCCAGCGATTGCGCCCACAGGAAAGCTGCCAGCACGGAAAGCTGTAGCTGGTTTTCACTGCCCCTTGGAACTACATTCGCTGATAGACAGACATTCGCTTTCTGCAAAACCTTGCCTTCGTAAAGGCGCAACACTGTGTATTTCTCTCTCGCAGAGCCCGGTTGCCAAATTCGAAACGTCCAGCGACTGAACCCACAGGAAAGCTGCCAGCATGGAAAGCTGTACCTGGTTTTCACTGTCTCTTGGAACTACATTCGCTGCTAGACAGATATTCGCTTTCCACAAAAGCTTTCGTTGGTACAGGGGCAACACAGTGTATTTCTCTCTTGCATTGCCCGGCTGACAAATTCGAAACGTCCAGCGATTGCGCCCACAGGAAAGCTGCCAGTACGGAAAGCTGTAGCTGGTTTTCACTGTCTCTTGGAACTACATTCGCTGCTAGACAGACATTCGCTTTCTGCAAAACCTTGCCTTCGTAAAGAGGTAACACTGTGTATTCCTCTCTCGCAGAGCCCGGCTGCCAAATTCGAAACGTCCAGCGATTGCGCCCACAGGAAAGCTGCCAGCACGGAAAGCTGTAGCTGGTTTTCACTGCCCCTTGGAACTGCATTCGCTGATAGACAGACATTCGCTTTCTGCAAAACCTTGCCTTCGTAAAGGGGCAAGACTGTGTATTTCTCTCTCGCAGAGCCCGGTTGCCAAATTCGAAACGTCCAGCGATTGCGCCCACAGGAAAGCTGCCAGCATGGAAAGCTGTAGCTGGTTTTCACTGCCCCTTGGAACTGCATTCGGTGATAGACAGACATTCGCTTTCTACAAAAGCTTTCGTTGGTAAAGGGGCAACACTGTGTATTTCTCTCTCGCAGAGCCCGGTTGCCAAATTCGAAACGTCCAGCGATTGCGCCCACAGGAAAGCTGCCAGCACGGAAAGCTGTAGCTGGTTTTCACTGCCCCTTGGAACTGCATTCGCTGATAGAGAGACATTCGCTTTCTGCAAAACCTTGCCTTCGTAAAGGGGCAACAATGTGTATTTCTCTCTCGCAGAGCCCGGCTGCCAAATTCGAAACGTCCAGCGATTGCGCCCACAGGAAAGCTGCCAGCACGGAAAGCTGTAGCTGGTTTTCACTGCCCCTTGGAACTACATTCGCTGCTAGACAGACATTCGCTTTCTGCAAAACCTTGCCTTCGTAAAGGGGCAACACTCTGTATTTTTCTCTCACAGAGACCTGTTGCCAAATTTCAAACGTCCAGCGATTGCGCCCACAGGAAAGCTGCCAGCACGGAAAGCTGTAGCTGGTTTTCACTGTCTCTTGGAACTGCATTTGCTGATAGACAGACATTCGCTTTCTACAAAAGCTTTCGTTGGTAAAGGGGCAACACTGTGTACTTCTCTCTTGCAGAGCCCGGTTGCCAAATTCGAAACGTCCAGCGATTGCGCCCACAGGAAAGCTGCCAGCACGGAAAGCTGTAGCTGGTTTTCACTGCCCCTTGGAACTACATTCGCTGCTAGACAGACATTCGCTTTCTGCAAAACCTTGCCTTCGTAAAGGGGCAACACTCTGTATTTTTCTCTCACAGAGACCTGTTGCCAAATTTCAAACGTCCAGCGATTGCGCCCACAGGAAAGCTGCCAGCACGGAAAGCTGTAGCTGGTTTTCACTGCCCCTTGGAACTGCATTCGCTGATAGACAGACATTCGCTTTCTACAAAAGCTTTCGTTGGTAAAGGGGCAACACTGTGTATTTCTCTCTCGCAGAGCCCGGTTGCCAAATTCGAAACGTCCAGCGATTTGGCCCACAGGAAAGATGCCAGCACGGAAAGCTGTAGCTGGTTTTCACTGCCCCTTGGAACTG
Organism: Mycteria americana; assembly: GCF_035582795.1. Lineage (NCBI taxonomy): Eukaryota > Metazoa > Chordata > Aves > Ciconiiformes > Ciconiidae > Mycteria > Mycteria americana. Next base: position 23,529,675 of record NC_134372.1, read on the forward strand.
CATTCGCTGCTAGACAGATATTCGCTTTCCACAAAAGCTTTCGTTGGTACAGGGGCAACACAGTGTATTTCTCTCTCGCATTGCCCGGCTGACAAATTCGAAACGTCCAGCGATTGCGCCCACAGGAAAGCTGCCAGTACGGAAAGCTGTAGCTGGTTTTCACTGTCTCTTGGAACTACATTCGCTGCTAGACAGACATTCGCTTTCTGCAAAACCTTGCCTTCGTAAAGAGGTAACACTGTGTATTTCTCTCTCGCAGAGCCCAGCTGCCAAATTCGAAACGTCCAGCGATTGCGCCCACAGGAAAGCTGCCAGCACGGAAAGCTGTAGCTGGTTTTCACTGCCCCTTGGAACTGCATTCGCTGATAGACAGACATTCGCTTTCTACAAAAGCTTTCGTTGGTAAAGGGGCAACACTTTGTATTTCTCTCTCGCAGAGCCCGGTTGCCAAATTCGAAACGTCCAGCGATTGCGCCCACAGGAAAGCTGCCAGCACGGAAAGCTGTAGCTGGTTTTCACTGCCCCTTGGAACTACATTCGCTGCTAGACAGACATTCGCTTTCTGCAAAACCTTGCCTTCGTAAAGGCGCAACACTGTGTATTTCTCTCTCGCAGAGCCCGGTTGCCAAATTCGAAACGTCCAGCGACTGAACCCACAGGAAAGCTGCCAGCATGGAAAGCTGTACCTGGTTTTCACTGTCTCTTGGAACTACATTCGCTGCTAGACAGATATTCGCTTTCCACAATAGCTTTCGTTGGTACAGGGGCAACACAGTGTATTTCTCTCTCGCATTGCCCGGCTGACAAATTCGAAACGTCCAGCGATTGCGCCCACAGGAAAGCTGCCAGGAAGGAAAGCTGTAGCTGGTTTTCACTGTCTCTTGGAACTACATTCGCTGCTAGACAGACATTCGCTTTCTGCAAAACCTTGCCTTCGTAAAGAGGTAACACTGTGTATTCCTCTCTCGCAGAGCCCGGCTGCCAAATTCGAAACGTCCAGCGATTGCGCCCACAGGAAAGCTGCCAGCACGGAAAGCTGTAGCTGGTTTTCACTGCCCCTTGGAACTGCATTCGCTGATAGACAGACATTCGCTTTCTGCAAAACCTTGCCTTCGTAAAGGGGCAAAACTGTGTATTTCTCTCTCGCAGAGCCCGGTTGCCAAATTCGAAACGTCCAGCGATTGCGCCCACAGGAAAGCTGCCAGCATGGAAAGCTGTAGCTGGTTTTCACTGCCCCTTGGAACTGCATTCGCTGATAGACAGACATTCGCTTTCTACAAAAGCTTTCGTTGGTAAAGGGGCAACACTGTGTATTTCTCTCTCGCAGAGCCCGGTTGCCAAATTCGAAACGTCCAGCGATTGCGCCCACAGGAAAGCTGCCAGCACGGAAAGCTGTAGCTGGTTTTCACTGCCCCTTGGAACTGCATTCGCTGATAGACAGACATTCGCTTTCTGCAAAACCTTGCCTTCGTAAAGGGGCAACACTGTGTATTTCTCTCTCGCAGAACCCGGTTGCCAAATTCGAAACGTCCAGCGATTGCGCCCACAGGAAAGCTGCCAGCACGGAAAGCTGTAGCTGGTTTTCACTGCCCCTTGGAACTGCATTCGCTGATAGAGAGACATTCGCTTTCTGCAAAACCTTGCCTTCGTAAAGGGGCAACAATGTGTATTTCTCTCTCGCAGAGCCCGGTTGCCAAATTTGAAACGTCCAGCGATTGCGCCCACAGGAAAGCTGCCAGCACGGAAAGCTGTAGCTGGTTTTCACTGCCCCTTGGAACTGCATTCGCTGATAGACAGACATTCGCTTTCTACAAAAGCTTTCGTTGCTACAGGGGCAACATTTTTGTATTTCTCTCTCGCAGAGCCCGGTTGCCAAATTCGAAACGTCCAGCGATTGCGCCCACAGGGAAGCTGCCAGCACGGAAAGCTGTAGCTGGTTTTCACTGCCCCTTGGAACTGCATTCGCTGCTAGACAGATATTCGCTTTCCACAAAAGCTTTCGTTGGTACAGGGGCAACACAGTGTATTTCTCTCTCGCATTGCCCGGCTGACAAATTCGAAACGTCCAGCGATTGCGCCCACAGGAAAGCTGCCAGCACGGAAAGCTGTAGCTGGTTTTCACTGCCCCTTGGAACTACATTCGCTGCTAGACAGACATTCGCTTTCTGGAAAACCTTGCCTTCGTAAAGGCGCAACACTGTGTATTTCTCTCTCGCAGAGCCCGGTTGCCAAATTCGAAACGTCCAGCGACTGAACCCACAGGAAAGCTGCCAGCACGGAAAGCTGTAGCTGGTTTTCACTGTCTCTTGGAACTGCATTTGCTGATAGACAGACATTCGCTTTCTACAAAAGCTTTCGTTGGTAAAGGGGCAACACTGTGTATTTCTCTCTCGCAGAGCCCGGTTGCCAAATTCGAAACGTCCAGCGATTGCGCCCACAGGAAAGCTGCCAGCACGGAAAGCTGTAGCTGGTTTTCACTGCCCCTTGGAACTGCATTCGCTGATAGACAGACATTCGCTTTCTACAAAAGCTTTCATTGGTAAAGGTGCAAGACTGTGTATTTCTCTCTCGCAGAGCCCGGTTGCCAAATTCGAAACGTCCAGCGATTGCGCCCACAGGAAAGCTGCCAGCACGGAAAGCTGTAGCTGGTTTTCACTGCCCCTTGGAACTGCATTCGCTGATAGACAGACATTCGCTTTCTACAAAAGCTTTCGTTGGTAAAGGGGCAACACTTTGTATTTCTCTCTCGCAGAGCTTGGTTGCCAAATTCGAAACGTCCAGCGATTGCGCCCACAGGAAAGCTGCCAGCACGGAAAGCTGTAGCTGGTTTTCACTGCCCCTTGGAACTACATTCGCTGATAGACAGACATTCGCTTTCTGCAAAACCTTGCCTTCGTAAAGGCGCAACACTGTGTATTTCTCTCTCGCAGAGCCCGGTTGCCAAATTCGAAACGTCCAGCGACTGAACCCACAGGAAAGCTGCCAGCATGGAAAGCTGTACCTGGTTTTCACTGTCTCTTGGAACTACATTCGCTGCTAGACAGATATTCGCTTTCCACAAAAGCTTTCGTTGGTACAGGGGCAACACAGTGTATTTCTCTCTCGCATTGCCCGGCTGACAAATTCGAAACGTCCAGCGATTGCGCCCACAGGAAAGCTGCCAGTACGGAAAGCTGTAGCTGGTTTTCACTGTCTCTTGGAACTACATTCGCTGCTAGACAGACATTCGCTTTCTGCAAAACCTTGCCTTCGTAAAGAGGTAACACTGTGTATTTCTCTCTCGCAGAGCCCAGCTGCCAAATTCGAAACGTCCAGCGATTGCGCCCACAGGAAAGCTGCCAGCACGGAAAGCTGTAGCTGGTTTTCACTGCCCCTTGGAACTGCATTCGCTGATAGACAGACATTCGCTTTCTACAAAAGCTTTCGTTGGTAAAGGGGCAACACTTTGTATTTCTCTCTCGCAGAGCCCGGTTGCCAAATTCGAAACGTCCAGCGATTGCGCCCACAGGAAAGCTGCCAGCACGGAAAGCTGTAGCTGGTTTTCACTGCCCCTTGGAACTACATTCGCTGCTAGACAGACATTCGCTTTCTGCAAAACCTTGCCTTCGTAAAGGCGCAACACTGTGTATTTCTCTCTCGCAGAGCCCGGTTGCCAAATTCGAAACGTCCAGCGACTGAACCCACAGGAAAGCTGCCAGCATGGAAAGCTGTACCTGGTTTTCACTGTCTCTTGGAACTACATTCGCTGCTAGACAGATATTCGCTTTCCACAATAGCTTTCGTTGGTACAGGGGCAACACAGTGTATTTCTCTCTCGCATTGCCCGGCTGACAAATTCGAAACGTCCAGCGATTGCGCCCACAGGAAAGCTGCCAGGAAGGAAAGCTGTAGCTGGTTTTCACTGTCTCTTGGAACTACATTCGCTGCTAGACAGACATTCGCTTTCTGCAAAACCTTGCCTTCGTAAAGAGGTAACACTGTGTATTCCTCTCTCGCAGAGCCCGGCTGCCAAATTCGAAACGTCCAGCGATTGCGCCCACAGGAAAGCTGCCAGCACGGAAAGCTGTAGCTGGTTTTCACTGCCCCTTGGAACTGCATTCGCTGATAGACAGACATTCGCTTTCTACAAAAGCTTTCGTTGGTAAAGGGGCAACAGTGTGTATTTCTCTCTCGCAGAGCCCGGTTGCCAAATTCGAAACGTCCAGCGACTGCGCCCACAGGAAAGCTGCCAGCACGGAAAGCTGTAGCTGGTTTTCACTGCCCCTTGGAACTACATTCGCTGATAGACAGACATTCGCTTTCTGCAAAACCTTGCCTTCGTAAAGGCGCAACACTGTGTATTTCTCTCTCGCAGAGCCCGGTTGCCAAATTCGAAACGTCCAGCGATTGCGCCCACAGGAAAGCTGCCAGCAAGGAAAGCTGTAGCTGGTTTTCACTGTCTCTTGGAACTACATTCGCTGCTAGACAGATATTCGATTTCCACAAAACCTTTCGTTGCTACAGGGGCAACACAGTGTATTTCTCTCTCGCATTGCCCGGCTGACAAATTCGAAACGTCCAGCGATTGCGCCCACAGGAAAGCTGCCAGTACGGAAAGCTGTAGCTGGTTTTCACTGTCTCTTGGAACTACATTCGCTGCTAGACAGACATTCGCTTTCTGCAAAACCTTGCCTTCGTAAAGAGGTAACACTGTGTATTTCTCTCTCGCAGAGCCCGGCTGCCAAATTCGAAACGTCCAGCGATTGCGCCCACAGGATAGCTGCCAGCACGGAAAGCTGTAGCTGGTTTTCACTGCCCCTTGGAACTGCATTCGCTGATAGACAGACATTCGCTTTCTGTAAAACCTTGCCTTCGTAAAGGGGCAACACTGTGTATTTCTCTCTCGCAGAGCCCGGTTGCCAAATTCGAAACGTCCAGCGATTGCGCCCACAGGAAAGCTGCCAGCAAGGAAAGCTGTAGCTGGTTTTCACTGCCCCTTGGAACTGCATTCGCTGATAGACAGACATTCGCTTTCTACAAAAGCTTTCGTTGGTAAAGGGGCAACACTTTGTATTTCTCTCCGCAGAGCCCGGTTGCCAAATTCGAAACGTCCAGCGACTGCGCCCACAGGAAAGCTGCCAGCACGGAAAGCTGTAGCTGGTTTTCACTGCCCCTTGGAACTACATTCGCTGCTAGACAGACATTCGCTTTCTGCAAAACCTTGCCTTCGTAAAGGCGCAACACTGTGTATTTCTCTCTCGCAGAGCCCGGTTGCCAAATTCGAAACGTCCAGCGATTGCGCCCACAGGAAATCTGCCAGCAAGGAAAGCTGTAGCTGGTTTTCACTGTCTCTTGGAACTACATTCGCTGCTAGACAGATATTCGCTTTCCACAAAAGCTTTCGTTGGTACAGGGGCAACACAGTGTATTTCTCTCTCGCATTGCCCGGCTGACAAATTCGAAACGTCCAGCGATTGCGCTCACAGGAAAGCTGCCAGTACGGAAAGCTGTAGCTGGTTTTCACTGTCTCTTGGAACTACATTCGCTGCTAGACAGACATTCGCTTTCTGCAAAACCTTGCCTCCGTAAAGGGGCAACACTGTGTATTTCTCTCTCGCAGAGCCCGGCTGCCAAATTCGAAACGTCCAGCGACTGCGCCCACAGGAAAGCTGCCAGCACGGAAAGCTGTAGCTGGTTTTCACTGCCCCTTGGAACTACATTCGCTGCTAGACAGACATTCGCTTTCTGCAAAACCTTGCCTTCGTAAAGGCGCAACACTGTGTATTTCTCTCTCGCAGAGCCCGGTTGCCAAATTCGAAACGTCCAGCGATTGCGCCCACAGGAAAGCTGCCAGCAAGGAAAGCTGTAGCTGGTTTTCACTGTCTCTTGGAACTACATTCGCTGCTAGACAGATATTCGATTTCCACAAAAGCTTTCGTTGCTACAGGGGCAACACAGTGTATTTCTCTCTCGCATTGCCCGGCTGACAAATTCGAAACGTCCAGCGATTGCGCCCACAGGAAAGCTGCCAGTACGGAAAGCTGTAGCTGGTTTTCACTGTCTCTTGGAACTACATTCGCTGCTAGACAGACATTCGCTTTCTGCAAAACCTTGCCTTCGTAAAGAGGTAACACTGTGTATTTCTCTCTCGCAGAGCCCGGCTGCCAAATTCGAAACGTCCAGCGATTGCGCCCACAGGATAGCTGCCAGCACGGAAAGCTGTAGCTGGTTTTCACTGCCCCTTGGAACTGCATTCGCTGATAGACAGACATTCGCTTTCTGTAAAACCTTGCCTTCGTAAAGGGGCAACACTGTGTATTTCTCTCTCGCAGAGCCCGGTTGCCAAATTCGAAACGTCCAGCGATTGCGCCCACAGGAAAGCTGCCAGCAAGGAAAGCTGTAGCTGGTTTTCACTGCCCCTTGGAACTGCATTCGCTGATAGACAGACATTCGCTTTCTACAAAAGCTTTCGTTGGTAAAGGGGCAACACTTTGTATTTCTCTCCGCAGAGCCCGGTTGCCAAATTCGAAACGTCCAGCGACTGCGCCCACAGGAAAGCTGCCAGCACGGAAAGCTGTAGCTGGTTTTCACTGCCCCTTGGAACTACATTCGCTGCTAGACAGACATTCGCTTTCTGCAAAACCTTGCCTTCGTAAAGGCGCAACACTGTGTATTTCTCTCTCGCAGAGCCCGGTTGCCAAATTCGAAACGTCCAGCGATTGCGCCCACAGGAAATCTGCCAGCAAGGAAAGCTGTAGCTGGTTTTCACTGTCTCTTGGAACTACATTCGCTGCTAGACAGATATTCGCTTTCCACAAAAGCTTTCGTTGGTACAGGGGCAACACAGTGTATTTCTCTCTCGCATTGCCCGGCTGACAAATTCGAAACGTCCAGCGATTGCGCTCACAGGAAAGCTGCCAGTACGGAAAGCTGTAGCTGGTTTTCACTGTCTCTTGGAACTACATTCGCTGCTAGACAGACATTCGCTTTCTGCAAAACCTTGCCTCCGTAAAGGGGCAACACTGTGTATTTCTCTCTCGCAGAGCCCGGCTGCCAAATTCGAAACATCCAGCGATTGCGCCCACAGGAAAGCTGCCAGCACGGAAAGCTGTAGCTGGTTTTCACTGCCCCTTGGAACTGCATTCGCTGATAGACAGACATTCGCTTTCTACAAAAGCTTTCATTGGTAAAGGGGCAACAGTGTGTATTTCTCTCTCGCAGAGCCCGGTTGCCAAATTCGAAACGTCCAGCGACTGCGCCCATAGGAAAGCTGCCAGCACGGAAAGCTGTAGCTGATTTTCACTGCCCCTTGGAACTACATTCGCTGCTAGACAGACATTCGCTTTCCGCAAAACCCTGCCTTCGTAAAGGCGCAATACTGTGTATTTCTCTCTCGCAGAGCCCGGTTGCCAAATTCGAAACGTCCAGCGATTGCGCCCACAGGAAAGCTGCCAGCACGGAAAGCTGTAGCTGGTTTTCACTGTCTCTTGGAACTACATTCGCTGCTACACAGATATTCGCTTTCCACAAAAGCTTTCGTTGGTAAAGGGGCAACACAGTGTATTTCTCTCTCGCATTGCCCGGCTGACAAATTCGAAACGTCCATCGATTGCGCCCACAGGAAAGCTGCCAGCACGGAAAGCTGTAGCTGGTTTTCACTGTCTCTTGGAACTACATTCGCTGCTAGACAGACATTCGCTTTCTGCAAAACCTTGCCTTCGTAAAGAGGTAACACTGTGTATTTCTCTCTCGCAGAGCCCGGCTGCCAAATTCGAAACGTCCAGCGATTGCGCCCACAGGAAAGCTGCCAGCAAGGAAAGCTGTAGCTGGTTTTCACTGCCCCTTGGAACTGCATTCGCTGATAGACAGACATTCGCTTTCTACAAAAGCTTTCGTTGGTAAAGGGGCAACACTTTGTATTTCTCTCTCGCAGAGCCCGGTTGCCAAATTCGAAACGTCCAGCGATTGCGCCCACAGGAAATCTGCCAGCACGGAAAGCTGTAGCTGGTTTTCACTGCCCCTTGGAACTACATTCGCTGCTAGACAGACATTCGCTTTCTGCAAAACCTTGCCTTCGTAAAGGCGCAACACTGTGTATTTCTCTCTCGCAGAGCCCGGTTGCCAAATTCGAAACGTCCAGCGACTGAACCCACAGGAAAGCTGCCAGCATGGAAAGCTGTACCTGGTTTTCACTGTCTCTTGGAACTACATTCGCTGCTAGACAGATATTCGCTTTCCACAAAAGCTTTCGTTGGTACAGGGGCAACACAGTGTATTTCTCTCTCGCATTGCCCGGCTGACAAATTCGAAACGTCCAGCGATTGCGCCCACAGGAAAGCTGCCAGTACGGAAAGCTGTAGCTGGTTTTCACTGTCTCTTGGAACTACATTCGCTGCTAGACAGACATTCGCTTTCTGCAAAACCTTGCCTCCGTAAAGAGGTAACACTGTGTATTCCTCTCTCGCAGAGCCCGGCTGCCAAATTCGAAACGTCCAGCGATTGCGCCCACAGGAAAGCTGCCAGCACGGAAAGCTGTAGCTGGTTTTCACTGCCCCTTGGAACTGCATTCGCTGATAGAGAGACATTCGCTTTCTGCAAAACCTTGCCTTCGTAAAGGGGCAACACTGTGTATTTCTCTCTCGCAGAGCCCGGTTGCCAAATTCGAAACGTCCAGCGATTGCGCCCACAGGAAAGCTGCCAGCAAGGAAAGCTGTAGCTGGTTTTCACTGCCCCTTGGAACTGCATTCGCTGATAGACAGACATTCGCTTTCTACAAAAGCTTTCGTTGGTAAAGGGGCAACACTGTGTATTTCTCTCTCGCAGAGCCCGGTTGCCAAATTCGAAACGTCCAGCGATTGCGCCCACAGGAAAGCTGCCAGCACGGAAAGCTGTAGCTGGTTTTCACTGCCCCTTGGAACTGCATTCGCTGATAGACAGACATTCGCTTTCTGCAAAACCTTGCCTTCGTAAAGGGGCAACAATGTGTATTTCTCTCTCGCAGAGCCCGGCTGCCAAATTCGAAACGTCCAGCGATTGCGCCCACAGGAAAGCTGCCAGCACGGAAAGCTGTAGCTGGTTTTCACTGCCCCTTGGAACTACATTCGCTGCTAGACAGACATTCGCTTTCTGCAAAACCTTGCCTTCGTAAAGGGGCAACACTCTGTATTTTTCTCTCACAGAGACCTGTTGCCAAATTTGAAACGTCCAGCGATTGCGCCCACAGGAAAGCTGCCAGCACGGAAAGCTGTAGCTGGTTTTCACTGTCTCTTGGAACTGCATTTGCTGATAGACAGACATTCGCTTTCTACAAAAGCTTTCGTTGGTAAAGGGGCAACACTGTGTACTTCTCTCTCGCAGAGCCCGGTTGCCAAATTCGAAAAGTCCAGCGATTGCGCCCACAGGAAAGCTGCCAGCACGGAAAGCTGTAGCTGGTTTTCACTGCCCCTTGGAACTGCATTCGCTGATAGACAGACATTCGCTTTCTACAAAAGCTTTCGTTGCTACAGGGGCAACATTTTTGTATTTCTCTCTCGCAGAGCCCGGTTGCCAAATTCGAAACGTCCAGCGATTGCGCCCACAGGAAAGCTGCCAGCACGGAAAGCTGTAGCTGGTTTTCACTGCCCCTTGGAACTGCATTCGCTGATAGACAGACATTCGCTTTCTACAAAAGCTTTCGTTGGTAAAGGGGCAACACTGTGTATTTCTCTCTCGCAGAGCCCGGTTCCCAAATTCGAAACGTCCAGCGATTGCGCCCACAGGAAAGCTGCCAGCACGGAAAGCTGTAGCTGGTTTTCACTGCCCCTTGGAACTGCATTTGCTGATAGACAGACATTCGCTTTCTGCAAAACCTTGCCTTCGTAAAGGGGCAACACTGTGTATTTCTCTCTCGCAGAGCCCGGTTGCCAAATTCGAAACGTCCAGCGATTGCGCCCACAGGAAAGCTGCCAGCACGGAAAGCTGTAGCTGGTTTTCACTGCCCCTTGGAACTGCATTCGCTGATAGACAGACATTCGCTTTCTACAAAAGCTTTCGTTGGTAAAGGGGCAACACTGTGTATTTCTCTCTCGCAGAGCCCGGTTGCCAAATTCGAAACGTCCAGCGATTTGGCCCACAGGAAAGATGCCAGCACGGAAAGCTGTAGCTGGTTTTCACTGCCCCTTGGAACTGCATTCGCTGCTAGACAGATATTCGCTTTCCACAAAAGCTTTCGTTGGTACAGGGGCAACACAGTGTATTTCTCTCTCGCATTGCCCGGCTGACAAATTCGAAACGTCCAGCGATTGCGCCCACAGGAAAGCTGCCAGTACGGAAAGCTGTAGCTGGTTTTCACTGTCTCTTGGAACTACATTCGCTGCTAGACAGACATTCGCTTTCTGCAAAACCTTGCCTTCGTAAAGAGGTAACACTGTGTATTTCTCTCTCGCAGAGCCCGGCTGCCAAATTCGAAACGTCCAGCGATTGCGCCCACAGGAAAGCTGCCAGCAAGGAAAGCTGTAGCTGGTTTTCACTGCCCCTTGGAACTGCATTCGCTGATAGAGAGACATTCGCTTTCTACAAAAGCTTTCATTGGTAAAGGTGCAAGACTGTGTATTTCTGTCTCGCAGAGCCCGGCTGCCAAATTCGAAACGTCCAGCGATTGCGCCCACAGGAAAGCTGCCAGCACGGAAAGCTGTAGCTGGTTTTCACTGCCCCTTGGAACTGCATTCGCTGATAGACAGACATTCGCTTTCTACAAAAGCTTTCGTTGGTAAAGGGGCAACACTTTGTATTTCTCTCTCGCAGAGCCCGGTTGCCAAATTCGAAATGTCCAGCGATTGCGCCCACAGGAAAGCTGCCAGCACGGAAAGCTGTAGCTGGTTTTCACTGCCCCTTGGAACTACATTCGCTGCTAGACAGACATTCGCTTTCTGCAAAACCTTGCCTTCGTAAAGGCGCAACACTGTGTATTTCTCTCTCGCAGAGCCCGGTTGCCAAATTCGAAACGTCCAGCGACTGAACCCACAGGAAAGCTGCCAGCATGGAAAGCTGTACCTGGTTTTCACTGTCTCTTGGAACTACATTCGCTGCTAGACAGATATTCGCTTTCCACAAAAGCTTTCGTTGGTAGAGGGGCAACACAGTGTATTTCTCTCTCGCATTGCCCGGCTGACAAATTCGAAACGTCCAGCGATTGCGCCCACAGGAAAGCTGCCAGTACGGAAAGCTGTAGCTGGTTTTCAATGTCTCTTGGAACTACATTCGCTGCTAGACAGACATTCGCTTTCTGCAAAACCTTGCCTTCGTAAAGAGGTAACACTGTGTATTCCTCTCTCGCAGAGCCCGGCTGCCAAATTCGAAACGTCCAGCGATTGCGCCCACAGGAAAGCTGCCAGCACGGAAAGCTGTAGCTGGTTTTCACTGCCCCTTGGAACTGCATTCGCTGATAGACAGACATTCGCTTTCTGCAAAACCTTGCCTTCGTAAAGGGGCAACACTGTGTATTTCTGTCTCGCAGAGCCCGGTTGCCAAATTCGAAACGTCCAGCGATTGCGCCCACAGGAAAGCTGCCAGCAAGGAAAGCTGTAGCTGGTTTTCACTGTCTCTTGGAACTACATTCGCTGCTAGACAGACATTCGCTTTCTGCAAAACCTTGCCTCCGTAAAGGGGCAACACTGTGTATTTCTCTCTCGCAGAGCCCGGCTGCCAAATTCGAAACGTCCAGCGATTGCGCCCACAGGAAAGCTGCCAGCACGGAAAGCTGTAGCTGGTTTTCACTGCCCCTTGGAACTGCATTCGCTGATAGACAGACATTCGCTTTCTACAAAAGCTTTCGTTGGTAAAGGGGCAACAGTGTGTATTTCTCTCTCGCAGAGCCCGGTTGCCAAATTCGAAACGTCCAGCGACTGCGCCCACAGGAAAACTGCCAGCACGGAAAGCTGTAGCTGGTTTTCACTGCCCCTTGGAACTACATTCGCTGATAGACAGACATTCGCTTTCTGCAAAACCTTGCCTTCGTAAAGGCGCAACACTGTGTATTTCTCTCTCGCAGAGCCCGGTTGCCAAATTCGAAACGTCCAGCGATTGCGCCCACAGGAAAGCTGCCAGCAAGGAAAGCTGTAGCTGGTTTTCACTGTCTCTTGGAACTACATTCGCTGCTAGACAGATATTCGATTTCCACAAAAGCTTTCGTTGCTACAGGGGCAACACAGTGTATTTCTCTCTCGCATTGCCCGGCTGACAAATTCGAAACGTCCAGCGATTGCGCCCACAGGAAAGCTGCCAGTACGGAAAGCTGTAGCTGGTTTTCACTGTCTCTTGGAACTACATTCGCTGCTAGACAGACATTCGCTTTCTGCAAAACCTTGCCTTCGTAAAGAGGTAACACTGTGTATTTCTCTCTCGCAGAGCCCGGCTGCCAAATTCGAAACGTCCAGCGATTGCGCCCACAGGAAAGCTGCCAGCACGGAAAGCTGTAGCTGGTTTTCACTGCCCCTTGGAACTGCATTCGCTGATAGACAGACATTCGCTTTCTGTAAAACCTTGCCTTCGTAAAGGGGCAACACTGTGTATTTCTCTCTCGCAGAGCCCGGCTGCCAAATTCGAAACGTCCAGCGATTGCGCCCACAGGAAAGCTGCCAGCAAGGAAAGCTGTAGCTGGTTTTCACTGCCCCTTGGAACTGCATTCGCTGATAGACAGACATTCGCTTTCTACAAAAGCTTTCGTTGGTAAAGGGGCAACACTTTGTATTTCTCTCCGCAGAGCCCGGTTGCCAAATTCGAAACGTCCAGCGACTGCGCCCACAGGAAAGCTGCCAGCACGGAAAGCTGTAGCTGGTTTTCACTGCCCCTTGGAACTACATTCGCTGCTAGACAGACATTCGCTTTCTGCAAAACCTTGCCTTCGTAAAGGCGCAACACTGTGTATTTCTCTCTCGCAGAGCCCGGTTGCCAAATTCGAAACGTCCAGCAATTGCGCCCACAGGAAATCTGCCAGCAAGGAAAGCTGTAGCTGGTTTTCACTGTCTCTTGGAACTACATTCGCTGCTAGACAAATATTCGCTTTCCACAAAAGCTTTCGTTGGTACAGGGGCAACACAGTGTATTTCTCTCTCGCATTGCCCGGCTGACAAATTCGAAACGTCCAGCGATTGCGCCCACAGGAAAGCTGCCAGTACGGAAAGCTGTAGCTGGTTTTCACTGTCTCTTGGAACTACATTCGCTGCTAGACAGACATTCGCTTTCTGCAAAACCTTGCCTTCGTAAAGAGGTAACACTGTGTATTTCTCTCTCGCAGAGCCCGGCTGCCAAATTCGAAACGTCCAGCGATTGCGCCCACAGGAAAGCTGCCAGCACGGAAAGCTGTAGCTGGTTTTCACTGCCCCTTGGAACTGCATTCGCTGATAGAGAGACATTCGCTTTCTGCAAAACCTTGCCTTCGTAAAGGGGCAACACTGTGTATTTCTCTCTCGCAGAGCCCGGTTGCCAAATTCGAAACGTCCAGCGATTGCGCCCACAGGAAAGCTGCCAGCAAGGAAAGCTGTAGCTGGTTTTCACTGCCCCTTGGAACTGCATTCGCTGATAGACAGACATTCGCTTTCTACAAAAGCTTTCGTTGGTAAAGGGGCAACACTTTGTATTTCTCTCTCGCATTGCCCGGTTGCCAAATTCGAAACGTCCAGCGATTGCGCCCACAGGAAAGCTGCCAGCACGGAAAGCTGTAGCTGGTTTTCACTGCCCCTTGGAACTACATTCGCTGCTAGACAGACATTCGCTTTCTGCAAAACCTTGCCTTCGTAAAGGCGCAACACTGTGTATTTCTCTCTCGCAGAGCCCGGTTGCCAAATTCGAAACGTCCAGCGACTGAACCCACAGGAAAGCTGCCAGCATGAAAAGCTGTACCTGGTTTTCACTGTCTCTTGGAACTACATTCGCTGCTAGACAGATATTCGCTTTCTACAAAAGCTTTCGTTGGTACAGGGGCAACACAATGTATTTCTCTCTCGCATTGCCCGGCTGACAAATTCGAAACGTCCAGCGATTGCGCTCACAGGAAAGCTGCCAGTACGGAAAGCTGTAGCTGGTTTTCACTGTCTCTTGGAACTACATTCGCTGCTAGACAGACATTCGCTTTCTGCAAAACCTTGCCTCCGTAAAGGGGCAACACTGTGTATTTCTCTCTCGCAGAGCCCGGCTGCCAAATTCGAAACGTCCAGCGATTGCGCCCACAGGAAAGCTGCCAGCACGGAAAGCTGTAGCTGGTTTTCACTGCCCCTTGGAACTGCATTCGCTGATAGACAGACATTCGCTTTCTACAAAAGCTTTCGTTGGTAAAGGGGCAACAGTGTGTATTTCTCTCTCGCAGAGCCCGGTTGCCAAATTCGAAACGTCCAGCGACTGCGCCCACAGGAAAGCTGCCAGCACGGAAAGCTTTAGCTGGTTTTCACTGCCCCTTGGAACTACATTCGCTGCTAGACAGACATTCGCTTTCTGCAAAACCTTGCCTTCGTAAAGGCGCAACACTGTGTATTTCTCTCTCGCAGAGCCCGGTTGCCAAATTCGAAACGTCCAGCGACTGAACCCACAGGAAAGCTGCCAGCATGGAAAGCTGTACCTGGTTTTCACTGTCTCTTGGAACTACATTCGCTGCTAGACAGATATTCGCTTTCCACAAAAGCTTTCGTTGGTACAGGGGCAACACAGTGTATTTCTCTCTCGCATTGCCCGGCTGACAAATTCGAAACGTCCAGCGATTGCGCCCACAGGAAAGCTGCCAGCACGGAAAGCTGTAGCTGGTTTTCACTGTCTCTTGGAACTACATTCGCTGCTAGACAGACATTCGCTTTCTGCAAAACCTTGCCTTCGTAAAGAGGTAACACTGTGTATTCCTCTCTCGCAGAGCCCGGCTGCCAAATTCGAAACGTCCAGCGATTGCGCCCACAGGAAAGCTGCCAGCACGGAAAGCTGTAGCTGGTTTTCACTGCCCCTTGGAACTGCATTCGCTGATAGACAGACATTCGCTTTCTACAAAATCTTTTGTTGGTAAAGGGGCAACACTGTGTATTTCTCTCTCGCAGAGCCCGGTTGACAAATTCGAAACGTCCAGCGATTGCGCCCACAGGAAAGCTGCCAGCATGGAAAGCTGTAGCTGGTTTTCACTGCCCCTTGGAACTGCATTCGGTGATAGACAGACATTCGCTTTCTACAAAAGCTTTCGATGGTAAAGGGGCAACACTGTGTATTTCTCTCTCGCAGAGCCCGGTTGCCAAATTCGAAACGTCCAGCGATTGCGCCCACAGGAAAGCTGCCAGCACGGAAAGCTGTAGCTGGTTTTCACTGCCCCTTGGAACTGCATTCACTGATAGACAGACATTCGCTTTCTACAAAAGCTTTCATTGGTACAGGGGCAACACAGTGTATTTCCCTCTCGCAGAGCCCGGCTGACAAATTCGAAACGTCCAGCGATTGCGCCCACAGGAAAGCTGCCAGCACGGAAAGCTGTAGCTGGTTTTCACTGCCCCTTGGAACTGCATTCGCTGATAGACAGACATTCGCTTTCTACAAAAGCTTTCGTTGGTAAAGGGGCAACAGTGTGTATTTCTCTCTCGCAGAGCCCGGTTGCCAAATTCGAAACGTCCAGCGACTGCGCCCACAGGAAAGCTGCCAGCACGGAAAGCTGTAGCTGGTTTTCACTGCCCCTTGGAACTACATTCGCTGATAGACAGACATTCGCTTTCTGCAAAACCTTGCCTTCGTAAAGGCGCAACACTGTGTATTTCTCTCTCGCAGAGCCCGGTTGCCAAATTCGAAACGTCCAGCGATTGCGCCCACAGGAAATCTGCCAGCAAGGAAAGCTGTAGCTGGTTTTCACTGTCTCTTGGAACTACATTCGCTGCTAGACAGATATTCGCTTTCCACAAAAGCTTTCGTTGGTACAGGGGCAACACAGTGTATTTCTCTCTCGCATTGCCCGGCTGACAAATTCGAAACGTCCAGCGATTGCGCCCACAGGAAAGCTGCCAGTACGGAAAGCTGTAGCTGGTTTTCACTGTCTCTTGGAACTACATTCGCTGCTAGACAGACATTCGCTTTCTGCAAAACCTTGCCTTCGTAAAGAGGTAACACTGTGTATTTCTCTCTCGCAGAGCCCGGCTGCCAAATTCGAAACGTCCAGCGATTGTGCCCACAGGAAAGCTGCCAGCACGGAAAGCTGTAGCTGGTTTTCACTGCCCCTTGGAACTGCATTCGCTGATAGACAGACATTCGCTTTCTACAAAAGCTTTCGTTGGTAAAGGGGCAACACTTTGTATTTCTCTCTCGCAGAGCCCGGTTGCCAAATTCGAAACGTCCAGCGATTGCGCCCACAGGAAAGCTGCCAGCACGGAAAGCTGTAGCTGGTTTTCACTGCCCCTTGGAACTGCATTCGCTGATAGACAGACATTCGCTTTCTACAAAATCTTTTGTTGGTAAAGGGGCAACACTGTGTATTTCTCTCTCGCAGAGCCCGGTTGCCAAATTCGAAACGTCCAGCGATTGCGCCCACAGGAAAGCTGCCAGCATGGAAAGCTGTAGCTGGTTTTCACTGCCCCTTGGAACTGCATTCGCTGCTAGACAGACATTCGCTTTCTGCAAAACCTTGCCTTCGTAAAGGGGCAACACTGTGTATTTCTCTCTCGCAGAGCCCGGTTGCAAAATTCGAAACGTCCAGCGATTGCGCCCACAGGAAAGCTGCCAGCACGGAAAGCTGTAGCTGGTTTTCACTGCCCCTTGGAACTGCATTCGCTGATAGAGAGACATTCGCTTTCTGCAAAACCTTGCCTTCGTAAAGGGGCAACAATGTGTATTTCTCTCTCGCAGAGCCCGGTTGCCAAATTCGAAACGTCCAGCGATTGCGCCCACAGGAAAGCTGCCAGCACGGAAAGCTGTAGCTGGTTTTCACTGCCCCTTGGAACTACATTCGCTGCTAGACAGACATTGGCTTTCTGCAAAACCTTGCCTTCGTAAAGGGGCAACACTCTGTATTTTTCTCTCACAGAGCCCTGTTGCCAAATTTGAAACGTCCAGCGATTGCGCCCACAGGAAAGCTGCCAGCACGGAAAGCTGTAGCTGGTTTTCACTGTCTCTTGGAACTGCATTTGCTGATAGACAGACATTCGCTTTCTACAAAAGCATTCGTTGGTAAAGGGGCAACGCTGTGTATTTCTCTCTCGCAGAGCCCGGTTGCCAAATTCGAAACG
The DNA here is from genome assembly GCF_035582795.1 of Mycteria americana. Classification (NCBI taxonomy): domain Eukaryota; kingdom Metazoa; phylum Chordata; class Aves; order Ciconiiformes; family Ciconiidae; genus Mycteria; species Mycteria americana. The sequence continues at coordinate 23,546,867 of NC_134372.1, forward strand.
TCCAGCGATTGCGCCCACAGGAAAGCTGCCAGCACGGAAAGCTGTAGCTGGTTTTCACTGCACCTTGGAACTGCATTCGGTGATAGACAGACATTCGCTTTCTACAAAAGCTTTCATTGGTAAAGGTGCAAGACTGTGTATTTCTCTCTCGCAGAGCCCGGTTGCCAAATTTGAAACGTCCAGCGATTGCGCCCACAGGAAAGCTGCCAGCACGGAAAGCTGTAGCTGGTTTTCACTGCCCATTGGAACTGCATTCGCTGATAGACAGACATTCGCTTTCTACAAAAGGTTTCGTTGGTAAAGGGGCAACACTTTGTATTTCTCTCTCGCAGAGCCCGGTTGCCAAATTCGAAACGTCCAGCGATTGCGCCCACAGGAAAGCTGCCAGCACGGAAAGCTGTAGCTGGTTTTCACTGCCCCTTGGAACTGCATTCGCTGATAGACAGACATTCGCTTTCTACAAAAGCTTTCGTTGGTAAAGGGGCAACACTGTGTATTTCTCTCTCGCAGAGCCCGGTTCCCAAATTCGAAACGTCCAGCGATTGCGCCCACAGGAAAGCTGCCAGCACGGAAAGCTGTAGCTGGTTTTCACTGCCCCTTGGAACTGCATTCGCTGATAGAGAGACATTCGCTTTCTGCAAAACCTTGCCTTCGTAAAGGGGCAACACTGTGTATTTCTCTCTCGCAGAGCCCGGTTGCCAAATTCGAAACGTCCAGCGATTGCGCCCACAGGAAAGCTGCCAGCACGGAAAGCTGTAGCTGGTTTTCACTGCCCCTTGGAACTGCATTCGCTGATATACAGACATTCGCTTTCTACAAAAGCTTTCGTTCGTAAAGGGGCAACACTGTGTATTTCTCTCTCGCAGAGCCCGGTTGCCAAATTCGAAACGTCCAGCGATTTGGCCCACAGGAAAGATGCCAGCACGGAAAGCTGTAGCTGGTTTTCACTGCCCCTTGGAACTGCATTCGCTGATAGACAGACATTCGCTTTCTACAAAAGCTTTTGTTGGTAAAGGGGCAACACTGTGTATTTCTCTCTCGCAGAGCCCGGTTGCCAAATTCGAAACGTCCAGCGATTGCGCCCACAGGAAAGCTGCCAGCACGGAAAGCTGTAGCTGGTTTTCACTGCCCCTTGGAACTGCATTCACTGATAGACAGACATTCGCTTTCTACAAAAGCTTTCGTTGGTACAGGGGCAACACAGTGTATTTCTCTCTCGCAGAGCCCGGCTGACAAATTCGAAACGTCCAGCGATTGCGCCCACAGGAAAGCTGCCAGCAAGGAAAGCTGTAGCTGGTTTTCACTGTCTCTTGGAACTACATTCGCTGCTAGACAGATATTCGCTTTCCACAAAAGCTTTCGTTGGTACAGGGGCAACACAGTGTATTTCTCTCTCGCATTGCCCGGCTGACAAATTCGAAACGTCCAGCGATTGCGCCCACAGGAAAGCTGCCAGTACGGAAAGCTGTAGCTGGTTTTCACTGTCTCTTGGAACTACATTCTCTGCTAGACAGACATTCGCTTTCTGCAAAACCTTGCCTTCGTAAAGAGGTAACACTGTGTATTTCTCTCTCGCAGAGCCCGGCTGCCAAATTCGAAACGTCCAGCGATTGCGCCCACAGGAAAGCTGCCAGCACGGAAAGCTGTAGCTGGTTTTCACTGCCCCTTGGAACTGCATTCGCTGATAGACAGACATTCGCTTTCTACAAAAGCTTTCATTGGTACAGGTGCAACACTGTGTATTTCTCTCTCGCAGAGCCCGGTTGCCAAATTCGAAACGTCCAGCGACTGAACCCACAGTAAAGCTGCCAGCATGGAAAGCTGTACCTGGTTTTCACTGTCTCTTGGAACTACATTCGCTGATAGACAGATATTCGCTTTCCACAAAAGCTTTCGTTGGTACAGGGGCAACACAGTGTATTTCTCTCTCGCAGAGCCCAGTTGCCAAATTCGAAACGTCCAGCGATTGCGCCCACAGGAAAGCTGCCAGCATGGAAAGCTGTAGCTGGTTTTCACTGTCTCTTGGAACTACATTCGCTGCTAGACAGACATTCGCTTTCTGCAAAACCTTGCCTTCGTAAAGAGGTAACACTGTGTATTCCTCTCTCGCAGAGCCCGGCTGCCAAATTCGAAACGTCCAGCGATTGCGCCCACAGGAAAGCTGCCAGCATGGAAAGCTGTAGATGGTTTTCACTGCCCCTTGGAACTGCATTCGGTGATAGACAGACATTCGCTTTCTACAAAAGCTTTCGATGGTAAAGGGGCAACACTGTGTATTTCTCTCTCGCAGAGCCCGGTTGCCAAATTCGAAACGTCCAGCGATTGCGCCCACAGGAAAGCTGCCAGCACGGAAAACTGTAGCTGGTTTTCACTGTCTCTTGGAACTACATTCGCTGCTAGACAGACATTCGCTTTCTGCAAAACCTTGCCTTCGTAAAGGGGCAACACTCTGTATTTTTCTCTCACAGAGCCCTGTTGCCAAATTTGAAACGTCCAGCGATTGCGCCCACAGGAAAGCTGCCAGCACGGAAAGCTGTAGCTGGTTTTCACTGTCTCTTGGAACTGCATTTGCTGCTAGACAGACATTCGCTTTCTACAAAAGCTTTCGTTGGTAAAGGGGCAACACTGTGTATTTCTCTCTCGCAGAGCCCGGTTGCCAAATTCGAAACGTCCAGCGATTGCGCCCACAGGAAAGCTGCCAGCACGGAAAGCTGTAGCTGGTTTTCACTGCCCCTTGGAACTGCATTCACTGATAGACAGACATTCGCTTTCTACAAAAGCTTTCGTTGGTAAAGGGGCAACAGTGTGTATTTCTCTCTCGCAGAGCCCGGTTGCCAAATTCGAAACGTCCAGCGACTGCGCCCACAGGAAAGCTGCCAGCACGGAAAGCTGTAGCTGGTTTTCACTGCCCCTTGGAACTACATTCGCTGATAGACAGACATTCGCTTTCTGCAAAACCTTGCCTTCGTAAAGGGGCAAGACTGTGTATTTCTCTCTCGCAGAGCCCGGTTGCCAAATTCGAAACGTCCAGCGACTGAACCCACAGGAAAGCTGCCAGCATGGAAAGCTGTACCTGGTTTTCACTGTCTCTTGGAACTACATTCGCTGCTAGACAGATATTCGCTTTCCACAAAAGCTTTCGTTGGTACAGGGGCAACACAGTGTATTTCTCTCTCGCATTGCCCGGCTGACAAATTCGAAACGTCCAGCGATTGCGCCCACAGGAAAGCTGCCAGCACGGAAAGCTGTAGCTGGTTTTCGCTGTCTCTTGGAACTACATTCGCTGCTAGACAGACATTCGCTTTCTGCAAAACCTTGCCTTCGTAAAGAGGTAACACTGTGTATTCCTCTCTCGCAGAGCCCGGCTGCCAAATTCGAAACGTCCAGCGATTGCGCCCACAGGAAAGCTGCCAGCACGGAAAGCTGTAGCTGGTTTTCACTGCCCCTTGGAACTGCATTCGCTGATAGACAGACATTCGCTTTCTGCAAAACCTTGCCTTCGTAAAGGGGCAACACTTTGTATTTCTCTCTCGCAGAGCCCGGTTGCCAAATTCGAAACGTCCAGCGACTGCGCCCACAAGAAAGCTGCCAGCACGGAAAGCTGTAGCTGGTTTTCACTGCCCCTTGGAGCTGCATTCGCTGATAGAGAGACATTCGCTTTCTGCAAAACCTTGCCTTCGTAAAGGGGCAACACTGTGTATTTCTCTCTCGCAGAGCCCGGTTGCCAAATTCGAAACGTCCAGCGATTGCGCCCACAGGAAAGCTGCCAGCACGGAAAGCTGTAGCTGGTTTTCACTGCCCCTTGGAGCTGCATTCGCTGATAGAGAGACATTCGCTTTCTGCAAAACCTTGCCTTCGTAAAGGGGCAACACTGTGTATTTCTCTCTCGCAGAGCCCGGTTGCCAAATTCGAAACGTCCAGCGATTGCGCCCACAGGAAAGCTGCCAGCACGGAAAGCTGTAGCTGGTTTTCACTGCCCCTTGGAACTGCATTCGCTGATAGACAGACATTCGCTTTCTACAAAAGCTTTTGTTGGTAAAGGGGCAACACTTTGTATTTCTCTCTCGCAGAGCCCGGTTGCCAAATTCGAAACGTCCAGCGATTGCGCCCACAGGAAAGCTGCCAGCACGGAAAGCTGTAGCTGGTTTTCACTGCCCCTTGGAACTACATTCGCTGCTAGACAGACATTCGCTTTCTGCAAAACCTTGCCTTCGTAAAGGCGCAACACTGTGTATTTCTCTCTCGCAGAGCCCGGTTGCCAAATTCGAAACGTCCAGCGACTGAACCCACAGGAAAGCTGCCAGCATGGAAAGCTGTACCTGGTTTTCACTGTCTCTTGGAACTACATTCGCTGCTAGACAGATATTCGCTTTCCACAAAAGCTTTCGTTGGTACAGGGGCAACACAGTGTATTTCTCTCTCGCATTGCCCGGCTGACAAATTCGAAACGTCCAGCGATTGCGCCCACAGGAAAGCTGCCAGCACGGAAAGCTGTAGCTGGTTTTCACTGCCCCTTGGAACTGCATTCGCTGATAGACAGACATTCGCTTTCTGCAAAACCTTGCCTTCGTAAAGGGGCAACACTGTGTATTTCTCTCTCGCAGAGCCCGGTTGCCAAATTCGAAACGTCCAGCGATTGCGCCCACAGGAAAGCTGCCAGCACGGAAAGCTGTAGCTGGTTTTCACTGCCCCTTGGAACTGCATTCGCTGATAGACAGACATTCGCTTTCTGCAAAACCTTGCCTTCGTAAAGGGGCAACAATGTGTATTTCTCTCTCGCAGAGCCCGGTTGCGAAATTCGAAACGTCCAGCGATTGCGCCCACAGGAAAGCTGCCAGCACGGAAAGCTGTAGCTGGTTTTCACTGCCCCTTGGAACTACATTCGCTGCTAGACAGACATTCGCTTTCTGCAAAACCTTGCCTTCGTAAAGGGGCAACACTCTGTATTTTTCTCTCACAGAGCCCTGTTGCCAAATTCGAAACGTCCAGCGATTGCGCCCACAGGAAAGCTGCCAGCACGGAAAGCTGTAGCTGGTTTTCACTGTCTCTTGGAACTGCATTTGCTGATAGACAGACATTCGCTTTCTACAAAAGCTTTCGTTGGTAAAGGGGCAACACTGTGTATTTCTCTCTCGCAGAGCCCGGTTGCCAAATTCGAAACGTCCAGCGATTGCGCCCACAGGAAAGCTGCCAGCACGGAAAGCTGTAGCTGGTTTTCACTGCCCCTTGGAACTGCATTCGCTGATAGAAAGACATTCGCTTTCTACAAAAGCTTTCATTGGTAAAGGTGCAAGACTGTATTTCTCTCTCGCAGAGCCCGGTTGCCAAATTTGAAACGTCCAGCGATTGCGCCCACAGGAAAGCTGCCAGCACGGAAAGCTGTAGCTGGTTTTCACTGCCCCTTGGAACTGCATTCGCTGATAGACAGACATTCGCTTTCTACAAAAGCTTTCGTTGGTAAAGTGGCAACACTTTGTATTTCTCTCTCGCAGAGCCCGGTTGCCAAATTCGAAACGTCCAGCGATTGCGCCCACAGGAAAGCTGCCAGCACGGAAAGCTGTAGCTGGTTTTCACTGCCCCTTGGAACTACATTCGCTGCTACACAGACATTCGCTTTCTGCAAAACCTTGCCTTCGTAAAGGGGCAACACTGTGTATTTCTCTATCGCAGAGCCCGGCTGCCAAATTCGAAACGTCCAGTATTGCGCCCACAGGAAAGCTGCCAGCACGGAAAGCTGTAGCTGGTTTTCACTGTCTCTTGGAACTGCATTCGCTGATAGACAGACATTCGCTTTCTACAAAAGCTTTCGTTGGTAAAGGGGCAACACTGTGTATTTCTGTCTCGCAGAGCCCAGTTGCCAAATTCGAAACGTCCAGCGATTGCGCCCACAGGAAAGCTGCCAGCACAGAAAGCTGTAGCTGGTTTTCACTGCCCCTTGGAACTGCATTCGCTGATAGACAGACATTCGCTTTCTACAAAAGCTTTCATTGGTAAAGGTGCAAGACTGTGTATTTCTCTCTCGCAGAGCCCGGTTGCCAAATTCGAAACGTCCAGCGATTGCGCACACAGGAAAGCTGCCAGCACGGAAAGCTGTAGCTGGTTTTCACTGTCTCTTGGAACTACATTCGCTGCTACACAGACATTCGCTTTCTGCAAAACCTTGCCTTCGTAAAGGGGCAACACTGTGTATTTCTCTCTCGCAGAGCCCGGTTGCCAAATTCGAAATGTCCAGCGATTGCGCCGACAGGAAAGCTGCCAGCACGGAAAGCTGTAGCTGGTTTTCACTGTCTCTTGGAACTACATTCGCTGCTAGACAGACATTCGCTTTCTACAAAATCGTTTGTTGGTAAAGGGGCAAGACTGTGTATTTCTCTCTCGCAGAGCCCGGTTGCCAAATTCGAAACGTCCAGCGATTGCGCCCACAGGAAAGCTGCCAGCACGGAAAGCTGTAGCTGGTTTTCACTGTCTCTTGGAACTGCATTTGCTGATAGACAGACATTCGCTTTCTACAAAAGCCTTCATTCGTACAGGGGCAACACTGTGTATTTCTCTGTCGCAGAGCCCGGTTGCCAAATTCGAAACGTCCAGCGATTGCGCCCACAGGAAATCTGCCAGCACGGAAAGCTGTAGCTGGTTTTCACTGCCCCTTGGAACTGCATTCTCTGATAGACAGACATTCGCTTTCTACAAACGCTTTCGTTGGTAAAGGGGCAACACTGTGTATTTCTCTCTCGCAGAGCCCGGCTGCCGAATTCGAAACGTCCAGCGATTGCGCCCACAGGAAAGCTGCCAGCACGGAAAGCTGTAGCTGGTTTTCACTGCCCCTTGGAACTGCATTCGCTGATAGACAGACATTCGCTTTCTACAAAAGCTTTCGTTGGTAAAGGGGCAACACTTTGTATTTCTCTCTCGCAGAGCCCGGTTGCCAAATTCGAAACGTCCAGCGATTGCGCCCACAGGAAAGCTGCCAGCTCGGAAAGCTGTAGCTGGTTTTCACTGCCCCTTGGAACTTCATTCGCTGATAGACAGACATTCGCTTTCTGCAAAACCTTGCCTTCGTAAAGAGGTTACACTGTGTATTTCTCTCTCGCAGAGCCCGGCTGCCGAATTCGAAACGTCCAGCGATTGCGCCCACAGGAAAGCTGCCAGCACGGAAAGCTGTAGCTGGTTTTCACTGTCTCTTGGAACTGCATTCGCTGATAGACAGACATTCGCTTTATACAAAAGCTTTCGTTGGTAAAGGGGCAACACTCTGTATTTTTCTCTCGCAGAGCCCGGTTGCCAAATTCGAAACGTCCAGCGATTGTGCCCACAGGAAAGCTGCCAGCACGGAAATTGTAGCTGGTTTTCACTGCCCCTTGGAACTGCATTCGCTGATAGACAGACATTCGCTTTCTACTAAAGCTTTCGTTGGTAAAGGGGCAACACTGTGTATTTCTCTCTCGCAGAGCCCGGTTGCCAAATTCGAAACGTCCAGCGATTGCGCCCACAGGAAAGCTGCCAGCACGGAAAGCTGTAGCTGGTTTTCACTGCCCCTTGGAACTGCATTCGCTGATAGACAGACATTCGCTTTCTACAAAAGCTTTCGTTGGTAAAGGGGCAACACTGTGTATTTCTCTCTCGCAGAGCCCGGCTGACAAATTCGAAACGTCCAGCGATTGCGCCCACAGGAAAGCTGCCAGCACGGAAAGCTGTAGCTGGTTTTCACTGTCTCTTGGAACTACATTCGCTGCTACACAGACATTCGCTTTCTGCAAAACCTTGCCTTCGTAAAGAGGTTACACTGTGTATTTCTCTCTCGCAGAGCCCGGCTGCCGAATTCGAAACGTCCAGCGATTGCGCCCACAGGAAAGCTGCCAGTAAGGAAAGCTGTAGCTGGTTTTCACTGCCCCTTGGAACTGCATTCGCTGAAAGACAGACATTCGCTTTCTGCAAAATCTTGCCTTCGTAAAGAGGTTACACTGTGTATTTCTCTCTCGCAGAGCCCGGCTGCCGAATTCGAAACGTCCAGCGATTGCGCCCACAGGAAAGCTGCCAGCACGGAAAGCTGTAGCTGGTTTTCACTGCCCCTTGGAACTGCATTCGCTGATAGAGAGACATTCGCTTTCTGCAAAACCTTGCCTTCGTAAAGGGGCAACACTCTGTATTTTTCTCTCGCAGAGCCCTGTTGCCAAATTCGAAACGTCCAGCGATTGCGCCCACAGGAAAGCTGCCAGCACGGAAATTGTAGCTGGTTTTCACTGCCCCTTGGAACTGCATTCGCTGATAGACAGACATTCGCTTTCTACAAAAGCTTTCGTTGGTAAAGGGGCAACACTGTGTATTTCTCTCTCGCAGAGCCCGGTTGCCAAATTCGAAACGTCCAGCGATTGCGCCCACAGGAAAGCTGCCAGCACGGAAAGCTGTAGCTGGTTTTCACTGCCCCTTGGAACTGCATTCGCTGATAGACAGACATTCGCTTTCTACAAAAGCTTTCGTTCGTAAAGAGGCAACACTGTGTATTTCTCTCTCGCAGAGCCCGGTTGCCAAATTCGAAACGTCCAGCGATTGCGCCCACAGGAAAGCTGCCAGCACGGAAAGCTGTAGCTGGTTTTCACTGCCCCTTGGAACTGCATTCGCTGATAGACAGACATTCGCTTTCTACTAAAGCTTTCGTTGGTAAAGGGGCAACACTGTGTATTTCTGTCTCGCAGAGCCCGGTTGCCAAATTCGAAACGTCCAGCGATTGCGCCCACAGGAAAGCTGCCAGCACGGAAAGCTGTAGCTGGTTTTCACTGCCCCTTGGAACTGCATTCGCTGATAGACAGACATTTGCTTTTTACAAAAGCTTTCGTTCGTAAAGAGGCAACACTGTGTATTTCTCTCTCGCAGAGCCCGGTTGCCAAATTCGAAACGTCCAGCGATTGCGCCCAGAGGAAAGCTGCCAGCACGGAAAGCTGTAGCTGGTTTTCACTGCCCCTTGGAACTGCATTCGCTGATAGACAGACATTCGCTTTCTACTAAAGCTTTCGTTGGTAAAGGGGCAACACTGTGTATTTCTCTCTCGCAGAGCCCGGCTGACAAATTCGAAACGTCCAGCGATTGCGCCCACAGGAAAGCTGCCAGCACGGAAAGCTGTAGCTGGTTTTCACTGTCTCTTGGAACTACATTCGCTGCTACACAGACATTCGCTTTCTGCAAAACCTTGCCTTCGTAAAGGGGCAACACTGTGTATTTCTCTCTCGCAGAGCCCGGTTACCAAATTCGAAACGTCCAGCGATTGCGCCCACAGGAAAGCTGCCAGTACGGAAAGCTGTAGCTGGTTTTCACTGTCTCTTGGAACTACATTCGCTGCTAGACAGACATTGGCTTTCTGCAAAACCTTGCCTTCGTAAAGAGGTTACACTGTGTATTTCTCTCTCGCAGAGCCCGGCTGCCGAATTCGAAACGTCCAGCGATTGCGCCCACAGGAAAGCTGCCAGCACGGAAAGCTGTAGCTGGTTTTCACTGCCCCTTGGAACTGCATTCGCTGATAGAGAGACATTCGCTTTCTGCAAAACCTTGCCTTCGTAAAGGGGCAACACTCTGTATTTTTCTCTCGCAGAGCCCGGTTGCCAAATTCGAAACGTCCAGCGATTGCGCCCACAGGAAAGCTGCCAGCACGGAAATTGTAGCTGGTTTTCACTGCCCCTTGGAACTGCATTCGCTGATAGACAGACATTCGCTTTCTACAAAATCTTTTGTTGGTAAAGGGGCAAGACTGTGTATTTCCCTCTCGCAGAGCCCGGTTGCCAAATTCGAAACGTCCAGCGATTGCGCCCACAGGAAAGCTGCCAGCACAGAAAGCTGTAGCTGGTTTTCACTGTCTCTTGGAACTGCATTCGCTGATAGACAGACATTCGCTTTCTACAAAAGCTTTCGTTGGTAAAGGGGCAACACTGTGTATTTCTCTCTCGCAGAGCCCGGTTGCCAAATTCGAAACGTCCAGCAATTGCGCCCACAGGAAAGCTGCCAGCACGGAATGCTGTAGCTGGTTTTCACTGTCTCTTGGAACTGCATTCGCTGATAGACAGACATTCGCTTTCTACAAAAGCTTTCGTTGGTAAAGGGGCAACACTGTGTATTTCTCTCTCGCAGAGCCCGGTTGCCAAATTCGAAACGTCCAGCGATTGCGCCCACAGGAAAGCTGCCAGCACGGAAAGCTGTAGCTGGTTTTCACTGCCCCTTGGAACTGCATTCGCTGATAGACAGACATTTGCTTTCTACAAAAGCTTTCGTTCGTAAAGAGGCAACACTGTGTATTTCTCTCTCGCAGAGCCCGGTTGCCAAATTCGAAACGTCCAGCGATTGCGCCCAGAGGAAAGCTGCCAGCACGGAAAGCTGTAGCTGGTTTTCACTGCCCCTTGGAACTGCATTCGCTGATAGACAGACATTCGCTTTCTACAAAAGCTTTCGTTGGTAAAGGGGCAACACTGTGTATTTCTCTCTCGCAGAGCCCGGTTGCCAAATTCGAAACGTCCAGCGATTGCGCCCACAGGAAAGCTGCCAGCACGGAAATTGTAGCTGGTTTTCACTGCCCCTTGGAACTGCATTCGCTGATAGACAGACATTCGCTTTCTACAAAATCTTTTGTTGGTAAAGGGGCAAGACTGTGTATTTCTCTCTCGCAGAGCCCGGTTGCCAAATTCGAAACGTCCAGCGATTGCGCCCACAGGAAAGCTGCCAGCACGGAAAGCTGTAGCTGGTTTTCACTGCCCCTTGGAACTGCATTCGCTGATAGAGAGACATTCGCTTTCTGCAAAACCTTGCCTTCGTAAAGGGGCAACACTCTGTATTTTTCTCTCGCAGAGCCCGGTTGCCAAATTCGAAACGTCCAGCGATTGCGCCCACAGGAAAGCTGCCAGCACGGATATTGTAGCTGGTTTTCACTGCCCCTTGGAACTGCATTCGCTGATAGACAGACATTCGCTTTCTACAAAAGCTTTCGTTGGTAAAGGGGCAACACTGTGTATTTCTCTCTCGCAGAGCCCGGTTGCCAAATTCGAAACGTCCAGCGATTGCGCCCACAGGAAAGCTGCCAGCACGGAAAGCTGTAGCTGGTTTTCACTGCCCCTTGGAACTGCATTCGCTGATAGACAGACATTCGCTTTCTACAAAAGCTTTCGTTGGTAAAGAGGCAACACTGTGTATTTCTCTCTCGCAGAGCCCGGTTGCCAAATTCGAAACGTCCAGCGATTGCGCCCACAGGAAAGCTGCCAGCACGGAAAGCTGTAGCTGGTTTTCACTGCCCCTTGGAACTGCATTCGCTGATAGACAGACATTCGCTTTCTACTAAAGCTTTCGTTGGTAAAGGGGCAACACTGTGTATTTCTGTCTCGCAGAGCCCGGTTGCCAAATTCGAAACGTCCAGCGATTGCGCCCACAGGAAAGCTGCCAGCACGGAAAGCTGTAGCTGGTTTTCACTGCCCCTTGGAACTGCATTCGCTGATAGACAGACATTTGCTTTCTACAAAAGCTTTCGTTCGTAAAGAGGCAACACTGTGTATTTCTCTCTCGCAGAGCCCGGTTGCCAAATTCGAAACGTCCAGCGATTGCGCCCAGAGGAAAGCTGCCAGCACGGAAAGCTGTAGCTGGTTTTCACTGCCCCTTGGAACTGCATTCGCTGATAGACAGACATTCGCTTTCTACAAAAGCTTTCGTTGGTAAAGGGGCAACACTGTGTATTTCTCTCTCGCAGAGCCCGGTTGCCAAATTCGAAACGTCCAGCGATTGCGCCCACAGGAAAGCTGCCAGTACGGAAAGCTGTAGCTGGTTTTCACTGTCTCTTGGAACTACATTCGCTGCTAGACAGACTTTCGCTTTCTGCAAAACCTTGCCTTCGTAAAGAGGTTAAACTGTGTATTTCTCTCTCGCAGAGCCCGGCTGCCGAATTCGAAACGTCCAGCGATTGCGCCCACAGGAAAGCTGCCAGTAAGGAAATCTGTAGCTGGTTTTCACTGCCCCTTGGAACTGCATTCGCTGATAGAGAGACATTCGCTTTCTGCAAAACCTTGCCTTCGTAAAGGGGCAACACTCTGTATTTTTCTCTCGCAGAGCCCGGTTGCCAAATTCGAAACGTCCAGCGATTGCGCCCACAGGAAAGCTGCCAGCACGGAAATTGTAGGTAGTTTTCACTGCCCCTTGGAACTACATTCGCTGCTGGACAGACATTCGCTTTCTGCAAAACCTTGCCTTCGTAAAGGGGCAACACTTTGTATTTCTCTATCGCAGAGCCCGGCTGCCAAATTCGAAACGTCCAGTATTGCGCCCACAGGAAAGCTGCCAGCACGGAAAGCTGTAGCTGGTTTTCACTGCCCCTTGGAACTGCATTCGCTGATAGACAGACATTCGCTTTCTACAAAAGCTTTCATTGGTAAAGGTGCAAGACTGTGTATTTCTCTCTCGCAGAGCCCGGTTGCCAAATTCGAAACGTCCAGCGATTGCGCCCACAGGAAAGCTGCCAGCACGGAAAGCTGTAGCTGGTTTTCACTGTCTCTTGGAACTACATTCGCTGCTACACAGACATTCGCTTTCTGCAAAACCTTGCCTTCGTAAAGGGGCAACACTGTGTATTTCTCTCTCGCAGAGCCCGGCTGCCAAATTCGAAACGTCCAGCGATTGCGCCCACAGGAAAGCTGCCAGCACGGAAAGCTGTAGCTGGTTTTCACTGCCCCTTGGAACTGCATTCGCTGATAGACAGACATTCCCTTTCTACAAAAGCTTTCGTTCGTAAAGGGGCAACACTGTGTATTTCTCTCTCGCAGAGCCCGGTTGCCAAATTCGAAACGTCCAGCGATTGCGCCCAGAGGAAAGCTGCCAGCACGGAAAGCTGTAGCTGGTTTTCACTGTCTCTTGGAACTGCATTCGCTGATAGACAGACATTCGCTTTCTACAAAACCTTTCGTTGGTAAAGGGGCAACACTCTGTATTTTTCTCTCGCAGAGCCCGGTTGCCAAATTCGAAACGTCCAGCGATTGCGCCCACAGGAAAGCTGCCAGCACGGAAAGCTGTAGCTGGTTTTCACTGCCCCTTGGAACTGCATTCGCTGATAGAGAGACATTCGCTTTCTGCAAAACCTTGCCTTCGTAAAGGGGCAACACTCTGTATTTTTCTCTCGCAGAGCCCTGTTGCCAAATTCGAAACGTCCAGCGATTGCGCCCACAGGAAAGCTGCCAGCACGGAAATTGTAGCTGGTTTTCACTGCCCCTTGGAACTGCATTCGCTGATAGACAGACATTCGCTTTCTACAAAAGCTTTCGTTGGTAAAGGGGCAACACTGTGTATTTCTCTCTCGCAGAGCCCGGTTGCCAAATTCGAAACGTCCAGCGATTGCGCCCACAGGAAAGCTGCCAGCACGGAAAGCTGTAGCTGGTTTTCACTGCCCCTTGGAACTGCATTCGCTGATAGACAGACATTCGCTTTCTACAAAAGCTTTCGTTCGTAAAGAGGCAACACTGTGTATTTCTCTCTCGCAGAGCCCGGTTGCCAAATTCGAAACGTCCAGCGATTGCGCCCACAGGAAAGCTGCCAGCACGGAAAGCTGTAGCTGGTTTTCACTGCCCCTTGGAACTGCATTCGCTGATAGACAGACATTCGCTTTCTACTAAAGCTTTCGTTGGTAAAGGGGCAACACTGTGTATTTCTGTCTCGCAGAGCCCGGTTGCCAAATTCGAAACGTCCAGCGATTGCGCCCACAGGAAAGCTGCCAGCACGGAAAGCTGTAGCTGGTTTTCACTGCCCCTTGGAACTGCATTCGCTGATAGACAGACATTTGCTTTTTACAAAAGCTTTCGTTCGTAAAGAGGCAACACTGTGTATTTCTCTCTCGCAGAGCCCGGTTGCCAAATTCGAAACGTCCAGCGATTGCGCCCAGAGGAAAGCTGCCAGCACGGAAAGCTGTAGCTGGTTTTCACTGCCCCTTGGAACTGCATTCGCTGATAGACAGACATTCGCTTTCTACTAAAGCTTTCGTTGGTAAAGGGGCAACACTGTGTATTTCTCTCTCGCAGAGCCCGGCTGACAAATTCGAAACGTCCAGCGATTGCGCCCACAGGAAAGCTGCCAGCACGGAAAGCTGTAGCTGGTTTTCACTGTCTCTTGGAACTACATTCGCTGCTACACAGACATTCGCTTTCTGCAAAACCTTGCCTTCGTAAAGGGGCAACACTGTGTATTTCTCTCTCGCAGAGCCCGGTTACCAAATTCGAAACGTCCAGCGATTGCGCCCACAGGAAAGCTGCCAGTACGGAAAGCTGTAGCTGGTTTTCACTGTCTCTTGGAACTACATTCGCTGCTAGACAGACATTGGCTTTCTGCAAAACCTTGCCTTCGTAAAGAGGTTACACTGTGTATTTCTCTCTCGCAGAGCCCGGCTGCCGAATTCGAAACGTCCAGCGATTGCGCCCACAGGAAAGCTGCCAGCACGGAAAGCTGTAGCTGGTTTTCACTGCCCCTTGGAACTGCATTCGCTGATAGAGAGACATTCGCTTTCTGCAAAACCTTGCCTTCGTAAAGGGGCAACACTCTGTATTTTTCTCTCGCAGAGCCCGGTTGCCAAATTCGAAACGTCCAGCGATTGCGCCCACAGGAAAGCTGCCAGCACGGAAATTGTAGCTGGTTTTCACTGCCCCTTGGAACTGCATTCGCTGATAGACAGACATTCGCTTTCTACAAAATCTTTTGTTGGTAAAGGGGCAAGACTGTGTATTTCCCTCTCGCAGAGCCCGGTTGCCAAATTCGAAACGTCCAGCGATTGCGCCCACAGGAAAGCTGCCAGCACAGAAAGCTGTAGCTGGTTTTCACTGTCTCTTGGAACTGCATTCGCTGATAGACAGACATTCGCTTTCTACAAAAGCTTTCGTTGGTAAAGGGGCAACACTGTGTATTTCTCTCTCGCAGAGCCCGGTTGCCAAATTCGAAACGTCCAGCAATTGCGCCCACAGGAAAGCTGCCAGCACGGAATGCTGTAGCTGGTTTTCACTGTCTCTTGGAACTGCATTCGCTGATAGACAGACATTCGCTTTCTACAAAAGCTTTCGTTGGTAAAGGGGCAACACTGTGTATTTCTCTCTCGCAGAGCCCGGTTGCCAAATTCGAAACGTCCAGCGATTGCGCCCACAGGAAAGCTGCCAGCACGGAAAGCTGTAGCTGGTTTTCACTGCCCCTTGGAACTGCATTCGCTGATAGACAGACATTTGCTTTCTACAAAAGCTTTCGTTCGTAAAGAGGCAACACTGTGTATTTCTCTCTCGCAGAGCCCGGTTGCCAAATTCGAAACGTCCAGCGATTGCGCCCAGAGGAAAGCTGCCAGCACGGAAAGCTGTAGCTGGTTTTCACTGCCCCTTGGAACTGCATTCGCTGATAGACAGACATTCGCTTTCTACAAAAGCTTTCGTTGGTAAAGGGGCAACACTGTGTATTTCTCTCTCGCAGAGCCCGGTTGCCAAATTCGAAACGTCCAGCGATTGCGCCCACAGGAAAGCTGCCAGCACGGAAATTGTAGCTGGTTTTCACTGCCCCTTGGAACTGCATTCGCTGATAGACAGACATTCGCTTTCTACAAAAGCTTTCGTTGGTAAAGGGGCAACACTGTGTATTTCTCTCTCGCAGAGCCCGGTTGCCAAATTCGAAACGTCCAGCGATTGCGCCCACAGGAAAGCTGCCAGCACGGAAAGCTGTAGCTGGTTTTCACTGCCCCTTGGAACTGCATTCGCTGATAGACAGACATTCGCTTTCTACAAAAGCTTTCGTTCGTAAAGAGGCAACACTGTGTATTTCTCTCTCGCAGAGCCCGGTTGCCAAATTCGAAACGTCCAGCGATTGCGCCCACAGGAAAGCTGCCAGCACGGAAAGCTGTAGCTGGTTTTCACTGCCCCTTGGAACTGCATTCGCTGATAGACAGACATTCGCTTTCTACTAAAGCTTTCGTTGGTAAAGGGGCAACACTGTGTATTTCTGTCTCGCAGAGCCCGGTTGCCAAATTCGAAACGTCCAGCGATTGCGCCCACAGGAAAGCTGCCAGCACGGAAAGCTGTAGCTGGTTTTCACTGCCCCTTGGAACTGCATTCGCTGATAGACAGACATTTGCTTTTTACAAAAGCTTTCGTTCGTAAAGAGGCAACACTGTGTATTTCTCTCTCGCAGAGCCCGGTTGCCAAATTCGAAACGTCCAGCGATTGCGCCCAGAGGAAAGCTGCCAGCACGGAAAGCTGTAGCTGGTTTTCACTGCCCCTTGGAACTGCATTCGCTGATAGACAGACATTCGCTTTCTACTAAAGCTTTCGTTGGTAAAGGGGCAACACTGTGTATTTCTCTCTCGCAGAGCCCGGCTGACAAATTCGAAACGTCCAGCGATTGCGCCCACAGGAAAGCTGCCAGCACGGAAAGCTGTAGCTGGTTTTCACTGTCTCTTGGAACTACATTCGCTGCTACACAGACATTCGCTTTCTGCAAAACCTTGCCTTCGTAAAGGGGCAACACTGTGTATTTCTCTCTCGCAGAGCCCGGTTACCAAATTCGAAACGTCCAGCGATTGCGCCCACAGGAAAGCTGCCAGTACGGAAAGCTGTAGCTGGTTTTCACTGTCTCTTGGAACTACATTCGCTGCTAGACAGACATTGGCTTTCTGCAAAACCTTGCCTTCGTAAAGAGGTTACACTGTGTATTTCTCTCTCGCAGAGCCCGGCTGCCGAATTCGAAACGTCCAGCGATTGCGCCCACAGGAAAGCTGCCAGCACGGAAAGCTGTAGCTGGTTTTCACTGCCCCTTGGAACTGCATTCGCTGATAGAGAGACATTCGCTTTCTGCAAAACCTTGCCTTCGTAAAGGGGCAACACTCTGTATTTTTCTCTCGCAGAGCCCGGTTGCCAAATTCGAAACGTCCAGCGATTGCGCCCACAGGAAAGCTGCCAGCACGGAAATTGTAGCTGGTTTTCACTGCCCCTTGGAACTGCATTCGCTGATAGACAGACATTCGCTTTCTACAAAATCTTTTGTTGGTAAAGGGGCAAGACTGTGTATTTCCCTCTCGCAGAGCCCGGTTGCCAAATTCGAAACGTCCAGCGATTGCGCCCACAGGAAAGCTGCCAGCACAGAAAGCTGTAGCTGGTTTTCACTGTCTCTTGGAACTGCATTCGCTGATAGACAGACATTCGCTTTCTACAAAAGCTTTCGTTGGTAAAGGGGCAACACTGTGTATTTCTCTCTCGCAGAGCCCGGTTGCCAAATTCGAAACGTCCAGCAATTGCGCCCACAGGAAAGCTGCCAGCACGGAATGCTGTAGCTGGTTTTCACTGTCTCTTGGAACTGCATTCGCTGATAGACAGACATTCGCTTTCTACAAAAGCTTTCGTTGGTAAAGGGGCAACACTGTGTATTTCTCTCTCGCAGAGCCCGGTTGCCAAATTCGAAACGTCCAGCGATTGCGCCCACAGGAAAGCTGCCAGCACGGAAAGCTGTAGCTGGTTTTCACTGCCCCTTGGAACTGCATTCGCTGATAGACAGACATTTGCTTTCTACAAAAGCTTTCGTTCGTAAAGAGGCAACACTGTGTATTTCTCTCTCGCAGAGCCCGGTTGCCAAATTCGAAACGTCCAGCGATTGCGCCCAGAGGAAAGCTGCCAGCACGGAAAGCTGTAGCTGGTTTTCACTGCCCCTTGGAACTGCATTCGCTGATAGACAGACATTCGCTTTCTACAAAAGCTTTCGTTGGTAAAGGGGCAACACTGTGTATTTCTCTCTCGCAGAGCCCGGTTGCCAAATTCGAAACGTCCAGCGATTGCGCCCACAGGAAAGCTGCCAGCACGGAAATTGTAGCTGGTTTTCACTGCCCCTTGGAACTGCATTCGCTGATAGACAGACATTCGCTTTCTACAAAATCTTTTGTTGGTAAAGGGGCAAGACTGTGTATTTCTCTCTCGCAGAGCCCGGTTGCCAAATTCGAAACGTCCAGCGATTGCGCCCACAGGAAAGCTGCCAGCACGGAAAGCTGTAGCTGGTTTTCACTGCCCCTTGGAACTGCATTCGCTGATAGAGAGACATTCGCTTTCTGCAAAACCTTGCCTTCGTAAAGGGGCAACACTCTGTATTTTTCTCTCGCAGAGCCCGGTTGCCAAATTCGAAACGTCCAGCGATTGCGCCCACAGGAAAGCTGCCAGCACGGAAATTGTAGCTGGTTTTCACTGCCCCTTGGAACTGCATTCGCTGATAGACCGACATTCGCTTTCTACAAAAGCTTTCGTTGGTAAAGGGGCAACACTGTGTATTTCTCTCTCGCAGAGCCCGGTTGCCAAATTCGAAACGTCCAGCGATTGCGCCCACAGGAAAGCTGCCAGCACGGAAAGCTGTAGCTGGTTTTCACTGCCCCTTGGAACTGCATTCGCTGATAGACAGACATTCGCTTTCTACTAAAGCTTTCGTTGGTAAAGGGGCAACACTGTGTATTTCTGTCTCGCAGAGCCCGGTTGCCAAATTCGAAACGTCCAGCGATTGCGCCCACAGGAAAGCTGCCAGCACGGAAAGCTGTAGCTGGTTTTCACTGCCCCTTGGAACTGCATTCGCTGATAGACAGACATTTGCTTTCTACAAAAGCTTTCGTTCGTAAAGAGGCAACACTGTGTATTTCTCTCTCGCAGAGCCCGGTTGCCAAATTCGAAACGTCCAGCGATTGCGCCCAGAGGAAAGCTGCCAGCACGGAAAGCTGTAGCTGGTTTTCACTGCCCCTTGGAACTGCATTCGCTGATAGACAGACATTCGCTTTCTACAAAAGCTTTCGTTGGTAAAGGGGCAACACTGTGTATTTCTCTCTCGCAGAGCCCGGTTGCCAAATTCGAAACGTCCAGCGATTGCGCCCACAGGAAAGCTGCCAGTACGGAAAGCTGTAGCTGGTTTTCACTGTCTCTTGGAACTACATTCGCTGCTAGACAGACTTTCGCTTTCTGCAAAACCTTGCCTTCGTAAAGAGGTTAAACTGTGTATTTCTCTCTCGCAGAGCCCGGCTGCCGAATTCGAAACGTCCAGCGATTGCGCCCACAGGAAAGCTGCCAGTAAGGAAAGCTGTAGCTGGTTTTCACTGCCCCTTGGAACTGCATTCGCTGATAGAGAGACATTCGCTTTCTGCAAAACCTTGCCTTCGTAAAGGGGCAACACTCTGTATTTTTCTCTCGCAGAGCCCGGTTGCCAAATTCGAAACGTCCAGCGATTGCGCCCACAGGAAAGCTGCCAGCACGGAAATTGTAGGTAGTTTTCACTGCCCCTTGGAACTACATTCGCTGCTGGACAGACATTCGCTTTCTGCAAAACCTTGCCTTCGTAAAGGGGCAACACTTTGTATTTCTCTATCGCAGAGCCCGGCTGCCAAATTCGAAACGTCCAGTATTGCGCCCACAGGAAAGCTGCCAGCACGGAAAGCTGTAGCTGGTTTTCACTGCCCCTTGGAACTGCATTCGCTGATAGACAGACATTCGCTTTCTACAAAAGCTTTCATTGGTAAAGTTGCAAGACTGTGTATTTCTCTCTCGCAGAGCCCGGTTGCCAAATTCGAAACGTCCAGCGATTGCGCCCACAGGAAAGCTGCCAGCACGGAAAGCTGTAGCTGGTTTTCACTGTCTCTTGGAACTACATTCGCTGCTACACAGACATTCGCTTTCTGCAAAACCTTGCCTTCGTAAAGGGGCAACACTGTGTATTTCTCTCTCGCAGAGCCCGGCTGCCAAATTCGAAACGTCCAGCGATTGCGCCCACAGGAAAGCTGCCAGCACGGAAAGCTGTAGCTGGTTTTCACTGCCCCTTGGAACTGCATTCGGTGATAGACAGACATTCCCTTTCTACAAAAGCTTTCGTTCGTAAAGGGGCAACACTGTGTATTTCTCTCTCGCAGAGCCCGGTTGCCAAATTCGAAACGTCCAGCGATTGCGCCCAGAGGAAAGCTGCCAGCACGGAAAGCTGTAGCTGGTTTTCACTGTCTCTTGGAACTGCATTCGCTGATAGACAGACATTCGCTTTCTACAAAACCTTTCGTTGGTAAAGGGGCAACACTCTGTATTTTTCTCTCGCAGAGCCCGGTTGCCAAATTCGAAACGTCCAGCGATTGCGCCCACAGGAAAGCTGCCAGCACGGAAATTGTAGCTGGTTTTCACTGCCCCTTGGAACTGCATTCGCTGATAGACAGACATTCGCTTTCTACTAAAGCTTTTGTTGGTAAAGGGGCAAGACTGTGTATTTCTCTCTCGCAGAGCCCGGCTGACAAATTCGAAACGTCCAGCGATTGCGCCCACAGGAAAGCTGCCAGCACGGAAAGCTGTAGCTGGTTTTCACTGCCCCTTGGAACTGCATTCGCTGATAGACAGACATTCGCTTTCTACTAAAGCTTTCGTTGGTAAAGGGGCAACACTGTGTATTTCTCTCTCGCAGAGCCCGGTTGCCAAATTCGAAACGTCCAGCGATTGCGCCCACAGGAAAGCTGCCAGCATGGAAAGCTGTAGCTGGTTTTCACTGCCCCTTGGAACTGCATTCGCTGATAGACAGACATTCGCTTTCTACAAAAGCTTTCGTTGGTAAAGGGGCAACACTGTGTATTTCTCTCTCGCAGAGCCCGGCTGACAAATTCGAAACGTCCAGCGATTGCGCCCACAGGAAAGCTGCCAGCACGGAAAGCTGTAGCTGGTTTTCACTGTCTCTTGGAACTACATTCGCTGCTACACAGACATTCGCTTTCTGCAAAACCTTGCATTCGTAAAGGGGCAACACTGTGTATTTCTCTCTCGCAGAGCCCGGTTACCAAATTCGAAACGTCCAGCGATTGCGCCCACAGGAAAGCTGCCAGCACGGAAAGCTGTAGCTGGTTTTCACTGTCTCTTGGAACTACATTCGCTGCTACACAGACATTCGCTTTCTGCAAAACCTTGCCTTCGTAAAGGGGCAACACTGTGTATTTCTCTCTCGCAGAGCCCGGTTACCAAATTCGAAACGTCCAGCGATTGCGCCCACAGGAAAGCTGCCAGTACGGAAAGCTGTAGCTGGTTTTCACTGTTTCTTGGAACTACATTCGCTGCTAGACAGACATTGGCTTTCTGCAAAACCTTGCCTTCGTAAAGGGGCAACACTGTGTATTTCTCTCTCGCAGAGCCCGGCTGCCGAATTCGAAACGTCCAGCGATTGCGCCCACAGGAAAGCTGCCAGTAAGGAAAGCTGTAGCTGGTTTTCACTGCCCCTTGGAACTGCATTCGCTGATAGACAGACATTCGCTTTCTGCAAAATCTTGCCTTCGTAAAGAGGTTACACTGTGTATTTCTCTCTCGCAGAGCCCGGCTGCCGAATTCGAAACGTCCAGCGATTGCGCCCACAGGAAAGCTGCCAGCACGGAAAGCTGTAGCTGGTTTTCACTGCCCCTTGGAACTGCATTCGCTGATAGAGAGACATTCGCTTTCTGCAAAACCTTGCCTTCGTAAAGGGGCAACACTCTGTATTTTTCTCTCGCAGAGCCCGGTTGCCAAATTCGAAACGTCCAGCGATTGCGCCCACAGGAAAGCTGCCAGCACGGAAATTGTAGCTGGTTTTCACTGCCCCTTGGAACTGCATTCGCTGATAGACAGACATTCGCTTTCTACAAAAGCTTTCGTTGGTAAAGGGGCAACACTGTGTATTTCTCTCTCGCAGAGCCCGGTTGCCAAATTCGAAACGTCCAGCGATTGCGCCCACAGGAAAGCTGCCAGCACGGAAAGCTGTAGCTGGTTTTCACTGCCCCTTGGAACTGCATTCGCTGATAGACAGACATTCGCTTTCTACAAAAGCTTTCGTTCGTAAAGAGGCAACACTGTGTATTTCTCTCTCGCAGAGCCCGGTTGCCAAATTCGAAACGTCCAGCGATTGCGCCCACAGGAAAGCTGCCAGCACGGAAAGCTGTAGCTGGTTTTCACTGCCCCTTGGAACTGCATTCGCTGATAGACAGACATTCGCTTTCTACTAAAGCTTTCGTTGGTAAAGGGGCAACACTGTGTATTTCTCTCTCGCAGAGCCCGGCTGACAAATTCGAAACGTCCAGCGATTGCGCCCACAGGAAAGCTGCCAGCACGGAAAGCTGTAGCTGGTTTTCACTGTCTCTTGGAACTACATTCGCTGCTACACAGACATTCGCTTTCTGCAAAACCTTGCCTTCGTAAAGGGGCAACACTGTGTATTTCTCTCTCGCAGAGCCCGGTTACCAAATTCGAAACGTCCAGCGATTGCGCCCACAGGAAAGCTGCCAGTACGGAAAGCTGTAGCTGGTTTTCACTGTCTCTTGGAACTACATTCGCTGCTAGACAGACATTGGCTTTCTGCAAAACCTTGCCTTCGTAAAGAGGTTACACTGTGTATTTCTCTCTCGCAGAGCCCGGCTGCCGAATTCGAAACGTCCAGCGATTGCGCCCACAGGAAAGCTGCCAGCACGGAAAGCTGTAGCTGGTTTTCACTGCCCCTTGGAACTGCATTCGCTGATAGAGAGACATTCGCTTTCTGCAAAACCTTGCCTTCGTAAAGGGGCAACACTCTGTATTTTTCTCTCGCAGAGCCCGGTTGCCAAATTCGAAACGTCCAGCGATTGCGCCCACAGGAAAGCTGCCAGCACGGAAATTGTAGCTGGTTTTCACTGCCCCTTGGAACTGCATTCGCTGATAGACAGACATTCGCTTTCTACAAAATCTTTTGTTGGTAAAGGGGCAAGACTGTGTATTTCCCTCTCGCAGAGCCCGGTTGCCAAATTCGAAACGTCCAGCGATTGCGCCCACAGGAAAGCTGCCAGCACAGAAAGCTGTAGCTGGTTTTCAATGTCTCTTGGAACTGCATTCGCTGATAGACAGACATTCGCTTTCTACAAAAGCTTTCGTTGGTAAAGGGGAAACACTGTGTATTTCTCTCTCGCAGAGCCCGGTTGCCAAATTCGAAACGTCCAGCAATTGCGCCCACAGGAAAGCTGCCAGCACGGAATGCTGTAGCTGGTTTTCACTGTCTCTTGGAACTGCATTCGCTGATAGACAGACATTCGCTTTCTACAAAAGCTTTCGTTGGTAAAGGGGCAACACTGTGTATTTCTGTCTCGCAGAGCCCGGTTGCCAAATTCGAAACGTCCAGCGATTGCGCCCACAGGAAAGCTGCCAGCACGGAAAGCTGTAGCTGGTTTTCACTGCCCCTTGGAACTGCATTCGCTGATAGACAGACATTTGCTTTCTACAAAAGCTTTCGTTCGTAAAGAGGCAACACTGTGTATTTCTCTCTCGCAGAGCCCGGTTGCCAAATTCGAAACGTCCAGCGATTGCGCCCAGAGGAAAGCTGCCAGCACGGAAAGCTGTAGCTGGTTTTCACTGCCCCTTGGAACTGCATTCGCTGATAGACAGACATTCGCTTTCTACAAAAGCTTTCGTTGGTAAAGGGGCAACACTGTGTATTTCTCTCTCGCAGAGCCCGGTTGCCAAATTCGAAACGTCCAGCGATTGCGCCCACAGGAAAGCTGCCAGCACGGAAATTGTAGCTGGTTTTCACTGCCCCTTGGAACTGCATTCGCTGATAGACAGACATTCGCTTTCTACAAAATCTTTTGTTGGTAAAGGGGCAAGACTGTGTATTTCTCTCTCGCAGAGCCCGGTTGCCAAATTCGAAACGTCCAGCGATTGCGCCCACAGGAAAGCTGCCAGCACGGAAAGCTGTAGCTGGTTTTCACTGTCTCTTGGAACTGCATTTGCTGATAGACAGACATTCGCTTTCTACAAAAGCTTTCATTCGTACAGGGGCAACACTGTGTATTTCTCTCTCGCAGAGCCCGGTTGCCAAATTCGAAACGTCCAGCGATTGCGCCCACAGGAAAGCTGCCAGCACGGAAAGCTGTAGCTGGTTTTCACTGCCCCTTGGAACTGCATTCGCTGATAGACAGACATTCGCTTTCTACAAAAGCTTTCGTTGGTAAAGGGGCAACACTGTGTATTTCTCTCTCGCAGAGCCCGGCTGACAAATTCGAAACGTCCAGCGATTGCGCCCATAGGAAAGCTGCCAGCACGGAAAGCTGTAGCTGGTTTTCACTGTCTCTTGGAACTACATTCGCTGCTACACAGACATTCGCTTTCTGCAAAACCTTGCATTCGTAAAGGGGCAACACTGTGTATTTCTCTCTCGCAGAGCCCGGTTACCAAATTCGAAACGTCCAGCGATTGCGCCCACAGGAAAGCTGCCAGCACGGAAAGCTGTAGCTGGTTTTCACTGTCTCTTGGAACTACATTCGCTGCTACACAGACATTCGCTTTCTGCAAAACCTTGCCTTCGTAAAGGGGCAACACTGTGTATTTCTCTCTCGCAGAGCCCGGTTACCAAATTCGAAACGTCCAGCGATTGCGCCCACAGGAAAGCTGCCAGTACGGAAAGCTGTAGCTGGTTTTCACTGTTTCTTGGAACTACATTCGCTGCTAGACAGACATTGGCTTTCTGCAAAACCTTGCCTTCGTAAAGAGGTTACACTGTGTATTTCTCTCTCGCAGAGCCCGGCTGCCGAATTCGAAACGTCCAGCGATTGCGCCCACAGGAAAGCTGCCAGTAAGGAAAGCTGTAGCTGGTTTTCACTGCCCCTTGGAACTGCATTCGCTGATAGACAGACATTCGCTTTCTGCAAAATCTTGCCTTCGTAAAGAGGTTACACTGTGTATTTCTCTCTCGCAGAGCCCGGCTGCCGAATTCGAAACGTCCAGCGATTGCGCCCACAGGAAAGCTGCCAGCACGGAAAGCTGTAGCTGGTTTTCACTGCCCCTTGGAACTGCATTCGCTGATAGAGAGACATTCGCTTTCTGCAAAACCTTGCCTTCGTAAAGGGGCAACACTCTGTATTTTTCTCTCGCAGAGCCCGGTTGCCAAATTCGAAACGTCCAGCGATTGCGCCCACAGGAAAGCTGCCAGCACGGAAATTGTAGCTGGTTTTCACTGCCCCTTGGAACTGCATTCGCTGATAGACAGACATTCGCTTTCTACAAAAGCTTTCGTTGGTAAAGGGGCAACACTGTGTATTTCTCTCTCGCAGAGCCCGGTTGCCAAATTCGAAACGTCCAGCGATTGCGCCCACAGGAAAGCTGCCAGCACGGAAAGCTGTAGCTGGTTTTCACTGCCCCTTGGAACTGCATTCGCTGATAGACAGACATTCGCTTTCTACAAAAGCTTTCGTTCGTAAAGAGGCAACACTGTGTATTTCTCTCTCGCAGAGCCCGGTTGCCAAATTCGAAACGTCCAGCGATTGCGCCCACAGGAAAGCTGCCAGCACGGAAAGCTGTAGCTGGTTTTCACTGCCCCTTGGAACTGCATTCGCTGATAGACAGACATTCGCTTTCTACTAAAGCTTTCGTTGGTAAAGGGGCAACACTGTGTATTTCTGTCTCGCAGAGCCCGGTTGCCAAATTCGAAACGTCCAGCGATTGCGCCCACAGGAAAGCTGCCAGCACGGAAAGCTGTAGCTGGTTTTCACTGCCCCTTGGAACTGCATTCGCTGATAGACAGACATTTGCTTTCTACAAAAGCTTTCGTTCGTAAAGAGGCAACACTGTGTATTTCTCTCTCGCAGAGCCCGGTTGCCAAATTCGAAACGTCCAGCGATTGCGCCCAGAGGAAAGCTGCCAGCACGGAAAGCTGTAGCTGGTTTTCACTGCCCCTTGGAACTGCATTCGCTGATAGACAGACATTCGCTTTCTACAAAAGCTTTCGTTGGTAAAGGGGCAACACTGTGTATTTCTCTCTCGCAGAGCCCGGCTGCCAAATTCGAAACGTCCAGCGATTGCGCCCACAGGAAAGCTGCCAGCACGGAAATTGTAGCTGGTTTTCACTGCCCCTTGGAACTGCATTCGCTGATAGACAGACATTCGCTTTCTACAAAATCTTTTGTTGGTAAAGGGGCAAGACTGTGTATTTCTCTCTCGCAGAGCCCGGTTGCCAAATTCGAAACGTCCAGCGATTGCGCCCACAGGAAAGCTGCCAGCACGGAAAGCTGTAGCTGGTTTTCACTGTCTCTTGGAACTGCATTTGCTGATAGACAGACATTCGCTTTCTACAAAAGCTTTCATTCGTACAGGGGCAACACTGTGTATTTCTCTCTCGCAGAGCCCGGTTGCCAAATTCGAAACGTCCAGCGATTGCGCCCACAGGAAAGCTGCCAGCACGGAAAGCTGTAGCTGGTTTTCACTGTCTCTTGGAACTACATTCGCTGCTAGACAGACATTCGCTTTCTGCAAAACCTTGCCTTCGTAAAGGGGCAACACTGTGTATTTCTCTCTCGCAGAGCCCGGTTGCCAAATTCGAAATGTCCAGCGATTGCGCCCACAGGAAAGCTGCCAGTACGGAAAGCTGTAGCTGGTTTTCACTGTCTCTTGGAACTACATTCGCTGCTAGACAGACATTCGCTTTCTACAAAATCTTTTGTTGGTAAAGGGGCAAGACTGTGTATTTCTCTCTCGCAGAGCCCGGTTGCCAAATTCGAAACGTCCAGCGATTGCGCCCACAGGAAAGCTGCCAGCACGGAAAGCTGTAGATGGTTTTCACTGCCCCTTGGAACTGCATTCGCTGATAGACAGACATTCGCTTTCTACAAAATCTTTTGTTGGTAAAGGGGCAACACTGTCTATTTCTCTCTCGCAGAGCCCGGTTGCCAAATTCGAAACGTCCAGCGATTGCGCCCACAGGAAAGCTGCCAGCACGGAAAGCTGTAGCTGGTTTTCACTGCCCCTTGGAACTGCATTCGCTGATAGACAGACATTCGCTTTCTACAAAAGCTTTCGTTGGTACAGGGGCAACACTGTGTATTTTTCTCTCGCAGAGCCCGGTTGCCAAATTCGAAACGTCCAGCGATTGCGCCCACAGGAAAGCTGCCAGCACGGAAAGCTGTAGCTGGTTTTCACTGTCTCTTGGAACTACATTCGCTGCTACACAGACATTCGCTTTCTGCAAAACCTTGCCTTCGTAAAGGGGCAACACTGTGTATTTCTCTCTCGCAGAGCCCGGTTACCAAATTCGAAACGTCCAGCGATTGCGCCCACAGGAAAGCTGCCAGTACGGAAAGCTGTAGCTGGTTTTCACTGCCCCTTGGAACTGCATTCGCTGATAGACAGACATTCGCTTTCTGCAAAACCTTGCCTTCGTAAAGGGGCAACACTCTGTATTTTTCTCTCACAGAGCCCGGTTGCCAAATTCGAAACATCCAGTGATTGCGCCCACAGGAAAGCTGCCAGCAAGGAAATTGTAGCTGGTTTTCACTGCCCCTTGGAACTGCATTCGCTGATAGACAGACATTCGCTTTCTACAAAATCTTTTGTTGGTAAAGGGGCAAGACTGTGTATTTCTCTCTCGCAGAGCCCGGTTGCCAAATTCGAAACGTCCAGCGATTGCGCCCACAGGAAAGCTGCCAGCACGGAAAGCTGTAGCTGGTTTTCACTGTCTCTTGGAACTGCATTTGCTGATAGACAGACATTCGCTTTCTGCAAAACCTTGCCTTCATAAAGGGGCAACACTGTGTATTTCTCTCTCACAGAGCCCGGTTGCCAAATTCGAAACGTCCAGCGATTGCGCCCACAGGAAAGCTGCCAGCACGGAAAGCTGTAGCTGGTTTTCACTGCCCCTTGGAACTGCATTCGCTGATAGACAGACATTCGCTTTCTACTAAAGCTTTCGTTGGTAAAGGGGCAACACTGTGTATTTCTCTCTCGCAGAGCCCGGTTGCCAAATTCGAAACGTCCAGCGATTGCGCCCACAGGAAAGCTGCCAGCACGGAAAGCTGTAGCTGGTTTTCACTGCCCCTTGGAACTGCATTCGCTGATAGACAGACATTCGCTTTCTGCAAAACCTTGCCTTCGTAAAGGGGTAAGACTGTGTATTTCTCTCTCGCAGAGCCCGGTTGCCAAATTCGAAACGTCCAGCGATTGCGCCCACAGGAAAGCTGCCAGCACGGAAAGCTGTAGCTGGTTTTCACTGCCCCTTGGAACTGCATTCGCTGATAGACAGACATTCGCTTTCTACAAAAGCTTTCGTTGGTAAAGGGGCAACACTGTGTATTTCTCTCTCGCAGAGCCCGGCTGCCAAATTCGAAACGTCCAGCGATTGCGCCCACAGGAAAGCTGCCAGCACGGAAAGCTGTAGCTGGTTTTCACTGCCCCTTGGAACTGCATTCGCTGATAGACAGACATTCGCTTTCTACAAAAGCTTTCGTTGGTAAAGGGGCAACACTGTGTATTTCTCTCTCGCAGAGCCCGGCTGCCAAATTCGAAACGTCCAGCGATTGCGCCCACAGGAAAGCTGCCAGCACGGAAAGCTGTAGCTGGTTTTCACTGCCCCTTGGAACTGCATTCGCTGATAGACAGACATTCGCTTTCTGCAATACCTTGCCTTCGTAAAGGGGCAACACTGTGTATTTCTCTCTCGCAGAGCCCGGTTGCCAAATTCGAAACGTCCAGCGATTGCGCCCACAGGAAAGCTGCCAGCACGGAAAGCTGTAGCTGGTTTTCACTGCCCCTTGGAACTGCATTCGCTGATAGACAGACATTCGCTTTCTACAAAAGCTTTCGTTGGTACAGGGGCAACACAGTGTATTTCTCTCTCGCAGAGCCCGGTTGCCAAATTTGAAACGTCCAGCGATTGCGCCCACAGGAAAGCTGCCAGCACGGAAAGCTGTAGCTGGTTTTCACTGCCCCTTGGAACCACATTTGCTGCTAGACAGACATTCGCTTTCTACAAAAGCTTTCGATGGTAAAGGGGCAACACTCTGTATTTCTCTCTCGCAGAGCCCGGTTGCCAAATTCGAAACGTCCAGCGATTGCGCCCACAGGAAAGCTGCCAGCACGGAAAGCTGTAGCTGGTTTTCACTGTCTCTTGGAACTACATTCGCTGCTAGACAGACATTCGCTTTCTGCAAAACCTTGCCTTCGTAAAGGGGCAACACTGTGTATTTCTCTCTCGCAGAGCCCGGTTGCCAAATTCGAAACGTCCAGCGATTGCGCCCACAGGAAAGCTGCCAGTACGGAAAGCTGTAGCTGGTTTTCACTGCCCCTTGGAACCACATTTGCTGCTAGACAGACATTCGATTTCTACAAAAGCTTTCGATGGTAAAGGGGCAACACTCTGTATTTCTCTCTCGCAGAGCCCGGTTGCCAAATTCGAAACGTCCAGCGATTGCGCCCACAGGAAAGCTGCCAGCACGGAAAGCTGTAGCTGTTTTTCACTGCCCCTTGGAACTGCATTCGCTGATAGACAGACATTCGCTTTCTACAAAAGCTTTCGTTGGTAAATGGGCAACACTTTGTATTTCTCTCTTGCAGAGCCCGGTTGCCAAATTCGAAACGTCCAGCGATTGCGCCCACAGGAAAGCTGCCAGCACGGAAAGCTGTAGCTGGTTTTCACTGTCTCTTGGAACTACATTCACTGCTAGACAGACATTCGCTTTCTGCAAAACCTTGCCTTTGTAAAGAGGTAACACTGTCTATTTCTCTCTCGCAGAGCCCGGTTGCCAATTTCGAAACATCCAGCGATTGCGCCCACAGGAAAGCTGCCAGCACGGAAAGCTGTAGCTGGTTTTCACTGCCCCTTGGAACTGCATTCGCTGATAGACAGACATTCGCTTTCTACAAAAGCTTTCGTGGGTAAAGGGGCAAGACTGTGTATTTCTCTCTCGCAGAGCCCGGCTGACAAATTCGAAACGTCCAGCGATTGCGCCCACAGGAAAGCTGCCAGCAAGGATAGCTGTAGCTGGTTTTCACTGCCCCTTGGAACTACATTCGCTAATAGACAGACATTCGCTTTCTGCAAAACCTTGCCTTCGTAAAGGGGCAAGACTGTGTATTTCTCTCTCGCAGAGCCCGGCTGCCAAATTCGAAACGTCCAGCGATTGCGCCCACAGAGGAAAGCTGCCAGCACGGAAAGCTGTAGCTGGTTTTCACTGTCTCTTGGAACTACATTCGCTGATAGACAGACATTCGCTTTCTACAAAAGCTTTCGATGGTAAAGGGGCAAGACTCTGTATTTCTCTCTCGCAGAGCCCGGCTGACAAATTCGAAATGTCCAGCGATTGCGCCCACAGGAAAGCTGCCAGCACGGAAAGCTGTAGCTGGTTTTCACTGTCTCTTGGAACTACATTCGCTGATAGACAGACATTCGCTTTCTGCAAAACCTTGCCTTCGTAAAGGGGCAACACTGTGTATTTCTCTCTCGCAGAGCCCAGTTGCCAAATTCGAAACGTCCAGCGATTGCGCCCACAGGAAAGCTGCCAGCACAGAAAGCTGTAGCTGGTTTTCACTGTCTCTTGGAACTGCATTCGCTGAGAGACAGACATTCGCTTTCTACAAAAGCTTTTGTTGGTAAAGGGGCAACACTGTGTATTTCTCTCTCGCAGAGCCCGGTTGCCAAATTCGAAACGTCCAGCGATTGCGCCCACAGGAAAGCTGCCAGCACGGAAAGCTGTAGCTGGTTTTCACTGCCCCTTGGAAATGCATTCGCTGATAGACAGACATTCGCTTTCTACAAAAGCTTTCGTTGCTACAGGGGCAACACTGTGTATTTCTCTCTCGCAGAGCCCGGTTGCCAAATTCGAAACGTCCAGCGATTGCGCCCACAGGAAAGCTGCCAGCACGGAAAGCTGTAGCTGGTTTTCACTGCCCCTTGGAACTGCATTCGCTGATAGACAGACATTCGCTTTCTACAAAAGCTTTCGTTGCTACAGGGGCAACACTGTGTATTTCTCTCTCGCAGAGCCCGGTTGCCAAATTCGAAACGTCCAGCGATTGCGCCCACAGGAAAGCTGCCAGCACGGAAAGCTGTAGCTGGTTTTCACTGCCCCTTGGAACTGCATTCGCTGATAGACAGACATTCGCTTTCTACAAAAGCTTTCGTTGGTAAAGGGGCAACACTGTGTATTTCTCTCTCGCAGAGCCCGGTTGCCAAATTCGAAACGTCCAGCGACTGCGCCCACAGGAAAGCTGCCAGCACGGAAAGCTGTAGCTGGTTTTCACTGCCCCTTGGAACTGCATTCGCTGCTAGACATACATTCGCTTTCTACAAAAGCTTTCGTTGTTAAAGGGGCAACACTTTGTATTTCTCTCTCGCAGAGCCCAGTTGCCAAATTCGAAACGTCCAGCGATTGCGCCCACAGGAAAGCTGCCAGCACGGAAAGCTGTAGCTGGTTTTCACTGTCTCTTGGAACTACATTCGCTGATAGACAGACATTCGCTTTCTGCAAAACCTTGCCTTCGTAAAGGGGCAACACTGTGTATTTCTCTCTCGCAGAGCCCGGTTGCCAAATACGAAACGTCCAGCGATTGCGCCCACAGGAAAGCTGCCAGCACGGAAAGCTGTAGCTGGTTTTCACTGCCCCTTGGAACTGCATTCGCTGATAGACAGACATTCGCTTTCTGCAAAACCTTGCCTTCGTAAAGGGGCAACACTGTGTATTTCTCTCTCGCAGAGCCCGGTTGCCAAATTCGAAACGTCCAGCGATTGCGCCCACAGGAAAGCTGCCAGCACGGAAAGCTGTAGCTGGTTTTCACTGCCCCTTGGAAATGCATTCGCTGATAGACAGACATTCGCTTTCTACAAAAGCTTTCGTTGGTAAAGGGGCAACACAGTGTATTTCTCTCTCGCAGAGCCCGGCTGACAAATTCGAAACGTCCAGCGATTGCGCCCACAGGAAAGCTGCCAGCACGGAAAGCTGTAGCTGGTTTTCACTGCCCTTTGGAACTGCATTCGCTGATAGACAGACATTCGCTTTCTGCAAAACCTTGCCTTCATAAAGGGGCAACACTGTGTATTTGGCTCTCGCTGAGCCCAGTTGCCAAATTCGAAACGTCCAGCGATTGCGCCCACAGGAAAGCTGCCAGCACGGAAAGCTGTAGCTGGTTTTCACTGTCTCTTGGAACTACATTCGCTGCTAGACAGACATTCGCTTTCTGCAAAACCTTGCCTTCGTAAAGGGGCAACACTGTGTATTTCTCTCTCGCAGAGCCCAGTTGCCAAATTCGAAACGTCCAGCGATTGCGCCCACAGGAAAGCTGCCAGCACAGAAAGCTGTAGCTGATTTTCACTGTCTCTTGGAACTGCATTTGCTGATAGACAGACATTCGCTTTCTACAAAAGCTTTTGTTGGTAAAGGGGCAACACTGTGTATTTCTCTCTCGCAGAGCCCGGTTGCCAAATTCGAAACGTCCAGCGATTGCGCCCACAGGAAAGCTGCCAGCACGGAAAGCTCTAGCTGGTTTTCACTGCCCCTTGGAACTGCATTCGCTGCTAGACAGACATTCGCTTTCTACAAAAGCTTTCGTTGCTACAGGGGCAACACTGTGTATTTCTCTCTCGCAGAGCCCGGTTGCCAAATTCGAAACGTCCAGCGATTGCGCCCACAGGAAAGCTGCCAGCACGGAAAGCTGTAGCTGGTTTTCACTGCCCCTTGGAACTGCATTCGCTGATAGACAGACATTCGCTTTCTACAAAAGCTTTCGTTGGTAAAGGGGCAAGACTGTGTATTTCTCTCTCGCAGAGCCCGGCTGACAAATTCGAAACGTCCAGCGATTGCGCCCACAGGAAAGCTGCCAGCAAGGAAAGCTGTAGCTGGTTTTCACTGTCTCTTGGAACTACATTCACTGATAGACAGACATTCGCTTTCTGCAAAACCTTGCCTTCGTAAAGGGGCAAGACTGTGTATTTCTCTCTCGCAGAGCCCGGCTGCCAAATTCGAAACGTCCAGCGATTGCGCCCACAGGAAAGCTGCCAGCACGGAAAGCTGTAGCTGGTTTTCACTGTCTCTTGGAACTACATTCGCTGATAGACAGACATTCGCTTTCTACAGAAGCTTTGCTTGGTGAAGGGGCAACACTGTGTATTTCTGTCTCGCAGAGCCCGGTTGCCAAATTCGAAACGTCCAGCGATTGCGCCCACAGGAAAGCTGCCAGCACGGAAAGCTGTAGCTGGTTTTCACTGCCCCTTGGAACTGCATTCGCTGATAGACAGACATTCGCTTTCTACAAAAGCCTTCGTTGGTAAAGGGGCAACACTGTGTATTTCTCTCTCGCAGAGCCCGGTTGCCAAATTCGAAACGTCCAGCGACTGCGCCCACAGGAAAGCTGCCAGCACGGAAAGCTGTAGCTGGTTTTCACTGCCCCTTGGAACTACATTCGCTGCTAGACAGACATTCGCTTTCTACAAAAGCTTTGCTTGGTGAAGGGGCAACACTGTGTATTTCTGTCTCGCAGAGCCCGGTTGCCAAATTCGAAACGTCCAGCGATTGCGCCCACAGGAAAGCTGCCAGCACGGAAAGCTGTAGCTGGTTTTCACTGCCCCTTGGAACTGCATTCGCTGATAGACAGACATTCGCTTTCTACAAAAGCTTTTGTTGGTAAAGGGACAACACTGTGTATTTCTCTCTCGCAGAGCCCGGTTGCCAAATTCGAAACGTCCAGCGATTGCGCCCACAGGAAAGCTGCCAGCACGGAAAGCTGTAGCTGGTTTTCACTGCCCCTTGGAACTGCATTCGCTGATAGACAGACATTCGCTTTCTACAAAACCTTTCGTTGCTACAGGGGCAACACTGTGTATTTCTCTCTCGCAGAGCCCGGTTGCCAAATTCGAAACGTCCAGCGATTGCGCCCACAGGAAAGCTGCCAGCACGGAAAGCTGTAGCTGGTTTTCACTGCCCCTTGGAACTACATTCGCTGATAGAGAGACATTCGCTTTCTACAAAAGCTTTCGTGGGTAAAGGGGCAACACTGTCTATTTCTCTCTCGCAGAGCCCGGCTGACAAATTCGAAACGTCCAGCGATTGCGCCCACAGGAAAGCTGCCAGCACAGAAAGCTGTAGCTGGTTTTCACTGCCCCTTGGAACTGCATTCGCTGCTACACAGACATTCGCTTTCTACAAAAGCTTTCGTTGGTAAAGGGCCAACACTTTGTATTTCTCTCTCGCAGAGCCCGGTTGCCAAATTCGAAACGTCCAGCGATTGCGCCCACAGGAAAGCTGCCAGCACGGAAAGCTGTAGCTGGTTTTCACTGCCCCTTGGAACCACATTTGCTGCTAGACAGACATTCGCTTTCTACAAAAGCTTTCGATGGTAAAGGGGCAACACTCTGTATTTCTCTCTCGCAGAGCCCGGTTGCCAAATTCGAAACGTCCAGCGATTGCGCCCACAGGAAAGCTGCCAGCACGGAAAGCTGTAGCTGGTTTTCACTGTCTCTTGGAACTACATTCGCTGCTAGACAGACATTCGCTTTCTGCAAAACCTTGCCTTCGTAAAGGGGCAACACTGTGTATTTCTCTCTCGCAGAGCCCGGTTGCCAAATTCGAAACGTCCAGCGATTGCGCCCACAGGAAAGCTGCCAGTACGGAAAGCTGTAGCTGGTTTTCACTGCCCCTTGGAACCACATTTGCTGCTAGACAGACATTCGATTTCTACAAAAGCTTTCGATGGTAAAGGGGCAACACTCTGTATTTCTCTCTCGCAGAGCCCGGTTGCCAAATGCGAAACGTCCAGCGATTGCGCCCACAGGAAAACTGCCAGCACGGAAAGCTGTAGCTGGTTTTCACTGCCCCTTGGAACTGCATTCGCTGATAGACAGACATTCGCTTTCTACAAAAGCTTTCGTTGCTACAGGGGCAACACTGTGTATTTCTCTCTCGCAGAGCCCGGTTGCCAAATTCGAAACGTCCAGCGATTGCGCCCACAGGAAAGCTGCCAGCACGGAAAGCTGTAGCTGGTTTTCACTGCCCCTTGGAACTGCATTCGCTGATAGACAGACATTCGCTTTCTACAAAAGCTTTCGTTGGTAAAGGGGCAACACTGTGTATTTCTCTCTCGCAGAGCCCGGTTGCCAAATTCGAAACGTCCAGCGACTGCGCCCACAGGAAAGCTGCCAGCACGGAAAGGTGTAGCTGGTTTTCACTGCCCCTTGGAACTACATTCGCTGCTAGACAGACATTCGCTTTCTACAAAAGCTTTCGTTGGTAAAGGGGCAACACAGTGTATTTCTCTCTCGCAGAGCCCAGTTGCCAAATTCGAAACGTCCAGCGATTGCGCCCACAGGAAAGCTGCCAGCACGGAAAGCTGTAGCTGGTTTTCACTGCCCCTTGGAACTGCATTCGCTGATAGACAGACATTCGCTTTCTACAAAAGCTTTCGTTGGTACAGGGGCAACACTGTGTATTTCTCTCTCGCAGAGCCCGGTTGCCAAATTCGAAACGTCCAGCGATTGCGCCCACAGGAAAGCTGCCAGCACGGAAAGCTGTAGCTGGTTTTCACTGTCTCTTAGAACTACATTCGCTGCTAGACAGACATTCGCTTTCTGCAAAACCTTGCCTTCGTAAAGGGGCAACACTGTGTATTTCTCTCTCGCAGAGCCCGGTTGCCAAATTCGAAACGTCCAGCGATTGCGCCCACAGGAAAGCTGCCAGCACGGAAAGCTGTAGCTGGTTTTCACTGCCCCTTGGAACTGCATTCGCTGATAGACAGACATTCGCTTTCTACAAAAGCTTTTGTTGGTAAAGGGACAACACTGTGTATTTCTCTCTCGCAGAGCCCGGTTGCCAAATTCGAAACGTCCAGCGATTGTGCCCACAGGAAAGCTGCCAGCACGGAAAGTTGTAGCTGGTTTTCACTGCCCCTTGGAACTGCATTCGCTGATAGACAGACATTCGCTTTATACAAAAGCTTTCGTTGCTACAGGGGCAACACTGTGTATTTCTCTCTCGCAGAGCCCGGTTGCCAAATTCGAAACGTCCAGCGATTGCGCCCACAGGAAAGCTGCCAGCACGGAAAGCTGTAGCTGGTTTTCACTGCCCCTTGGAACTGCATTCGCTGATAGACAGACATTCGCTTTCTACAAAAGCTTTCGTTGGTAAAGGGGCAAGACTGTGTATTTCTCTCTCGCAGAGCCCGGCTGACAAATTCGAAACGTCCAGCGATTGCGCCCACAGGAAAGCTGCCAGCACGGAAAGCTGTAGCTGGTTTTCACTGTCTCTTGGAACTGCATTCGCTGCTAGACAGACATTCGCTTTCTGCAAAACCTTGCCTTCGTAAAGAGGTAACACTGTGTATTTCTCTCTCGCAGAGCCCGGCTGCCAAATTCGAAACGTCCAGCGATTGCGCCCACAGGAAAGCTGCCAGCAAGGAAAGCTGTAGCTGGTTTTCACTGCCCCTTGGAACTGCATTCGCTGCTAGACAGACATTCGCTTTCTGCAAAACCTTGCCTTCGTAAAGGGGCAACACTGTGTATTTCTCTCTCGCAGAGCCCGGTTGCCAAATTCGAAACGTCCAGCGATTGCGCCCACAGGAAAGCTGCCAGCACGGAAAGCTGTAGCTGGTTTTCACTGCCCCTTGGAACTGCATTCGCTGATAGACAGACATTCGCTTTCTACAAAAGCTTTCGTTGGTAAAGGGGCAACACTGTGTATTTCTCTCTCGCAGAGCCCGGTTGCCAAATTCGAAACGTCCAGCGACTGCGCCCACAGGAAAGCTGCCAGCACGGAAAGCTGTAGCTGGTTTTCACTGCCCCTTGGAACTACATTCGCTGCTAGACAGACATTCGCTTTCTACAAAAGCTTTCGTTGGTAAAGGGGCAACACTTTGTATTTCTCTCTCGCAGAGCCCAGTTGCCAAATTCGAAACGTCCAGCGATTGCGCCCACAGGAAAGCTGCCAGCACGGAAAGCTGTAGCTGGTTTTCACTGTCTCTTGGAACTACATTCGCTGCTAGACAGACATTCGCTTTCTGCAAAACCTTGCCTTCGTAAAGGGGCAACACTGTGTATTTCTCTCTCGCAGAGCCCGGTTGCCAAATTCGAAACGTCCAGCGATTGCGCCCACAGGAAAGCTGCCAGCACGGAAAGCTGTAGCTGGTTTTCACTGCCCCTTGGAACTGCATTCGCTGATAGACAGACATTCGCTTTCTACAAAAGCTTTCGTTGGTACAGGGGCAACACAGTGTATTTCTCTCTCGCAGAGCCGGCTGCCAAATTCGAAACGTCCAGCGATTGCGCCCACAGGAAAGCTGCCAGCACGGAAAGCTGTAGCTGGTTTTCACTGTCTCTTGGAACTACATTCGCTGATAGACAGACATTCGCTTTCTACAAAAGCTTTGCTTGGTGAAGGGGCAACACTGTGTATTTCTGTCTCGCAGAGCCCGGTTGCCAAATTCGAAACGTCCAGCGATTGCGCCCACAAGAAAGCTGCCAGCACGGAAAGCTGTAGCTGGTTTTCACTGCCCCTTGGAACTGCATTCGCTGCTAGACAGACATTCGCTTTCTGCAAAACCTTGCCTTCGTAAAGGGGCAACACTGTGTATTTCTCTCTCGCAGAGCCCAGTTGCCAAATTCGAAACGTCCAGCGATTGCGCCCACAGGAAAGCTGCCAGCACAGAAAGCTGTAGCTGGTTTTCACTGTCTCTTGGAACTGCATTTGCTGATAGACAGACATTCGCTTTCTACAAAAGCTTTCGTTGGTAAAGGGACAACACTGTTTATTTCTCTCTCGCAGAGCCCGGTTGCCAAATTCGAAACGTCCAGCGATTGCGCCCACAGGAAATCTGCCAGCACGGAAAGCTCTAGCTGGTTTTCACTGCCCCTTGGAACTGCATTCGCTGATAGACAGACATTAGCTTTCTACAAAAGCTTTTGTTGGTAAAGGGACAACACTGTGTATTTCTCTCTCGCAGAGCCCGATTGCCAAATTTGAAACGTCCAGCGATTGTGCCCACAGGAAAGCTGCCAGCACGGAAAGCTGTAGCTGGTTTTCACTGCCCCTTGGAACTGCATTCGCTGATAGACAGACATTCGCTTTATACAAAAGCTTTCGTTGCTACAGGGGCAACACTGTGTATTTCTCTCTCGCAGAGCCCGGTTGCCAAATTCGAAACGTCCAGCGATTGCGCCCACAGGAAAGCTGCCAGCACGGAAAGCTGTAGCTGGTTTTCACTGCCCCTTGGAACTGCATTCGCTGATAGACAGACATTCGCTTTCTACAAAAGCTTTCGTTGGTAAAGGGGCAACACTTTGTATTTCTCTCTCGCAGAGCCCGGCTGCCAAATTCGAAACGTCCAGCGATTGCGCCCACAGGAAAGCTGCCAGCACGGAAAGCTGTAGCTGGTTTTCACTGTCTCTTGGAACTACATTCGCTGCTAGACAGACATTCGCTTTCTGCAAAACCTTGCCTTCGTAAAGGGGCAACACTGTGTATTTCTCTCTCGCAGAGCCCGGTTGCCAAATTCGAAACGTCCAGCGATTGCGCCCACAGGAAAGCTGCCAGCACGGAAAGCTGTAGCTGGTTTTCACTGCCCCTTGGAACTGCATTCGCTGATAGACAGACATTCGCTTTCTACAAAACCTTGCCTTCGTAAAGGGGCAACACTGTGTATTTCTCTCTCGCAGAGCCCGGTTGCCAAATTCGAAACGTCCAGCGATTGCGCCCACAGGAAAGCTGCCAGCACGGAAAGCTGTAGCTGGTTTTCACTGCCCCTTGGAACTGCATTCGCTGATAGACAGACATTCGCTTTCTACAAAAGCTTTCGTTGGTAAAGGGGCAACACTGTGTATTTCTCTCTCGCAGAGCCCGGTTGCCAAATTCGAAACGTCCAGCGACTGCGCCCACAGGAAAGCTGCCAGCACGGAAAGCTGTAGCTGGTTTTCACTGCCCCTTGGAACTACATTCGCTGCTAGACAGACATTCGCTTTCTACAAAAGCTTTCGTTGGTAAAGGGGCAACACTTTGTATTTCTCTCTCGCAGAGCCCAGTTGCCAAATTCGAAACGTCCAGCGATTGCGCCCACAGGAAAGCTGCCAGCACGGAAAGCTGTAGCTGGTTTTCACTGTCTCTTGGAACTACATTCGCTGCTAGACAGACATTCGCTTTCTGCAAAACCTTGCCTTCGTAAAGGGGCAACACTGTGTATTTCTCTCTCGCAGAGCCCGGTTGCCAAATTCGAAACGTCCAGCGATTGCGCCCACAGGAAAGCTGCCAGCACGGAAAGCTGTAGCTGGTTTTCACTGCCCCTTGGAACTGCATTCGCTGATAGACAGACATTCGCTTTCTACAAAAGCTTTCGTTGGTACAGGGGCAACACAGTGTATTTCTCTCTCGCAGAGCCGGCTGCCAAATTCGAAACGTCCAGCGATTGCGCCCACAGGAAAGCTGCCAGCACGGAAAGCTGTAGCTGGTTTTCACTGTCTCTTGGAACTACATTCGCTGATAGACAGACATTCGCTTTCTACAAAAGCTTTGCTTGGTGAAGGGGCAACACTGTGTATTTCTGTCTCGCAGAGCCCGGTTGCCAAATTCGAAACGTCCAGCGATTGCGCCCACAGGAAAGCTGCCAGCAAGGATAGCTGTAGCTGGTTTTCACTGTCTCTTGGAACTACATTCGCTAATAGACAGACATTCGCTTTCTGCAAAACCTTGCCTTCGTAAAGGGGCAAGACTGTGTATTTCTGTCTCGCAGAGCCCGGCTGCCAAATTCGAAACGTCCAG
This sequence comes from Mycteria americana, assembly GCF_035582795.1. NCBI lineage: Eukaryota > Metazoa > Chordata > Aves > Ciconiiformes > Ciconiidae > Mycteria > Mycteria americana. Next base: position 23,586,363 of record NC_134372.1, read on the forward strand.
CGATTGCGCCCACAGAGGAAAGCTGCCAGCACGGAAAGCTGTAGCTGCTTTTCACTGTCTCTTGGAACTACATTCGCTGATAGACAGACATTGGCTTTCTGCAAAACCTTGCCTTCGTAAAGGGGCAACACTGTGTATTTCTCTCTCGCAGAGCCCGGTTGCCAAATTCGAAACGTCCAGCGATTGCGCCCACAGGAAAGCTGCCAGCACGGAAAGCTGTAGCTGGTTTTCACTGCCCCTTGGAACTGCATTCGCTGATAGACAGACACTCTCTTTCTACAAAAGCTTTCGTTGGTAAAAGGACAACACTGTGTATTTCTCTCTCGCAGAGCCCGGTTGCCAAATTCGAAACGTCCAGCGATTGCGCCCACAGGAAAGCTGCCAGCACGGAAAGCTGTAGCTGGTTTTCACTGTCTCTTGGAACTACATTCGCTGCTAGACAGACTTTCGCTTTCTGCAAAACCTTGCCTTCGTAAAGGGGCAACACTGTGTATTTCTCTCTCGCAGAGCCCGGCTGACAAATTCGAAACGTCCAGCGATTGCGCCCTCACAAAAGCTGCCAGCACGGAAAGCTGTAGCTGGTTTTCACTGCCCCTTGGAACTGCATTCGCTGATAGACAGACATTCGCTTTCTACAAAAGCTTTCGTTGCTACAGGGGCAACACTGTGTATTTCTCTCTCGCAGAGCCCGGTTGCCAAATTCGAAACTTCCAGCGATTGTGCCCACAGGAAAGCTGACAGCACGGAAAGCTGTAGCTGGTTTTCACTGCCCCTTGGAACTGCATTCGCTGATAGACAGACATTCGCTTTCTACAAAAGCTTTCGTTGGTAAAGGGGCAACACTGTGTATTTCTCTCTCGCAGAGTCCGGTTGCCAAATTCGAAACGTCCAGCGATTGCGCCCACAGGAAAGCTGCCAGCACGGAAAGCTGTAGCTGGTTTTCACTGCCCCTTGGAACTGCATTCGCTGATAGACAGACATTCGCTTTCTACAAAAGCTTTCGTTGGTAAAGGGGCAACACTGTGTATTTCTCTCTCGCAGAGCCCGGTTGCCAAATTCGAAACTTCCAGCGATTGTGCCCACAGGAAAGCTGACAGCACGGAAAGCTGTAGCTGGTTTTCACTGCCCCTTGGAACTACATTCGCTGCTAGACAGACATTCGCTTTCTACAAAAGCGTTCGTTGGTAAAGGGGCAACACTTTGTATTTCTCTCTCGCAGAGCCCAGTTGCCAAATTCGAAACGTCCAGCGATTGCGCCCACAGGAAAGCTGCCAGCACGGAAAGCTGTAGCTGGTTTTCACTGTCTCTTGGAACTACATTTGCTGCTAGACAGACATTCGCTTTCTGCAATACCTTGCCTTCGTAAAGGGGCAAAACTGTGTATTTCTCTCTCGCAGAGCCCGGTTGCCAAATTTGAAACGTCCAGCGATTGCGCCCACAGGAAAGCTGCCAGCACGGAAAGCTGTAGCTGGTTTTCACTGCCCCTTGGAACTGCATTCGCTGATAGACAGACATTCGCTTTCTACAAAAGCTTTCGTTGGTACAGGGGCAACACTGTGTATTTCTCTCTCGCAGAGCCCGGCTGCCAAATTCGAAACGTCCAGCGATTGCGCCCACAGGAAAGCTGCCAGGACGGAAAGCTGTAGCTGGTTTTCACTGTCTCTTGGAACTACATTCGCTGATAGACAGACATTCGCTTTCTACAAAAGCTTTGCTTGGTGAAGGGGCAACACTGTGTATTTCTGTCTCGCAGAGCCCGGCTGCCAAATTCGAAACGTCCAGCGATTGCGCCCACAGGAAAGCTGCCAGCACGGAAAGCTGTAGCTGGTTTTCACTGCCCCTTGGAACTGCATTCGCTGATAGACAGACATTCGCTTTCTGCAATACCTTGCCTTCGTAAAGGGGCAACACTGTGTATTTCTCTCTCGCAGAGCCCGGTTGCCAAATTTGAAACGTCCAGCGATTGCGCCCACAGGAAAGCTGCCAGCACGGAAAGCTGTAGCTGGTTTTCACTGCCCCTTGGAACTGCATTCGCTGATAGACAGACATTCGCTTTCTACAAAAGCTTTCGTTGGTACAGGGGCAACACAGTGTATTTCTCTCTCGCAGAGCCCTGCTGACAAATTCGAAATGTCCAGCGACTGCGCCCACAGGAAAGCTGCCAGCACGGAAAGCTGTAGCTGGTTTTCACTGCCCCTTGGAACCACATTTGCTGCTAGACAGACATTCGATTTCTACAAAAGCTTTCGATGGTAAAGGGGCAACACTGTGTATTTCTCTCTCGCAGAGCCCGGTTGCCAAATTCGAAACGTCCAGCGATTGCGCCCACAGGAAAGCTGCCAGCACGGAAAGCTGTAGCTGGTTTTCACTGTCTCTTGGAACTACATTCGCTGCTAGACAGACATTCGCTTTCTGCAAAACCTTGCCTTCGTAAAGGGGCAACACTGTGTATTTCTCTCTCGCAGAGCCCGGTTGCCAAATTCGAAACGTCCAGCGATTGCGCCCACAGGAAAGCTGCCAGTACGGAAAGCTGTAGCTGGTTTTCACTGCCCCTTGGAACCACATTTGCTGCTAGACAGACATTCGATTTCTACAAAAGCTTTCGATGGTAAAGGGGCAACACTCTGTATTTCTCTCTCGCAGAGCCCGGTTGCCAAATTCGAAACGTCCAGCGATTGCGCCCACAGGAAAGCTGCCAGCACGGAAAGCTGTAGCTGGTTTTCACTGCCCCTTGGAACTGCATTCGCTGATAGACAGACATTCGCTTTCTACAAAAGCTTTCGTTGGTAAATGGGCAACACTTTGTATTTCTCTCTTGCAGAGCCCGGTTGCCAAATTCGAAACGTCCAGCGATTGCGCCCACAGGAAAGCTGCCAGCACGGAAATCTGTAGCTGGTTTTCACTCTCTCTTGGAACTACATTCGCTGCTAGACAGACATTCGCTTTCTGCAAAACCTTGCCTTCGTAAAGAGGTAACACTGTCTATTTCTCTCTCGCAGAGCCCGGCTGCCAAATTCGAAACGTCCAGCGATTGCGCCCACAGGAAAGCTGCCAGCACGGAAAGCTGTAGCTGGTTTTCACTGCCCCTTGGAACTGCATTCGCTGATAGACAGACATTCGCTTTCTACAAAAGCTTTCGTTGGTAAATGGGCAACACTTTGTATTTCTCTCTTGCAGAGCCCGGTTGCCAAATTCGAAACGTCCAGCGATTGCGCCCACAGGAAAGCTGCCAGCACGGAAAGCTGTAGCTGGTTTTCACTGTCTCTTGGAACTACATTCGCTGCTAGACAGACATTCGCTTTCTGCAAAACCTTGCCTTCGTAAAGAGGTAACACTGTCTATTTCTCTCTCGCAGAGCCCGGTTGCCAATTTCGAAACGTCCAGCGATTGCGCCCACAGGAAAGCTGCCAGCACGGAAAGCTGTAGCTGGTTTTCACTGCCCCTTGGAACTGCATTCGCTGATAGACAGACATTCGCTTTCTACAAAAGCTTTCGATGGTAAAGGGGCAAGACTCTGTATTTCTCTCTCGCAGAGCCCGGCTGACAAATTCGAAATGTCCAGCGATTGCGCCCACAGGAAAGCTGCCAGCACGGAAAGCTGTAGCTGGTTTTCACTGTCTCTTGGAACTACATTCGCTGATAGACAGACATTCGCTTTCTGCAAAACCTTGCCTTCGTAAAGGGGCAACACTGTGTATTTCTCTCTCGCAGAGCCCAGTTGCCAAATTCGAAACGTCCAGCGATTGCGCCCACAGGAAAGCTGCCAGCACAGAAAGCTGTAGCTGGTTTTCACTGTCTCTTGGAACTGCATTTGCTGATAGACAGACATTCGCTTTCTACAAAAGCTTTTGTTGGTAAAGGGGCAACACTGTGTATTTCTCTCTCGCAGAGCCCGGTTGCCAAATTCGAAACGTCCAGCGATTGCGCCCACAGGAAAGCTGCCAGCACGGAAAGCTGTAGCTGGTTTTCACTGCCCCTTGGAAATGCATTTGCTGATAGACAGACATTCGCTTTCTACAAAAGCTTTCGTTGCTACAGGGGCAACACTGTGTATTTCTCTCTCGCAGAGCCCGGTTGCCAAATTCGAAACGTCCAGCGATTGCGCCCACAGGAAAGCTGCCAGCACGGAAAGCTGTAGCTGGTTTTCACTGCCCCTTGGAACTGCATTCGCTGATAGACAGACATTCGCTTTCTACAAAAGCTTTCGTTGCTACAGGGGCAACACTGTGTATTTCTCTCTCGCAGAGCCCGGTTGCCAAATTCGAAACGTCCAGCGATTGCGCCCACAGGAAAGCTGCCAGCACGGAAAGCTGTAGCTGGTTTTCACTGCCCCTTGGAACTGCATTCGCTGCTAGACAGACATTCGCTTTCTACAAAAGCTTTCGTTGGTAAAGGGGCAACACTGTGTATTTCTCTCTCGCAGAGCCCGGTTGCCAAATTCGAAACGTCCAGCGACTGCGCCCACAGGAAAGCTGCCAGCACGGAAAGCTGTAGCTGGTTTTCACTGCCCCTTGGAACTGCATTCGCTGCTAGACAGACATTCGCTTTCTACAAAAGCTTACGTTGGTAAAGGGGCAACACTTTGTATTTCTCTCTCGCAGAGCCCAGTTGCCAAATTCGAAACGTCCAGCGATTGCGCCCACAGGAAAGCTGCCAGCATGGAAAGCTGTAGCTGGTTTTCACTGTCTCTTGGAACTACATTCGCTGATAGACAGACATTCGCTTTCTGCAAAACCTTGCCTTCGTAAAGGGGCAACACTGTGTATTTCTCTCTCGCAGAGCCCGGTTGCCAAATTCGAAACGTCCAGCGATTGCGCCCACAGGAAAGCTGCCAGCACGGAAAGCTGTAGCTGGTTTTCACTGCCCCTTGGAACTGCATTCGCTGATAGACAGACATTCGCTTTCTGCAAAACCTTGCCTTCGTAAAGGGGCAACACTGCGTATTTCTCTCTCGCAGAGCCCGGTTGCCAAATTCGAAACGTCCAGCGATTGCGCCCACAGGAAAGCTGCCAGCACGGAAAGCTGTAGCTGGTTTTCACTGCCCCTTGGAAATGCATTCGCTGATAGACAGACATTCGCTTTCTACAAAAGCTTTCGTTGGTAAAGGGGCAACACAGTGTATTTCTCTCTCGCAGAGCCCGGCTGACAAATTCGAAACGTCCAGCGATTGCGCCCACAGGAAAGCTGCCAGCACGGAAAGCTGTAGCTGGTTTTCACTGTCTCTTGGAACTACATTCGCTGCTAGACAGACATTCGCTTTCTGCAAAAGCTTGCCTTCGTAAAGAGGTAACACTGTCTATTTCTCTCTCGCAGAGCCCGGCTGCCAAATTCGAAACGTCCAGCGATTGCGCCCACAGGAAAGCTGCCAGCACGGAAAGCTGTAGCTGGTTTTCACTGCCCCTTGGAACTGCATTCGCTGATAGACAGACATTCGCTTTCTGCAAAACCTTGCCTTCGTAAAGGGGCAACACTGTGTATTTCTCTCTCGCAGAGCCCAGTTGCCAAATTCGAAACGTCCAGCGATTGCGCCCACAGGAAAGCTGCCAGCACAGAAAGCTGTAGCTGATTTTCACTGTCTCTTGGAACTGCATTTGCTGATAGACAGACATTCGCTTTCTACAAAAGCTTTTGTTGGTAAAGGGGCAACACTGTGTATTTCTCTCTCGCAGAGCCCGGTTGCCAAATTCGAAACGTCCAGCGATTGCGCCCACAGGAAAGCTGCCAGCACGGAAAGCTGTAGCTGGTTTTCACTGCCCCTTGGAACTGCATTCGCTGATAGACAGACATTCGCTTTCTACAAAAGCTTTCGTTGGTAAAGGGGCAACACTGTGTATTTCTCTCTCGCAGAGCCCGGTTGCCAAATTCGAAACGTCCAGCGATTGCGCCCACAGGAAAGCTGCCAGCACGGAAAGCTGTAGCTGGTTTTCACTGCCCCTTGGAACTACATTCGCTGCTAGACAGACATTCGCTTTCTGCAAAACCTTGCCTTCGTAAAGGGGCAACACTGTGTATTTCTCTCTCGCAGAGCCCGGTTGCCAAATTCGAAACGTCCAGCGATTGCGCCCACAGGAAAGCTGCCAGCACGGAAAGCTGTAGCTGGTTTTCACTGTCTCTTGGAACTGCATTCGCTGCTAGACAGACATTCGCTTTCTGCAAAACCTTGCCTTCGTAAAGGGGCAACACTGTGTATTTCTCTCTCGCAGAGCCCGGTTGCCAAATTCGAAACGTCCAGCGATTGCGCCCACAGGAAAGCTGCCAGCACGGAAAGCTGTAGCTGGTTTTCACTGCCCCTTGGAACTGCATTCGCTGATAGACAGACATTCGCTTTCTACAAAAGCCTTCGTTGGTAAAGGGGCAACACTGTGTATTTCTCTCTCGCAGAGCCCGGTTGCCAAATTCGAAACGTCCAGCGACTGCGCCCACAGGAAAGCTGCCAGCACGGAAAGCTGTAGCTGGTTTTCACTGCCCCTTGGAACTACATTCGCTGCTAGACAGACATTCGCTTTCTACAAAAGCTTTCGTTGGTAAAGGGGCAACACTTTGTATTTCTCTCTCGCAGAGCCCGGTTGCCAAATTCGAAACGTCCAGCGACTGCGCCCACAGGAAAGCTGCCAGCACGGAAAGCTGTAGCTGGTTTTCACTGTCTCTTGGAACTACATTCGCTGCTAGACAGACATTCGCTTTCTGCAAAACCTTGCCTTCGTAAAGGGGCAACACTGTGTATTTCTGTCTCGCAGAGCCCAGTTGCCAAATTCGAAATGTCCAGCGATTGCGCCCACAGGAAAGCTGCCAGCACAGAAAGCTGTAGCTGGTTTTCACTGTCTCTTGGAACTGCATTTGCTGATAGACAGACATTCGCTTTCTACAAAAGCTTTCGTTGGTAAAGGGGCAACACTGTGTATTTCTCTCTCGCAGAGCCCGGTTGCCAAATTCGAAACGTCCAGCGATTGCGCCCACAGGAAAGCTGCCAGCACGGAAAGCTGTAGCTGGTTTTCACTGCCCTTTGGAACTGCATTCGCTGATAGACAGACATTCGCTTTCTACAAAAGCTTTTGTTGGTAAAGGGGCAACACTGTGTATTTCTCTCTCGCAGAGCCCGGTTGCCAATTTCGAAACGTCCAGCGATTGCGCCCACAGGAAAGCTGCCAGCACGGAAAGCTGTAGCTGGTTTTCACTGCCTCTTGGAACTGCATTCGCTGATAGGCAGACATTCGCTTTCTGCAAAACCTTGCCTTCGTAAAGGGGCAACACTGTGTATTTCTCTCTCGCAGAGCCCGGCTGACAAATTCGAAACGTCCAGCGATTGCGCCCACAGGAAAGCTGCCAGCAAGGAAAGCTGTAGCTGGTTTTCACTGTCTCTTGGAACTACATTCGCTAATAGACAGACATTCGCTTTCTGCAAAACCTTGCCTTCGTAAAGGGGCAACACTGTGTATTTCTCTCTCGCAGAGCCCGGTTGCCAAATTCGAAACGTCCAGCGATTGCGCCCACAGGAAAGCTGCCAGCACGGAAAGCTGTAGCTGGTTTTCACTGCCCCTTGGAACTGCATTCGCTGATAGACAGACATTCGCTTTCTACAAAATCTTTGCTTGGTGAAGGGGCAACACTGTGTATTTCTGTCTCGCAGAGCCCGGTTGCCAAATTCGAAACGTCCAGCGATTGCGCCCACAGGAAAGCTGCCAGCACGGAAAGCTGTAGCTGGTTTTCACTGTCTCTTGGAACTACATTCGCTGCAAGACAGACATTCGCTTTCTACAAAAGCTTTTGTTGGTAAAGGGACAACACTGTGTATTTCTCTCTCGCAGAGCCCGGTTGCCAAATTCGAAACGTCCAGCGATTGCGCCCACAGGAAAGCTGACAGCACGGAAAGCTGTAGCTGGTTTTCACTGCCCCTTGGAACTGCATTCGCTGATAGACAGACATTCGCTTTCTGCAAAACCTTGCCTTCGTAAAGGGGCAACACTGTGTATTTCTCTCTCGCAGAGCCCGGCTGACAAATTCGAAACGTCCAGCGATTGCGCCCACAGGAAAGCTGCCAGCATGGAAAGCTGTAGCTGGTTTTCACTGTCTCTTGGAACTACATTCGCTGATAGACAGACATTCGCTTTCTGCAAAACCTTGCCTTCGTAAAGGGGCAAGACTGTGTATTTCTCTCTCGCAGAGCCCGGTTGCCAAATTCGAAACGTCCAGCGATTGCGCCCACAGGAAAGCTGCCAGCACGGAAAGCTGTAGCTGGTTTTCACTGTCTCTTGGAACTACATTCGCTGCTAGACAGACATTCGCTTTCTACAAAAGCTTTCGTTGCTACAGGGGCAACACTGTGTATTTCTCTCTCGCAGAGCCCGGTTGCCAAATTCGAAACGTCCAGCGATTGCGCCCACAGGAAAGCTGCCAGCACAGAAAGCTGTAGCTGGTTTTCACTGCCCCTTGGAACTGCATTCGCTGATAGACAGACATTCGCTTTCTGCAAAACCTTGCCTTCGTAAAGGGGCAACACTGTGTATTTCTCTCTCGCAGAGCCCAGTTGCCAAATTCGAAACGTCCAGCGATTGCGCCCACAGGAAATCTGCCAGCATGGAAATCTGTAGCTGATTTTCACTGTCTCTTGGAACTACATTCGCTGATAGACAGACATTCGCTTTCTGCAAAACCTTGCCTTCGTAAAGGGGCAAGACTGTGTATTTCTCTCTCGCAGAGCCCGGTTGCCAAATTCGAAACATCCAGCGATTGCGCCCACAGGAAAGCTGCCAGCACGGAAAGCTGTAGCTGGTTTTCACTGTCTCTTGGAACTACATTCGCTGATAGACAGACATTCGCTTTCTACAAAAGCTTTCGTTGCTACAGGGGCAACACTGTGTATTTCTCTCTCGCAGAGCCCGGTTGCCAAATTCGAAACGTCCAGCGATTGCGCCCACAGGAAAGCTGCCAGCACGGAAAGCTGTAGCTGGTTTTCACTGCCCCTTGGAACTGCATTCGCTGATAGACAGACATTCGCTTTCTACAAAATCTTTCGTTGGTAAAGGGGCAACACTGTGTATTTCTCTCTCGCAGAGCCCGGTTGCCAAATTCGAAACGTCCAGCGATTGCGCCCACAGGAAAGCTGCCAGCACGGAAAGCTGTAGCTGGTTTTCACTGCCCCTTGGAACTGCATTCGCTGATAGACAGACATTCGCTTTCTACAAAAGCTTTCGTTGGTACAGGGGCAACACAGTGTATTTCTCTCTCGCAGAGCCCGGCTGACAAATTCGAAACGTCCAGCGATTGCGCCCACAGGAAAGCTGCCAGCACGGAAAGCTGTAGCTGGTTTTCACTGTCTCTTGGAACTACATTCGCTGCTAGACAGACATTCGCTTTCTGCAAAACCTTGCCTTCGTAAAGGGGCAACACTGTGTATTTCTGTCTCGCAGAGCCCAGTTGCCAAATTCGAAACGTCCAGCGATTGCGCCCACAGGAAAGCTGCCAGCACAGAAAGCTGTAGCTGGTTTTCACTGTCTCTTGGAACTGCATTCGCTGATAGACAGACATTCGCTTTCTACAAAAGCTTTCGTTGGTAAAGGGGCAACACTGTGTATTTCTCTCTCGCAGAGCCCGGTTGCCAAATTCGAAACGTCCAGCGATTGCGCCCACAGGAAAGCTGCCAGCACGGAAAGCTGTAGCTGGTTTTCACTGCCCCTTGGAACTGCATTCGCTGATAGACAGACATTCGCTTTCTACAAAAGCTTTTGTTGGTAAAGGGACAACACTGTGTATTTCTCTCTCGCAGAGCCCGGTTGCCAAATTCGAAACGTCCAGCGATTGCGCCCACAGGAAAGCTGCCAGCACGGAAAGCTGTAGCTGGTTTTCACTGCCCCTTGGAACTGCATTCGCTGATAGACAGACATTCGCTTTCTACAAAAGCTTTCGTTGGTAAAGGGGCAACACTGTGTATTTCTCTCTCGCAGAGCCCAGTTGCCAAATTCGAAACGTCCAGCGATTGCGCCCACAGGAAAGCTGCCAGCACGGAAAGCTGTAGCTGGTTTTCACTGCCCCTTGGAACTGCATTCGCTGATAGACAGACATTCGCTTTCTGCAAAACCTTGCCTTCGTAAAGGGGCAACACTGTGTATTTCTCTCTCGCAGAGCCCGGCTGACAAATTCGAAACGTCCAGCGATTGCGCCCACAGGAAAGCTGCCAGCATGGAAAGCTGTAGCTGGTTTTCACTGCCCCTTGGAACTGCATTCGCTGATAGACAGACATTCGCTTTCTACAAAATCTTTTGTTGGTAAAGGGGCAAGACTGTGTATTTCTCTCTCGCAGAGCCCGGTTGCCAAATTCGAAACGTCCAGCGATTGCGCCCACAGGAAAGCTGCCAGCACGGAAAGCTGTAGCTGGTTTTCACTGCCCCTTGGAACTGCATTCGCTGATAGACAGACATTCGCTTTCTACAAAAGCTTTCGTTGGTACAGGGGCAACACAGTGTATTTCTCTCTCGCAGAGCCCGGCTGACAAATTCGAAACGTCCAGCGATTGCGCCCACAGGAAAGCTGCCAGCACGGAAAGCTGTAGCTGGTTTTCACTGTCTCTTGGAACTACATTCGCTGCTAGACAGACATTCGCTTTCTGCAAAACCTTGCCTTCGTAAAGGGGCAACACTGTGTATTTCTGTCTTGCAGAGCCCAGTTGCCAAATTCGAAACGTCCAGCGATTGCGCCCACAGGAAAGCTGCCAGCACAGAAAGCTGTAGCTGGTTTTCACTGTCTCTTGGAACTGCATTTGCTGATAGACAGACATTCGCTTTCTACAAAAGCTTTCGTTGGTAAAGGGGCAACACTGTGTATTTCTCTCTCGCAGAGCCCGGTTGCCAAATTCGAAACGTCCAGCGATTGCGCCCACAGGAAAGCTGCCAGCACGGAAAGCTGTAGCTGGTTTTCACTGCCCCTTGGAACTGCATTCGCTGATAGACAGACATTCGCTTTCTACAAAAGCTTTCGTGGGTAAAGGGGCAACACTGTGTATTTCTCTCTCGCAGAGCCCAGTTGCCAAATTCGAAACGTCCAGCGATTGCGCCCACAGGAAAGCTGCCAGCACGGAAAGCTGTAGCTGGTTTTCACTGCCCCTTGGAACTGCATTCGCTGATAGACAGACATTCGCTTTCTGCAAAACCTTGCCGTCGTAAAGGGGCAACACTGTGTATTTCTCTCTCGCAGAGCCCGGCTGACAAATTCGAAACGTCCAGCGATTGCGCCCACAGGAAAGCTGCCAGCACGGAAAGCTGTAGCTGGTTTTCACTGCCCCTTGGAACTGCATTCGCTGATAGACAGACATTCGCTTTCTACAAAATCTTTGCTTGGTGAAGGGGCAACACTGTGTATTTCTGTCTCGCAGAGCCCGGTTGCCAAATTCGAAACGTCCAGCGATTGCGCCCACAGGAAAGCTGCCAGCACGGAAAGCTGTAGCTGGTTTTCACTGTCTCTTGGAACTACATTCGCTGATAGACAGACATTCGCTTTCTACAAAAGCTTTCGTTGCTACAGGGGCAACACTGTGTATTTCTCTCTCGCAGAGCCCGGTTGCCAAATTCGAAACGTCCAGCGATTGCGCCCACAGGAAAGCTGCCAGCACGGAAAGCTGTAGCTGTTTTTCACTGTCTCTTGGAACTACATTCGCTGATAGACAGACATTCGCTTTCTACAAAAGCTTTCGTTGGTAAAGGGGCAACACTGTGTATTTCTCTCTCGCAGAGCCCGGTTGCCAAATTCGAAACGTCCAGCGATTGCGCCCACAGGAAAGCTGCCAGCACGGAAAGCTGTAGCTGGTTTTCACTGCCCCTTGGAACTGCATTCGCTGATAGACAGACATTCGCTTTCTACAAAAGCTTTCGTTGGTACAGGGGCAACACAGTGTATTTCTCTCTCGCAGAGCCCGGTTGCCAAATTCGAAACGTCCAGCGATTGCGCCCACAGGAAAGCTGCCAGCACGGAAAGCTGTAGCTGGTTTTCACTGTCTCTTGGAACTACATTCGCTGCTAGACAGACATTCGCTTTCTGCAAAACCTTGCCTTCGTAAAGGGGCAACACTGTGTATTTCTCTCTCGCAGAGCCCGGTTGCCAAATTCGAAACGTCCAGCGATTGCGCCCACAGGAAAGCTGCCAGCACAGAAAGCTGTAGCTGGTTTTCACTGTCTCTTGGAACTGCATTTGCTGATAGACAGACATTCGCTTTCTACAAAAGCTTTCGTTGGTAAAGGGGCAAGACTGTGTATTTCTCTCTCGCAGAGCCCGGCTGCCAAATTCGAAACGTCCAGCGATTGCGCCCACAGGAAAGCTGCCAGCACGGAAAGCTGTAGCTGGTTTTCACTGCCCCTTGGAACTGCATTCGCTGATAGACAGACATTCGCTTTCTACAAAAGCTTTTGTTGGTAACGGGACAACACTGTGTATTTCTCTCTCGCAGAGCCCGGTTGCCAAATTCGAAACTTCCAGCGATTGCGCCCACAGGAAAGCTGCCAGCATGGAAAGCTGTAGCTGGTTTTCACTGCCCCTTGGAACTGCATTCGCTGATAGACAGACATTCGCTTTCTGCAAAACCTTGCCTTCGTAAAGGGGCAACACTGTGTATTTCTCTCTCGCAGAGCCCGGCTGACAAATTCGAAACGTCCAGCGATTGCGCCCACAGGAAAGCTGCCAGCACGGAAAGCTGTAGCTGGTTTTCACTGCCCCTTGGAACTGCATTCGCTGATAGACAGACATTCGCTTTCTACAAAATCTTTGCTTGGTGAAGGGGCAACACTGTGTATTTCTGTCTCGCAGAGCCCGGTTGCCAAATTCGAAACGTCCAGCGATTGCGCCCACAGGAAAGCTGCCAGCACGGAAAGCTGTAGCTGGTTTTCACTGTCTCTTGGAACTACATTCGCTGCTAGACAGACATTCGCTTTCTACAAAAGCTTTCGTTGCTACAGGGGCAACACTGTGTATTTCTCTCTCGCAGAGCCCGGTTGCCAAATTCGAAACGTCCAGCGATTGCGCCCACAGGAAAGCTGCCAGCACGGAAAGCTGTAGCTGGTTTTCACTGTCTCTTGGAACTACATTCGCTGATAGACAGACATTCGCTTTCTACAAAAGCTTTCGTTGGTAAAGGGGCAACACTGTGTATTTCTCTCTCGCAGAGCCCGGTTGCCAAATTCGAAACGTCCAGCGATTGCGCCCACAGGAAAGCTGCCAGCACGGAAAGCTGTAGCTGGTTTTCACTGCCCCTTGGAACTGCATTCGCTGATAGACAGACATTCGCTTTCTACAAAAGCTTTCGTTGGTACAGGGGCAACACAGTGTATTTCTCTCTCGCAGATCCCGGTTGCCAAATTCGAAACATCCAGCGATTGCGCCCACAGGAAAGCTGCCAGCACGGAAAGCTGTAGCTGGTTTTCACTGTCTCTTGGAACTACATTCGCTGCTAGACAGACATTCGCTTTCTGCAAAACCTTGCCTTCGTAAAGGGGCAACACTGTGTATTTCTGTCTCGCAGAGCCCAGTTGCCAAATTCGAAACGTCCAGCGATTGCGCCCACAGGAAAGCTGCCAGCACAGAAAGCTGTAGCTGGTTTTCACTGTCTCTTGGAACTGCATTTGCTGATAGACAGACATTCGCTTTCTACAAAAGCTTTCGTTGGTAAAGGGGCAACACTGTGTATTTCTCTCTCGCAGAGCCCGGTTGCCAAATTTGAAACGTCCAGCGATTGCGCCCACAGGAAAGCTGCCAGCACGGAAAGCTGTAGCTGGTTTTCACTGCCCCTTGGAACTGCATTCGCTGATAGACAGACATTCGCTTTCTACAAAAGCTTTTGTTGGTAAAGGGACAACACTGTGTATTTCTCTCTCGCAGAGCCCGGTTGCCAAATTCGAAACTTCAAGCGATTGCGCCCACAGGAAAGCTGCCAGCACGGAAAGCTGTAGCTGGTTTTCACTGCCCCTTGGAACTGCATTCGCTGATAGACAGACATTCGCTTTCTACAAAAGCTTTCGTTGCTACAGGGGCAAGACTGTGTATTTCTCTCTCGCAGAGCCCGGTTGCCAAATTCGAAACGTCCAGCGATTGCGCCCACAGGAAAGCTGCCAGCACGGAAAGCTGTAGCTGGTTTTCATTGCCCCTTGGAACTGCATTCGCTGATAGACAGACATTCGCTTTCTGCAAAACCTTGCCTTCGTAAAGAGGTAACACTGTGTATTTCTCTCTCGCAGAGCCCGGCTGCCAAATTAGAAACGTCCAGCGATTGCGCCCACAGGAAAGCTGCCAGCACGGAAAGCTGTAGCTGGTTTTCTCTGCCCCTTGGAACTGCATTCGCTGATAGACAGACATTCGCTTTCTACAAAAGCTTTCGTTGGTAAAGGGGCAACACTTTGTATTTCTCTCTCGCAGAGTCCGGTTGCCAAATTCGAAACGTCCAGCGATTGCGCCCACAGGAAAGCTGCCAGCACGGAAAGCTGTAGCTGGTTTTCACTGTCTCTTGGAACTACATTCGCTAATAGACAGACATTCGCTTTCTGCAAAACCTTGCCTTCGTAAAGGGGCAACACTGTGTATTTCTCTCTCGCAGAGCCCGGTTGCCAAATTCGAAACGTCCAGCGATTGCGCCCACAGGAAAGCTGCCAGCACGGAAAGCTGTAGCTGGTTTTCACTGCCCCTTGGAACTGCATTCGCTGATAGACAGACATTCGCTTTCTACAAAATCTTTGCTTGGTGAAGGGGCAACACTGTGTATTTCTGTCTCGCAGAGCCCGGTTGCCAAATTCGAAACGTCCAGCGATTGCGCCCACAGGAAAGCTGCCAGCACGGAAAGCTGTAGCTGGTTTTCACTGTCTCTTGGAACTACATTCGCTGCTAGACAGACATTCGCTTTCTACAAAAGCTTTCGTTGCTACAGGGGCAACACTGTGTATTTCTCTCTCGCAGAGCCCGGTTGCCAAATTCGAAACGTCCAGCGATTGCGCCCACAGGAAAGCTGCCAGCACGGAAAGCTGTAGCTGGTTTTCACTGCTCCTTGGAACTGCATTCGCTGATAGACAGACATTCGCTTTCTACAAAAGCTTTCGTTGGTAAAGGGGCAACACTGTGTATTTCTCTCTCGCAGAGCCCGGTTGCCAAATTCGAAACGTCCAGCGATTGTGCCCACAGGAAAGCTGCCAGCACGGAAAGCTGTAGCTGGTTTTCACTGCCCCTTGGAACTGCATTCGCTGATAGACAGACATTCGCTTTCTACAAAATCTTTTGTTGCTAAAGGGGCAACACTGTGTATTTCTCTCTCGCAGAGCCCGGTTGCCAAATTCGAAACGTCCAGCGATTGCGCCCACAGGAAAGCTGCCAGCACGGAAAGCTGTAGCTGGTTTTCACTGCCCCTTGGAACTGCATTCGCTGATAGACAGACATTCGCTTTCTGCAAAACCTTGCCTTCGTAAAGAGGTAACACTGTCTATTTCTCTCTCGCAGAGCCCGGCTGCCAAATTAGAAACGTCCAGCGATTGCGCCCACAGGAAAGCTGCCAGCACGGAAAGCTGTAGCTGGTTTTCACTGCCCCTTGGAACTGCATTCGCTGATAGACAGACATTCGCTTTCTACAAAAGCTTTCGTTGGTAAAGGGGCAACACTTTGTATTTCTCTCTCGCAGAGCCCGGTTGCCAAATTCGAAACGTCCAGCGACTGCGCCCACAGGAAAGCTGCCAGCACGGAAAGCTGTAGCTGGTTTTCACTGTCTCTTGGAACTACATTCGCTGTTAGACAGACATTCGCTTTCTACAAAAGCTTGCCTTCGTAAAGAGGTAACACTGAGTATTTCTCTCTCGCAGAGCCCGGCTGCCAAATTCGAAACGTCCAGCGATTGCGCCCACAGGAAAGCTGCCAGCACGGAAAGCTGTAGCTGGTTTTCACTGTCTCTTGGAACTACATTCGCTGCAAGACAGACATTCGCTTTCTACAAAAGCTTTTGTTGGTAAAGGGACAACACTGTGTATTTCTCTCTCACAGAGCCCGGTTGCCAAATTCGAAACGTCCAGCGATTGCGCCCACAGGAAAGCTGCCAGCACGGAAAGCTGTAGCTGGTTTTCACTGCCCCTTGGAACTGCATTCGCTGATAGACAGACATTCGCTTTCTGCAAAACCTTGCCTTCGTAAAGGGGCAACACTGTGTATTTCTCTCTCGCAGAGCCCGGCTGACAAATTCGAAACGTCCAGCGATTGCGCCCACAGGAAAGCTGCCAGCATGGAAAGCTGTAGCTGGTTTTCACTGTCTCTTGGAACTACATTCGCTGATAGACAGACATTCGCTTTCTGCAAAACCTTGCCTTCGTAAAGGGGCAACACTGTGTATTTCTCTCTCGCAGAGCCCGGTTGCCAAATTCGAAACGTCCAGCGATTGCGCCCACAGGAAAGCTGCCAGCACGGAAAGCTGTAGCTGGTTTTCACTGTCTCTTGGAACTACATTCGCTGATAGACAGACATTCGCTTTCTACAAAAGCTTTCGTTGCTACAGGGGCAACACTGTGTATTTCTCTCTCGCAGAGCCCAGTTGCCAAATTCGAAACGTCCAGCGATTGCGCCCACAGGAAAGCTGCCAGCACGGAAAGCTGTAGCTGGTTTTCACTGCCCCTTGGAACTGCATTCGCTGATAGACAGACATTCGCTTTCTGCAAAACCTTGCCGTCGTCAAGGGGCAACACTGTGTATTTCTCTCTCGCAGAGCCCGGCTGACAAATTCGAAACGTCCAGCGATTGCGCCCACAGGAAAGCTGCCAGCACGGAAAGCTGTAGCTGGTTTTCACTGTCTCTTGGAACTACATTCGCTGCTAGACAGACATTCGCTTTCTACAAAAGCTTTCGTTGGTACAGGGGCAACACTGTGTATTTCTCTCTCGCAGAGCCCGGTTGCCAAATTCGAAACGTCCAGCGATTGCGCCCACAGGAAAGCTGCCAGCACGGAAAGCTGTAGCTGGTTTTCACTGTCTCTTGGAACTACATTCGCTGATAGACAGACATTCGCTTTCTACAAAAGCTTTCGTTGGTAAAGGGGCAACACTGTGTATTTCTCTCTCGCAGAGCCCGGTTGCCAAATTCGAAACGTCCAGCGATTGCGCCCACAGGAAAGCTGCCAGCACGGAAAGCTGTAGCTGGTTTTCACTGCCCCTTGGAACTGCATTCGCTGATAGACAGACATTCGCTTTCTACAAAAGCTTTCGTTGGTACAGGGGCAACACAGTGTATTTCTCTCTCGCAGATCCCGGTTGCCAAATTCGAAACATCCAGCGATTGCGCCCACAGGAAAGCTGCCAGCACGGAAAGCTGTAGCTGGTTTTCACTGTCTCTTGGAACTACATTCGCTGCTAGACAGACATTCGCTTTCTGCAAAACCTTGCCTTCGTAAAGGGGCAACACTGTGTATTTCTGTCTCGCAGAGCCCAGTTGCCAAATTCGAAACGTCCAGCGATTGCGCCCACAGGAAAGCTGCCAGCACAGAAAGCTGTAGCTGGTTTTCACTGTCTCTTGGAACTGCATTTGCTGATAGACAGACATTCGCTTTCTACAAAAGCTTTCGTTGGTAAAGGGGCAAGACTGTGTATTTCTCTCTCGCAGAGCCCGGTTGCCAAATTCGAAACGTCCAGCGATTGCGCCCACAGGAAAGCTGCCAGCACGGAAAGCTGTAGCTGGTTTTCACTGCCCCTTGGAACTGCATTCGCTGATAGACAGACATTCGCTTTCTACAAAAGCTTTTGTTGGTAAAGGGACAACACTGTGTATTTCTCTCTCGCAGAGCCCGGTTGCCAAATTCGAAACTTCAAGCGATTGCGCCCACAGGAAAGCTGCCAGCACGGAAAGCTGTAGCTGGTTTTCACTGCCCCTTGGAACTGCATTCGCTGATAGACAGACATTCGCTTTCTACAAAAGCTTTCGTGGGTAAAGGGGCAACACTGTGTATTTCTCTCTCGCAGAGCCCAGTTGCCAAATTCGAAACGTCCAGCGATTGCGCCCACAGGAAAGCTGCCAGCACGGAAAGCTGTAGCTGGTTTTCACTGCCCCTTGGAACTGCATTCGCTGATAGACAGACATTCGCTTTCTGCAAAACCTTGCCTTCGTAAAGGGGCAACACTGTGTATTTCTCTCTCGCAGAGCCCGGCTGACAAATTCGAAACGTCCAGCGACTGCGCCCACAGGAAAGCTGCCAGCACGGAAAGCTGTAGCTGGTTTTCTCTGCCCCTTGGAACTGCATTCGCTGATAGACAGACATTCGCTTTCTACAAAAGCTTTCGTGGGTAAAGGGGCAACACTGTGTATTTCTCTCTCGCAGAGCCCGGTTGCCAAATTCGAAACGTCCAGCGACTGCGCCCACAGGAAAGCTGCCAGCACGGAAAGCTGTAGCTGGTTTTCACTGTCTCTTGGAACTACATTCGCTGCAAGACAGACATTCGCTTTCTACAAAAGCTTTCGTTGGTAAAGGGGCAACACTGTGTATTTCTCTCTCGCAGAGCCCAGTTGCCATATTCGAAACGTCCATCGACTGCGCCCACAGGAAAGCTGCCAGCATGGAAAGCTGTAGCTGGTTTTCACTGCCCCTTGGAACTGCATTCGCTGATAGACAGACATTCGCTTTCTACAAAAGCTTTTGTTGGTAAAGGGACAACACTGTGTATTTCTCTCTCGCAGAGCCCGGTTGCCAAATTCGAAACGTCCAGCGACTGAGCCCACAGGAAAGCTGCCAGCACGGAAAGCTGTAGCTGGTTTTCACTGTCTCTTGGAACTACATTCGCTGTTAGACAGACATTCGCTTTCTGCAAAACCTTGCCTTCGTAAAGGGGCAACACTGTGTATTTCTGTCTCGCAGAGCCCGGTTGCCAAATTCGAAACGTCCAGCGATTGCGCCCACAGGAAAGCTGCCAGCACGGAAAGCTGTAGCTGGTTTTCACTGCCCCTTGGAACTGCATTCGCTGATAGACAGACATTCGCTTTCTACAAAATCTTGTGTTGCTACAGGGGCAACACTGTGTATTTCTCTCTCGCAGAGCCCGGTTGCCAAATTCGAAACGTCCAGCGATTGCGCCCACAGGAAAGCTGCCAGCACGGAAAGCTGTAGCTGGTTTTCACTGTCTCTTGGAACTACATTCGCTGATAGACAGACATTCGCTTTCTACAAAAGCTTTCGTTGGTAAAGGGGCAACACTGTGTATTTCTCTCTCGCAGAGCCCGGTTGCCAAATTCGAAACGTCCAGCGATTGCGCCCACAGGAAAGCTGCCAGCACGGAAAGCTGTAGCTGGTTTTCACTGCCCCTTGGAACTGCATTCGCTGATAGACAGACATTCGCTTTCTACAAAAGCTTTCGTTGGTACAGGAGCAACACTTTGTATTTCTCTCTCGCAGAGCCCGGTTGCCAAATTCGAAACGTCCAGCGATTGCGCCCACAGGAAAGCTGCCAGCACGGAAAGCTGTAGCTGGTTTTCACTGTCTCTTGGAACTACATTCGCTGCTAGACAGACATTCGCTTTCTGCAAAACCTTGCCTTCGTAAAGGGGCAACACTGTGTATTTCTGTCTTGCAGAGCCCAGTTGCCAAATTCGAAACGTCCAGCGATTGCGCCCACAGGAAAGCTGCCAGCACAGAAAGCTGTAGCTGGTTTTCACTGTCTCTTGGAACTGCATTTGCTGATAGACAGACATTCGCTTTCTACAAAAGCTTTCGTTGGTAAAGGGGCAACACTGTGTATTTCTCTCTCGCAGAGCCCGGTTGCCAAATTCGAAACGTCCAGCGATTGCGCCCACAGGAAAGCTGCCAGCACGGAAAGCTGTAGCTGGTTTTCACTGCCCCTTGGAACTGCATTCGCTGATAGACAGACATTCGCTTTCTACAAAAGCTTTTGTTGGTAAAGGGACAACACTGTGTATTTCTCTCTCGCAGAGCCCGGTTGCCAAATTCGAAACTTCCAGCGATTGCGCCCACAGGAAAGCTGCCAGCACGGAAAGCTGTAGCTGGTTTTCACTGCCCCTTGGAACTGCATTCGCTGATAGACAGACATTCGCTTTCTACAAAAGCTTTCGTGGGTAAAGGGGCAACACTGTGTATTTCTCTCTCGCAGAGCCCAGTTGCCAAATTCGAAACGTCCAGCGATTGCGCCCACAGGAAAGCTGCCAGCACGGAAAGCTGTAGCTGGTTTTCACTGCCCCTTGGAACTGCATTCGCTGATAGACAGACATTCGCTTTCTGCAAAACCTTGCCTTCGTAAAGGGGCAACACTGTGTATTTCTCTCTCGCAGAGCCCGGCTGACAAATTCGAAACGTCCAGCGATTGCGCCCACAGGAAAGCTGCCAGCACGGAAAGCTGTAGCTGGTTTTCACTGTCTCTTGGAACTACATTCGCTGTTAGACAGACATTCGCTTTCTACAAAAGCTTGCCTTCGTAAAGAGGTAACACTGAGTATTTCTCTCTCGCAGAGCCCGGCTGCCAAATTCGAAACGTCCAGCGATTGCGCCCACAGGAAAGCTGCCAGCACGGAAAGCTGTAGCTGGTTTTCACTGTCTCTTGGAACTACATTCGCTGCAAGACAGACATTCGCTTTCTACAAAAGCTTTTGTTGGTAAAGGGACAACACTGTGTATTTCTCTCTCACAGAGCCCGGTTGCCAAATTCGAAACTTCCAGCGATTGCGCCCACAGGAAAGCTGCCAGCACGGAAAGCTGTAGCTGGTTTTCACTGCCCCTTGGAACTGCATTCGCTGATAGACAGACATTCGCTTTCTGCAAAACCTTGCCTTCGTAAAGGGGCAACACTGTGTATTTCTCTCTCGCAGAGCCCGGCTGACAAATTCGAAACGTCCAGCGATTGCGCCCACAGGAAAGCTGCCAGCATGGAAAGCTGTAGCTGGTTTTCACTGTCTCTTGGAACTACATTCGCTGATAGACAGACATTCGCTTTCTGCAAAAGCTTGCCTTCGTAAAGGGGCAAGACTGTGTATTTCTCTCTCGCAGAGCCCGGTTGCCAAATTCGAAACGTCCAGCGATTGCGCCCACAGGAAAGCTGCCAGCACGGAAAGCTGTAGCTGGTTTTCACTGTCTCTTGGAACTACATTCGCTGCTAGACAGACATTCGCTTTCTACAAAAGCTTTCGTTGCTACAGGGGCAACACTGTGTATTTCTCTCTCGCAGAGCCCGGTTGCCAAATTCGAAACGTCCAGCGATTGCGCCCACAGGAAAGCTGCCAGCACGGAAAGCTGTAGCTGGTTTTCACTGCCCCTTGGAACTGCATTCGCTGATAGACAGACATTCGCTTTCTACAAAAGCTTTCGTTGGTAAAGGGGCAACACTGTGTATTTCTCTCTCGCAGAGCCCGGCTGCCAAATTCGAAACGTCCAGCGATTGCGCCCACAGGAAAGCTGCCAGCACGGAAAGCTGTAGCTGGTTTTCACTGCCCCTTGGAACTGCATTCGCTGATAGACAGACATTCGCTTTCTACAAAATCTTTTGTTGGTAAAGGGGCAACACTGTGTATTTCTCTCTCGCAGAGCCCGGTTGCCAAATTCGAAACGTCCAGCGATTGCGCCCACAGGAAAGCTGCCAGCACGGAAAGCTGTAGCTGGTTTTCACTGCCCCTTGGAACTGCATTCGCTGATAGACAGACATTCGCTTTCTACAAAAGCTTTCGTTGGTACAGGGGCAACACTGTGTATTTCTCTCTCGCAGAGCCCGGCTGACAAATTCGAAACGTCCAGCGATTGCGCCCACAGGAAAGCTGCCAGCACGGAAAGCTGTAGCTGGTTTTCACTGTCTCTTGGAACTACATTCGCTGCTAGACAGACATTCGCTTTCTGCAAAACCTTGCCTTCGTAAAGGGGCAACACTGTGTATTTCTGTCTCGCAGAGCCCAGTTGCCAAATTCGAAACGTCCAGCGATTGCGCCCACAGGAAAGCTGCCAGCACAGAAAGCTGTAGCTGGTTTTCAGTGTCTCTTGGAACTGCATTTGCTGATAGACAGACATTCGCTTTCTACAAAAGCTTTCGTTGGTAAAGGGGCAAGACTGTGTATTTCTCTCTCGCAGAGCCCGGTTGCCAAATTCGAAACGTCCAGCGATTGCGCCCACAGGAAAGCTGCCAGCACGGAAAGCTGTAGCTGGTTTTCACTGCCCCTTGGAACTGCATTCGCTGATAGACAGACATTCGCTTTCTACAAAAGCTTTTGTTGGTAAAGGGACAACACTGTGTATTTCTCTCTCGCAGAGCCCGGTTGCCAAATTCGAAATTTCAAGCGATTGCGCCCACAGGAAAGCTGCCAGCACGGAAAGCTGTAGCTGGTTTTCACTGCCCCTTGGAACTGCATTCGCTGATAGACAGACATTCGCTTTCTACAAAATCTTTGCTTGGTGAAGGGGCAACACTGTGTATTTCTGTCTCGCAGAGCCCGGTTGCCAAATTCGAAACGTCCAGCGATTGCGCCCACAGGAAAGCTGCCAGCACGGAAAGCTGTAGCTGGTTTTCACTGCCCCTTGGAACTGCATTCGCTGATAGACAGACATTCGCTTTCTACAAAATCTTTGCTTGGTGAAGGGGCAACACTGTGTATTTCTGTCTCGCAGAGCCCGGTTGCCAAATTCGAAACGTCCAGCGATTGCGCCCACAGGAAAGCTGCCAGCACGGAAAGCTGTAGCTGGTTTTCACTGTCTCTTGGAACTACATTCGCTGCTAGACAGACATTCGCTTTCTACAAAAGCTTTCGTTGGTAAAGGGGCAACACTGTGTATTTCTCTCTCGCAGAGCCCGGTTGCCAAATTCGAAACGTCCAGCGATTGCGCCCACAGGAAAGCTGCCAGCACGGAAAGCTGTAGCTGGTTTTCACTGTCTCTTGGAACTACATTCGCTGCTAGACAGACATTCGCTTTCTGCAAAACCTTGCCTTCGTAAAGGGGCAACACTGTGTATTTCTGTCTCGCAGAGCCCAGTTGCCAAATTCGAAACGTCCAGCGATTGCGCCCACAGGAAAGCTGCCAGCACAGAAAGCTGTAGCTGGTTTTCACTGTCTCTTGGAACTGCATTTGCTGATAGACAGACATTCGCTTTCTACAAAAGCTTTCGTTGGTAAAGGGGCAACACTGTGTATTTCTCTCTCGCAGAGCCCGGTTGCCAAATTCGAAACGTCCAGCGATTGCGCCCACAGGAAAGCTGCCAGCACGGAAAGCTGTAGCTGGTTTTCACTGCCCCTTGGAACTGCATTCGCTGATAGACAGACATTCGCTTTCTACAAAAGCTTTTGTTAGTAAAGGGACAACACTGTGTATTTCTCTCTCGCAGAGCCCGGTTGCCAAATTCGAAACTTGCAGCGATTGCGCCCACAGGAAAGCTGCCAGCACGGAAAGCTGTAGCTGGTTTTCACTGCCCCTTGGAACTGCATTCGCTGATAGACAGACATTCGCTTTCTGCAAAACCTTGCCTTCGTAAAGGGGCAACACTGTGTATTTCTCTCTCGCAGAGCCCGGCTGACAAATTCGAAACGTCCAGCGATTGCGCCCACAGGAAAGCTGCCAGCACGGAAAGCTGTAGCTGGTTTTCACTGCCCCTTGGAACTGCATTCGCTGATAGACAGACATTCGCTTTCTACAAAATCTTTGCTTGGTGAAGGGGCAACACTGTGTATTTCTGTCTCGCAGAGCCCGGTTGCCAAATTCGAAACGTCCAGCGATTGCGCCCACAGGAAAGCTGCCAGCACGGAAAGCTGTAGCTGGTTTTCACTGTCTCTTGGAACTACATTCGCTGCTAGACAGACATTCGCTTTCTACAAAAGCTTTCGTTGCTACAGGGGCAACACTGTGTATTTCTCTCTCGCAGAGCCCGGTTGCCAAATTCGAAACGTCCAGCGATTGCGCCCACAGGAAAGCTGCCAGCACGGAAAGCTGTAGCTGGTTTTCACTGCCCCTTGGAACTGCATTCGCTGATAGACAGACATTCGCTTTCTGCAAAACCTTGCCTTCGTAAAGAGGTAACACTGTGTATTTCTCTCTCGCAGAGCCCGGCTGCCAAATTAGAAACGTCCAGCGATTGCGCCCACAGGAAAGCTGCCAGCACGGAAAGCTGTAGCTGGTTTTCTCTGCCCCTTGGAACTGCATTCGCTGATAGACAGACATTCGCTTTCTACAAAAGCTTTCGTTGGTAAAGGGGCAACACTGTGTATATCTGTCTCGCAGAGCCCAGTTGCCATATTCGAAACGTCCAGCGACTGCGCCCACAGGAAAGCTGCCAGCATGGAAAGCTGTAGCTGGTTTTCACTGTCTCTTGGAACTACATTCGCTGTTAGACAGACATTCGCTTTCTGCAAAACCTTGCCTTCGTAAAGGGGCAACACTGTGTATTTCTGTCTCGCAGAGCCCGGTTGCCAAATTCGAAACGTCCAGCGATTGCGCCCACAGGAAAGCTGCCAGCACGGAAAGCTGTAGCTGGTTTTCACTGCCCCTTGGAACTGCATTCGCTGATAGACAGACATTCGCTTTCTACAAAATCTTGTGTTGCTACAGGGGCAACACTGTGTATTTCTCTCTCGCAGAGCCCGGTTGCCAAATTCGAAACGTCCAGCGATTGCGCCCACAGGAAAGCTGCCAGCACGGAAAGCTGTAGCTGGTTTTCACTGTCTCTTGGAACTACATTCGCTGCAAGACAGACATTCGCTTTCTACAAAAGCTTTCGTTGGTAAAGGGGCAACACTGTGTATTTCTCTCTCGCAGAGCCCAGTTGCCATATTCGAAACGTCCATCGACTGCGCCCACAGGAAAGCTGCCAGCATGGAAAGCTGTAGCTGGTTTTCACTGCCCCTTGGAACTGCATTCGCTGATAGACAGACATTCGCTTTCTACAAAAGCTTTTGTTGGTAAAGGGACAACACTGTGTATTTCTCTCTCGCAGAGCCCGGTTGCCAAATTCGAAACGTCCAGCGACTGAGCCCACAGGAAAGCTGCCAGCACGGAAAGCTGTAGCTGGTTTTCACTGTCTCTTGGAACTACATTCGCTGTTAGACAGACATTCGCTTTCTGCAAAACCTTGCCTTCGTAAAGGGGCAACACTGTGTATTTCTGTCTCGCAGAGCCCGGTTGCCAAATTCGAAACGTCCAGCGATTGCGCCCACAGGAAAGCTGCCAGCACGGAAAGCTGTAGCTGGTTTTCACTGCCCCTTGGAACTGCATTCGCTGATAGACAGACATTCGCTTTCTACAAAATCTTGTGTTGCTACAGGGGCAACACTGTGTATTTCTCTCTCGCAGAGCCCGGTTGCCAAATTCGAAACGTCCAGCGATTGCGCCCACAGGAAAGCTGCCAGCACGGAAAGCTGTAGCTGGTTTTCACTGTCTCTTGGAACTACATTCGCTGATAGACAGACATTCGCTTTCTACAAAAGCTTTCGTTGGTAAAGGGGCAACACTGTGTATTTCTCTCTCGCAGAGCCCGGTTGCCAAATTCGAAACGTCCAGCGATTGCGCCCACAGGAAAGCTGCCAGCACGGAAAGCTGTAGCTGGTTTTCACTGCCCCTTGGAACTGCATTCGCTGATAGACAGACATTCGCTTTCTACTAAAGCTTTCGTTGGTACAGGAGCAACACTTTGTATTTCTCTCTCGCAGAGCCCGGTTGCCAAATTCGAAACGTCCAGCGATTGCGCCCACAGGAAAGCTGCCAGCACGGAAAGCTGTAG
Organism: Mycteria americana; assembly: GCF_035582795.1. Lineage (NCBI taxonomy): Eukaryota > Metazoa > Chordata > Aves > Ciconiiformes > Ciconiidae > Mycteria > Mycteria americana. The sequence goes on from NC_134372.1 coordinate 23,612,039, forward strand.
CTGGTTTTCACTGTCTCTTGGAACTACATTCGCTGCTAGACAGACATTCGCTTTCTGCAAAACCTTGCCTTCGTAAAGGGGCAACACTGTGTATTTCTGTCTTGCAGAGCCCAGTTGCCAAATTCGAAACGTCCAGCGATTGCGCCCACAGGAAAGCTGCCAGCACAGAAAGCTGTAGCTGGTTTTCACTGTCTCTTGGAACTGCATTTGCTGATAGACAGACATTCGCTTTCTACAAAAGCTTTCGTTGGTAAAGGGGCAACACTGTGTATTTCTCTCTCGCAGAGCCCGGTTGCCAAATTCGAAACGTCCAGCGATTGCGCCCACAGGAAAGCTGCCAGCACGGAAAGCTGTAGCTGGTTTTCACTGCCCCTTGGAACTGCATTCGCTGATAGACAGACATTCGCTTTCTACAAAAGCTTTTGTTGGTAAAGGGACAACACTGTGTATTTCTCTCTCGCAGAGCCCGGTTGCCAAATTCGAAACTTCCAGCGATTGCGCCCACAGGAAAGCTGCCAGCACGGAAAGCTGTAGCTGGTTTTCACTGCCCCTTGGAACTGCATTCGCTGATAGACAGACATTCGCTTTCTACAAAAGCTTTCGTGGGTAAAGGGGCAACACTGTGTATTTCTCTCTCGCAGAGCCCAGTTGCCAAATTCGAAACGTCCAGCGATTGCGCCCACAGGAAAGCTGCCAGCACGGAAAGCTGTAGCTGGTTTTCACTGCCCCTTGGAACTGCATTCGCTGATAGACAGACATTCGCTTTCTGCAAAACCTTGCCTTCGTAAAGGGGCAACACTGTGTATTTCTCTCTCGCAGAGCCCGGCTGACAAATTCGAAACGTCCAGCGATTGCGCCCACAGGAAAGCTGCCAGCACGGAAAGCTGTAGCTGGTTTTCACTGTCTCTTGGAACTACATTCGCTGTTAGACAGACATTCGCTTTCTACAAAAGCTTGCCTTCGTAAAGAGGTAACACTGAGTATTTCTCTCTCGCAGAGCCCGGCTGCCAAATTCGAAACGTCCAGCGATTGCGCCCACAGGAAAGCTGCCAGCACGGAAAGCTGTAGCTGGTTTTCACTGTCTCTTGGAACTACATTCGCTGCAAGACAGACATTCGCTTTCTACAAAAGCTTTTGTTGGTAAAGGGACAACACTGTGTATTTCTCTCTCACAGAGCCCGGTTGCCAAATTCGAAACTTCCAGCGATTGCGCCCACAGGAAAGCTGCCAGCACGGAAAGCTGTAGCTGGTTTTCACTGCCCCTTGGAACTGCATTCGCTGATAGACAGACATTCGCTTTCTGCAAAACCTTGCCTTCGTAAAGGGGCAACACTGTGTATTTCTCTCTCGCAGAGCCCGGCTGACAAATTCGAAACGTCCAGCGATTGCGCCCACAGGAAAGCTGCCAGCATGGAAAGCTGTAGCTGGTTTTCACTGTCTCTTGGAACTACATTCGCTGATAGACAGACATTCGCTTTCTGCAAAAGCTTGCCTTCGTAAAGGGGCAAGACTGTGTATTTCTCTCTCGCAGAGCCCGGTTGCCAAATTCGAAACGTCCAGCGATTGCGCCCACAGGAAAGCTGCCAGCACGGAAAGCTGTAGCTGGTTTTCACTGTCTCTTGGAACTACATTTGCTGCTAGACAGACATTCGCTTTCTACAAAAGCTTTCGTTGCTACAGGGGCAACACTGTGTATTTCTCTCTCGCAGAGCCCGGTTGCCAAATTCGAAACGTCCAGCGATTGCGCCCACAGGAAAGCTGCCAGCACGGAAAGCTGTAGCTGGTTTTCACTGCCCCTTGGAACTGCATTCGCTGATAGACAGACATTCGCTTTCTACAAAAGCTTTCGTTGGTAAAGGGGCAACACTGTGTATTTCTCTCTCGCAGAGCCCGGCTGCCAAATTCGAAACGTCCAGCGATTGCGCCCACAGGAAAGCTGCCAGCACGGAAAGCTGTAGCTGGTTTTCACTGCCCCTTGGAACTGCATTCGCTGATAGACAGACATTCGCTTTCTACAAAATCTTTTGTTGGTAAAGGGGCAACACTGTGTATTTCTCTCTCGCAGAGCCCGGTTGCCAAATTCGAAACGTCCAGCGATTGCGCCCACAGGAAAGCTGCCAGCACGGAAAGCTGTAGCTGGTTTTCACTGCCCCTTGGAACTGCATTCGCTGATAGACAGACATTCGCTTTCTACAAAAGCTTTCGTTGGTACAGGGGCAACACTGTGTATTTCTCTCTCGCAGAGCCCGGCTGACAAATTCGAAACGTCCAGCGATTGCGCCCACAGGAAAGCTGCCAGCACGGAAAGCTGTAGCTGGTTTTCACTGTCTCTTGGAACTACATTCGCTGCTAGACAGACATTCGCTTTCTGCAAAACCTTGCCTTCGTAAAGGGGCAACACTGTGTATTTCTGTCTCGCAGAGCCCAGTTGCCAAATTCGAAACGTCCAGCGATTGCGCCCACAGGAAAGCTGCCAGCACAGAAAGCTGTAGCTGGTTTTCAGTGTCTCTTGGAACTGCATTTGCTGATAGACAGACATTCGCTTTCTACAAAAGCTTTCGTTGGTAAAGGGGCAAGACTGTGTATTTCTCTCTCGCAGAGCCCGGTTGCCAAATTCGAAACGTCCAGCGATTGCGCCCACAGGAAAGCTGCCAGCACGGAAAGCTGTAGCTGGTTTTCACTGCCCCTTGGAACTGCATTCGCTGATAGACAGACATTCGCTTTCTACAAAAGCTTTTGTTGGTAAAGGGACAACACTGTGTATTTCTCTCTCGCAGAGCCCGGTTGCCAAATTCGAAATTTCAAGCGATTGCGCCCACAGGAAAGCTGCCAGCACGGAAAGCTGTAGCTGGTTTTCACTGCCCCTTGGAACTGCATTCGCTGATAGACAGACATTCGCTTTCTACAAAATCTTTGCTTGGTGAAGGGGCAACACTGTGTATTTCTGTCTCGCAGAGCCCGGTTGCCAAATTCGAAACGTCCAGCGATTGCGCCCACAGGAAAGCTGCCAGCACGGAAAGCTGTAGCTGGTTTTCACTGTCTCTTGGAACTACATTCGCTGCTAGACAGACATTCGCTTTCTACAAAAGCTTTCGTTGGTAAAGGGGCAACACTGTGTATTTCTCTCTCGCAGAGCCCGGTTGCCAAATTCGAAACGTCCAGCGATTGCGCCCACAGGAAAGCTGCCAGCACGGAAAGCTGTAGCTGGTTTTCACTGTCTCTTGGAACTACATTCGCTGCTAGACAGACATTCGCTTTCTGCAAAACCTTGCCTTCGTAAAGGGGCAACACTGTGTATTTCTGTCTCGCAGAGCCCAGTTGCCAAATTCGAAACGTCCAGCGATTGCGCCCACAGGAAAGCTGCCAGCACAGAAAGCTGTAGCTGGTTTTCACTGTCTCTTGGAACTGCATTTGCTGATAGACAGACATTCGCTTTCTACAAAAGCTTTCGTTGGTAAAGGGGCAACACTGTGTATTTCTCTCTCGCAGAGCCCGGTTGCCAAATTCGAAACGTCCAGCGATTGCGCCCACAGGAAAGCTGCCAGCACGGAAAGCTGTAGCTGGTTTTCACTGCCCCTTGGAACTGCATTCGCTGATAGACAGACATTCGCTTTCTACAAAAGCTTTTGTTAGTAAAGGGACAACACTGTGTATTTCTCTCTCGCAGAGCCCGGTTGCCAAATTCGAAACTTGCAGCGATTGCGCCCACAGGAAAGCTGCCAGCACGGAAAGCTGTAGCTGGTTTTCACTGCCCCTTGGAACTGCATTCGCTGATAGACAGACATTCGCTTTCTGCAAAACCTTGCCTTCGTAAAGGGGCAACACTGTGTATTTCTCTCTCGCAGAGCCCGGCTGACAAATTCGAAACGTCCAGCGATTGCGCCCACAGGAAAGCTGCCAGCACGGAAAGCTGTAGCTGGTTTTCACTGCCCCTTGGAACTGCATTCGCTGATAGACAGACATTCGCTTTCTACAAAATCTTTGCTTGGTGAAGGGGCAACACTGTGTATTTCTGTCTCGCAGAGCCCGGTTGCCAAATTCGAAACGTCCAGCGATTGCGCCCACAGGAAAGCTGCCAGCACGGAAAGCTGTAGCTGGTTTTCACTGTCTCTTGGAACTACATTCGCTGCTAGACAGACATTCGCTTTCTACAAAAGCTTTCGTTGCTACAGGGGCAACACTGTGTATTTCTCTCTCGCAGAGCCCGGTTGCCAAATTCGAAACGTCCAGCGATTGCGCCCACAGGAAAGCTGCCAGCACGGAAAGCTGTAGCTGGTTTTCACTGCCCCTTGGAACTGCATTCGCTGATAGACAGACATTCGCTTTCTGCAAAACCTTGCCTTCGTAAAGAGGTAACACTGTGTATTTCTCTCTCGCAGAGCCCGGCTGCCAAATTAGAAACGTCCAGCGATTGCGCCCACAGGAAAGCTGCCAGCACGGAAAGCTGTAGCTGGTTTTCTCTGCCCCTTGGAACTGCATTCGCTGATAGACAGACATTCGCTTTCTACAAAAGCTTTCGTTGGTAAAGGGGCAACACTGTGTATATCTGTCTCGCAGAGCCCAGTTGCCATATTCGAAACGTCCAGCGACTGCGCCCACAGGAAAGCTGCCAGCATGGAAAGCTGTAGCTGGTTTTCACTGTCTCTTGGAACTACATTCGCTGTTAGACAGACATTCGCTTTCTGCAAAACCTTGCCTTCGTAAAGGGGCAACACTGTGTATTTCTGTCTCGCAGAGCCCGGTTGCCAAATTCGAAACGTCCAGCGATTGCGCCCACAGGAAAGCTGCCAGCACGGAAAGCTGTAGCTGGTTTTCACTGCCCCTTGGAACTGCATTCGCTGATAGACAGACATTCGCTTTCTACAAAATCTTGTGTTGCTACAGGGGCAACACTGTGTATTTCTCTCTCGCAGAGCCCGGTTGCCAAATTCGAAACGTCCAGCGATTGCGCCCACAGGAAAGCTGCCAGCACGGAAAGCTGTAGCTGGTTTTCACTGTCTCTTGGAACTACATTCGCTGATAGACAGACATTCGCTTTCTACAAAAGCTTTCGTTGGTAAAGGGGCAACACTGTGTATTTCTCTCTCGCAGAGCCCGGTTGCCAAATTCGAAACGTCCAGCGATTGCGCCCACAGGAAAGCTGCCAGCACGGAAAGCTGTAGCTGGTTTTCACTGCCCCTTGGAACTGCATTCGCTGATAGACAGACATTCGCTTTCTACAAAAGCTTTCGTTGGTACAGGGGCAACACAGTGTATTTCTCTCTCGCAGAGCCCGGTTGCCAAATTCGAAACGTCCAGCGATTGCGCCCACAGGAAAGCTGCCAGCACGGAAAGCTGTAGCTGGTTTTCACTGTCTCTTGGAACTACATTCGCTGCTAGACAGACATTCGCTTTCTGCAAAACCTTGCCTTCGTAAAGGGGCAACACTGTGTATTTCTGTCTCGCAGAGCCCAGTTGCCAAATTCGAAACGTCCAGCGATTGCGCCCACAGGAAGGCTGCCAGCACAGAAAGCTGTAGCTGGTTTTCACTGTCTCTTGGAACTGCATTTGCTGATAGACAGACATTCGCTTTCTACAAAAGCTTTTGTTGGTAAAGGGACAACACTGTGTATTTCTGTCTCGCAGAGCCCGGTTGCCAAATTCGAAACGTCCAGCGATTGCGCCCACAGGAAAGCTGCCAGCACGGAAAGCTGTAGCTGGTTTTCACTGCCCCTTGGAACTGCATTCGCTGATAGACAGACATTCGCTTTCTACAAAAGCTTTTGTTGGTAAAGGGACAACACTGTGTATTTCTCTCTCGCAGAGCCCGGTTGCCAAATTCGAAACTTCCAGCGATTGCGCCCACAGGAAAGCTGCCAGCACGGAAAGCTGTAGCTGGTTTTCACTGCCCCTTGGAACTGCATTCGCTGATAGACAGACATTCGCTTTCTACAAAAGCTTTCGTGGGTAAAGGGGCAACACTGTGTATTTCTCTCTCGCAGAGCCCAGTTGCCAAATTCGAAACGTCCAGCGATTGCGCCCACAGGAAAGCTGCCAGCACGGAAAGCTGTAGCTGGTTTTCACTGCCCCTTGGAACTGCATTCGCTGATAGACAGACATTCGCTTTCTGCAAAACCTTGCCTTCGTAAAGGGGCAACACTGTGTATTTCTCTCTCGCAGAGCCCGGCTGACAAATTCGAAACGTCCAGCGATTGCGCCCACAGGAAAGCTGCCAGCAAGGAAAGCTGTAGCTGGTTTTCACTGTCTCTTGGAACTACATTCGCTAATAGACAGACATTCGCTTTCTGCAAAACCTTGCCTTCGTAAAGGGGCAACACTGTGTATTTCTCTCTCGCAGAGCCCGGTTGCCAAATTCGAAACGTCCAGCGATTGCGCCCACAGGAAAGCTGCCAGCACGGAAAGCTGTAGCTGGTTTTCACTGCCCCTTGGAACTGCATTCGCTGATAGACAGACATTCGCTTTCTACAAAATCTTTGCTTGGTGAAGGGGCAACACTGTGTATTTCTTCTCGCAGAGCCCGGTTGCCAAATTCGAAACGTCCAGCGATTGCGCCCACAGGAAAGCTGCCAGCACGGAAAGCTGTAGCTGGTTTTCACTGTCTCTTGGAACTACATTCGCTGCTAGACAGACATTCGCTTTCTACAAAAGCTTTCGTTGCTACAGGGGCAACACTGTGTATTTCTCTCTCGCAGAGCCCGGTTGCCAAATTCGAAACGTCCAGCGATTGCGCCCACAGGAAAGCTGCCAGCACGGAAAGCTGTAGCTGGTTTTCACTGTCTCTTGGAACTGCATTTGCTGATAGACAGACATTCGCTTTCTACAAAAGCTTTCGTTGGTAAAGGGGCAACACTGTGTATTTCTCTCTCGCAGAGCCCGGTTGCCAAATTCGAAACGTCCAGCGATTGCGCCCACAGGAAAGCTGCCAGCACGGAAAGCTGTAGCTGGTTTTCACTGCCCCTTGGAACTGCATTCGCTGATAGACAGACATTCGCTTTCTACAAAAGCTTTTGTTGGTAAAGGGGCAACACTGTGTATTTCTCTCTCGCAGAGCCCGGTTGCCAAATTCGAAACTTCCAGCGATTGCGCCCACAGGAAAGCTGCCAGCACGGAAAGCTGTAGCTGGTTTTCACTGCCCCTTGGAACTGCATTCGCTGATAGACAGACATTCGCTTTCTGCAAAACCTTGCCTTCGTAAAGGGGCAACACTGTGTATTTCTCTCTCGCAGAGCCCGGCTGACAAATTCGAAACGTCCAGCGATTGCGCCCACAGGAAAGCTGCCAGCAAGGAAAGCTGTAGCTGGTTTTCACTGTCTCTTGGAACTACATTTGCTGATAGACAGACATTCGCTTTCTGCAAAACCTTGCCTTCGTAAAGGGGCAACACTGTGTATTTCTCTCTCGCAGAGCCCGGTTGCCAAATTCGAAACGTCCAGCGATTGCGCCCACAGGAAAGCTGCCAGCACGGAAAGCTGTAGCTGGTTTTCACTGCCCCTTGGAACTGCATTCGCTGATAGACAGACATTCGCTTTCTACAAAATCTTGTGTTGGTAAAGGGGCAAGACTGTGTATTTCTCTCTCGCAGAGCCCGGTTGCCAAATTCGAAACGTCCAGCGATTGCGCCCACAGGAAAGCTGCCAGCACGGAAAGCTGTAGCTGGTTTTCTCTGCCCCTTGGAACTGCATTCGCTGATAGACAGACATTCGCTTTCTACAAAAGCTTTCGTTGGTAAAGGGGCAACACTTTGTATTTCTCTCTCGCAGAGCCCGGTTGCCAAATTCGAAACGTCCAGCGACTGCGCCCACAGGAAAGCTGCCAGCACGGAAAGCTGTAGCTGGTTTTCACTGTCTCTTGGAACTACATTCGCTGTTAGACAGACATTCGCTTTCTACAAAAGCTTGCCTTCGTAAAGAGGTAACACTGAGTATTTCTCTCTCGCAGAGCCCGGCTGCCAAATTCGAAACGTCCAGCGATTGCGCCCACAGGAAAGCTGCCAGCACGGAAAGCTGTAGCTGGTTTTCACTGCCCCTTGGAACTACATTCGCTGCAAGACAGACATTCGCTTTCTACAAAAGCTTTCGTTGGTAAAGGGGCAACACTGTGTATATCTGTCTCGCAGAGCCCGGTTGCCATATTCGAAACGTCCAGCGACTGCGCCCACAGGAAAGCTGCCAGCACGGAAAGCTGTAGCTGGTTTTCACTGCCCCTTGGAACTGCATTCGCTGCTAGACAGACATTCGCTTTCTGCAAAACCTTGCCTTCGTAAAGGGGCAACACTGTGTATTTCTGTCTCGCAGAGCCCGGTTGCCAAATTCGAAAAGTCCAGCGATTGAGCCCACAGGAAAGCTGCCAGCACGGAAAGCTGTAGCTGGTTTTCACTGTCTCTTGGAACTGCATTCGCTGATAGACAGACATTCGCTTTCTACAAAATCTTGTGTTGGTAAAGGGGCAAGACTGTGTATTTCTCTCTCGCAGAGCCCGGTTGCCAAATTCGAAACGTCCAGCGACTGCGCCCACAGGAAAGCTGCCAGCACGGAAAGCTGTAGCTGGTTTTCACTGTCTCTTGGAACTGCATTTGCTGATAGACAGACATTCGCTTTCTACAAAAGCTTTCGTTGGTAAAGGGGCAACACTGTGTATTTCTCTTTCGCAGAGCCCGGTTGCCAAATTCGAAACGTCCAGCGATTGCGCCCACAGGAAAGCTGCCAGCACGGAAAGCTGTAGCTGGTTTTCACTGCCCCTTGGAACTGCATTCGCTGATAGACAGACATTCGCTTTCTACAAAAGCTTTCGTTGGTAAAGGGGCAACACTTTGTATTTCTCTCTCGCAGAGACCGGTTGCCAAATTCGAAACGTCCAGCGATTGCGCCCACAGGAAAGCTGCCAGCATGGAAAGCTGTAGCTGGTTTTCACTGTCTCTTGGAACTACATTCGCTGCTAGACAGACATTCGCTTTATGCAAAACCTTGCCTTCGTAAAGGGGCAACACTGTGTATTTCTCTCTCGCAGAGCCCGGTTGCCAAATTCGAAACGTCCAGCGATTGCGCCCACAGGAAAGCTGCCAGTACGGAAAGCTGTAGCTGGTTTTCACTGTCTCTTGGAACTACATTCGCTGCTAGACAGACATTCGCTTTCTGCAAAACCTTGCCTTCGTAAAGAGGTAACACTGTCTATTTCTCTCTCGCAGGGCCCGGCTGCCAAATTCGAAACGTCCAGCGATTGCGCCCACAGGAAAGCTGCCAGCACAGAAAGCTGTAGCTGGTTTTCACTGCCCCTTGGAACTGCATTCGCTGATAGACAGACATTCGCTTTCTACAAAAGCTTTTGTTGGTAAAGGGACAACACTGTGTATTTCTCTCTCGCAGAGCCCGGTTGCCAAATTCGAAACTTCCAGCGATTGCGCCCACAGGAAAGCTGCCAGCACGGAAAGCTGTAGCTGGTTTTCACTGCCCCTTGGAACTGCATTCGCTGATAGACAGACATTCGCTTTCTACAAAAGCTTTCGTGGGTAAAGGGGCAACACTGTGTATTTCTCTCTCGCAGAGCCCAGTTGCCAAATTCGAAACGTCCAGCGATTGCGCCCACAGGAAAGCTGCCAGCACGGAAAGCTGTAGCTGGTTTTCACTGCCCCTTGGAACTGCATTCGCTGATAGACAGACATTCGCTTTCTGCAAAACCTTGCCTTCGTAAAGGGGCAACACTGTGTATTTCTCTCTCGCAGAGCCCGGCTGACAAATTCGAAACGTCCAGCGATTGCGCCCACAGGAAAGCTGCCAGCACGGAAAGCTGTAGCTGGTTTTCACTGCCCCTTGGAACTGCATTCGCTGATAGACAGACATTCGCTTTCTACAAAATCTTTGCTTGGTGAAGGGGCAACACTGTGTATTTCTCTCTCGCAGAGCCCGGTTGCCAAATTCGAAACGTCCAGCGATTGCGCCCACAGGAAAGCTGCCAGCACGGAAAGCTGTAGCTGGTTTTCACTGTCTCTTGGAACTACATTCGCTGCTAGACAGACATTCGCTTTCTACAAAAGCTTTCGTTGCTACAGGGGCAACACTGTGTATTTCTCTCTCGCAGAGCCCGGTTGCCAAATTCGAAACGTCCAGCGATTGCGCCCACAGGAAAGCTGCCAGCACGGAAAGCTGTAGCTGGTTTTCACTGTCTCTTGGAACTACATTCGCTGATAGACAGACATTCGCTTTCTACAAAAGCTTTCGTTGGTAAAGGGGCAACACTGTGTATTTCTCTCTCGCAGAGCCCGGTTGCCAAATTCGAAACGTCCAGCGATTGCGCCCACAGGAAAGCTGCCAGCACGGAAAGCTGTAGCTGGTTTTCACTGCCCCTTGGAACTGCATTCGCTGATAGACAGACATTCGCTTTCTACAAAAGCTTTCGTTGGTACAGGGGCAACACAGTGTATTTCTCTCTCGCAGAGCCCGGTTGCCAAATTCGAAACATCCAGCGATTGCGCCCACAGGAAAGCTGCCAGCACGGAAAGCTGTAGCTGGTTTTCACTGTCTCTTGGAACTACATTCGCTGCTAGACAGACATTCGCTTTCTGCAAAACCTTGCCTTCGTAAAGGGGCAACACTGTGTATTTCTGTCTCGCAGAGCCCAGTTGCCAAATTCGAAACGTCCAGCGATTGCGCCCACAGGAAAGCTGCCAGCACAGAAAGCTGTAGCTGGTTTTCACTGTCTCTTGGAACTGCATTTGCTGATAGACAGACATTCGCTTTCTACAAAAGCTTTCGTTGGTAAAGGGGCAACACTGTGTATTTCTCTCTCGCAGAGCCCGGTTGCCAAATTCGAAACGTCCAGCGATTGCGCCCACAGGAAAGCTGCCAGCACGGAATGCTGTAGCTGGTTTTCACTGCCCCTTGGAACTGCATTCGCTGATAGACAGACATTCGCTTTCTACAAAAGCTTTCGTGGGTAAAGGGGCAACACTGTGTATTTCTCTCTCGCAGAGCCCAGTTGCCAAATTCGAAACGTCCAGCGATTGCGCCCACAGGAAAGCTGCCAGCACGGAAAGCTGTAGCTGGTTTTCACTGCCCCTTGGAACTGCATTCGCTGATAGACAGACATTCGCTTTCTGCAAAACCTTGCCTTCGTAAAGGGGCAACACTGTGTATTTCTCTCTCGCAGAGCCCGGCTGACAAATTCGAAACGTCCAGCGATTGCGCCCACAGGAAAGCTGCCAGCACGGAAAGCTGTAGCTGGTTTTCACTGTCTCTTGGAACTACATTCGCTAATAGACAGACATTCGCTTTCTGCAAAACCTTGCCTTCGTAAAGGGGCAACACTGTGTATTTCTCTCTCGCAGAGCCCGGTTGCCAAATTCGAAACGTCCAGCGATTGCGCCCACAGGAAAGCTGCCAGCACGGAAAGCTGTAGCTGGTTTTCACTGCCCCTTGGAACTGCATTCGCTGATAGACAGACATTCGCTTTCTGCAAAACCTTGCCTTCGTAAAGAGGTAACACTGTCTATTTCTCTCTCGCAGAGCCCGGCTGCCAAATTAGAAACGTCCAGCGATTGCGCCCACAGGAAAGCTGCCAGCACGGAAAGCTGTAGCTGGTTTTCTCTGCCCCTTGGAACTGCATTCGCTGATAGACAGACATTCGCTTTCTACAAAAGCTTTCGTTGGTAAAGGGGCAACACTTTGTATTTCTCTCTCGCAGAGCCCGGTTGCCAAATTCGAAACGTCCAGCGACTGCGCCCACAGGAAAGCTGCCAGCACGGAAAGCTGTAGCTGGTTTTCACTGTCTCTTGGAACTACATTCGCTGATAGACAGACATTCGCTTTCTACAAAACCTTGCCTTCGTAAAGGGGCAACACTGTGTATTTCTCTCTCGCAGAGCCCGGCTGACAAATTCGAAACGTCCAGCGATTGCGCCCACAGGAAAGCTGCCAGCACGGAAAGCTGTAGCTGGTTTTCACTGTCTCTTGGAACTACATTCGCTGCAAGACAGACATTCGCTTTCTATAAAAGCTTTCGTTGGTAAAGGGGCAACAATGTGTATATCTGTCTCGCAGAGCCCAGTTGCCATATTCGAAACGTCCAGCGACTGCGCCCACAGGAAAGCTGCCAGCATGGAAAGCTGTAGCTGGTTTTCACTGCCCCTTGGAACTGCATTCGCTGATAGACAGACATTCGCTTTCTACAAAAGCTTTTGTTGGTAAAGGGACAACACTGTGTATTTCTCTCTCGCAGAGCCCGGTTGCCAAATTCGAAACGTCCAGCGATTGAGCCCACAGGAAAGCTGCCAGCACGGAAAGCTGTAGCTGGTTTTCACTGTCTCTTGGAACTACATTCGCTGCTAGACAGACATTCGCTTTCTGCAAAACCTTGCCTTCGTAAAGGGGCAACACTGTGTATTTCTGTCTCGCAGAGCCCGGTTGCCAAATTCGAAACTTCCAGCGATTGCGCCCACAGGAAAGCTGCCAGCACGGAAAGCTGTAGCTGGTTTTCACTGCCCCTTGGAACTGCATTCGCTGATAGACAGACATTCGCTTTCTACAAAAGCTTTCGTGGGTAAAGGGGCAACACTGTGTATTTCTCTCTCGCAGAGCCCAGTTGCCAAATTCGAAACGTCCAGCGATTGCGCCCACAGGAAAGCTGCCAGCACGGAAAGCTGTAGCTGGTTTTCACTGCCCCTTGGAACTGCATTCGCTGATAGACAGACATTCGCTTTCTGCAAAACCTTGCCTTCGTAAAGGGGCAACACTGTGTATTTCTCTCTCGCAGAGCCCGGCTGACAAATTCGAAACGTCCAGCGATTGCACCCACAGGAAAGCTGCCAGCAAGGAAAGCTGTAGCTGGTTTTCACTGTCTCTTGGAACTACATTCGCTAATAGACAGACATTCGCTTTCTGCAAAACCTTGCCTTCGTAAAGGGGCAACACTGTGTATTTCTCTCTCGCAGAGCCCGGTTGCCAAATTCGAAACGTCCAGCGATTGCGCCCACAGGAAAGCTGCCAGCACGGAAAGCTGTAGCTGGTTTTCACTGTCTCTTGGAACTACATTCGCTGCTAGACAGACATTCGCTTTCTACAAAAGCTTTCGTTGCTACAGGGGCAACACTGTGTATTTCTCTCTCGCAGAGCCCGGTTGCCAAATTCGAAACGTCCAGCGATTGCGCCCACAGGAAAGCTGCCAGCACGGAAAGCTGTAGCTGGTTTTCACTGTCTCTTGGAACTACATTCGCTGATAGACAGACATTCGCTTTCTACAAAAGCTTTCGTTGGTAAAGGGGCAACACTGTGTATTTCTCTCTCGCAGAGCCCGGTTGCCAAATTCGAAACGTCCAGCGATTGCGCCCACAGGAAAGCTGCCAGCACGGAAAGCTGTAGCTGGTTTTCACTGCCCCTTGGAACTGCATTCGCTGATAGACAGACATTCGCTTTCTACAAAATCTTGTGTTGGTAAAGGGGCAAGACTGTGTATTTCTCTCTCGCAGAGCCCGGTTGCCAAATTCGAAACGTCCAGCGATTGCGCCCACAGGAAAGCTGCCAGCACAGAAAGCTGTAGCTGGTTTTCACTGTCTCTTGGAACTACATTCGCTGTTAGACAGACATTCGCTTTCTAAAAAAGCTTGCCTTCGTAAAGAGGTAACACTGAGTATTTCTCTCTCGCAGAGCCCGGCTGCCAAATTCGAAACGTCCAGCGATTGCGCCCACAGGAAAGCTGCCAGCACGGAAAGCTGTAGCTGGTTTTCACTGCCCCTTGGAACTACATTCGCTGCAAGACAGACATTCACTTTCTACAAAAGCTTTCGTTGGTAAAGGGGCAACACTCTGTATATCTGTCTCGCAGAGCCCAGTTGCCATATTCGAAACGTCCAGCGACTGCGCCCACAGGAAAGCTGCCAGCATGGAAAGCTGTAGCTGGTTTTCACTGCCCCTTGGAACTGCATTCGCTGATAGACAGACATTCGCTTTCTACAAAAGCTTTTGTTGGTAAAGGGACAACACTGTGTATTTCTCTCTCGCAGAGCCCGGTTGCCAAATTCGAAACGTCCAGCGATTGAGCCCACAGGAAAGCTGCCAGCACGGAAAGCTGTAGCTGGTTTTCACTGTCTCTTGGAACTACATTCGCTGCTAGACAGACATTCGCTTTCTGCAAAACCTTGCCTTCGTAAAGGGGCAACACTGTGTATTTCTGTCTCGCAGAGCCCGGTTGCCAAATTCGAAACGTCCAGCGATTGCGCCCACAGGAAAGCTGCCAGCACGGAAAGCTGTAGCTGGTTTTCACTGCCCCTTGGAACTGCATTCGCTGATAGACAGACATTCGCTTTCTACAAAATCTTGTGTTGGTAAAGGGGCAAGACTGTGTATTTCTCTCTCGCAGAGCCCGGTTGCCAAATTCGAAACGTCCAGCGACTGCGCCCACAGGAAAGCTGCCAGCACGGAAAGCTGTAGCTGGTTTTCACTGTCTCTTGGAACTGCATTTGCTGATAGACAGACATTCGCTTTCTACAAAAGCTTTCGTTGGTAAAGGGGCAACACTGTGTATTTCTCTTTCGCAGAGCCCGGTTGCCAAATTCGAAACGTCCAGCGATTGCGCCCACAGGAAAGCTGCCAGCACGGAAAGCTGTAGCTGGTTTTCACTGCCCCTTGGAACTGCATTCTCTGATAGACAGACATTCGCTTTCTACAAAAGCTTTCGTTGGTAAAGGGGCAACACTTTGTATTTCTCTCTCGCAGAGACCGGTTGCCAAATTCGAAACGTCCAGCGATTGCGCCCACAGGAAAGCTGCCAGCACGGAAAGCTGTAGCTGGTTTTCACTGTCTCTTGGAACTACATTCGCTGCTAGACAGACATTCTCTTTCTGCAAAACCTTGCCTTCGTAAAGGGGCAACACTGTGTATTTCTCTCTCGCAGAGCCCGGTTGCCAAATTCGAAACGTCCAGCGATTGCGCCCACAGGAAAGCTGCCAGCACGGAAAGCTGTAGCTGGTTTTCACTGTCTCTTGGAACTACATTCGCTGCTAGACAGACATTCGCTTTCTGCAAAACCTTGCCTTCGTAAAGAGGTAACACTGTCTATTTCTCTCTCGCAGGGCCCGGCTGCCAAATTCGAAACGTCCAGCGATTGCGCCCACAGGAAAGCTGCCAGCACAGAAAGCTGTAGCTGGTTTTCACTGTCTCTTGGAACTGCATTTGCTGATAGACAGACATTCGCTTTCTAAAAAAGCTTTCGTTGGTACAGGGGCAACACAGTGTATTTCTCTCTCGCAGAGCCCGGCTGACAAATTCGAAACGTCCAGCGATTGCGCCCACAGGAAAGCTGCCAGCATGGAAAGCTGTAGCTGGTTTTAACTGTCTCTTGGAACTACATTCGCTGATAGACAGACATTTGCTTTCTGCAAAACCTTGCCTTCGTAAAGGGGCGACACTGTGTATTTCTGTCTCGCAGAGCCCGGTTGCCAAATTCGAAACGTCCAGCGATTGCGCCCACAGGGAAGCTGCAGGCACAGAAAGCTGTAGCTGGTTTTCACTGTCTCTTGGAACTGCATTTGCTGATAGACAGACATTCGCCTTCTACAAAAGCTTTCGTTGGTAAATGGGCAACACTGTGTATTTCTCTCTCGCAGAGCCCGGTTGCCAATTTCGAAACGTCCAGCGATTGCGCCCAGAGGAAAGCTGCCAGCACGGAAAGCTGTAGCTGGTTTTCACTGCCCCTTGGAACTGCATTCGCTGATAGACAGACATTCGCTTTCTACAAAAGCTTTCGTTGGTAAAGGGGCAACACTGTGTATTTCTTCTCGCAGAGCCCGGTTGCCAAATTCGAAACGTCCAGCGATTGCGCCCACAGGAAAGCTGCCAGCACGGAAAGCTGTAGCTGGTTTTCACTGTCTCTTGAAACTACATTCGCTGCTAGACAGACATTCTCTTTCTGCAAAACCTTGCCTTCGTAAAGGGGCAACACTGTGTATTTCTCTCTCGCAGAGCCCGGTTGCCAAATTCGAAACGTCCAGCGATTGCGCCCACAGGAAAGCTGCCAGTACGGAAAGCTGTAGCTGGTTTTCACTGTCTCTTGGAACTACATTCGCTGCTAGACAGACATTCGCTTTCTGCAAAACCTTGCCTTCGTAAAGAGGTAACACTGTCTATTTCTCTCTCGCAGAGCCCGGTTGCCAAATTCGAAACGTCCAGCGATTGCGCCCACAGGAAAGCTGCCAGCACGGAAAACTCTAGCTGGTTTTCACTGCCCCTTGGAACTGCATTCGCTGATAGACAGACATTCGCTTTCTACAAAAGCTTTCGTTGGTAAAGGGGCAACACTTTGTATTTCTCTCTCGCAGAGCCCAGTTGCCAAATTCGAAACGTCCAGCGATTGCGCCCACAGGAAAGCTGCCAGCACAGAAAGCTGTAGCTGGTTTTCACTGTCTCTTGGAACTGCATTTGCTGATAGACAGACATTCGCTTTCTACAAAAGCTTTCGTTGGTAAAGGGACAACACTGTGTATTTCTCTCTCGCAGAGCCCGGTTGCCAAATTCGAAACGTCCAGCGATTGCGCCCACAGGAAACCTGCCAGCACGGAAAGCTGTAGCTGGTTTTCACTGCCCCTTGGAACTGCATTCGCTGATAGACAGACATTCGCTTTCTACAAAAGCTTTTGTTGGTAAAGGGACAACACTGTGTATTTCTGTCTCGCAGAGCCCGGTTGCCAAATTCGAAACGTCCAGCGATTGCGCCCACAGGAAAGCTGCCAGCACGGAAAGCTGTAGCTGGTTTTCACTGCCCCTTGGAACTGCATTCGCTGATAGACAGACATTCGCTTTCTACAAAAGCTTTCGTGGGTAAAGGGGCAACACTGTGTATTTCTCTCTCGCAGAGCCCGGTTGCCAAATTCGAAACGTCCAGCGATTGCGCCCACAGGAAAGCTGCCAGCACGGAAAGCTGTAGCTGGTTTTCACTGCCCCTTGGAACTACATTCGCTGATAGACAGACATTCGCTTTCTGCAAAACCTTGCCTTCGTAAAGGGGCAAGACTGTGTATTTCTCTCTCGCAGAGCCCGGCTGCCAAATTCGAAACGTCCAGCGATTGCGCCCACAGGAAAGCTGCCAGCACGGAAAACTGTAGCTGGTTTTCACTGCCCCTTGGAACTGCATTCGCTGATAGACAGACATTCGCTTTCTACAAAAGCTTTCGTTGGTAAAGGGGCAACACTGTGTATTTCTCTCTCGCAGAGCCCCGCTGACAAATTCGAAACGTCCAGCGATTGCGCCCACAGGAAAGCTGCCGGCACAGAAAGCTGTAGCTGGTTTTCACTGTCTCTTGGAACTGCATTTGCTGATAGACAGACATTCGCTTTCTACAAAAGCTTTCGTTGGTAAAGGGGCAACACTGTGTATTTCTCTCTCGCAGAGCCCGGTTGCCAAATTCGAAACGTCCAGCGATTGCGCCCACAGGAAAGCTGCCAGCACGGAAAGCTGTAGCTGGTTTTCACTGCCCCTTGGAAATGCATTCGCTGATAGACAGACATTCGCTTTCTACAAAAGCTTTCGTTGGTACAGGGGCAACACAGTGTATTTCTCTCTCGCAGAGCCCGGCTGACAAATTCGAAACGTCCAGCGATTGCGCTCACAGGAAAGCTGCCAGCACGGAAAGCTGTAGCTGGTTTTCACTGTCTCTTGGAACTACACTCGCTGATAGACAGACATTCGCTTTCTACAAAATCTTGTGTTGGTAAAGGGGCAAGACTGTGTATTTCTCTCTCGCAGAGCCCGGTTGCCAAATTCGAAACGTCCAGCGACTGCGCCCACAGGAAAGCTGCCAGCACGGAAAGCTGTAGCTGGTTTTCACTGTCTCTTGGAACTGCATTTGCTGATAGACAGACATTCGCTTTCTACAAAAGCTTTCGTTGGTAAAGGGGCAACACTTTGTATTTCTCTCTCGCAGAGCCCGGTTGCCAAATTCGAAACGTCCAGCGATTGCGCCCACAGGAAAGCTGCCAGCACGGAAAGCTGTAGCTGGTTTTCACTGTCTCTTGGAACTACATTCGCTGCTAGACAGACATTCGCTTTCTGCAAAACCTTGCCTTCGTAAAGGGGCAACACTGTGTATTTCTCTCTCGCAGAGCCCGGTTGCCAAATTCGAAACGTCCAGCGATTGCGCCCACAGGAAAGCTGCCAGTACGGAAAGCTGTAGCTGGTTTTCACTGTCTCTTGGAACTACATTCGCTGCTAGACAGACATTCGCTTTCTGCAAAACCTTGCCTTCGTAAAGAGGTAACACTGTCTATTTCTCTCTCGCAGGGCCCGGCTGCCAAATTCGAAACGTCCAGCGATTGCGCCCACAGGAAAGCTGCCAGCACAGAAAGCTGTAGCTGGTTTTCACTGTCTCTTGGAACTGCATTTGCTGATAGACAGACATTCGCTTTCTACAAAAGCTTTCGTTGGTACAGGGGCAACACAGTGTATTTCTCTCTCGCAGAGCCCGGCTGACAAATTCGAAACGTCCAGCGATTGCGCCCACAGGAAAGCTGCCAGCATGGAAAGCTGTAGCTGGTTTTCACTGTCTCTTGGAACTACATTCGCTGATAGACAGACATTTGCTTTCTGCAAAACCTTGCCTTCGTAAAGGGGCGACACTGTGTATTTCTGTCTCGCAGAGCCCGGTTGCCAAATTCGAAACGTCCAGTGATTGCGCCCACAGGAAAGCTGCCAGCACGGAAAGCTGTAGCTGGTTTTCACTGTCTCTTGGAACTACATTCGCTGCTAGACAGACATTCGCTTTCTGCAAAACCTTGCCTTCGTAAAGAGGTAACACTGTCTATTTCTCTCTCGCAGAGCCCAGTTGCCAAATTCGAAACGTCCAGCGATTGCGCCCACAGGAAAGCTGCCAGCACAGAAAGCTGTAGCTGGTTTTCACTGTCTCTTGGAACTGCATTTGCTGATAGACAGACATTCGCCTTCTACAAAAGCTTTCGTTGGTAAAGGGGCAACACTGTGTATTTCTCTCTCGCAGAGCCCGGTTGCCAATTTCGAAACGTCCAGCGATTGCGCCCACAGGAAAGCTGCCAGCACGGAAAGCTGTAGCTGGTTTTCACTGCCCCTTGGAACTGCATTCGCTGATAGACAGACATTCGCTTTCTACAAAAGCTTTCGTTGGTAAAGGGGCAACATTTTGTATTTCTCTCTCGCAGAGCCCGGTTGCCAAATTCGAAACGTCCAGCGATTGCGCCCACAGGAAAGCTGCCAGCACGGAAAGCTGTAGCTGGTTTTCACTGTCTCTTGGAACTACATTCGCTGCTAGACAGACATTCGCTTTCTGCAAAACCTTGCCTTCGTAAAGGGGCAACACTGTGTATTTCTCTCTCGCAGAGCCCGGTTGCCAAATTCGAAACGTCCAGCGATTGCGCCCACAGGAAAGCTGCCAGTACGGAAAGCTGTAGCTGGTTTTCACTGTCTCTTGGAACTACATTCGCTGCTAGACAGACATTCGCTTTCTGCAAAACCTTGCCTTCGTAAAGAGGTAACACTGTCTATTTCTCTCTCGCAGAGCCCGGCTGCCAAATTCGAAACGTCCAGCGATTGCGCCCACAGGAAAGCTGCCAGCACAGAAAGCTGTAGCTGGTTTTCACTGTCTCTTGGAACTGCATTTGCTGATAGACAGACATTCGCTTTCTACAAAAGCTTTCGTTGGTAAAGGGGCAACACTATGTATTTCTCTCTCGCAGAGCCCGGTTGCCAAATTCGAAACGTCCAGCGATTGCGCCCACAGGAAAGCTGCCAGCACGGAAAGCTGTAGCTGGTTTTCACTGTCTCTTGGAACTGCATTCGCTGATAGAGAGACATTCGCTTTCTACAAAAGCTTTTGTTGGTAAAGGGACAACACTGTGTATTTCTCTCTCGCAGAGCCTGGTTGCCAAGTTCGAAACGTCCAGCGATTGCGCCCACAGGAAAGCTGCCAGCACGGAAAGCTGTAGCTGGTTTTCACTGCCCCTTGGAACTGCATTCGCTGATAGACAGACATTCGCTTTCTGCAAAAGCTTTCGTTGGTACAGGGGCAAGACAGTGTATTTCTCTCTCGCAGAGCCCGGTTGCCAAATTCGAAACGTCCAGCGATTGCGCCCACAGGAAAGCTGCCAGCACGGAAAGCTGTAGCTGGTTTTCACTGTCTCTTGGAACTACATTCGCTGCTAGACAGACATTCGCTTTCTGCAAAACCTTGCCTTCGTAAAGAGGTAACACTCTCTATTTCTCTCTCGCAGAGCCCGGCTGACAAATTCGAAACGTCCAGCGATTGCGCCCACAGGAAAGCTGCCAGCACGGAAAACTGTAGCTGGTTTTCACTGTCTCTTGGAACTACATTCGCTGCTAGACAGACATTCGCTTTCTGCAAAACCTTGCCTTCGTAAAGGGGCAACACTGTGTATTTCTCTCTCGCAGAGCCCAGTTGCCAAATTCGAAACGTCCAGCGATTGCGCCCACAGGAAAGCTGCCAGCACAGAAAGCTGTAGCTGGTTTTCACTGTCTCTTGGAACTGCATTTGCTGATAGACAGACATTCGCCTTCTACAAAAGCTTTCGTTGGTAAAGGGGCAACACTGTGTATTTCTCTCTCGCAGAGCCCGGTTGCCAATTTTGAAACGTCCAGCGATTGCGCCCACAGGAAAGCTGCCAGCACGGAAAGCTGTAGCTGGTTTTCACTGCCCCTTGGAACTGCATTCGCTGATAGACAGACATTCGCTTTCTACAAAAGCTTTCGTTGGTAAAGGGGCAACACTGTGTATTTCTCTCTCGCAGAGCCCGGTTGCCAAATTCGAAACGTCCAGCGATTGCGCCCACAGGAAAGCTGCCAGCACGGAAAGCTGTAGCTGGTTTTCACTGTCTCTTGGAACTACATTCGCTGCTAGACAGACATTCGCTTTCTGCAAAACCTTGCCTTCGTAAAGGGGCAACACTGTGTATTTCTCTCTCGCAGAGCCCGGTTGCGAAATTCGAAACGTCCAGCGATTGCGCCCACAGGAAAGCTGCCAGTACGGAAAGCTGTAGCTGGTTTTCACTGTCTCTTGGAACTGCATTCGCTGCTAGACAGACATTCGCTTTCTGCAAAACCTTGCCTTCGTAAAGAGGTAACACTGTCTATTTCTCTCTCGCAGAGCCCGGCTGACAAATTCGAAACGTCCAGCGATTGCGCCCACAGGAAAGCTGCCAGCACGGAAAACTGTAGCTGGTTTTCACTGCCCCTTGGAACTGCATTCGCTGATAGACAGACATTCGCTTTCTACAAAAGCTTTCGTTGGTAAAGGGGCAACACTTTGTATTTCTCTCTCGCAGAGCCCGGTTGCCAAATTCGAAACGTCCAGCGATTGCGCCCACAGGAAAGCTGCCAGCACAGAAAGCTGTAGCTGGTTTTCACTGTCTCTTGGAACTGCATTTGCTGATAGACATACATTCGCTTTCTACAAAAGCTTTCATTGGTAAAGGGGCAACACTGTGTATTTCTCTCTCGCAGAGCCCGGTTGCCAAATTCGAAACGTCCAGCGATTGCGCCCACAGGAAACCTGCCAGCACGGAAAGCTGTAGCTGGTTTTCACTGCCCCTTGGAACTGCATTCGCTGATAGACAGACATTCGCTTTCTACAAAAGCTTTTGTTGGTAAAGGGACAACACTGTGTATTTCTCTCTCGCAGAGCCCGGTTGCCAAATTCGAAACGTCCAGCGATTGCGCCCACAGGAAAGCTGCCAGCACGGAAAGCTGTAGCTGGTTTTCACTGCCCCTTGGAACTGCATTCGCTGATAGACAGACATTCGCTTTCTACAAAAGCTTTCGTGGGTAAAGGGGCAACAATGTGTATTTCTCTCTCGCAGAGCCCGGTTGCCAAATTCGAAACGTCCAGCGATTGCGCCCACAGGAAAGCTGCCAGCACGGAAAGCTGTAGCTGGTTTTCACTGCCCCTTGGAACTACATTCGCTGATAGACAGACATTCGCTTTCTGCAAAACCTTGCCTTCGTAAAGGGGCAAGACTGTGTATTTCTCTCTCGCAGAGCCCGGCTGACAAATTCGAAACGTCCAGCGATTGCGCCCACAGGAAAGCTGCCAGCAAGGAAAGCTGTAGCTGGTTTTCACTGTCTCTTGGAACTACATTCGCTGATAGACAGACATTCGCTTTCTGCAAAACCTTGCCTTCGTAAAGGGGCAAGACTGTGTATTTCTCTCTCGCAGAGCCCGGCTGACAAATTCGAAACGTCCAGCGATTGCGCCCACAGGAAAGCTGCCAGCACGGAAAGCTGTAGCTGGTTTTCACTGCCCCTTGGAACTGCATTCGCTGATAGACAGACATTCGCTTTCTACAAAAGCTTTCGTTGGTAAAGGGGCAACACTGTGTATTTCTCTCTCGCAGAGCCTGGTTGCCAAATTCGAAACGTCCAGCGATTGCGCCCACAGGAAAGCTGCCAGCACGGAAAGCTGTAGCTGGTTTTCACTGCCCCTTGGAACTGCATTCGCTGATAGACAGACATTCGCTTTCTACAAAATCTTTTGTTGGTAAAGGGGCAAGACTGTGTATTTCTCTCTCGCAGAGCCCGGTTGCCAAATTCGAAACGTCCAGCGATTGCGCCCACAGGAAAGCTGCCAGCACGGAAAGCTGTAGCTGGTTTTCACTGCCCCTTGGAACTGCATTCGCTGACAGACAGACATTCGCTTTCTGCAAAAGCTTTCGTTGGTACAGGGGCAAGACAGTGTATTTCTCTCTCGCAGAGCCCGGTTGCCAAATTCGAAACGTCCAGCGATTGCGCCCACAGGAAAGCTGCCAGCACGGAAAGCTGTAGCTGGTTTTCACTGTCTCTTGGAACTACATTCGCTGCTAGACAGACATTCGCTTTCTGCAAAACCTTGCCTTCGTAAAGAGGTAACACTGTCTATTTCTCTCTCGCAGAGCCCGGCTGACAAATTCGAAACGTCCAGCGATTGCGCCCACAGGAAAGCTGCCAGCACGGAAAACTGTAGCTGGTTTTCACTGTCTCTTGGAACTACATTCGCTGCTAGACAGACATTCGCTTTCTGCAAAACCTTGCCTTCGTAAAGGGGCAACACTGTGTATTTCTCTCTCGCAGAGCCCGGTTGCCAAATTCGAAACGTCCAGCGCTTGCGCCCACAGGAAAGCTGCCAGTACGGAAAGCTGTAGCTGGTTTTCACTGTCTCTTGGAACTACATTCGCTGCTAGACAGACATTCGCTTTCTGCAAAATCTTGCCTTCGTAAAGAGGTAACACTGTGTATTTCTCTCTCGCAGAGCCCGGCTGCCAAATTCGAAACGTCCAGCGATTGCGCCCACAGGAAAGCTGCCAGCACGGAAAGCTGTAGCTGGTTTTCACTGTCTCTTGGAACTGCATTTGCTGATAGACAGACATTCGCTTTCTACAAAAGCTTTCGTTGGTAAAGGGGCAACACTATGTATTTCTCTCTCGCAGAGCCCGGTTGCCAAATTCGAAACGTCCAGCGATTGCGCCCACAGGAAAGCTGCCAGCACGGAAAGCTGTAGCTGGTTTTCACTGCCCCTTGGAACTGCATTCGCTGATAGACAGACATTCGCTTTCTACAAAAGCTTTCGTTGGTAAAGGGGCAACACTGTGTATTTCTCTCTCGCAGAGCCCGGTTGCCAAATTCGAAACGTCCAGCGATTGCGCCCACAGGAAAGCTGCCAGCACGGAAAGCTGTAGCTGGTTTTCACTGCCCCTTGGAACTGCATTCGCTGATAGACAGACATTCGCTTTCTACAAAAGCTTTCGTTGGTAAAGGGGCAACACTGTGTATTTCTCTCTCGCAGAGCCTGGTTGCCAAATTCGAAACGTCCAGCGATTGCGCCCACAGGAAAGCTGCCAGCACGGAAAGCTGTAGCTGGTTTTCACTGCCCCTTGGAACTGCATTCGCTGATAGACAGACGTTCGCTTTCTACAAAATCTTTTGTTGGTAAAGGGGCAAGACTGTGTATTTCTCTCTCGCAGAGCCCGGTTGCCAAATTCGAAACGTCCAGCGATTGCGCCCACAGGAAAGCTGCCAGCACGGAAAGCTGTAGCTGGTTTTCACTGTCTCTTGGAACTGCATTCGCTGATAGACAGACATTCGCTTTCTACAAAAGCTTTCGTTGGTAAAGGGGCAACACTGTGTATTTCTCTCTCGCAGAGCCCGGCTGCCAAATTCGAAACGTCCAGCGATTGCGCCCACAGGAAAGCTGCCAGCACGGAAAGCTGTAGCTGGTTTTCACTGTCTCTTGGAACTACATTCGCTGCTAGACAGACATTCGCTTTCTGCAAAACCTTGCCTTCGTACAGAGGTAACACTGAGTATTTCTCTCTCGCAGAGCCCGGCTGCCAAATTCGAAACGTCCAGCGATTGCGCCCACAGGAAAGCTGCCAGCACGGAAAGCTGTAGCTGGTTTTCACTGTCTCTTGGAACTACATTCGCTGCTAGACAGACATTCGCTTTCTGCAAAACCTTGCCTTCGTAAAGAGGTAACACTGTCTATTTCTCTCTCGCAGAGCCCGGCTGCCAAATTCGAAACGTCAAGCGATTGCGCCCACAGGAAAGCTGCCAGCACGGAAAGCTGTAGCTGGTTTTCACTGTCTCTTGGAACTGCATTCGCTGATAGACAGACATTCGCTTTCTACAAAATCTTTTGTTGGTAAAGGGGCAAGACTGTGTATTTCTCTCTCGCAGAGCCCGGTTGCCAAATTCGAGACGTCCAGCGATTGCGCCCACAGGAAAGCTGCCAGCACGGAAAGCTGTAGCTGGTTTTCACTGTCTCTTGGAACTACATTCGCTGCTAGACAGACATTCGCTTTCTACAAAAGCTTTCGTGGGTAAAGGGGCAACACTGTGTATTTCTCTCTCGCAGAGCCCGGTTGCCAAATTCGAAACGTCCAGCGATTGCGCCCACAGGAAAGCTGCCAGCACGGAAAGCTGTAGCTGGTTTTCACTGCCCCTTGGAACTGCATTCGCTGATAGACAGACATTCGCTTTCTGCAAAACCTTGCCTTCGTAAAGGGGCAACACTGTGTATTTCTCTCTCGCAGAGCCCGGTTGCCAAATTCGAAACGTCCAGCGATTGCGCCCACAGGAAAGCTGCCAGCATGGAAAGCTGTAGCTGGTTTTCACTGTCTCTTGGAACTACATTCGCTGATAGACAGACATTCGCTTTCTGCAAAACCTTGCCTTCGTAAAGGGGCAAGACTGTGTATTTCTCTCTCGCAGAGCCCGGCTGCCAAATTCGAAACGTCCAGCGATTGCGCCCACAGGAAAGCTGCCAGCACGGAAAGCTGTAGCTGGTTTTCACTGTCTCTTGGAACTACATTCGCTGCTAGACAGACATTCGCTTTCTACAAAAGCTTTCGTTGGTAAAGGGGCAACACTGTGTATTTCTCTCTCGCAGAGCCCGGTTGCCAAATTCGAAACGTCCAGAGATTGCGCCCACAGGAAAGCTGCCAGCACGGAAAGCTGTAGCTGGTTTTCACTGCCCCTTGGAACTGCATTCGCTGATAGACAGACATTCGCTTTCTACAAAAGCTTTCGTTGGTAAAGGGGCAACACTGTGTATTTCTCTCTCGCAGAGCCCGGCTGCCAAATTCGAAACATCCAGCGATTGCGCCCACAGGAAAGCTGCCAGCACGGAAAGCTGTAGCTGGTTTTCACTGCCCCTTGGAACTGCATTTGCTGATAGACAGACATTCGCTTTCTACAAAATCTTTTGTTTGGTAAAGGGGCAAGACTGTGTATTTCTCTCTCGCAGAGCCCGGTTGCCAAATTCGAAACGTCCAGCGATTGCGCCCACAGGAAAGCTGCCAGCACGGAAAGCTGTAGCTGGTTTTCACTGTCTCTTGGAACTGCATTCGCTGATAGACAGACATTCGCTTTCTACAAAAGCTTTCGTTGGTAAAGGGGCAACACTGTGTATTTCTCTCTCGCAGAGCCCGGCTGCCAAATTCGAAACGTCCAGCGATTGCGCCCACAGGAAAGCTGCCAGCACGGAAAGCTGTAGCTGGTTTTCACTGTCTCTTGGAACTACATTCGCTGCTAGACAGACATTCGCTTTCTGCAAAACCTTGCCTTCGTACAGAGGTAACACTGAGTATTTCTCTCTCGCAGAGCCCGGCTGCCAAATTCGAAACGTCCAGCGATTGCGCCCACAGGAAAGCTGCCAGCACGGAAAGCTGTAGCTGGTTTTCACTGTCTCTTGGAACTACATTCGCTGCTAGACAGACATTCGCTTTCTGCAAAACCTTGCCTTCGTAAAGAGGTAACACTGTCTATTTCTCTCTCGCAGAGCCCGGCTGCCAAATTCGAAACGTCAAGCGATTGCGCCCACAGGAAAGCTGCCAGCACGGAAAGCTGTAGCTGGTTTTCACTGTCTCTTGGAACTGCATTCGCTGATAGACAGACATTCGCTTTCTACAAAATCTTTTGTTGGTAAAGGGGCAAGACTGTGTATTTCTCTCTCGCAGAGCCCGGTTGCCAAATTCGAGACGTCCAGCGATTGCGCCCACAGGAAAGCTGCCAGCACGGAAAGCTGTAGCTGGTTTTCACTGTCTCTTGGAACTACATTCGCTGCTAGACAGACATTCGCTTTCTACAAAAGCTTTCGTGGGTAAAGGGGCAACACTGTGTATTTCTCTCTCGCAGAGCCCGGTTGCCAAATTCGAAACGTCCAGCGATTGCGCCCACAGGAAAGCTGCCAGCACGGAAAGCTGTAGCTGGTTTTCACTGCCCCTTGGAACTGCATTCGCTGATAGACAGACATTCGCTTTCTGCAAAACCTTGCCTTCGTAAAGGGGCAACACTGTGTATTTCTCTCTCGCAGAGCCCGGTTGCCAAATTCGAAACGTCCAGCGATTGCGCCCACAGGAAAGCTGCCAGCATGGAAAGCTGTAGCTGGTTTTCACTGTCTCTTGGAACTACATTCGCTGATAGACAGACATTCGCTTTCTGCAAAACCTTGCCTTCGTAAAGGGGCAAGACTGTGTATTTCTCTCTCGCAGAGCCCGGCTGCCAAATTCGAAACGTCCAGCGATTGCGCCCACAGGAAAGCTGCCAGCACGGAAAGCTGTAGCTGGTTTTCACTGTCTCTTGGAACTACATTCGCTGCTAGACAGACATTCGCTTTCTACAAAAGCTTTCGTTGGTAAAGGGGCAACACTGTGTATTTCTCTCTCGCAGAGCCCGGTTGCCAAATTCGAAACGTCCAGAGATTGCGCCCACAGGAAAGCTGCCAGCACGGAAAGCTGTAGCTGGTTTTCACTGCCCCTTGGAACTGCATTCGCTGATAGACAGACATTCGCTTTCTACAAAAGCTTTCGTTGGTAAAGGGGCAACACTGTGTATTTCTCTCTCGCAGAGCCCGGCTGCCAAATTCGAAACATCCAGCGATTGCGCCCACAGGAAAGCTGCCAGCACGGAAAGCTGTAGCTGGTTTTCACTGCCCCTTGGAACTGCATTTGCTGATAGACAGACATTCGCTTTCTACAAAATCTTTTGTTTGGTAAAGGGGCAAGACTGTGTATTTCTCTCTCGCAGAGCCCGGTTGCCAAATTCGAAACGTCCAGCGATTGCGCCCACAGGAAAGCTGCCAGCACGGAAAGCTGTAGCTGGTTTTCACTGCCCCTTGGAACTGCATTCGCTGATAGACAGACATTCGCTTTCTACAAACGCTTTCGTTGGTAAAGGGGCAACACAGTGTATTTCTCTCTCGCAGAGCCCGGTTGCCAAATTCGAAACGTCCAGCGATTGCGCCCACAGGAAAGCTGCCAGCACGGAAAGCTGTAGCTGGTTTTCACTGCCCCTTGGAACTGCATTCGCTGATAGACAGACATTCGCTTTCTACAAAAGCTTTCGTTGGTAAAGGGGCAACACTGTGTATTTCTCTCTCGCAGAGCCCGGCTGCCAAATTCGAAACGTCCAGCGATTGCGCCCACAGGAAAGCTGCCAGCACGGAAAGCTGTAGCTGGTTTTCACTGTCTCTTGGAACTACATTCGCTGCTAGACAGACATTCGCTTTCTGCAAAACCTTGCCTTCGTAAAGAGGTAACACTGAGTATTTCTCTCTCGCAGAGCCCGGCTGCCAAATTCGAAACGTCCAGCGATTGCGCCCACAGGAAAGCTGCCAGCACGGAAAGCTGTAGCTGGTTTTCACTGTCTCTTGGAACTACATTCGCTGCTAGACAGACATTCGCTTTCTGCAAAACCTTGCCTTCGTAAAGAGGTAACACTGTCTATTTCTCTCTCGCAGAGCCCGGCTGCCAAATTCGAAACGTCCAGCGATTGCGCCCACAGGAAAGCTGCCAGCACGGAAAGCTGTAGCTGGTTTTCACTGTCTCTTGGAACTGCATTCGCTGATAGACAGACATTCGCTTTCTACAAAATCTTTTGTTGGTAAAGGGGCAAGACTGTGTATTTCTCTCTCGCAGAGCCCGGTTGCCAAATTCGAGACGTCCAGCGATTGCGCCCACAGGAAAGCTGCCAGCACGGAAAGCTGTAGCTGGTTTTCACTGTCTCTTGGAACTACATTCGCTGCTAGACAGACATTCGCTTTCTACAAAAGCTTTCGTGGGTAAAGGGGCAACACTGTGTATTTCTCTCTCGCAGAGCCCGGTTGCCAAATTCGAAACGTCCAGCGATTGCGCCCACAGGAAAGCTGCCAGCACGGAAAGCTGTAGCTGGTTTTCACTGTCTCTTGGAACTACATTCGCTGATAGACAGACATTCGCTTTCTGCAAAACCTTGCCTTCGTAAAGGGGCAAGACTGTGTATTTCTCTCTCGCAGAGCCCGGCTGCCAAATTCGAAACGTCCAGCGATTGCGCCCACAGGAAAGCTGCCAGCACGGAAAGCTGTAGCTGGTTTTCACTGTCTCTTGGAACTACATTCGCTGCTAGACAGACATTCGCTTTCTACAAAAGCTTTCGTTGGTAAAGGGGCAACACTGTGTATTTCTCTCTCGCAGAGCCCGGTTGCCAAATTCGAAACGTCCAGCGATTGCGCCCACAGGAAAGCTGCCAGCACGGAAAGCTGTAGCTGGTTTTCACTGCCCCTTGGAACTGCATTCGCTGATAGACAGACATTCGCTTTCTACAAAAGCTTTCGTTGGTAAAGGGGCAACACTGTGTATTTCTCTCTCGCAGAGCCCGGCTGCCAAATTCGAAACGTCCAGCGATTGCGCCCACAGGAAAGCTGCCAGCACGGAAAGCTGTAGCTGGTTTTCACTGTCTCTTGGAACTGCATTCGCTGATAGACAGACATTCGCTTTCTACAAAAGCTTTCGTGGGTAAAGGGGCAACACTGTGTATTTCTCTCTCGCAGAGCCCAGTTGCCAAATTCGAAACGTCCAGCGATTGCGCCCACAGGAAAGCTGCCAGCACGGAAAGCTGTAGCTGGTTTTCACTGCCCCTTGGAACTGCATTCGCTGATAGACAGACATTCGCTTTCTGCAAAAGCTTTCGTTGGTAA
Organism: Mycteria americana; assembly: GCF_035582795.1. Classification (NCBI taxonomy): domain Eukaryota; kingdom Metazoa; phylum Chordata; class Aves; order Ciconiiformes; family Ciconiidae; genus Mycteria; species Mycteria americana. The sequence continues at coordinate 23,641,485 of NC_134372.1, forward strand.
AGGGGCAACACTTTGTATTTCTCTCTCGCAGAGCCCGGTTGCCAAATTCGAAACGTCCAGCGACTGCGCCCACAGGAAAGCTGCCAGCACGGAAAGCTGTAGCTGGTTTTCACTGCACCTTGGAACTGCATTTGCTGATAGACAGACATTCGCTTTCTACAAAAGCTTTCGTGGGTAAAGGGGCAACACTGTGTATTTCTCTCTCGCAGAGCCCGGTTGCCAAATTCGAAACGTCCAGCGACTGCGCCCACAGGAAAGCTGCCAGCACGGAAAGCTGTAGCTGGTTTTCACTGTCTCTTGGAACTACATTCGCTGTTAGACAGACATTCGCTTTCTACAAAAGCTTGCCTTCGTAAAGAGGTAACACTGTGTATTTCTCTCTCGCAGAGCCCGGTTGCCAAATTCGAAACGTCCAGCGATTGCGCCCACAGGAAAGCTGCCAGCACGGAAAGCTGTAGCTGGTTTTCACTGCCCCTTGGAACTGCATTCGCTGATAGACAGACATTCGCTTTCTACAAAAGCTTTCGTTGGTAAAGGGGCAACACTGTGTATTTCTCTCTCGCAGAGCCCGGTTGCCAAATTCGAAACGTCCAGCGATTGCGCCCACAGGAAAGCTGCCAGCACGGAAAGCTGTAGCTGGTTTTCACTGTCTCTTGGAACTACATTCGCTGCTAGACAGACATTCGCTTTCTGCAAAACCTTGCCTTCGTAAAGGGGCAACACTGTGTATTTCTCTCTCGCAGAGCCCAGTTGCCAAATTCGAAACGTCCAGCGATTGCGCCCACAGGAAAGCTGCCAGCACAGAAAGCTGTAGCTGGTTTTCACTGTCTCTTGGAACTGCATTTGCTGATAGACAGACATTCGCTTTCTACAAAAGCTTTCGTGGGTAAAGGGGCAACACTGTGTATTTCTCTCTCGCAGAGCCCGGTTGTCAAATTCGAAACGTCCAGCGATTGCGCCCACAGGAAAGCTGCCAGCATGGAAAGCTGTAGCTGGTTTTCACTGTCTCTTGGAACTACATTCGCTGATAAACAGACATTCGCTTTCTGCAAAACCTTGCCTTCGTAAAGGGGCAAGACTGTGTATTTCTCTCTCGCAGAGCCCGGCTGCCAAATTCGAAACGTCCAGCGATTGCGCCCACAGGAAAGCTGCCAGCACGGAAAGCTGTAGCTGGTTTTCACTGTCTCTTGGAACTACATTCGCTGATAGACAGACATTCGCTTTCTACAAAATCTTTGCTTGGTGAAGGGGCAACACTGTGTATTTCTGTCTCGCAGAGCCCGGTTGCCAAATTCGAAACGTCCAGCGATTGCGCCCACAGGAAAGCTGCCAGCACGGAAAGCTGTAGCTGGTTTTCACTGTCTCTTGGAACTACATTCGCTGCTAGACAGACATTCGCTTTCTACAAAAGCTTTCGTTGGTAAAGGGGCAACACTGTGTATTTCTCTCTCGCAGAGCCCGGTTGCCAAATTCGAAACGTCCAGCGATTGCGCCCACAGGAAAGCTGCCAGCACGGAAAGCTGTAGCTGGTTTTCACTGCCCCTTGGAACTGCATTCGCTGATAGACAGACATTCGCTTTCTACAAAAGCTTTCGTTGGTACAGGGGCAACACAGTGTATTTCTCTCTCGCAGAGCCCGGCTGACAAATTCGAAACGTCCAGCGATTGCGCCCACAGGAAAGCTGCCAGCACGGAAAGCTGTAGCTGGTTTTCACTGTCTCTTGGAACTACATTCGCTGCTAGACAGACATTCGCTTTCTGCAAAACCTTGCCTTCGTAAAGGGGCAACACTGTGTATTTCTCTCTAGCAGAGCCCAGTTGCCAAATTCGAAACGTCCAGCGATTGCGCCCACAGGAAAGCTGCCAGCACAGAAAGCTGTAGCTGGTTTTCACTGTCTCTTGGAACTGCATTTGCTGATAGACAGACATTCGCTTTCTACAAAAGCTTTCGTTGGTAAAGGGGCAACACTGTGTATTTCTCTCTCGCAGAGCCCGGTTGCCAAATTCGAAACGTCCAGTGATTGCGCCCACAGGAAAGCTGCCAGCACGGAAAGCTGTAGCTGGTTTTCACTGTCTCTTGGAACTACATTCGCTGCTAGGCAGACATTCGCTTTCTACCAAAGCTTTCGTTGCTACAGGGGCAACACTGTGTATTTCTCTCTCGCAGAGCCCGGTTGCCAAATTCGAAACGTCCAGCGATTGCGCCCACAGGAAAGCTGCCAGCACGGAAAGCTGTAGCTGGTTTTCACTGCCCCTTGGAACTGCATTCGCTGATAGACAGACATTCGCTTTCTACAAAACCTTTCGTTGGTAAAGGGGCAACACTGTGTATTTCTCTCTCGCAGAGCCCGGCTGCCAAATTCGAAACGTCCAGCGATTGCGCCCACAGGAAAGCTGCCAGCACGGAAAGCTGTAGCTGGTTTTCACTGCCCCTTGGAACTGCATTCGCTGATAGACAGACATTCGCTTTCTACAAAATCTTTTGTTGGTAAAGGGGCAAGACTGTGTATTTCTCTCTCGCAGAGCCCGGTTGCCAAATTCGAAACGTCCAGCGATTGCGCCCACAGGAAAGCTGCCAGCACGGAAAGCTGTAGCTGGTTTTCACTGCCCCTTGGAACTGCATTCGCTGATAGACAGACATTCGCTTTCTACAAAAGCTTTCGTTGGTAAAGGGGCAACACAGTGTATTTCTCTCTCGCAGAGCCCGGCTGACAAATTCGAAACGTCCAGCGATTGCGCCCACAGGAAAGCTGCCAGCACGGAAAGCTGTAGCTGGTTTTCACTGTCTCTTGGAACTACATTCGCTGCTAGACAGACATTCGCTTTCTGCAAAACCTTGCCTTCGTAAAGGGGCAACACTGTGTATTTCTGTCTCGCAGAGCCCGGTTGCCAAATTCGAAACGTCCAGCGATTGCGCCCACAGGAAAGCTGCCAGCACAGAAAGCTGTAGCTGGTTTTCACTGTCTCTTGGAACTGCATTTGCTGATAGACAGACATTCGCTTTATACAAAAGCTTTCGTTGGTAAAGGGGCAACACTGTGTATTTCTCTCTCGCAGAGCCCGGTTGCCAAATTCGAAACGTCCAGCGATTGCGCCCACAGGAAAGCTGCCAGCACGGAAAGCTGTAGCTGGTTTTCACTGCCCCTTGGAACTGCATTCGCTGATAGACAGACATTCGCTTTCTACAAAAGCTTTTGTTGGTAATGGGACAACACTTTGTATTTCTCTCTCGCAGAGCCCGGTTGCCAAATTCGAAACGTCCAGCGATTGCGCCCACAGGAAAGCTGCCAGCACGGAAAGCTGTAGCTGGTTTTCACTGCCCCTTGGAACTGCATTCGCTGATAGACAGACATTCGCTTTCTACAAAAGCTTTCGTGGGTAAAGGGGCAACACTGTGTATTTCTCTCTCGCAGAGCCCAGTTGCCAAATTCGAAACGTCCAGCGATTGCGCCCACAGGAAAGCTGCCAGCACGGAAAGCTGTAGCTGGTTTTCACTGCCCCTTGGAACTGCATTCGCTGATAGACAGACATTCGCTTTCTACAAAAGCTTTCGTTGCTACAGGGGCAACACTGTGTATTTCTGTCTCGCAGAGCCCGGTTGCCAAATTCGAAACGTCCAGCGATTGCGCCCACAGGAAAGCTGCCAGCACGGAAAGCTGTAGCTGGTTTTCACTGCCCCTTGGAACTGCATTCGCTGATAGACAGACATTCGCTTTCTGCAAAACCTTGCCTTCGTAAAGGGGCAAGACTGTGTATTTCTCTCTCGCAGAGCCCGGCTGCCAAATTCGAAACGTCCAGCGATTGCGCCCACAGGAAAGCTGCCAGCACGGAAAGCTGTAGCTGGTTTTCACTGTCTCTTGGAACTACATTCGCTGCTAGACAGACATTCGCTTTCTGCAAAACCTTGCCTTCGTAAAGGGGCAACACTGTGTATTTCTCTCTCGCAGAGCCCAGTTGCCAAATTCGAAACGTCCAGCGATTGCGCCCACAGGAAAGCTGCCAGCACAGAAAGCTGTAGCTGGTTTTCACTGTCTCTTGGAACTGCATTTGCTGATAGACAGACATTCGCTTTCTACAAAAGCTTTCGTGGGTAAAGGGGCAACACTGTGTATTTCTCTCTCGCAGAGCCCGGTTGCCAAATTCGAAACGTCCAGCGATTGCGCCCACAGGAAAGCTGCCAGCACGGAAAGCTGTAGCTGGTTTTCACTGCCCCTTGGAACTGCATTCGCTGATAGACAGACATTCGCTTTCTGCAAAACCTTGCCTTCGTAAAGGGGCAACACTGTGTATTTCTCTCTCGCAGAGCCCGGCTGACAAATTCGAAACGTCCAGCGATTGCGCCCACAGGAAAGCTGCCAGCACGGAAAGCTGTAGCTGGTTTTCACTGCCCCTTGGAACTGCATTCGCTGATAGACAGACATTCGCTTTCTACAAAATCTTTTGTTGGTAAAGGGGCAAGACTCTGTATTTCTCTCTCGCAGAGCCCGGTTGCCAAATTCGAAACGTCCAGCGATTGCGCCCACAGGAAAGCTGCCAGCACGGAAAGCTGTAGCTGGTTTTCACTGCCCCTTGGAACTGCATTCGCTGATAGACAGACATTCGCTTTCTACAAAAGCTTTCGTTGGTACAGGGGCAACACAGTGTATTTCTCTCTGGCAGAGCCCGGTTGCCAAATTCGAAACGTCCAGCGATTGCGCCCACAGGAAAGCTGCCAGCACGGAAAGCTGTAGCTGGTTTTCACTGTCTCTTGGAACTACATTCGCTAATAGACAGACATTCGCTTTCTGCAAAACCTTGCCTTCGTAAAGGGGCAACACTGTGTATTTCTCTCTAGCAGAGCCCAGTTGCCAAATTCGAAACGTCCAGCGATTGCGCCCACAGGAAAGCTGCCAGCACAGAAAGCTGTAGCTGGTTTTCACTGTCTCTTGGAACTGCTTTTGCTGATAGACAGACATTCGCTTTCTACAAAAGCTTTCGTTGGTAAAGGGGCAACACTGTGTATTTCTCTCTCGCAGAGCCCGGTTGCCAAATTCGAAACGTCCAGCGATTGCGCCCACAGGAAAGCTGCCAGCACGGAAAGCTGTAGCTGGTTTTCACTGCCCCTTGGAACTGCATTCGCTGATAGACAGACATTCGCTTTCTACAAAAGCTTTTGTTGGTAAAGGGGCAAGACAGTGTATTTCTCTCTCGCAGAGCCCAGTTGCCAAATTCGAAACGTCCAGCGATTGCGCCCACAGGAAAGCTGCCAGCACGGAAAGCTGTAGCTGGTTTTCACTGTCTCTTGGAACTACATTCGCTGCTAGACAGACATTCGCTTTCTGCAAAACCTTGCCTTCGTAAAGAGGTAACACTGTCTATTTCTCTCTCGCAGAGCCCGGCTGACAAATTCGAAACGTCCAGCGATTGCGCCCACAGGAAAGCTGCCAGCACGGAAAGCTGTAGCTGGTTTTCACTGTCTCTTGGAACTGCATTTGCTGATAGACAGACATTCGCTTTCTACAAAAGCTTTCGTTGGTAAAGGGGCAACACTGTGTATTTCTCTCTCGCAGAGCCCGGTTGCCAAATTCGAAACGTCCAGCGATTGCGCCCACAGGAAAGCTGCCAGCACGGAAAGCTGTAGCTGGTTTTCACTGCCCCTTGGAACTGCATTCGCTGATAGACAGACATTCGCTTTCTACAAAAGCTTTTGTTGGTAAAGGGACAACACTGTGTATTTCTCTCTCGCAGAGCCCGGTTGCCAAATTCGAAACGTCCAGCGATTGCGCCCACAGGAAAGCTGCCAGCACGGAAAGCTGTAGCTGGTTTTCACTGCCCCTTGGAACTGCATTCGCTGATAGACAGACATTCGCTTTCTGCAAAACCTTGCCTTCGTAAAGGGGCAACACTGTGTATTTCTGTCTCGCAGAGCCCGGCTGACAAATTCGAAACGTCCAGCGATTGCGCCCACAGGAAAGCTGCCAGCACGGAAAGCTGTAGCTGGTTTTCACTGCCCCTTGGAACTGCATTCGCTGATAGACAGACATTCGCTTTCTACAAAATCTTTTGTTGGTAAAGGGGCAAGACTGTGTATTTCTCTCTCGCAGAGCCCGGTTGCCAAATTCGAAACGTCCAGCGATTGCGCCCACAGGAAAGCTGCCAGCACGGAAAGCTGTAGCTGGTTTTCACTGCCCCTTGGAACTGCATTCGCTGATAGACAGACATTCGCTTTCTACAAAAGCTTTCGTTGGTAAAGGGGCAACACAGTGTATTTCTCTCTCGCAGAGCCCGGCTGACAAATTCGAAACGTCCAGCGATTGCGCCCACAGGAAAGCTGCCAGCACGGAAAGCTGTAGCTGGTTTTCACTGTCTCTTGGAACTACATTCGCTGCTAGACAGACATTCGCTTTCTGCAAAACCTTGCCTTCGTAAAGGGGCAACAGTGTGTATTTCTGTCTCGCAGAGCCCAGTTGCCAAATTCGAAACGTCCAGCGATTGCGCCCACAGGAAAGCTGCCAGCACAGAAAGCTGTAGCTGGTTTTCACTGTCTCTTGGAACTGCATTTGCTGATAGACAGACATTCGCTTTATACAAAAGCTTTCGTTGGTAAAGGGGCAACACTGTGTATTTCTCTCTCGCAGAGCCCGGTTGCCAAATTCGAAACGTCCAGCGATTGCGCCCACAGGAAAGCTGCCAGCACGGAAAGCTGTAGCTGGTTTTCACTGCCCCTTGGAACTGCATTCGCTGATAGACAGACATTCGCTTTCTACAAAAGCTTTTGTTGGTAAAGGGGCAACACTTTGTATTTCTCTCTCGCAGAGCCCGGTTGCCAAATTCGAAACGTCCAGCGATTGCGCCCACAGGAAAGCTGCCAGCACGGAAAGCTGTAGCTGGTTTTCACTGCCCCTTGGAACTGCATTCGCTGATAGACAGACATTCGCTTTCTACAAAAGCTTTCGTGGGTAAAGGGGCAACACTGTGTATTTCTCTCTCGCAGAGCCCAGTTGCCAAATTCGAAACGTCCAGCGATTGCGCCCACAGGAAAGCTGCCAGCACGGAAAGCTGTAGCTGGTTTTCACTGCCCCTTGGAACTGCATTCGCTGATAGACAGACATTCGCTTTCTGCAAAACCTTGCCTTCGTAAAGGGGCAACACTGTGTATTTCTCTCTCGCAGAGCCCAGTTGCCAAATTCGAAACGTCCAGCGATTGCGCCCACAGGAAAGCTGCCAGCACAGAAAGCTGTAGTTGGTTTTCACTGTCTCTTGGAACTGCATTTGCTGATAGACAGACATTCGCTTTCTACAAAAGCTTTCGTGGGTAAAGGGGCAACACTGTGTATTTCTCTCTCGCAGAGCCCGGTTGCCAAATTCGAAACGTCCAGCGATTGCGCCCACAGGAAAGCTGCCAGCACGGAAAGCTGTAGCTGGTTTTCACTGCCCCTTGGAACTGCATTCGCTGATAGACAGACATTCGCTTTCTACAAAATCTTTTGTTGGTAAAGGGGCAAGACTGTGTATTTCTCTCTCGCAGAGCCCGGCTGACAAATTCGAAACGTCCAGCGATTGCGCCCACAGGAAAGCTGCCAGCACGGAAAGCTGTAGCTGGTTTTCACTGCCCCTTGGAACTGCATTCGCTGATAGACAGACATTCGCTTTCTACAAAAGCTTTCGTTGGTACAGGGGCAACACAGTGTATTTCTCTCTGGCAGAGCCCGGTTGCCAAATTCGAAACGTCCAGCGATTGCGCCCACAGGAAAGCTGCCAGCACGGAAAGCTGTAGCTGGTTTTCACTGTCTCTTGGAACTACATTCGCTGCTAGACAGACATTCGCTTTCTGCAAAACCTTGCCTTCGTAAAGGGGCAACACTGTGTATTTCTCTCTAGCAGAGCCCAGTTGCCAAATTCGAAACGTCCAGCGATTGCGCCCACAGGAAAGCTGCCAGCACAGAAAGCTGTAGCTGGTTTTCACTGTCTCTTGGAACTGCATTTGCTGATAGACAGACATTCGCTTTCTACAAAAGCTTTCGTTGGTAAAGGGGCAACACTGTGTATTTCTCTCTCGCAGAGCCCGGTTGCCAAATTCGAAACGTCCAGCGATTGCGCCCACAGGAAAGCTGCCAGCACGGAAAGCTGTAGCTGGTTTTCACTGCCCCTTGGAACTGCATTCGCTGATAGACAGACATTCGCTTTCTACAAAAGCTTTCGTTGGTACAGGGGCAAGACAGTGTATTTCTCTCTCGCAGAGCCCGGTTGCCAAATTCGAAACGTCCAGCGATTGCGCCCACAGGAAAGCTGCCAGCACGGAAAGCTGTAGCTGGTTTTCACTGTCTCTTGGAACTACATTCGCTGCTAGACAGACATTCGCTTTCTGCAAAACCTTGCCTTCGTAAAGAGGTAACACTGTCTATTTCTCTCTCGCAGAGCCCGGCTGACAAATTCGAAACGTCCAGCGATTGCGCCCACAGGAAAGCTGCCAGCACGGAAAACTGTAGCTGGTTTTCACTGCCCCTTGGAACTGCATTCGCTGATAGACAGACATTCACTTTCTACAAAAGCTTTCGTTGGTAAAGGGGCAACACTTTGTATTTCTCTCTCGCAGAGCCCGGTTGCCAAATTCGAAACGTCCAGCGATTGCGCCCACAGGAAAGCTGCCAGCACAGAAAGCTGTAGCTGGTTTTCACTGTCTCTTGGAACTGCATTCGCTGATAGACAGACATTCGCTTTCTACAAAAGCTTTCGTTGGTACAGGGGCAAGACAGTGTATTTCTCTCTCGCAGAGCCCGGTTGCCAAATTCGAAACGTCTAGCGATTGCGCCCACAGGAAAGCTGCCAGCACGGAAAGCTGTAGCTGGTTTTCACTGTCTCTTGGAACTGCATTTGCTGATAGACAGACATTCGCTTTCTACAAAAGCTTTCGTTGGTAAAGGGGCAACACTGTGTATTTCTCTCTCGCAGAGCCCGGTTGCCAAATTCGAAACGTCCAGCGATTGCGCCCACAGGAAAGCTGCCAGCACGGAAAGCTGTAGCTGGTTTTCACTGCCCCTTGGAACTGCATTCGCTGATAGACAGACATTCGCTTTCTGCAAAACCTTGCCTTCGTAAAGGGGCAACACTGTGTATTTCTGTCTCGCAGAGCCCGGCTGACAAATTCGAAACGTCCAGCGATTGCGCCCACAGGAAAGCTGCCAGCATGGAAAGCTGTAGCTGGTTTTCACTGTCTCTTGGAACTACATTCGCTGATAGACAGACATTCGCTTTCTGCAAAACCTTGCCTTCGTAAAGGGGCAAGACTGTGTATTTCTCTCTCGCAGAGCCCGGCTGCCAAATTCGAAACGTCCAGCGATTGCGCCCACAGGAAAGCTGCCAGCACGGAAAGCTGTAGCTGGTTTTCACTGTCTCTTGGAACTATATTCGCTGCTAGACAGACATTCGCTTTCTACAAAAGCTTTCGTTGCTACAGGGGCAACACTGTGTATTTCTCTCTCGCAGAGCCCGGTTGCCAAATTCGAAACGTCCAGCGATTGCGCCCACAGGAAAGCTGCCAGCACGGAAAGCTGTAGCTGGTTTTCACTGCCCCTTGGAACTGCATTCGCTGATAGACAGACATTCGCTTTCTACAAAAGCTTTCGTTGGTAAAGGGGCAAGACTGTGTATTTCTCTCTCGCAGAGCCCGGCTGCCAAATTCGAAACGTCCAGCAATTGCGCCCACAGGAAAGCTGCCAGCACGGAAAGCTGTAGCTGGTTTTCACTGCCCCTTGGAACTGCATTCGCTGATAGACAGACATTCGCTTTCTACAAAATCTTTTGTTGGTAAAGGGGCAAGACTGTGTATTTCTCTCTCGCAGAGCCCGGTTGCCAAATTCGAAACGTCCAGCGATTGCGCCCACAGGAAAGCTGCCAGCACGGAAAGCTGTAGCTGGTTTTCACTGCCCCTTGGAACTGCATTCGCTGATAGACAGACATTCGCTTTCTACAAAAGCTTTCGTTGGTAAAGGGGCAACACAGTGTATTTCTCTCTCGCAGAGCCCGGCTGACAAATTCGAAACGTCCAGCGATTGCGCCCACAGGAAAGCTGCCAGCACGGAAAGCTGTAGCTGGTTTTCACTGTCTCTTGGAACTACATTCGCTGCTAGACAGACATTCGCTTTCTGCAAAACCTTGCCTTCGTAAAGGGGCAACACTGTGTATTTCTGTCTCGCAGAGCCCAGTTGCCAAATTCGAAACGTCCAGCGATTGCGCCCACAGGAAAGCTGCCAGCACAGAAAGCTGTAGCTGGTTTTCACTGTCTCTTGGAACTGCATTTGCTGATAGACAGACATTCGCTTTATACAAAAGCTTTCGTTGGTAAAGGGGCAACACTGTGTATTTCTCTCTCGCAGAGCCCGGTTGCCAAATTCGAAACGTCCAGCGATTGCGCCCACAGGAAAGCTGCCAGCACGGAAAGCTGTAGCTGGTTTTCACTGCCCCTTGGAACTGCATTCGCTGATAGACAGACATTCGCTTTCTACAAAAGCTTTCGTGGGTAAAGGGGCAAGACTGTGTATTTCTCTCTCGCAGAGCCCAGTTGCCAATTTCGAAACGTCCAGCGATTGCGCCCACAGGAAAGCTGCCAGCACGGAAAGCTGTAGCTGGTTTTCACTGCCCCTTGGAACTGCATTCGCTGATAGACAGACATTCGCTTTCTACAAAAGCTTTCGTGGGTAAAGGGGCAACACTGTGTATTTCTCTCTCGCAGAGCCCAGTTGCCAATTTCGAAACGTCCAGCGATTGCGCCCACAGGAAAGCTGCCAGCAAGGAAAGCTGTAGCTGGTTTTCACTGTCTCTTGGAACTACATTCGCTAATAGACAGACATTCGCTTTCTGCGAAACCTTGCCTTCGTAAAGGGGCAAGACTGTGTATTTCTCTCTCGCAGAGCCCGGCTGCCAAATTCGAAACGTCCAGCGATTGCGCCCACAGGAAAGCTGCCAGCACGGAAAGCTGTAGCTGGTTTTCACTGCCCCTTGGAACTGCATTCGCTGATAGACAGACATTCGCTTTCTACAAAAGCTTTCGTTGCTACAGGGGCAACACTGTGTATTTCTGTCTCGCAGAGCCCGGTTGCCAAATTCGAAACGTCCAGCGATTGCGCCCACAGGAAAGCTGCCAGCACGGAAAGCTGTAGCTGGTTTTCACTGCCCCTTGGAACTGCATTCGCTGATAGACAGACATTCGCTTTCTGCAAAACCTTGCCTTCGTAAAGGGGCAACACTGTGTATTTCTATCTCGCAGAGCCCGGCTGACAAATTCGAAACGTCCAGCGATTGCGCCCACAGGAAAGCTGCCAGCACAGAAAGCTGTAGCTGGTTTTCACTGTCTCTTGGAACTACATTCGCTGATAGACAGACATTCGCTTTCTGCAAAACCTTGCCTTCGTAAAGGGGCAAGACTGTGTATTTCTCTCTCGCAGAGCCCGGCTGCCAAATTCGAAACGTCCAGCGATTGCGCCCACAGGAAAGCTGCCAGCACGGAAAGCTGTAGCTGGTTTTCACTGTCTCTTGGAACTACATTCGCTGCTAGACAGACATTCGCTTTCTACAAAAGCTTTCGTGGGTAAAGGGGCAACACTGTGTATTTATCTCTCGCAGAGCCCGGTTGCCAAATTCGAAACGTCCAGCGATTGCGCCCACAGGAAAGCTGCCAGCACGGAAAGCTGTAGCTGGTTTTCACTGTCTCTTGGAACTACATTCGCTGCTAGACAGACATTCGCTTTCTGCAAAACCTTGCCTTCGTAAAGAGGTAACACTGTCTATTTCTCTCTCGCAGAGCCCGGCTGACAAATTCGAAACGTCCAGCGATTGCGCCCACAGGAAAGCTGCCAGCACGGAAAACTGTAGCTGGTTTTCACTGTCTCTTGGAACTGCATTCGCTGCTAGACAGACATTCGCTTTCTGCAAAACCTTGCCTTCGTAAAGGGGCAACACTGTGTATTTCTCTCTCGCAGAGCCCAGTTGCCAAATTCGAAACGTCCAGCGATTGCGCCCACAGGAAAGCTGCCAGCACAGAAAGCTGTAGCTGGTTTTCACTGTCTCTTGGAACTGCATTTGCTGATAGACAGACATTCGCTTTCTACAAAAGCTTTCGTGGGTAAAGGGGCAACACTGTGTATTTCTCTCTCGCATAGCCCGGTTGTCAAATTCGAAACGTCCAGCGATTGCGCCCACAGGAAAGCTGCCAGCACGGAAAGCTGTAGCTGGTTTTCACTGTCTCTTGGAACTACATTCGCTGCTAGACAGACATTCGCTTTCTGCAAAACCTTGCCTTCGTAAAGAGGTAACACTGTCTATTTCTCTCTCGCAGAGCCCGGCTGACAAATTCGAAACGTCCAGCGATTGCGCCCACAGGAAAGCTGCCAGCACGGAAAACTGTAGCTGGTTTTCACTGCCCCTTGGAACTGCATTCGCTGATAGACAGACATTCGCTTTCTACAAAAGCTTTCGTTGGTAAAGGGGCAACACTTTGTATTTCTCTCTCGCAGAGCCCGGTTGCCAAATTCGAAACGTCCAGCGATTGCGCCCACAGGAAAGCTGCCAGCACGGAAAGCTGTAGCTGGTTTTCACTGTCTCTTGGAACTACATTCGCTGCTAGACAGACATTAGCTTTCTGCAAAACCTTGCCTTCGTAAAGGGGCAACACTGTGTATTTCTGTCTCGCAGAGCCCGGCTGACAAATTCGAAACGTCCAGCGATTGCGCCCACAGGAAAGCTGCCAGCATGGAAAGCTGTAGCTGGTTTTCACTGTCTCTTGGAACTACATTCGCTGATAGACAGACATTCGCTTTCTGCAAAACCTTGCCTTCGTAAAGGGGCAAGACTGTGTATTTCTCTCTCGCAGAGCCCGGCTGCCAAATTCGAAACGTCCAGCGATTGCGCCCACAGGAAAGCTGCCAGCACGGAAAGCTGTAGCTGGTTTTCACTGTCTCTTGGAACTATATTCGCTGCTAGACAGACATTCGCTTTCTACAAAAGCTTTCGTTGCTACAGGGGCAACACTGTGTATTTCTCTCTCGCAGAGCCCGGTTGCCAAATTCAAAACGTCCAGCGATTGCGCCCACAGGAAAGCTGCCAGCACGGAAAGCTGTAGCTGGTTTTCACTGCCCCTTGGAACTGCATTCGCTGATAGACAGACATTCGCTTTCTACAAAAGCTTTCGTTGGTAAAGGGGCAAGACTGTGTATTTCTCTCTCGCAGAGCCCGGCTGCCAAATTCGAAACGTCCAGCGATTGCGCCCACAGGAAAGCTGCCAGCACGGAAAGCTGTAGCTGGTTTTCACTGCCCCTTGGAACTGCATTCGCTGATAGACAGACATTCGCTTTCTACAAAAGCTTTCGTGGGTAAAGGGGCAACACTGTGTATTTCTCTCTCGCAGAGCCCAGTTGCCAATTTCGAAACGTCCAGCGATTGCGCCCACAGGAAAGCTGCCAGCAAGGAAAGCTGTAGCTGGTTTTCACTGTCTCTTGGAACTACATTCGCTAATAGACAGACATTCGCTTTCTGCGAAACCTTGCCTTCGTAAAGGGGCAAGACTGTGTATTTCTCTCTCGCAGAGCCCGGCTGCCAAATTCGAAACGTCCAGCGATTGCGCCCACAGGAAAGCTGCCAGCACGGAAAGCTGTAGCTGGTTTTCACTGCCCCTTGGAACTGCATTCGCTGATAGACAGACATTCGCTTTCTACAAAAGCTTTCGTTGCTACAGGGGCAACACTGTGTATTTCTGTCTCGCAGAGCCCGGTTGCCAAATTCGAAACGTCCAGCGATTGCGCCCACAGGAAAGCTGCCAGCACGGAAAGCTGTAGCTGGTTTTCACTGCCCCTTGGAACTGCATTCGCTGATAGACAGACATTCGCTTTCTGCAAAACCTTGCCTTCGTAAAGGGGCAACACTGTGTATTTCTATCTCGCAGAGCCCGGCTGACAAATTCGAAACGTCCAGCGATTGCGCCCACAGGAAAGCTGCCAGCACAGAAAGCTTTAGCTGGTTTTCACTGTCTCTTGGAACTACATTCGCTGATAGACAGACATTCGCTTTCTGCAAAACCTTGCCTTCGTAAAGGGGCAAGACTGTGTATTTCTCTCTCGCAGAGCCCGGCTGCCAAATTCGAAACGTCCAGCGATTGCGCCCACAGGAAAGCTGCCAGCACGGAAAGCTGTAGCTGGTTTTCACTGTCTCTTGGAACTACATTCGCTGCTAGACAGACATTCGCTTTCTACAAAAGCTTTCGTGGGTAAAGGGGCAACACTGTGTATTTATCTCTCGCAGAGCCCGGTTGCCAAATTCGAAACGTCCAGCGATTGCGCCCACAGGAAAGCTGCCAGCACGGAAAGCTGTAGCTGGTTTTCACTGTCTCTTGGAACTACATTCGCTGCTAGACAGACATTCGCTTTCTGCAAAACCTTGCCTTCTTAAAGAGGTAACACTGTCTATTTCTCTCTCGCAGAGCCCGGCTGACAAATTCGAAACGTCCAGCGATTGCGCCCACAGGAAAGCTGCCAGCACGGAAAACTGTAGCTGGTTTTCACTGTCTCTTGGAACTACATTCGCTGCTAGACAGACATTCGCTTTCTGCAAAACCTTGCCTTCGTAAAGGGGCAACACTGTGTATTTCTCTCTCGCAGAGCCCAGTTGCCAAATTCGAAACGTCCAGCGATTGCGCCCACAGGAAAGCTGCCAGCACAGAAAGCTGTAGCTGGTTTTCACTGTCTCTTGGAACTGCATTTGCTGATAGACAGACATTCGCTTTCTACAAAAGCTTTCGTGTGTAAAGGGGCAACACTGTGTATTTCTCTCTCGCATAGCCCGGTTGTCAAATTCGAAACGTCCAGCGATTGCGCCCACAGGAAAGCTGCCAGCACGGAAAGCTGTAGCTGGTTTTCACTGCCCCTTGGAACTGCATTCGCTGATAGACAGACATTCGCTTTCTACAAAAGCTTTCGTTGGTACAGGGGCAAGACAGTGTATTTCTCTCTCGCAGAGCCCGGTTGCCAAATTCGAAACGTCCAGCGATTGCGCCCACAGGAAAGCTGCCAGCACGGAAAGCTGTAGCTGGTTTTCACTGTCTCTTGGAACTACATTCGCTGCTAGACAGACATTCGCTTTCTGCAAAACCTTGCCTTCGTAAAGAGGTAACACTGTCTATTTCTCTCTCGCAGAGCCCGGCTGACAAATTCGAAACGTCCAGCGATTGCGCCCACAGGAAAGCTGCCAGCACGGAAAGCTGTAGCTGGTTTTCACTGTCTCTTGGAACTACATTCGCTGCTAGACAGACATTAGCTTTCTGCAAAACCTTGCCTTCGTAAAGGGGCAACACTGTGTATTTCTGTCTCGCAGAGCCCGGCTGACAAATTCGAAACGTCCAGCGATTGCGCCCACAGGAAAGCTGCCAGCATGGAAAGCTGTAGCTGGTTTTCACTGTGTCTTGGAACTACATTCGCTGATAGACAGACATTCGCTTTCTGCAAAACCTTGCCTTCGTAAAGGGGCAAGACTGTGTATTTCTCTCTCGCAGAGCCCGGCTGCCAAATTCGAAACGTCCAGCGATTGCGCCCACAGGAAAGCTGCCAGCACGGAAAGCTGTAGCTGGTTTTCACTGTCTCTTGGAACTATATTCGCTGCTAGACAGACATTCGCTTTCTACAAAAGCTTTCGTTGCTACAGGGGCAACACTGTGTATTTCTCTCTCGCAGAGCCCGGTTGCCAAATTCGAAACGTCCAGCGATTGCGCCCACAGGAAAGCTGCCAGCACGGAAAGCTGTAGCTGGTTTTCACTGCCCCTTGGAACTGCATTCGCTGATAGACAGACATTCGCTTTCTACAAAAGCTTTCGTTGGTAAAGGGGCAAGACTGTGTATTTCTCTCTCGCAGAGCCCGGCTGCCAAATTCGAAACGTCCAGCGATTGCGCCCACAGGAAAGCTGCCAGCACGGAAAGCTGTAGCTGGTTTTCACTGCCCCTTGGAACTGCATTCGCTGATAGACAGACATTCGCTTTCTACAAAATCTTTTGTTGGTAAAGGGGCAAGACTGTGTATTTCTCTCTCGCAGAGCCCGGTTGCCAAATTCGAAACATCCAGCGATTGCGCCCACAGGAAAGCTGCCAGCACGGAAAGCTGTAGCTGGTTTTCACTGCCCCTTGGAACTGCATTCGCTGATAGACAGACATTCGCTTTCTACAAAAGCTTTCGTTGGTAAAGGGGCAACACAGTGTATTTCTCTCTCGCAGAGCCCGGCTGACAAATTCGAAACGTCCAGCGATTGCGCCCACAGGAAAGCTGCCAGCACGGAAAGCTGTAGCTGGTTTTCACTGTCTCTTGGAACTACATTCGCTGCTAGACAGACATTCGCTTTCTGCAAAACCTTGCCTTCGTAAAGGGGCAACACTGTGAATTTCTGTCTCGCAGAGCCCAGTTGCCAAATTCGAAACGTCCAGCGATTGCGCCCACAGGAAAGCTGCCAGCACAGAAAGCTGTAGCTGGTTTTCACTGTCTCTTGGAACTGCATTTGCTGATAGACAGACATTCGCTTTATACAAAAGCTTTCGTTGGTAAAGGGGCAACACTGTGTATTTCTCTCTCGCAGAGCCCGGCTGACAAATTCGAAACGTCCAGCGATTGCGCCCACAGGAAAGCTGCCAGCACGGAAAGCTGTAGCTGGTTTTCACTGCCCCTTGGAACTGCATTCGCTGATAGACAGACATTCGCTTTCTACAAAAGCTTTCGTGGGTAAAGGGGCAACACTGTGTATTTCTCTCTCGCAGAGCCCAGTTGCCAATTTCGAAACGTCCAGCGATTGCGCCCACAGGAAAGCTGCCAGCACGGAAAGCTGTAGCTGGTTTTCACTGCCCCTTGGAACTGCATTCGCTGATAGACAGACATTCGCTTTCTGCAAAACCTTGCCTTCGTAAAGGGGCAACACTGTGTATTTCTCTCTCGCAGAGCCCGGCTGACAAATTCGAAACGTCCAGCGATTGCGCCCACAGGAAAGCTGCCAGCAAGGAAAGCTGTAGCTGGTTTTCACTGTCTCTTGGAACTACATTCGCTAATAGACAGACATTCGCTTTCTGCGAAACCTTGCCTTCGTAAAGGGGCAAGACTGTGTATTTCTCTCTCGCAGAGCCCGGCTGCCAAATTCGAAACGTCCAGCGATTGCGCCCACAGGAAAGCTGCCAGCACGGAAAGCTGTAGCTGGTTTTCACTGCCCCTTGGAACTGCATTCGCTGATAGACAGACATTCGCTTTCTACAAAAGCTTTCGTTGCTACAGAGGCAACACTGTGTATTTCTGTCTCGCAGAGCCCGGTTGCCAAATTCGAAACGTCCAGCGATTGCGCCCACAGGAAAGCTGCCAGCACGGAAAGCTGTAGCTGGTTTTCACTGCCCCTTGGAACTGCATTCGCTGATAGACAGACATTCGCTTTCTGCAAAACCTTGCCTTCGTAAAGGGGCAACACTGTGTATTTCTATCTCGCAGAGCCCGGCTGACAAATTCGAAACGTCCAGCGATTGCGCCCACAGGAAAGCTGCCAGCACGGAAAGCTGTAGCTGGTTTTCACTGTCTCTTGGAACTACATTCGCTGCTAGACAGACATTCGCTTTCTACAAAATCTTTCGTGGGTAAAGGGGCAACACTGTGTATTTCTCTCTCGCAGAGCCCGGTTGCCAAATTCGAAACGTCCAGCGATTGCGCCCACAGGAAAGCTGCCAGCACGGAAAGCTGTAGCTGGTTTTCACTGTCTCTTGGAACTACATTCTCTGCTAGACAGACATTCGCTTTCTGCAAAACCTTGCCTTCGTAAAGAGGTAACACTGTCTATTTCTCTCTCGCAGAGCCCGGCTGACAAATTCGAAACGTCCAGCGATTGCGCCCACAGGAAAGCTGCCAGCACGGAAAACTGTAGCTGGTTTTCACTGTCTCTTGGAACTACATTCGCTGCTAGACAGACATTCGCTTTCTGCAAAACCTTGCCTTCGTAAAGGGGCAACACTGTGTATTTCTCTCTCGCAGAGCCCAGTTGCCAAATTCGAAACGTCCAGCGATTGCGCCCACAGGAAAGCTGCCAGCACAGAAAGCTGTAGCTGGTTTTCACTGTCTCTTGGAACTGCATTTGCTGATAGACAGACATTCGCTTTCTACAAAAGCTTTCGTGGGTAAAGGGGCAACACTCTGTATTTCTCTCTCGCATAGCCCGGTTGCCAAATTCGAAACGTCCAGCGATTGCGCCCACAGGAAAGCTGCCAGCACGGAAAGCTGTAGCTGGTTTTCACTGCCCCTTGGAACTGCATTCGCTGATAGACAGACATTCGCTTTCTACAAAAGCTTTCGTTGGTACAGGGGCAAGACAGTGTATTTCTCTCTCGCAGAGCCCGGTTGCCAAATTCGAAACGTCCAGCGATTGCGCCCACAGGAAAGCTGCCAGCACGGAAAGCTGTAGCTGGTTTTCACTGTCTCTTGGAACTACATTCGCTGCTAGACAGACATTCGCTTTCTGCAAAACCTTGCCTTCGTAAAGAGGTAACACTGTCTATTTCTCTCTCGCAGAGCCCGGCTGACAAATTCGAAACGTCCAGCGATTGCGCCCACAGGAAAGCTGCCAGCACGGAAAACTGTAGCTGGTTTTCACTGCCCCTTGGAACTGCATTCGCTGATAGACAGACATTCGCTTTCTACAAAAGCTTTCGTTGGTAAAGGGGCAACACTTTGTATTTCTCTCTCGCAGAGCCCGGTTGCCAAATTCGAAACGTCCAGCGATTGCGCCCACAGGAAAGCTGCCAGCACGGAAAGCTGTAGCTGGTTTTCACTGTCTCTTGGAACTACATTCGCTGATAGACAGACATTCGCTTTCTGCAAAACCTTGCCTTCGTAAAGGGGCAACACTGTGTATTTCTCTCTCGCAGAGCCCAGTTGCCAAATTCGAAACGTCCAGCGATTGCGCCCACAGGAAAGCTGCCAGCACGGAAAGCTGTAGCTGGTTTTCACTGCGCCTTGGAACTGCATTTGCTGATAGACAGACATTCGCTTTCTACAAAAGCTTTCGTTGGTAAAGGGGCAACACTGTGTATTTCTCTCTCGCAGAGCCCGGTTGCCAAATTCGAAACGTCCAGCGATTGCGCCCACAGGAAAGCTGCCAGCACGGAAAGCTGTAGCTGGTTTTCACTGCCCCTTGGAACTGCATTCGCTGATAGACAGACATTCGCTTTCTGCAAAACCTTGCCTTCGTAAAGGGGCAACACTGTGTATTTCTATCTCGCAGAGCCCGGCTGACAAATTCGAAACGTCCAGCGATTGCGCCCACAGGAAAGCTGCCAGCACGGAAAGCTGTAGCTGGTTTTCACTGCCCCTTGGAACTGCATTCGCTGATAGACAGACATTCGCTTTCTGCAAAACCTTGCCTTCGTAAAGGGGCAACACTGTGTATTTCTGTCTCGCAGAGCCCGGCTGACAAATTCGAAACGTCCAGCGATTGCGCCCACAGGAAAGCTGCCAGCACGGAAAGCTGTAGCTGGTTTTCACTGCCCCTTGGAACTGCATTCGCTGATAGACAGACATTCGCTTTCTACAAAAGCTTTCGTTGCTACAGGGGCAACACTGTGTATTTCTGTCTCGCAGAGCCCGGTTGCCAAATTCGAAACGTCCAGCGATTGCGCCCACAGGAAAGCTGCCAGCACGGAAAGCTGTAGCTGGTTTTCACTGCCCCTTGGAACTGCATTCGCTGATAGACAGACATTCGCTTTCTGCAAAACCTTGCCTTCGTAAAGGGGCAACACTGTGTATTTCTCTCTCGCAGAGCCCGGCTGACAAATTCGAAACGTCCAGCGATTGCGCCCACAGGAAAGCTGCCAGCATGGAAAGCTGTAGCTGGTTTTCACTGTATCTTGGAACTACATTCGCTGATAGACAGACATTCGCTTTCTGCAAAACCTTGCCTTCGTAAAGGGGCAAGACTGTGTATTTCTCTCTCGCAGAGCCCGGCTGCCAAATTCGAAACGTCCAGCGATTGCGCCCACAGGAAAGCTGCCAGCACGGAAAGCTGTAGCTGGTTTTCACTGCCCCTTGGAACTACATTCGCTGATAGACAGACATTCGCTTTCTACAAAAGCTTTCGTTGGTAAAGGGGCAACACTGTGTATTTCTCTCTCGCAGAGCCCGGTTGCCAAATTCGAAACGTCCAGCGATTGCGCCCACAGGAAAGCTGCCAGCACGGAAAGCTGTAGCTGGTTTTCACTGCCCCTTGGAACTGCATTCGCTGATAGACAGACATTCGCTTTCTACAAAAGCTTTCGTTGGTACAGGGGCAAGACAGTGTATTTCTCTCTCGCAGAGCCCGGTTGCCAAATTCGAAACGTCCAGCGATTGCGCCCACAGGAAAGCTGCCAGCACGGAAAGCTGTAGCTGGTTTTCACTGTCTCTTGGAACTACATTCGCTGCTAGACAGACATTCGCTTTCTGCAAAACCTTGCCTTCGTAAAGAGGTAACACTGTCTATTTCTCTCTCGCAGAGCCCGGCTGACAAATTCGAAACGTCCAGCGATTGCGCCCACAGGAAAGCTGCCAGCACGGAAAACTGTAGCTGGTTTTCACTGCCCCTTGGAACTGCATTCGCTGATAGACAGACATTCGCTTTCTACAAAAGCTTTCGTTGGTAAAGGGGCAACACTTTGTATTTCTCTCTCGCAGAGCCCGGTTGCCAAATTCGAAACGTCCAGCGATTGCGCCCACAGGAAAGCTGCCAGCACGGAAAGCTGTAGCTGGTTTTCACTGCCCCTTGGAACTGCATTCGCTGATAGACAGACATTCGCTTTCTGCAAAACCTTGCCTTCGTAAAGGGGCAACACTGTGTATTTCTGTCTCGCAGAGCCCGGCTGACAAATTCGAAACGTCCAGCGATTGCGCCCACAGGAAAGCTGCCAGCACGGAAAGCTGTAGCTGGTTTTCACTGCCCCTTGGAACTGCATTCGCTGATAGACAGACATTCGCTTTCTGCAAAACCTTGCCTTCGTAAAGGGGCAACACTGTGTATTTCTGTCTCGCAGAGCCCGGCTGACAAATTCGAAACGTCCAGCGATTGCGCCCACAGGAAAGCTGCCAGCACGGAAAGCTGTAGCTGGTTTTCACTGCCCCTTGGAACTGCATTCGCTGATAGACAGACATTCGCTTTCTACAAAAGCTTTCGTTGCTACAGGGGCAACACTGTGTATTTCTGTCTCGCAGAGCCCGGTTGCCAAATTCGAAACGTCCAGCGATTGCGCCCACAGGAAAGCTGCCAGCACGGAAAGCTGTAGCTGGTTTTCACTGCCCCTTGGAACTGCATTCGCTGATAGACAGACATTCACTTTCTGCAAAACCTTGCCTTCGTAAAGGGGCAACACTGTGTATTTCTCTCTCGCAGAGCCCGGCTGACAAATTCGAAACGTCCAGCGATTGCGCCCACAGGAAAGCTGCCAGCATGGAAAGCTGTAGCTGGTTTTCACTGTATCTTGGAACTACATTCGCTGATAGACAGACATTCGCTTTCTGCAAAAGCTTTCGTGGGTAAAGGGGCAACACTGTGTATTTCTCTCTCGCAGAGCCCGGTTGCCAAATTCGAAACGTCCAGCGATTGCGCCCACAGGAAAGCTGCCAGCACGGAAAGCTGTAGCTGGTTTTCACTGCCCCTTGGAACTGCATTCGCTGATAGACAGACATTCGCTTTCTACAAAAGCTTTCGTTGGTAAAGGGGCAACACTGTGTATTTCTCTCTCGCAGAGCCCGGCTGCCAAATTCGAAACGTCCAGCGATTGCGCCCACAGGAAAGCTGCCAGCACGGAAAGCTGTAGCTGGTTTTCACTGTCTCTTGGAACTACATTCGCTGATAGACAGACATTCGCTTTCTGCAAAACCTTGCCTTCGTAAAGAGGTAACACTGTCTATTTCCCTCTCGCAGAGCCCGGCTGACAAATTCGAAACGTCCAGCGATTGCGCCCACAGGAAAGCTGCCAGCACGGAAAACTGTAGCTGGTTTTCACTGCCCCTTGGAACTGCATTCGCTGATAGACAGACATTCGCTTTCTACAAAAGCTTTCGTTGGTAAAGGGGCAACACTTTGTATTTCTCTCTCGCAGAGCCCGGTTGCCAAATTCGAAACGTCCAGCGATTGCGCCCACAGGAAAGCTGCCAGCACGGAAAGCTGTAGCTGGTTTTCACTGTCTCTTGGAACTACATTCGCTGCTAGACAGACATTCGCTTTCTGCAAAACCTTGCCTTCGTAAAGGGGCAACACTGTGTATTTCTCTCTCGCAGAGCCCAGTTGCCAAATTCGAAACGTCTAGCGATTGCGCCCACAGGAAAGCTGCCAGCACGGAAAGCTGTAGCTGGTTTTCACTGCCCCTTGGAACTGCATTCGCTGATAGACAGACATTCGCTTTCTGCAAAACCTTGCCTTCGTAAAGGGGCAACACTGTGTATTTCTGTCTCGCAGAGCCCGGCTGACAAATTCGAAACGTCCAGCGATTGCGCCCACAGGAAAGCTGCCAGCACGGAAAGCTGTAGCTGGTTTTCACTGTCTCTTGGAACTACATTCGCTGCTAGACAGACATTCGCTTTCTGCAAAACCTTGCCTTCGTAAAGGGGCAAGACTGTGTATTTCTCTCTCGCAGAGCCCGGCTGCCAAATTCGAAACGTCCAGCGATTGCGCCCACAGGAAAGCTGCCAGCACGGAAAGCTGTAGCTGGTTTTCACTGTCTCTTGGAACTACATTCGCTGCTAGACAGACATTCGCTTTCTGCAAAACCTTGCCTTCGTAAAGGGGCAACACTGTGTATTTCTGTCTCGCAGAGCCCAGTTGCCAAATTCGAAACATCCAGCGATTGCGCCCACAGGAAAGCTGCCAGCACAGAAAGCTGTAGCTGGTTTTCACTGTCTCTTGGAACTGCATTTGCTGATAGACAGACATTCGCTTTATACAAAAGCTTTCGTTGGTAAAGGGGCAACACTGTGTATTTCTCTCTCGCAGAGCCCGGTTGCCAAATTCGAAACGTCCAGCGATTGCGCCCACAGGAAAGCTGCCAGCACGGAAAGCTGTAGCTGGTTTTCACTGCCCCTTGGAACTGCATTCGCTGATAGACAGACATTCGCTTTCTACAAAAGCTTTCGTGGGTAAAGGGGCAACACTGTGTATTTCTCTCTCGCAGAGCCCAGTTGCCAATTTCGAAACGTCCAGCGATTCCGCCCACAGGAAAGCTGCCAGCACGGAAAGCTGTAGCTGGTTTTCACTGCCCCTTGGAACTGCATTCGCTGATAGACAGACATTCGCTTTCTGCAAAACCTTGCCTTCGTAAAGGGGCAACACTGTGTATTTCTCTCTCGCAGAGCCCGGCTGACAAATTCGAAACGTCCAGCGATTGCGCCCACAGGAAAGCTGCCAGCAAGGAAAGCTGTAGCTGGTTTTCACTGCCCCTTGGAACTGCATTCGCTGATAGACAGACATTCGCTTTCTACAAAAGCTTTCGTTGCTACAGGGGCAACACTGTGTATTTCTGTCTCGCAGAGCCCGGTTGCCAAATTCGAAACGTCCAGCGATTGCGCCCACAGGAAAGCTGCCAGCACGGAAAGCTGTAGCTGGTTTTCACTGCCCCTTGGAACTGCATTCGCTGATAGACAGACATTCGCTTTCTGCAAAACCTTGCCTTCGTAAAGGGGCAACACTGTGTATTTCTATCTCGCAGAGCCCGGCTGACAAATTCGAAACGTCCAGCGATTGCGCCCACAGGAAAGCTGCCAGCATGGAAAGCTGTAGCTGGTTTTCACTGTCTCTTGGAACTACATTCGCTGATAGACAGACATTCGCTTTCTGCAAAACCTTGCCTTCGTAAAGGGGCAAGACTGTGTATTTCTCTCTCGCAGAGCCCGGCTGCCAAATTCGAAACGTCCAGCGATTGCGCCCACAGGAAAGCTGCCAGCACGGAAAGCTGTAGCTGGTTTTCACTGTCTCTTGGAACTACATTCGCTGCTAGACAGACATTCGCTTTCTGCAAAACCTTGCCTTCGTAAAGAGGTAACACTGTCTATTTCTCTCTCGCAGAGCCCGGCTGACAAATTCGAAACGTCCAGCGATTGCGCCCACAGGAAAGCTGCCAGCACGGAAAACTGTAGCTGGTTTTCACTGTCTCTTGGAACTACATTCGCTGCTAGACAGACATTCGCTTTCTGCAAAACCTTGCCTTCGTAAAGGGGCAACACTGTGTATTTCTCTCTCGCAGAGCCCAGTTGCCAAATTCGAAACGTCCAGCGATTGCGCCCACAGGAAAGCTGCCAGCACGGAAAGCTGTAGCTGGTTTTCACTGCCCCTTGGAACTGCATTCGCTGATAGACAGACATTCGCTTTCTGCAAAACCTTGCCTTCGTAAAGGGGCAACACTGTGTATTTCTCTCTCGCAGAGCCCGGCTGACAAATTCGAAACGTCCAGCGATTGCGCCCACAGGAAAGCTGCCAGCACGGAAAGCTGTAGCTGGTTTTCACTGCCCCTTGGAACTGCATTCGCTGATAGACAGACATTCGCTTTCTACAAAATCCTTTGTTGGTAAAGGGGCAAGACTCTGTATTTCTCTCTCGCAGAGCCCGGCTGACAAATTCGAAACGTCCAGCGATTGCGCCCACAGGAAAGCTGCCAGCACGGAAAGCTGTAGCTGGTTTTCACTGCCCCTTGGAACTGCATTCGCTGATAGACAGACATTCGCTTTCTACAAAATCTTTTGTTGGTAAAGGGGCAAGACTCTGTATTTCTCTCTCGCAGAGCCCGGCTGACAAATTCGAAACGTCCAGCGATTGCGCCCACAGGAAAGCTGCCAGCACGGAAAGCTGTAGCTGGTTTTCACTGCCCCTTGGAACTGCATTCGCTGATAGACAGACATTCGCTTTCTACAAAATCTTTTGTTGGTAAAGGGGCAAGACTGTGTATTTCTCTCTCGCAGAGCCCGGTTGCCAAATTCGAAACGTCCAGCGATTGCGCCCACAGGAAAGCTGCCAGCACGGAAAGCTGTAGCTGGTTTTCACTGCCCCTTGGAACTGCATTCGCTGATAGACAGACATTCGCTTTCTACAAAAGCTTTCGTGGGTAAAGGGGCAACACTGTGTATTTCTCTCTCGCAGAGCCCGGTTGCCAAATTCGAAACGTCCAGCGATTGCGCCCACAGGAAAGCTGCCAGCACGGAAAGCTGTAGCTGGTTTTCACTGCCCCTTGGAACTGCATTCGCTGATAGACAGACATTCGCTTTCTGCAAAACCTTGCCTTCGTAAAGGGGCAACACTGTGTATTTCTCTCTCGCAGAGCCCGGCTGACAAATTCGAAACGTCCAGCGATTGCGCCCACAGGAAAGCTGCCAGCACGGAAAGCTGTAGCTGGTTTTCACTGCCCCTTGGAACTGCATTCGCTGATAGACAGACATTCGCTTTCTACAAAATCCTTTGTTGGTAAAGGGGCAAGACTCTGTATTTCTCTCTCGCAGAGCCCGGCTGACAAATTCGAAACGTCCAGCGATTGCGCCCACAGGAAAGCTGCCAGCACGGAAAGCTGTAGCTGGTTTTCACTGCCCCTTGGAACTGCATTCGCTGATAGACAGACATTCGCTTTCTACAAAATCTTTTGTTGGTAAAGGGGCAAGACTCTGTATTTCTCTCTCGCAGAGCCCGGTTGCCAAATTCGAAACGTCCAGCGATTGCGCCCACAGGAAAGCTGCCAGCACGGAAAGCTGTAGCTGGTTTTCACTGCCCCTTGGAACTGCATTCGCTGATAGACAGACATTCGCTTTCTACAAAATCTTTTGTTGGTAAAGGGGCAAGACTGTGTATTTCTCTCTCGCAGAGCCCGGTTGCCAAATTCGAAACGTCCAGCGATTGCGCCCACAGGAAAGCTGCCAGCACGGAAAGCTGTAGCTGGTTTTCACTGCCCCTTGGAACTGCATTCGCTGATAGACAGACATTCGCTTTCTACAAAAGCTTTCGTTGGTAAAGGGGCAACACAGTGTATTTCTCTCTCGCAGAGCCCGGCTGACAAATTCGAAACGTCCAGCGATTGCGCCCACAGGAAAGCTGCCAGCACGGAAAACTGTAGCTGGTTTTCACTGTCTCTTGGAACTACATTCGCTGCTAGACAGACATTCGCTTTCTGCAAAACCTTGCCTTCGTAAAGAGGTAACACTGTCTATTTCTCTCTCGCAGAGCCCGTCTGACAAATTCGAAACGTCCAGCGATTGCGCCCACAGGAAAGCTGCCAGCACGGAAAGCTGTAGCTGGTTTTCACTGTCTCTTGGAACTACATTCGCTAATAGACAGACATTCGCTTTCTGCAAAACCTTGCCTTCGTAAAGGGGCAAGACTGTGTATTTCTCTCTCGCAGAGCCCGGCTGCCAAATTCGAAACGTCCAGCGATTGCGCCCACAGGAAAGCTGCCAGCACGGAAAGCTGTAGCTGGTTTTCACTGCCCCTTGGAACTGCATTCGCTGATAGACAGACATTCGCTTTCTACAAAAGCTTTCGTTGCTACAGGGGCAACACTGTGTATTTCTGTCTCGCAGAGCCCGGTTGCCAAATTCGAAACGTCCAGCGATTGCGCCCACAGGAAAGCTGCCAGCACGGAAAGCTGTAGCTGGTTTTCACTGCCCCTTGGAACTGCATTCGCTGATAGACAGACATTCGCTTTCTGCAAAACCTTGCCTTCGTAAAGGGGCAACACTGTGTATTTCTCTCTCGCAGAGCCCGGCTGACAAATTCGAAACGTCCAGCGATTGCGCCCACAGGAAAGCTGCCAGCACGGAAAGCTGTAGCTGGTTTTCACTGCCCCTTGGAACTGCATTCGCTGATAGACAGACATTCGCTTTCTACAAAATCCTTTGTTGGTAAAGGGGCAAGACTCTGTATTTCTCTCTCGCAGAGCCCGGCTGACAAATTCGAAACGTCCAGCGATTGCGCCCACAGGAAAGCTGCCAGCACGGAAAGCTGTAGCTGGTTTTCACTGCCCCTTGGAACTGCATTCGCTGATAGACAGACATTCGCTTTCTACAAAATCTTTTGTTGGTAAAGGGGCAAGACTCTGTATTTCTCTCTCGCAGAGCCCGGTTGCCAAATTCGAAACGTCCAGCGATTGCGCCCACAGGAAAGCTGCCAGCACGGAAAGCTGTAGCTGGTTTTCACTGCCCCTTGGAACTGCATTCGCTGATAGACAGACATTCGCTTTCTACAAAAGCTTTCGTGGGTAAAGGGGCAACACTGTGTATTTCTCTCTCGCAGAGCCCGGTTGCCAAATTCGAAACGTCCAGCGATTGCGCCCACAGGAAAGCTGCCAGCACGGAAAGCTGTAGCTGGTTTTCACTGCCCCTTGGAACTGCATTCGCTGATAGACAGACATTCGCTTTCTGCAAAACCTTGCCTTCGTAAAGGGGCAACACTGTGTATTTCTCTCTCGCAGAGCCCGGCTGACAAATTCGAAACGTCCAGCGATTGCGCCCACAGGAAAGCTGCCAGCACGGAAAGCTGTAGCTGGTTTTCACTGCCCCTTGGAACTGCATTCGCTGATAGACAGACATTCGCTTTCTACAAAATCCTTTGTTGGTAAAGGGGCAAGACTCTGTATTTCTCTCTCGCAGAGCCCGGCTGACAAATTCGAAACGTCCAGCGATTGCGCCCACAGGAAAGCTGCCAGCACGGAAAGCTGTAGCTGGTTTTCACTGCCCCTTGGAACTGCATTCGCTGATAGACAGACATTCGCTTTCTACAAAATCTTTTGTTGGTAAAGGGGCAAGACTCTGTATTTCTCTCTCGCAGAGCCCGGCTGACAAATTCGAAACGTCCAGCGATTGCGCCCACAGGAAAGCTGCCAGCACGGAAAGCTGTAGCTGGTTTTCACTGCCCCTTGGAACTGCATTCGCTGATAGACAGACATTCGCTTTCTACAAAAGCTTTTGTTGGTAAAGGGACAACACTGTGTATTTCTCTCTCGCAGAGCCCGGTTGCCAAATTCGAAACGTCCAGCGATTGCGCCCACAGGAAAGCTGCCAGCACGGAAAGCTGTAGCTGGTTTTCACTGCCCCTTGGAACTGCATTCGCTGATAGACAGACATTCGCTTTCTACAAAAGCTTTCGTGGGTAAAGGGGCAACACTGTGTATTTCTCTCTCGCAGAGCCCAGTTGCCAAATTCGAAACGTCCAGCGATTGCGCCCACAGGAAAGCTGCCAGCACGGAAAGCTGTAGCTGGTTTTCACTGCCCCTTGGAACTGCATTCGCTGATAGACAGACATTCGCTTTCTACAAAATCTTTGCTTGTTGAAGGGGCAACACTGTGTATTTCTGTCTCGCAGAGCCCGGTTGCCAAATTCGAAACGTCCAGCGATTGCGCCCACAGGAAAGCTGCCAGCACGGAAAGCTGTAGCTGGTTTTCACTGCCCCTTGGAACTGCATTCGCTGATAGACAGACATTCGCTTTCTACAAAAGCTTTCGTTGGTAAAGGGGCAACACTGTGTATTTCTCTCTCGCAGAGCCCGGCTGCCAAATTCGAAACGTCCAGCGATTGCGCCCACAGGAAAGCTGCCAGCACGGAAAGCTGTAGCTGGTTTTCACTGCCCCTTGGAACTGCATTCGCTGATAGACAGACATTCGCTTTCTACAAAAGCTTTTGTTGGTAAAGGGACAACACTGTGTATTTCTCTCTCGCAGAGCCCGGTTGCCAAATTCGAAACGTCCAGCGATTGCGCCCACAGGAAAGCTGCCAGCACGGAAAGCTGTAGCTGGTTTTCACTGCCCCTTGGAACTGCATTCGCTGATAGACAGACATTCGCTTTCTACAAAAGCTTTCGTGGGTAAAGGGGCAACACTGTGTATTTCTCTCTCGCAGAGCCCAGTTGCCAAATTCGAAACGTCCAGCGATTGCGCCCACAGGAAAGCTGCCAGCACGGAAAGCTGTAGCTGGTTTTCACTGCCCCTTGGAACTGCATTCGCTGATAGACAGACATTCGCTTTCTGCAAAACCTTGCCTTCGTAAAGGGGCAACACTGTGTATTTCTCTCTCGCAGAGCCCGGCTGACAAATTCGAAACGTCCAGCGATTGCGCCCACAGGAAAGCTGCCAGCAAGGAAAGCTGTAGCTGGTTTTCACTGTCTCTTGGAACTACATTCGCTAATAGACAGACATTCGCTTTCTGCAAAACCTTGCCTTCGTAAAGGGGCAAGACTGTGTATTTCTCTCTCGCAGAGCCCGGCTGCCAAATTCGAAACGTCCAGCGATTGCGCCCACAGGAAAGCTGCCAGCACGGAAAGCTGTAGCTGGTTTTCACTTCCCCTTGGAACTGCATTCGCTGATAGACAGACATTCGCTTTCTACAAAATCTTTGCTTGGTGAAGGCGCAACACTGTGTATTTCTGTCTCGCAGAGCCCGGTTGCCAAATTCGAAACGTCCAGCGATTGCGCCCACAGGAAAGCTGCCAGCACGGAAAGCTGTAGCTGGTTTTCACTGTCTCTTGGAACTACATTCGCTGCTAGACAGACATTCGCTTTCTACAAAAGCTTTCGTTGCTACAGGGGCAACACTGTGTATTTCTGTCTCGCAGAGCCCGGTTGCCAAATTCGAAACGTCCAGCGATTGCGCCCACAGGAAAGCTGCCAGCACGGAAAGCTGTAGCTGGTTTTCACTGCCCCTTGGAACTGCATTCGCTGATAGACAGACATTCGCTTTCTGCAAAACCTTGCCTTCGTAAAGGGGCAACACTGTGTATTTCTCTCTCGCAGAGCCCGGCTGACGAATTCGAAACGTCCAGCGATTGCGCCCACAGGAAAGCTGCCAGCATGGAAAGCTGTAGCTGGTTTTCACTGTCTCTTGGAACTACATTCGCTGCTAGACAGACATTCGCTTTCTACAAAAGCTTTCGTGGGTAAAGGGGCAACACTGTGTATTTCTCTCTCGCAGAGCCCGGTTGCCAAATTCGAAACGTCCAGCGATTGCGCCCACAGGAAAGCTGCCAGCACGGAAAGCTGTAGCTGGTTTTCACTGCCCCTTGGAACTGCATTCGCTGATAGACAGACATTCGCTTTCTACAAAAGCTTTCGTTGGTAAAGGGGCAACACTGTGTATTTCTCTCTCGCAGAGCCCGGCTGCCAAATTCGAAACGTCCAGCGATTGCGCCCACAGGAAAGCTGCCAGCACGGAAAGCTGTAGCTGGTTTTCACTGCCCCTTGGAACTGCATTCGCTGATAGACAGACATTCGCTTTCTACAAAATCTTTTGTTGGTAAAGGGGCAAGACTGTGTATTTCTCTCTCGCAGAGCCCGGTTGCCAAATTCGAAACGTCCAGCGATTGCGCCCACAGGAAAGCTGCCAGCACGGAAAGCTGTAGCTGGTTTTCACTGTCTCTTGGAACTACATTCGCTGCTAGACAGACATTCGCTTTCTGCAAAACCTTGCCTTCGTAAAGGGGCAATACTGTGTATTTCTGTCTCGCAGAGCCCAGTTGCCAAATTCGAAACGTCCAGCGATTGCGCCCACAGGAAAGCTGCCAGCACAGAAAGCTGTAGCTGGTTTTCACTGTCTCTTGGAACTGCATTTGCTGATAGACAGACATTCGCTTTCTACAAAAGCTTTCGTTGGTAAAGGGGCAACACTGTGTATTTCTCTCTCGCAGAGCCCGGTTGCCAAATTCGAAACGTCCAGCGATTGCGCCCACAGGAAAGCTGCCAGCACGGAAAGCTGTAGCTGGTTTTCACTGTCTCTTGGAACTATATTCGCTGCTAGACAGACATTCGCTTTCTACAAAAGCTTTCGTTGCTACAGGGGCAACACTGTGTATTTCTCTCTCGCAGAGCCCGGTTGCCAAATTCGAAACGTCCAGCGATTGCGCCCACAGGAAAGCTGCCAGCACGGAAAGCTGTAGCTGGTTTTCACTGCCCCTTGGAACTGCATTCGCTGATAGACAGACATTCGCTTTCTACAAAAGCTTTCGTTGGTAAAGGGGCAAGACTGTGTATTTCTCTCTCGCAGAGCCCGGCTGCCAAATTCGAAACGTCCAGCGATTGCGCCCACAGGAAAGCTGCCAGCACGGAAAGCTGTAGCTGGTTTTCACTGCCCCTTGGAACTGCATTCGCTGATAGACAGACATTCGCTTTCTACAAAATCTTTTGTTGGTAAAGGGGCAAGACTGTGTATTTCTCTCTCGCAGAGCCCGGTTGCCAAATTCGAAACGTCCAGCGATTGCGCCCACAGGAAAGCTGCCAGCACGGAAAGCTGTAGCTGGTTTTCACTGCCCCTTGGAACTGCATTCGCTGATAGACAGACATTCGCTTTCTACAAAAGCTTTCGTTGGTAAAGGGGCAACACAGTGTATTTCTCTCTCGCAGAGCCCGGCTGACAAATTCGAAACGTCCAGCGATTGCGCCCACAGGAAAGCTGCCAGCACGGAAAGCTGTAGCTGGTTTTCACTGTCTCTTGGAACTACATTCGCTGCTAGACAGACATTCGCTTTCTGCAAAACCTTGCCTTCGTAAAGGGGCAACACTGTGTATTTCTGTCTCGCAGAGCCCAGTTGCCAAATTCGAAACGTCCAGCGATTGCGCCCACAGGAAAGCTGCCAGCACAGAAAGGTGTAGCTGGTTTTCACTGTCTCTTGGAACTGCATTTGCTGATAGACAGACATTCGCTTTATACAAAAGCTTTCGTTGGTAAAGGGGCAAGACTGTGTATTTCTCTCTCGCAGAGCCCGGTTGCCAAATTCGAAACGTCCAGCGATTGCGCCCACAGGAAAGCTGCCAGCACGGAAAGCTGTAGCTGGTTTTCACTGCCCCTTGGAACTGCATTCGCTGATAGACAGACATTCGCTTTCTACAAAAGCTTTCGTGGGTAAAGGGGCAACACTGTGTATTTCTCTCTCGCAGAGCCCAGTTGCCAATTTCGAAACGTCCAGCGATTGCGCCCACAGGAAAGCTGCCAGCACGGAAAGCTGTAGCTGGTTTTCACTGCCCCTTGGAACTGCATTCGCTGATAGACAGACATTCGCTTTCTGCAAAACCTTGCCTTCGTAAAGGGGCAACACTGTGTATTTCTCTCTCGCAGAGCCCGGCTGCCAAATTCGAAACGTCCAGCGATTGCGCCCACAGGAAAGCTGCCAGCACGGAAAGCTGTAGCTGGTTTTCACTGTCTCTTGGAACTGCATTCGCTGATAGACAGACATTCGCTTTCTACAAAAGCTTTCGTTGGTAAAGGGGCAACACTGTGTATTTCTCTCTCGCAGAGGCCGGCTGACAAATTCGAAACGTCCAGCGATTGCGCCCACAGGAAAGCTGCCAGCACGGAAAGCTGTAGCTGGTTTTCACTGCCCCTTGGAACTGCATTCGCTGATAGACAGACATTCGCTTTCTACAAAAGCTTTTGTTGGTAAAGGGACAACACTGTGTATTTCTCTCTCGCAGAGCCCGGTTGCCAAATTCGAAACGTCCAGCGATTGCGCCCACAGGAAAGCTGCCAGCACGGAAAGCTGTAGCTGGTTTTCACTGCCCCTTGGAACTGCATTCGCTGATAGACAGACATTCGCTTTCTACAAAAGCTTTCGTGGGTAAAGGGGCAACACTGTGTATTTCTCTCTCGCAGAGCCCAGTTGCCAAATTCGAAACGTCCAGCGATTGCGCCCACAGGAAAGCTGCCAGCACGGAAAGCTGTAGCTGGTTTTCACTGCCCCTTGGAACTGCATTCGCTGATAGACAGACATTCGCTTTCTACAAAATCTTTGCTTGGTGAAGGGGCAACACTGTGTATTTCTGTCTCGCAGAGCCCGGTTGCCAAATTCGAAACGTCCAGCGATTGCGCCCACAGGAAAGCTGCCCGCACGGAAAGCTGTAGCTGGTTTTCACTGCCCCTTGGAACTGCATTCGCTGATAGACAGACATTCGCTTTCTACAAAAGCTTTCGTGGGTAAAGGGCAACACTGTGTATTTCTCTCTCGCAGAGCCCAGTTGCCAAATTCGAAACGTCCAGCGATTGCGCCCACAGGAAAGCTGCCAGCACGGAAAGCTGTAGCTGGTTTTCACTGTCTCTTGGAACTGCATTCGCTGATAGACAGACATTCGCTTTCTGCAAAACCTTGCCTTCGTAAAGGGGCAACACTGTGTATTTCTCTCTCGCAGAGCCCGGCTGACAAATTCGAAACGTCCAGCGATTGCGCCCACAGGAAAGCTGCCAGCAAGGAAAGCTGTAGCTGGTTTTCACTGTCTCTTGGAACTACATTCGCTAATAGACAGACATTCGCTTTCTGCAAAACCTTGCCTTCGTAAAGGGGCAAGACTGTGTATTTCTCTCTCGCAGAGCCCGGCTGCCAAATTCGAAACGTCCAGCGATTGCGCCCACAGGAAAGCTGCCAGCACGGAAAGCTGTAGCTGGTTTTCACTGTCTCTTGGAACTACATTCGCTGCTAGACAGACATTCGCTTTCTACAAAAGCTTTCGTGGGTAAAGGGGCAACACTGTGTATTTCTCTCTCGCAGAGCCCGGTTGCCAAATTCGAAACGTCCAGCGATTGCGCCCACAGGAAAGCTGCCAGCACGGAAAGCTGTAGCTGGTTTTCACTGCCCCTTGGAACTGCATTCGCTGATAGACAGACATTCGCTTTCTACAAAAGCTTTCGTGGGTAAAGGGGCAACACTGTGTATTTCTCTCTCGCAGAGCCCGGCTGCCAAATTCGAAACGTCCAGCGATTGCGCCCACAGGAAAGCTGCCAGCACGGAAAGCTGTAGCTGGTTTTCACTGCCCCTTGGAACTGCATTCGCTGATAGACAGACATTCGCTTTCTACAAAATCTTTTGTTGGTAAAGGGGCAAGACTGTGTATTTCTCTCTCGCAGAGCCCGGTTGCCAAATTCGAAACGTCCAGCGATTGCGCCCACAGGAAAGCTGCCAGCACGGAAAGCTGTAGCTGGTTTTCACTGTCTCTTGGAACTACATTCGCTGCTAGACAGACATTCGCTTTCTGCAAAACCTTGCCTTCGTAAAGGGGCAACACTGTGTATTTCTGTCTCGCAGAGCCCAGTTGCCAAATTCGAAACGTCCAGCGATTGCGCCCACAGGAAAGCTGCCAGCACGGAAAGCTGTAGCTGGTTTTCACTGCCCCTTGGAACTGCATTCGCTGATAGACAGACATTCGCTTTCTGCAAAACCTTGCCTTCGTAAAGGGGCAACACTGTGTATTTCTCTCTCGCAGAGCCCGGCTGACAAATTCGAAACGTCCAGCGATTGCGCCCACAGGAAAGCTGCCAGCACGGAAAGCTGTAGCTGGTTTTCACTGCCCCTTGGAACTGCATTCGCTGATAGACAGACATTCGCTTTCTACAAAATCTTTTGTTGGTAAAGGGGCAAGACTCTGTATTTCTCTCTCGCAGAGCCCGGTTGCCAAATTCGAAACGTCCAGCGATTGCGCCCACAGGAAAGCTGCCAGCACGGAAAACTGTAGCTGGTTTTCACTGCCCCTTGGAACTGCATTCGCTGATAGACAGACATTCGCTTTCTACAAAAGCTTTCGTTGGTAAAGGGGCAACACTTTGTATTTCTCTCTCGCAGAGCCCGGTTGCCAAATTCGAAACGTCCAGCGATTGCGCCCACAGGAAAGCTGCCAGCACGGAAAGCTGTAGCTGGTTTTCACTGTCTCTTGGAACTACATTCGCTGCTAGACAGACATTCGCTTTCTACAAAAGCT
Source organism: Mycteria americana (assembly GCF_035582795.1). Taxonomy (NCBI): domain Eukaryota; kingdom Metazoa; phylum Chordata; class Aves; order Ciconiiformes; family Ciconiidae; genus Mycteria; species Mycteria americana. Next base: position 23,676,183 of record NC_134372.1, read on the forward strand.
TTCGTTGCTACAGGGGCAACACTGTGTATTTCTCTCTCGCAGAGCCCGGTTGCCAAATTCGAAACGTCCAGCGATTGCGCCCACAGGAAAGCTGCCAGCACGGAAAGCTGTAGCTGGTTTTCACTGCCCCTTGGAACTGCATTCGCTGATAGACAGACATTCGCTTTCTACAAAAGCTTTCGTTGGTAAAGGGGCAAGACTGTGTATTTCTCTCTCGCAGAGCCCGGCTGCCAAATTCGAAACGTCCAGCGATTGCGCCCACAGGAAAGCTGCCAGCACGGAAAGCTGTAGCTGGTTTTCACTGCCCCTTGGAACTGCATTCGCTGATAGACAGACATTCGCTTTCTACAAAATCTTTTGTTGGTAAAGGGGCAAGACTGTGTATCTCTCTCGCAGAGCCCGGTTGCCAAATTCGAAACGTCCAGCGATTGCGCCCACAGGAAAGCTGCCAGCACGGAAAGCTGTAGCTGGTTTTCACTGCCCCTTGGAACTGCATTCGCTGATAGACAGACATTCGCTTTCTACAAAAGCTTTCGTTGGTAAAGGGGCAACACAGTGTATTTCTCTCTCGCAGAGCCCGGTTGCCAAATTCGAAACGTCCAGCGATTGCGCCCACAGGAAAGCTGCCAGCACGGAAAGCTGTAGCTGGTTTTCACTGTCTCTTGGAACTACATTCGCTGCTAGACAGACATTCGCTTTCTGCAAAACCTTGCCTTCGTAAAGGGGCAACACTGTGTATTTCTGTCTCGCAGAGCCCAGTTGCCAAATTCGAAACGTCCAGCGATTGCGCCCACAGGAAAGCTGCCAGCACAGAAAGCTGTAGCTGGTTTTCACTGTCTCTTGGAACTGCATTTGCTGATAGACAGACATTCGCTTTATACAAAAGCTTTCGTTGGTAAAGGGGCAACACTGTGTATTTCTCTCTCGCAGAGCCCGGCTGACAAATTCGAAACGTCCAGCGATTGCGCCCACAGGAAAGCTGCCAGCAAGGAAAGCTGTAGCTGGTTTTCACTGTCTCTTGGAACTACATTCGCTAATAGACAGACATTCGCTTTCTGCAAAACCTTGCCTTCGTAAAGGGGCAAGACTGTGTATTTCTCTCTCGCAGAGCCCGGCTGCCAAATTCGAAACGTCCAGCGATTGCGCCCACAGGAAAGCTGCCAGCACGGAAAGCTGTAGCTGGTTTTCACTGCCCCTTTGGAACTGCATTCGCTGATAGACAGACATTCGCTTTCTACAAAATCTTTCGTGGGTAAAGGGGCAACACTGTGTATTTCTCTCTCGCAGAGCCCGGTTGCCAAATTCGAAACGTCCAGCGATTGCGCCCACAGGAAAGCTGCCAGCACGGAAAGCTGTAGCTGGTTTTCACTGTCTCTTGGAACTACATTCGCTGCTAGACAGACATTCGCTTTCTGCAAAACCTTGCCTTCGTAAAGAGGTAACACTGTCTATTGCTCTCTCGCAGAGCCCGGCTGACAAATTCGAAACGTCCAGTGATTGCGCCCACAGGAAAGCTGCCAGCACGGAAAACTGTAGCTGGTTTTCACTGTCTCTTGGAACTACATTCGCTGCTAGACAGACATTCGCTTTCTGCAAAACCTTGCCTTCGTAAAGGGGCAACACTGTGTATTTCTCTCTCGCAGAGCCCGGTTGCCAAATTCGAAACGTCCAGCGATTGCGCCCACAGGAAAGCTGCCAGCACAGAAAGCTGTAGCTGGTTTTCACTGTCTCTTGGAACTGCATTTGCTGATAGACAGACATTCGCTTTCTACAAAAGCTTTCGTGGGTAAAGGGGCAACACTGTGTATTTCTCTCTCGCAGAGCCCGGTTGCCAAATTCGAAACGTCCAGCGATTGCGCCCACAGGAAAGCTGCCAGCACGGAAAGCTGTAGCTGGTTTTCACTGCCCCTTGGAACTGCATTCGCTGATAGACAGACATTCGCTTTCTGCAAAACCTTGCCTTCGTAAAAGGGCAACACTGTGTATTTCTCTCTCGCAGAGCCCGGCTGACAAATTCGAAACGTCCAGCGATTGCGCCCACAGGAAAGCTGCCAGCACGGAAAGCTGTAGCTGGTTTTCACTGCCCCTTGGAACTGCATTCGCTGATAGACAGACATTCGCTTTCTACAAAATCTTTTGTTGGTAAAGGGGCAAGACTCTGTATTTCTCTCTCGCAGAGCCCGGTTGCCAAATTCGAAACGTCCAGCGATTGCGCCCACAGGAAAGCTGCCAGCACGGAAAGCTGTAGCTGGTTTTCACTGCCCCTTGGAACTGCATTCGCTGATAGACAGACATTCGCTTTCTACAAAATCTTTTGTTGGTAAAGGGGCAAGACTCTGTATTTCTCTCTCGCAGAGCCCGGTTGCCAAATTCGAAACGTCCAGCGATTGCGCCCACAGGAAAGCTGCCAGCACGGAAAGCTGTAGCTGGTTTTCACTGCCCCTTGGAACTGCATTCGCTGATAGACAGACATTCGCTTTCTACAAAAGCTTTCGTTGGTACAGGGGCAACACAGTGTATTTCTCTCTGGCAGAGCCCGGTTGCCAAATTCGAAACGTCCAGCGATTGCGCCCACAGGAAAGCTGCCAGCACGGAAAGCTGTAGCTGGTTTTCACTGTCTCTTGGAACTACATTCGCTGCTAGACAGACATTCGCTTTCTGCAAAACCTTGCCTTCGTAAAGGGGCAACACTGTGTATTTCTCTCTAGCAGAGCCCAGTTGCCAAATTCGAAACGTCCAGCGATTGCGCCCACAGGAAAGCTGCCAGCACGGAAAGCTGTAGCTGGTTTTCACTGCCCCTTGGAACTGCATTCGCTGATAGACAGACATTCGCTTTCTACAAACGCTTTCGTTGGTAAAGGGGCAACACTGTGTATTTCTCTCTCGCAGAGCCCGGCTGCCAAATTCGAAACGTCCAGCGATTGCGCCCACAGGAAAGCTGCCAGCACGGAAAGCTGTAGCTGGTTTTCACTGCCCCTTGGAACTGCATTCGCTGATAGACAGACATTCGCTTTCTACAAAATCTTTTGTTGGTAAAGGGGCAAGACTGTGTATTTCTCTCTCGCAGAGCCCGGTTGCCAAATTCGAAACGTCCAGCGATTGCGCCCACAGGAAAGCTGCCAGCACGGAAAGCTGTAGCTGGTTTTCACTGCCCCTTGGAACTGCATTCGCTGATAGACAGACATTCGCTTTCTACAAAAGCTTTCGTTGGTAAAGGGGCAACACAGTGTATTTCTCTCTCGCAGAGCCCGGCTGACAAATTCGAAACGTCCAGCGATTGCGCCCACAGGAAAGCTGCCAGCACGGAAAGCTGTAGCTGGTTTTCACTGTCTCTTGGAACTACATTCGCTGCTAGACAGACATTCGCTTTCTGCAAAACCTTGCCTTCGTAAAGGGGCAACACTGTGTATTTCTGTCTCGCAGAGCCCAGTTGCCAAATTCGAAACGTCCAGCGATTGCGCCCACAGGAAAGCTGCCAGCACAGAAAGCTCTAGCTGGTTTTCACTGTCTCTTGGAACTGCATTTGCTGATAGACAGACATTCGCTTTATACAAAAGCTTTCGTTGGTAAAGGGGCAACACTGTGTATTTCTCTCTCGCAGAGCCCGGTTGCCAAATTCGAAACGTCCAGCGATTGCGCCCACAGGAAAGCTGCCAGCACGGAAAGCTGTAGCTGGTTTTCACTGCCCCTTGGAACTGCATTCGCTGATAGACAGACATTCGCTTTCTACAAAAGCTTTTGTTGGTAAAGGGACAACACTTTGTATTTCTCTCTCGCAGAGCCCGGTTGCCAAATTCGAAACGTCCAGCGATTGCGCCCACAGGAAAGCTGCCAGCACGGAAAGCTGTAGCTGGTTTTCACTGCCCCTTGGAACTGCATTCGCTGATAGACAGACATTCGCTTTCTACAAAAGCTTTCGTGGGTAAAGGGGCAACACTGTGTATTTCTCTCTCGCAGAGCCCAGTTGCCAAATTCGAAACGTCCAGCGATTGCGCCCACAGGAAAGCTGCCAGCACGGAAAGCTGTAGCTGGTTTTCACTGCCCCTTGGAACTGCATTCGCTGATAGACAGACATTCGCTTTCTGCAAAACCTTGCCTTCGTAAAGGGGCAACACTGTGTATTTCTCTCTCGCAGAGCCCGGCTGACAAATTCGAAACGTCCAGCGATTGCGCCCACAGGAAAGCTGCCAGCAAGGAAAGCTGTAGCTGGTTTTCACTGTCTCTTGGAACTACATTCGCTAATAGACAGACATTCGCTTTCTGCAAAACCTTGCCTTCGTAAAGGGGCAAGACTGTGTATTTCTCTCTCGCAGAGCCCGGCTGCCAAATTCGAAACGTCCAGCGATTGCGCCCACAGGAAAGCTGCCAGCACGGAAAGCTGTAGCTGGTTTTCACTTCCCCTTGGAACTGCATTCGCTGATAGACAGACATTCGCTTTCTACAAAATCTTTGCTTGGTGAAGGCGCAACACTGTGTATTTCTGTCTCGCAGAGCCCGGTTGCCAAATTCGAAACGTCCAGCGATTGCGCCCACAGGAAAGCTGCCAGCACGGAAAGCTGTAGCTGGTTTTCACTGCCCCTTGGAACTGCATTCGCTGATAGACAGACATTCGCTTTCTGCAAAACCTTGCCTTCGTAAAGGGGCAACACTGTGTATTTCTCTCTCGCAGAGCCCGGTTGCCAAATTCGAAACGTCCAGCGATTGCGCCCACAGGAAAGCTGCCAGCACGGAAAGCTGTAGCTGGTTTTCACTGCCCCTTGGAACTGCATTCGCTGATAGACAGACATTCGCTTTCTACAAAAGCTTTCGTGGGTAAAGGGGCAACACTGTGTATTTCTCTCTCGCAGAGCCCAGTTGCCAAATTCGAAACGTCCAGCGATTGCGCCCACAGGAAAGCTGCCAGCACGGAAAGCTGTAGCTGGTTTTCACTGCCCCTTGGAACTGCATTCGCTGATAGACAGACATTCGCTTTCTGCAAAACCTTGCCTTCGTAAAGGGGCAACACTGTGTATTTCTCTCTCGCAGAGCCCGGCTGACAAATTCGAAACGTCCAGCGATTGCGCCCACAGGAAAGCTGCCAGCAAGGAAAGCTGTAGCTGGTTTTCACTGCCCCTTGGAACTGCATTCGCTGATAGACAGACATTCGCTTTCTACAAAAGCTTTCGTTGCTACAGGGGCAACACTGTGTATTTCTCTCTCGCAGAGCCCGGTTGCCAAATTCGAAACGTCCAGCGATTGCGCCCACAGGAAAGCTGCCAGCACGGAAAGCTGTAGCTGGTTTTCACTGCCCCTTGGAACTGCATTCGCTGATAGACAGACATTCGCTTTCTACAAAAGCTTTCGTGGGTAAAGGGGCAACACTGTGTATTTCTCTCTCGCAGAGCCCAGTTGCCAAATTCGAAACGTCCAGCGATTGCGCCCACAGGAAAGCTGCCAGCACGGAAAGCTGTAGCTGGTTTTCACTGCCCCTTGGAACTGCATTCGCTGATAGACAGACATTCGCTTTCTGCAAAACCTTGCCTTCGTAAAGGGGCAACACTGTGTATTTCTCTCTCGCAGAGCCCGGCTGACAAATTCGAAACGTCCAGCGATTGCGCCCACAGGAAAGCTGCCAGCACGGAAAGCTGTAGCTGGTTTTCACTGTCTCTTGGAACTACATTCGCTGCTAGACAGACATTCGCTTTCTGCAAAACCTTGCCTTCGTAAAGGGGCAACACTGTGTATTTCTGTCTCGCAGAGCCCAGTTGCCAAATTCGAAACGTCCAGCGATTGCGCCCACAGGAAAGCTGCCAGCACAGAAAGCTCTAGCTGGTTTTCACTGTCTCTTGGAACTGCATTTGCTGATAGACAGACATTCGCTTTATACAAAAGCTTTCGTTGGTAAAGGGGCAACACTGTGTATTTCTGTCTCGCAGAGCCCGGTTGCCAAATTCGAAACGTCCAGCGATTGCGCCCACAGGAAAGCTGCCAGCACGGAAAGCTGTAGCTGGTTTTCACTGCCCCTTGGAACTGCATTCGCTGATAGACAGACATTCGCTTTCTGCAAAACCTTGCCTTCGTAAAGGGGCAACACTGTGTATTTCTCTCTCGCAGAGCCCGGCTGACAAATTCGAAACGTCCAGCGATTGCGCCCACAGGAAAGCTGCCAGCAAGGAAAGCTGTAGCTGGTTTTCACTGTCTCTTGGAACTACATTCGCTAATAGACAGACATTCGCTTTCTGCAAAACCTTGCCTTCGTAAAGGGGCAAGACTGTGTATTTCTCTCTCGCAGAGCCCGGCTGCCAAATTCGAAACGTCCAGCGATTGCGCCCACAGGAAAGCTGCCAGCACGGAAAGCTGTAGCTGGTTTTCACTGCCCCTTGGAACTGCATTCGCTGATAGACAGACATTCGCTTTCTACAAAATCTTTTGTTGGTAAAGGGGCAAGACTGTGTATTTCTCTCTCGCAGAGCCCGGTTGCCAAATTCGAAACGTCCAGCGATTGCGCCCACAGGAAAGCTGCCAGCACGGAAAGCTGTAGCTGGTTTTCACTGCCCCTTGGAACTGCATTCGCTGATAGACAGACATTCGCTTTCTACAAAAGCTTTCGTTGGTAAAGGGGCAACACAGTGTATTTCTCTCTCGCAGAGCCCGGTTGCCAAATTCGAAACGTCCAGCGATTGCGCCCACAGGAAAGCTGCCAGCACGGAAAGCTGTAGCTGGTTTTCACTGTCTCTTGGAACTACATTCGCTGCTAGACAGACATTCGCTTTCTGCAAAACCTTGCCTTCGTAAAGGGGCAACACTGTGTATTTCTGTCTCGCAGAGCCCAGTTGCCAAATTCGAAACATCCAGCGATTGCGCCCACAGGAAAGCTGCCAGCACAGAAAGCTCTAGCTGGTTTTCACTGTCTCTTGGAACTGCATTTGCTGATAGACAGACATTCGCTTTCTACAAAAGCTTTCGTTGGTAAAGGGGCAACACTGTGTATTTCTCTCTCGCAGAGCCCGGTTGCCAAATTCGAAACGTCCAGCGATTGCGCCCACAGGAAAGCTGCCAGCACGGAAAGCTGTAGCTGGTTTTCACTGCCCCTTGGAACTGCATTCGCTGATAGACAGACATTCGCTTTCTACAAAAGCTTTCGTGGGTAAAGGGGCAACACTGTGTATTTCTCTCTCGCAGAGCCCAGTTGCCAAATTCGAAACGTCCAGCGATTGCGCCCACAGGAAAGCTGCCAGCACGGAAAGCTGTAGCTGGTTTTCACTGCCCCTTGGAACTGCATTCGCTGATAGACAGACATTCGCTTTCTACAAAATCTTTGCTTGGTGAAGGGGCAACACTGTGTATTTCTGTCTCGCAGAGCCCGGTTGCCAAATTCGAAACGTCCAGCGATTGCGCCCACAGGAAAGCTGCCAGCACGGAAAGCTGTAGCTGGTTTTCACTGCCCCTTGGAACTGCATTCGCTGATAGACAGACATTCGCTTTCTACAAAAGCTTTCGTTGCTAAAGGGGCAACACTGTGTATTTCTCTCTCGCAGAGCCCGGCTGCCAAATTCGAAACGTCCAGCGATTGCGCCCACAGGAAAGCTGCCAGCACGGAAAGCTGTAGCTGGTTTTCACTGCCCCTTGGAACTGCATTCGCTGATAGACAGACATTCGCTTTCTACAAAAGCTTTTGTTGGTAAAGGGACAACACTGTGTATTTCTCTCTCGCAGAGCCCGGTTGCCAAATTCGAAACGTCCAGCGATTGCGCCCACAGGAAAGCTGCCAGCACGGAAAGCTGTAGCTGGTTTTCACTGCCCCTTGGAACTGCATTCGCTGATAGACAGACATTCGCTTTCTACAAAAGCTTTCGTGGGTAAAGGGGCAACACTGTGTATTTCTCTCTCGCAGAGCCCAGTTGCCAAATTCGAAACGTCCAGCGATTGCGCCCACAGGAAAGCTGCCAGCACGGAAAGCTGTAGCTGGTTTTCACTGCCCCTTGGAACTGCATTCGCTGATAGACAGACATTCGCTTTCTGCAAAACCTTGCCTTCGTAAAGGGGCAACACTGTGTATTTCTCTCTCGCAGAGCCCGGCTGACAAATTCGAAACGTCCAGCGATTGCGCCCACAGGAAAGCTGCCAGCAAGGAAAGCTGTAGCTGGTTTTCACTGTCTCTTGGAACTACATTCGCTAATAGACAGACATTCGCTTTCTGCAAAACCTTGCCTTCGTAAAGGGGCAAGACTGTGTATTTCTCTCTCGCAGAGCCCGGCTGCCAAATTCGAAACGTCCAGCGATTGCGCCCACAGGAAAGCTGCCAGCACGGAAAGCTGTAGCTGGTTTTCACTTCCCCTTGGAACTGCATTCGCTGATAGACAGACATTCGCTTTCTACAAAATCTTTGCTTGGTGAAGGCGCAACACTGTGTATTTCTGTCTCGCAGAGCCCGGTTGCCAAATTCGAAACGTCCAGCGATTGCGCCCACAGGAAAGCTGCCAGCACGGAAAGCTGTAGCTGGTTTTCACTGCCCCTTGGAACTGCATTCGCTGATAGACAGACATTCGCTTTCTGCAAAACCTTGCCTTCGTAAAGGGGCAACACTGTGTATTTCTCTCTCGCAGAGCCCGGCTGACAAATTCGAAACGTCCAGCGATTGCGCCCACAGGAAAGCTGCCAGCATGGAAAGCTGTAGCTGGTTTTCACTGTCTCTTGGAACTACATTTGCTGCTAGACAGACATTCGCTTTCTGCAAAACCTTGCCTTCGTAAAGGGGCAACACTGTGTATTTCTCTCTCGCAGAGCCCGGCTGCCAAATTCGAAACGTCCAGCGATTGAGCCCACAGGAAAGCTGCCAGCACGGAAAGCTGTAGCTGGTTTTCACTGCCCCTTGGAACTGCATTCGCTGATAGACAGACATTCGCTTTCTACAAAATCTTTTGTTGGTAAAGGGGCAAGACTGTGTATTTCTCTCTCGCAGAGCCCGGTTGCCAAATTCGAAACGTCCAGCGATTGCGCCCACAGGAAAGCTGCCAGCACGGAAAGCTGTAGCTGGTTTTCACTGTCTCTTGGAACTACATTCGCTGCTAGACAGACATTCGCTTTCTGCAAAACCTTGCCTTCGTAAAGGGGCAACACTGTGTATTTCTGTCTCGCAGAGCCCAGTTGCCAAATTCGAAACGTCCAGCGATTGCGCCCACAGGAAAGCTGCCAGCACAGAAAGCTGTAGCTGGTTTTCACTGTCTCTTGGAACTGCATTTGCTGATAGACAGACATTCGCTTTCTACAAAAGCTTTCGTTGGTAAAGGGGCAACACTGTGTATTTCTCTCTCGCAGAGCCCGGTTGCCAAATTCGAAACGTCCAGCGATTGCGCCCACAGGAAAGCTGCCAGCACGGAAAGCTGTAGCTGGTTTTCACTGTCTCTTGGAACTATATTCGCTGCTAGACAGACATTCGCTTTCTACAAAAGCTTTCGTTGCTACAGGGGCAACACTGTATTTCTCTCTCGCAGAGCCCGGTTGCCAAATTCGAAACGTCCAGCGATTGCGCCCACAGGAAAGCTGCCAGCACGGAAAGCTGTAGCTGGTTTTCACTGCCCCTTGGAACTGCATTCGCTGATAGACAGACATTCGCTTTCTACAAAAGCTTTCGTTGGTAAAGGGGCAAGACTGTGTATTTCTCTCTCGCAGAGCCCGGCTGCCAAATTCGAAACGTCCAGCGATTGCGCCCACAGGAAAGCTGCCAGCACGGAAAGCTGTAGCTGGTTTTCACTTCCCCTTGGAACTGCATTCGCTGATAGACAGACATTCGCTTTCTACAAAATCTTTGCTTGGTGAAGGCGCAACACTGTGTATTTCTGTCTCGCAGAGCCCGGTTGCCAAATTCGAAACGTCCAGCGATTGCGCCCACAGGAAAGCTGCCAGCACGGAAAGCTGTAGCTGGTTTTCACTGTCTCTTGGAACTACATTCGCTGCTAGACAGACATTCGCTTTCTACAAAAGCTTTCGTTGCTACAGGGGCAACACTGTGTATTTCTCTCTCGCAGAGCCCGGCTGACAAATTCGAAACGTCCAGCGATTGCGCCCACAGGAAAGCTGCCAGCATGGAAAGCTGTAGCTGGTTTTCACTGTCTCTTGGAACTACATTCGCTGATAGACAGACATTCGCTTTCTGCAAAACCTTGCCTTCGTAAAGGGGCAAGACTGTGTATTTCTCTCTCGCAGAGCCCGGCTGCCAAATTCGAAACGTCCAGCGATTGCGCCCACAGGAAAGCTGCCAGCACGGAAAGCTGTAGCTGGTTTTCACTGTCTCTTGGAACTACATTCGCTGCTAGACAGACATTCGCTTTCTACAAAAGCTTTCGTGGGTAAAGGGGCAACACTGTGTATTTCTCTCTCGCAGAGCCCGGTTGCCAAATTCGAAACGTCCAGCGATTGCGCCCACAGGAAAGCTGCCAGCACGGAAAGCTGTAGCTGGTTTTCACTGCCCCTTGGAACTGCATTCGCTGATAGACAGACATTCGCTTTCTACAAAAGCTTTCGTTGGTAAAGGGGCAACACTGTGTATTTCTCTCTCGCAGAGCCCGGCTGCCAAATTCGAAACGTCCAGCGATTGCGCCCACAGGAAAGCTGCCAGCACGGAAAGCTGTAGCTGGTTTTCACTGCCCCTTGGAACTGCATTCGCTGATAGACAGACATTCGCTTTCTACAAAATCTTTTGTTGGTAAAGGGGCAAGACTGTGTATTTCTCTCTCGCAGAGCCCGGTTGCCAAATTCGAAACGTCCAGCGATTGCGCCCACAGGAAAGCTGCCAGCACGGAAAGCTGTAGCTGGTTTTCACTGTCTCTTGGAACTACATTCGCTGCTAGACAGACATTCGCTTTCTGCAAAACCTTGCCTTCGTAAAGGGGCAACACTGTGTATTTCTGTCTCGCAGAGCCCAGTTGCCAAATTCGAAACGTCCAGCGATTGCGCCCACAGGAAAGCTGCCAGCACAGAAAGCTGTAGCTGGTTTTCACTGTCTCTTGGAACTGCATTTGCTGATAGACAGACATTCGCTTTCTACAAAAGCTTTCGTTGGTAAAGGGGCAACACTGTGTATTTCTCTCTCGCAGAGCCCGGTTGCCAAATTCGAAACGTCCAGCGATTGCGCCCACAGGAAAGCTGCCAGCACGGAAAGCTGTAGCTGGTTTTCACTGTCTCTTGGAACTATATTCGCTGCTAGACAGACATTCGCTTTCTACAAAAGCTTTCGTTGCTACAGGGGCAACACTGTGTATTTCTCTCTCGCAGAGCCCGGTTGCCAAATTCGAAACGTCCAGCGATTGCGCCCACAGGAAAGCTGCCAGCACGGAAAGCTGTAGCTGGTTTTCACTGCCCCTTGGAACTGCATTCGCTGATAGACAGACATTCGCTTTCTACAAAAGCTTTCGTTGGTAAAGGGGCAAGACTGTGTATTTCTCTCTCGCAGAGCCCGGCTGCCAAATTCGAAACGTCCAGCGATTGCGCCCACAGGAAAGCTGCCAGCACGGAATGCTGTAGCTGGTTTTCACTGCCCCTTGGAACTGCATTCGCTGATAGACAGACATTCGCTTTCTACAAAATCTTTTGTTGGTAAAGGGGCAAGACTGTGTATTTCTCTCTCGCAGAGCCCGGTTGCCAAATTCGAAACGTCCAGCGATTGCGCCCACAGGAAAGCTGCCAGCACGGAAAGCTGTAGCTGGTTTTCACTGCCCCTTGGAACTGCATTCGCTGATAGACAGACATTCGCTTTCTACAAAAGCTTTCGTTGGTAAAGGGGCAACACAGTGTATTTCTCTCTCGCAGAGCCCGGCTGACAAATTCGAAACGTCCAGCGATTGCGCCCACAGGAAAGCTGCCAGCACGGAAAGCTGTAGCTGGTTTTCACTGTCTCTTGGAACTACATTCGCTGCTAGACAGACATTCGCTTTCTGCAAAACCTTGCCTTCGTAAAGGGGCAACACTGTGTATTTCTGTCTCGCAGAGCCCAGTTGCCAAATTCGAAACGTCCAGCGATTGCGCCCACAGGAAAGCTGCCAGCACAGAAAGCTGTAGCTGGTTTTCACTGTCTCTTGGAACTGCATTTGCTGATAGACAGACATTCGCTTTATACAAAAGCTTTCGTTGGTAAAGGGGCAACACTGTGTATTTCTCTCTCGCAGAGCCCGGTTGCCAAATTCGAAACGTCCAGCGATTGCGCCCACAGGAAAGCTGCCAGCACGGAAAGCTGTAGCTGGTTTTCACTGCCCCTTGGAACTGCATTCGCTGATAGACAGACATTCGCTTTCTACAAAAGCTTTCGTGGGTAAAGGGGCAACACTGTGTATTTCTCTCTCGCAGAGCCCAGTTGCCAATTTCGAAACGTCCAGCGATTGCGCCCACAGGAAAGCTGCCAGCACGGAAAGCTGTAGCTGGTTTTCACTGCCCCTTGGAACTGCATTCGCTGATATACAGACATTCGCTTTCTGCAAAACCTTGCCTTCGTAAAGGGGCAACACTGTGTATTTCTCTCTCGCAGAGCCCGGCTGACAAATTCGAAACGTCCAGCGATTGCGCCCACAGGAAAGCTGCCAGCAAGGAAAGCTGTAGCTGGTTTTCACTGTCTCTTGGAACTACATTCGCTAATAGACAGACATTCGCTTTCTGCAAAACCTTGCCTTCGTAAAGGGGCAAGACTGTGTATTTCTCTCTCGCAGAGCCCGGCTGCCAAATTCGAAACGTCCAGCGATTGCGCCCACAGGAAAGCTGCCAGCACGGAAAGCTGTAGCTGGTTTTCACTGTCTCTTGGAACTACATTCGCTGCTAGACAGACATTCGCTTTCTGCAAAACCTTGCCTTCGTAAAGAGGCAACACTGTGTATTTCTCTCTCGCAGAGCCCGGCTGACAAATTCGAAACGTCCAGCGATTGCGCCCACAGGAAAGCTGCCAGCACGGAAAACTGTAGCTGGTTTTCACTGTCTCTTGGAACTACATTCGCTGCTAGACAGACATTCGCTTTCTGCAAAACCTTGCCTTCGTAAAGGGGCAACACTGTGTATTTCTCTCTCGCAGAGCCCGGCTGCCAAATTCGAAACGTCCAGCGATTGCGCCCACAGGAAAGCTGCCAGCACGGAAAGCTGTAGCTGGTTTTCACTGTCTCTTGGAACTGCATTTGCTGATAGACAGACATTCGCTTTCTACAAAAGCTTTCGTGGGTAAAGGGGCAACACTGTGTATTTCTCTCTCGCAGAGCCCGGTTGCCAAATTCGAAACGTCCAGCGATTGCGCCCACAGGAAAGCTGCCAGCACGGAAAGCTGTAGCTGGTTTTCACTGCCCCTTGGAACTGCATTCGCTGATAGACAGACATTCGCTTTCTGCAAAACCTTGCCTTCGTAAAGGGGCAACACTGTGTATTTCTCTCTCGCAGAGCCCGGCTGACAAATTCGAAACGTCCAGCGATTGCGCCCACAGGAAAGCTGCCAGCACGGAAAGCTGTAGCTGGTTTTCACTGCCCCTTGGAACTGCATTCGCTGATAGACAGACATTCGCTTTCTACAAAATCTTTTGTTGGTAAAGGGGCAAGACTCTGTATTTCTCTCTCGCAGAGCCCGGTTGCCAAATTCGAAACGTCCAGCGATTGCGCCCACAGGAAAGCTGCCAGCACGGAAAGCTGTAGCTGGTTTTCACTGCCCCTTGGAACTGCATTCGCTGATAGACAGACATTCGCTTTCTACAAAATCTTTTGTTGGTAAAGGGGCAAGACTCTGTATTTCTCTCTCGCATAGCCCGGTTGCCAAATTCGAAACGTCCAGCGATTGCGCCCACAGGAAAGCTGCCAGCACGGAAAGCTGTAGCTGGTTTTCACTGCCCCTTGGAACTGCATTCGCTGATAGACAGACATTCGCTTTCTACAAAAGCTTTCGTTGGTAAAGGGGCAACACTGTGTATTTCTCTCTCGCAGAGCCCGGTTGCCAAATTCGAAACGTCCAGCGATTGCGCCCACAGGAAAGCTGCCAGCACGGAAAGCTGTAGCTGGTTTTCACTGTCTCTTGGAACTACATTCGCTGCTAGACAGACATTCGCTTTCTGCAAAACCTTGCCTTCGTAAAGGGGCAACACTGTGTATTTCTCTCTAGCAGAGCCCAGTTGCCAAATTCGAAACGTCCAGCGATTGCGCCCACAGGAAAGCTGCCAGCACAGAAAGCTGTAGCTGGTTTTCACTGTCTCTTGGAACTGCATTTGCTGATAGACAGACATTCGCTTTCTACAAAAGCTTTCGTTGGTAAAGGGGCAACACTGTGTATTTCTCTCTCGCAGAGCCCGGTTGCCAAATTCGAAACGTCCAGCGATTGCGCCCACAGGAAAGCTGCCAGCACGGAAAGCTGTAGCTGGTTTTCACTGCCCCTTGGAACTGCATTCGCTGATAGACAGACATTCGCTTTCTACAAAAGCTTTCGTTGGTACAGGGGCAAGACAGTGTATTTCTCTCTCGCAGAGCCCGGTTGCCAAATTCGAAACGTCCAGCGATTGCGCCCACAGGAAAGCTGCCAGCACGGAAAGCTGTAGCTGGTTTTCACTGTCTCTTGGAACTACATTCGCTGCTAGACAGACATTCGCTTTCTGCAAAACCTTGCCTTCGTAAAGAGGTAACACTGTCTATTTCTCTCTCGCAGAGCCCGGCTGACAAATTCGAAACGTCCAGCGATTGCGCCCACAGGAAAGCTGCCAGCACGGAAAACTGTAGCTGGTTTTCACTGCCCCTTGGAACTGCATTCGCTGATAGACAGACATTCGCTTTCTACAAAAGCTTTCGTTGGTAAAGGGGCAACACTGTGTATTTCTCTCTCGCAGAGCCCGGTTGCCAAATTCGAAACGTCCAGCGATTGCGCCCACAGGAAAGCTGCCAGCACGGAAAGCTGTAGCTGGTTTTCACTGTCTCTTGGAACTGCATTTGCTGATAGACAGACATTCGCTTTCTACAAAAGCTTTCGTTGGTAAAGGGGCAACACTGTGTATTTCTCTCTCGCAGAGCCCGGTTGCCAAATTCGAAACGTCCAGCGATTGCGCCCACAGGAAAGCTGCCAGCACGGAAAGCTGTAGCTGGTTTTCACTGCCCCTTGGAACTGCATTCGCTGATAGACAGACATTCGCTTTCTACAAAAGCTTTTGTTGGTAAAGGGGCAACACTGTGTATTTCTCTCTCGCAGAGCCCGGTTGCCAAATTCGAAACGTCCAGCGATTGCGCCCACAGGAAAGCTGCCAGCACGGAAAGCTGTAGCTGGTTTTCACTG
Source organism: Mycteria americana (assembly GCF_035582795.1). Lineage (NCBI taxonomy): Eukaryota > Metazoa > Chordata > Aves > Ciconiiformes > Ciconiidae > Mycteria > Mycteria americana. The sequence goes on from NC_134372.1 coordinate 23,691,436, forward strand.
CCCCTTGGAACTGCATTCGCTGATAGACAGACATTCGCTTTCTGCAAAACCTTGCCTTCGTAAAGGGGCAACACTGTGTATTTCTGTCTCGCAGAGCCCGGCTGACAAATTCGAAACGTCCAGCGATTGCGCCCACAGGAAAGCTGCCAGCATGGAAAGCTGTAGCTGGTTTTCACTGTCTCTTGGAACTACATTCGCTGATAGACAGACATTCGCTTTCTGCAAAACCTTGCCTTCGTAAAGGTGCAAGACTGTGTATTTCTCTCTCGCAGAGCCCGGCTGCCAAATTCGAAACGTCCAGCGATTGCGCCCACAGGAAAGCTGCCAGCACGGAAAGCTGTAGCTGGTTTTCACTGTCTCTTGGAACTACATTCGCTGCTAGACAGACATTCGCTTTCTACAAAAGCTTTCGTTGCTACAGGGGCAACACTGTGTATTTCTCTCTCGCAGAGCCCGGTTGCCAAATTCGAAACGTCCAGCGATTGCGCCCACAGGAAAGCTGCCAGCACAGAAAGCTCTAGCTGGTTTTCACTGTCTCTTGGAACTGCATTCGCTGATAGACAGACATTCGCTTTCTACAAAAGCTTTCGTTGGTAAAGGGGCAACACAGTGTATTTCTCTCTCGCAGAGCCCGGCTGACAAATTCGAAACGTCCAGCGATTGCGCCCACAGGAAAGCTGCCAGCACGGAAAGCTGTAGCTGGTTTTCACTGTCTCTTGGAACTACATTCGCTGCTAGACAGACATTCGCTTTCTGCAAAACCTTGCCTTCGTAAAGGGGCAACACTGTGTATTTCTCTCTCGCAGAGCCCGGCTGACAAATTCGAAACGTCCAGCGATTGCGCCCACAGGAAAGCTGCCAGCAAGGAAAGCTGTAGCTGGTTTTCACTGTCTCTTGGAACTACATTCGCTAATAGACAGACATTCGCTTTCTGCAAAACCTTGCCTTCGTAAAGGGGCAAGACTGTGTATTTCTCTCTCGCAGAGCCCGGCTGCCAAATTCGAAACGTCCAGCGATTGCGCCCACAGGAAAGCTGCCAGCACGGAAAGCTGTAGCTGGTTTTCACTGCCCCTTGGAACTGCATTCGCTGATAGACAGACATTCGCTTTCTACAAAAGCTTTCGTTGCTACAGGGGCAACACTGTGTATTTCTGTCTCGCAGAGCCCGGTTGCCAAATTCGAAACGTCCAGCGATTGCGCCCACAGGAAAGCTGCCAGCACGGAAAGCTGTAGCTGGTTTTCACTGTCTCTTGGAACTGCATTCGCTGATAGACAGACATTCGCTTTCTACAAAAGCTTTCGTTGGTAAAGGGGCAACACTGTGTATTTCTCTCTCGCAGAGCCCGGCTGCCAAATTCGAAACGTCCAGCGATTGCGCCCACAGGAAAGCTGCCAGCACGGAAAGCTGTAGCTGGTTTTCACTGCCCCTTGGAACTGCATTCGCTGATAGACAGACATTCGCTTTCTACAAAATCTTTTGTTGGTAAAAGGGCAAGACTGTGTATTTCTCTCTCGCAGAGCCCGGTTGCCAAATTCGAAACGTCCAGCGATTGCGCCCACAGGAAAGCTGCCAGCACGGAAAGCTGTAGCTGGTTTTCACTGTCTCTTGGAACTACATTCGCTGCTAGACAGACATTCGCTTTCTGCAAAACCTTGCCTTCGTAAAGGGGCAACACTGTGTATTTCTGTCTCGCAGAGCCCAGTTGCCAAATTCGAAACGTCCAGCGATTGCGCCCACAGGAAAGCTGCCAGCACGGAAAGCTGTAGCTGGTTTTCACTGTCTCTTGGAACTGCATTTGCTGATAGACAGACATTCGCTTTCTACAAAAGCTTTCGTTGGTAAAGGGGCAACACTGTGTATTTCTCTCTCGCAGAGCCCGGTTGCCAAATTCGAAACGTCCAGCGATTGCGCCCACAGGAAAGCTGCCAGCACAGAAAGCTGTAGCTGGTTTTCACTGTCTCTTGGAACTGCATTTGCTGATAGACAGACATTCGCTTTATACAAAAGCTTTCGTTGGTAAAGGGGCAACACTGTGTATTTCTCTCTCGCAGAGCCCGGTTGCCAAATTCGAAACGTCCAGCGATTGCGCCCACAGGAAAGCTGCCAGCACGGAAAGCTGTAGCTGGTTTTCACTGCCCCTTGGAACTGCATTCGCTGATAGACAGACATTCGCTTTCTACAAAAGCTTTCGTGGGTAAAGGGGCAACACTGTGTATTTCTCTCTCGCAGAGCCCAGTTGCCAATTTCGAAACGTCCAGCGATTGCGCCCACAGGAAAGCTGCCAGCACGGAAAGCTGTAGCTGGTTTTCACTGCCCCTTGGAACTGCATTCGCTGATATACAGACATTCGCTTTCTGCAAAACCTTGCCTTCGTAAAGGGGCAACACTGTGTATTTCTCTCTCGCAGAGCCCGGCTGACAAATTCGAAACGTCCAGCGATTGCGCCCACAGGAAAGCTGCCAGCAAGGAAAGCTGTAGCTGGTTTTCACTGTCTCTTGGAACTACATTCGCTAATAGACAGACATTCGCTTTCTGCAAAACCTTGCCTTCGTAAAGGGGCAAGACTGTTTATTTCTCTCTCGCAGAGCCCGGCTGCCAAATTCGAAACGTCCAGCGATTGCGCCCACAGGAAAGCTGCCAGCACGGAAAACTGTAGCTGGTTTTCACTGTCTCTTGGAACTACATTCGCTGCTAGACAGACATTCGCTTTCTGCAAAACCTTGCCTTCGTAAAGGGGCAACACTGTGTATTTCTCTCTCGCAGAGCCCAGTTGCCAAATTCGAAACGTCCAGCGATTGCGCCCACAGGAAAGCTGCCAGCACGGAAAGCTGTAGCTGGTTTTCACTGTCTCTTGGAACTGCATTTGCTGATAGACAGACATTCGCTTTCTACAAAAGCTTTCGTGGGTAAAGGGGCAACACTGTGTATTTCTCTCTCGCATAGCCCGGTTGCCAAATTCGAAACGTCCAGCGATTGCGCCCACAGGAAAGCTGCCAGCACGGAAAGCTGTAGCTGGTTTTCACTGCCCCTTGGAACTGCATTCGCTGATAGACAGACATTCGCTTTCTGCAAAACCTTGCCTTCGTAAAGGGGCAACACTGTGTATTTCTCTCTCGCAGAGCCCGGTTGCCAAATTCGAAACGTCCAGCGATTGCGCCCACAGGAAAGCTGCCAGCACGGAAAGCTGTAGCTGGTTTTCACTGCCCCTTGGAACTGCATTCGCTGATAGACAGACATTCGCTTTCTACAAAATCTTTTGTTGGTAAAGGGGCAAGACTCTGTATTTCTCTCTCGCAGAGCCCGGTTGCCAAATTCGAAACGTCCAGCGATTGCGCCCACAGGAAAGCTGCCAGCACGGAAAGCTGTAGCTGGTTTTCACTGCCCCTTGGAACTGCATTCGCTGATAGACAGACATTCGCTTTCTACAAAATCTTTTGTTGGTAAAGGGGCAAGACTCTGTATTTCTCTCTCGCAGAGCCCGGTTGCCAAATTCGAAACGTCCAGCGATTGCGCCCACAGGAAAGCTGCCAGCACGGAAAGCTGTAGCTGGTTTTCACTGCCCCTTGGAACTGCATTCGCTGATAGACAGACATTCGCTTTCTACAAAAGCTTTCGTTGGTACAGGGGCAAGACAGTGTATTTCTCTCTCGCAGAGCCCGGTTGCCAAATTCGAAACGTCCAGCGATTGCGCCCACAGGAAAGCTGCCAGCACGGAAAGCTGTAGCTGGTTTTCACTGTCTCTTGGAACTACATTCGCTGCTAGACAGACATTCGCTTTCTGCAAAACCTTGCCTTCGTAAAGAGGTAACACTGTCTATTTCTCTCTCGCAGAGCCCGGCTGACAAATTCGAAACGTCCAGCGATTGCGCCCACAGGAAAGCTGCCAGCACGGAAAACTGTAGCTGGTTTTCACTGCCCCTTGGAACTGCATTCGCTGATAGACAGACATTCGCTTTCTACAAAAGCTTTCGTTGGTAAAGGGGCAACACTTTGTATTTCTCTCTCGCAGAGCCCGGTTGCCAAATTCGAAACGTCCAGCGATTGCGCCCACAGGAAAGCTGCCAGCACGGAAAGCTGTAGCTGGTTTTCACTGTCTCTTGGAACTACATTCGCTGCTAGACAGACATTCGCTTTCTGCAAAACCTTGCCTTCATAAAGGGGCAACACTGTGTATTTCTCTCTCGCAGAGCCCAGTTGCCAAATTCGAAACGTCCAGCGATTGCGCCCACAGGAAAGCTGCCAGCACGGAAAGCTGTAGCTGGTTTTCACTGTCTCTTGGAACTGCATTTGCTGATAGACAGACATTCGCTTTCTACAAAAGCTTTCGTTGGTAAAGGGGCAACACTATGTATTTCTCTCTCGCAGAGCCCGGTTGCCAAATTCGAAACGTCCAGCGATTGCGCCCACAGGAAAGCTGCCAGCACGGAAAGCTGTAGCTGGTTTTCACTGCCCCTTGGAACTGCATTCGCTGATAGACAGACATTCGCTTTCTACAAAAGCTTTCGTGGGTAAAGGGGCAACACTGTGTATTTCTCTCTCGCAGAGCCCAGTTGCCAATTTCGAAACGTCCAGCGATTGCGCCCACAGGAAAGCTGCCAGCACGGAAAGCTGTAGCTGGTTTTCACTGCCCCTTGGAACTGCATTCGCTGATATACAGACATTCGCTTTCTGCAAAACCTTGCCTTCGTAAAGGGGCAACACTGTGTATTTCTCTCTCGCAGAGCCCGGCTGACAAATTCGAAACGTCCAGCGATTGCGCCCACAGGAAAGCTGCCAGCAAGGAAAGCTGTAGCTGGTTTTCACTGTCTCTTGGAACTACATTCGCTAATAGACAGACATTCGCTTTCTGCAAAACCTTGCCTTCGTAAAGGGGCAAGACTGTGTATTTCTCTCTCGCAGAGCCCGGCTGCCAAATTCGAAACGTCCAGCGATTGCGCCCACAGGAAAGCTGCCAGCACGGAAAACTGTAGCTGGTTTTCACTGTCTCTTGGAACTACATTCGCTGCTAGACAGACATTCGCTTTCTGCAAAACCTTGCCTTCGTAAAGGGGCAACACTGTGTATTTCTCTCTCGCAGAGCCCAGTTGCCAAATTCGAAACGTCCAGCGATTGCGCCCACAGGAAAGCTGCCAGCACGGAAAGCTGTAGCTGGTTTTCACTGTCTCTTGGAACTGCATTTGCTGATAGACAGACATTCGCTTTCTACAAAAGCTTTCGTGGGTAAAGGGGCAACACTGTGTATTTCTCTCTCGCATAGCCCGGTTGCCAAATTCGAAACGTCCAGCGATTGCGCCCACAGGAAAGCTGCCAGCACGGAAAGCTGTAGCTGGTTTTCACTGCCCCTTGGAACTGCATTCGCTGATAGACAGACATTCGCTTTCTGCAAAACCTTGCCTTCGTAAAGGGGCAACACTGTGTATTTCTCTCTCGCAGAGCCCGGTTGCCAAATTCGAAACGTCCAGCGATTGCGCCCACAGGAAAGCTGCCAGCACGGAAAGCTGTAGCTGGTTTTCACTGCCCCTTGGAACTGCATTCGCTGATAGACAGACATTCGCTTTCTACAAAATCTTTTGTTGGTAAAGGGGCAAGACTCTGTATTTCTCTCTCGCAGAGCCCGGTTGCCAAATTCGAAACGTCCAGCGATTGCGCCCACAGGAAAGCTGCCAGCACGGAAAGCTGTAGCTGGTTTTCACTGCCCCTTGGAACTGCATTCGCTGATAGACAGACATTCGCTTTCTACAAAATCTTTTGTTGGTAAAGGGGCAAGACTCTGTATTTCTCTCTCGCAGAGCCCGGTTGCCAAATTCGAAACGTCCAGCGATTGCGCCCACAGGAAAGCTGCCAGCACGGAAAGCTGTAGCTGGTTTTCACTGCCCCTTGGAACTGCATTCGCTGATAGACAGACATTCGCTTTCTACAAAAGCTTTCGTTGGTACAGGGGCAAGACAGTGTATTTCTCTCTCGCAGAGCCCGGTTGCCAAATTCGAAACGTCCAGCGATTGCGCCCACAGGAAAGCTGCCAGCACGGAAAGCTGTAGCTGGTTTTCACTGTCTCTTGGAACTACATTCGCTGCTAGACAGACATTCGCTTTCTGCAAAACCTTGCCTTCGTAAAGAGGTAACACTGTCTATTTCTCTCTCGCAGAGCCCGGCTGACAAATTCGAAACGTCCAGCGATTGCGCCCACAGGAAAGCTGCCAGCACGGAAAACTGTAGCTGGTTTTCACTGCCCCTTGGAACTGCATTCGCTGATAGACAGACATTCGCTTTCTACAAAAGCTTTCGTTGGTAAAGGGGCAACACTTTGTATTTCTCTCTCGCAGAGCCCGGTTGCCAAATTCGAAACGTCCAGCGATTGCGCCCACAGGAAAGCTGCCAGCACGGAAAGCTGTAGCTGGTTTTCACTGTCTCTTGGAACTACATTCGCTGCTAGACAGACATTCGCTTTCTGCAAAACCTTGCCTTCATAAAGGGGCAACACTGTGTATTTCTCTCTCGCAGAGCCCAGTTGCCAAATTCGAAACGTCCAGCGATTGCGCCCACAGGAAAGCTGCCAGCACGGAAAGCTGTAGCTGGTTTTCACTGTCTCTTGGAACTGCATTTGCTGATAGACAGACATTCGCTTTCTACAAAAGCTTTCGTTGGTAAAGGGGCAACACTATGTATTTCTCTCTCGCAGAGCCCGGTTGCCAAATTCGAAACGTCCAGCGATTGCGCCCACAGGAAAGCTGCCAGCACGGAAAGCTGTAGCTGGTTTTCACTGCCCCTTGGAACTGCATTCGCTGATAGACAGACATTCGCTTTCTACAAAAGCTTTTGTTGGTAAAGGGACAACACTGTGTATTTCTCTCTCGCAGAGCCCGGTTGCCAAATTCGAAACGTCCAGCGATTGCGCCCACAGGAAAGCTGCCAGCACGGAAAGCTGTAGCTGGTTTTCACTGCCCCTTGGAACTGCATTCGCTGATAGACAGACATTCGCTTTCTGCAAAACCTTGCCTTCGTAAAGGGGCAACACTGTGTATTTCTGTCTCGCAGAGCCCGGCTGACAAATTCGAAACGTCCAGCGATTGCGCCCACAGGAAAGCTGCCAGCATGGAAAGCTGTAGCTGGTTTTCACTGTCTCTTGGAACTACATTCGCTGATAGACAGACATTCGCTTTCTGCAAAACCTTGCCTTCGTAAAGGTGCAAGACTGTGTATTTCTCTCTCGCAGAGCCCGGCTGCCAAATTCGAAACGTCCAGCGATTGCGCCCACAGGAAAGCTGCCAGCACGGAAAGCTGTAGCTGGTTTTCACTGCCCCTTGGAACTGCATTCGCTGATAGACAGACATTCGCTTTCTACAAAATCTTTTGTTGGTAAAGGGGCAAGACTCTGTATTTCTCTCTCGCAGAGCCCGGTTGCCAAATTCGAAACGTCCAGCGATTGCGCCCACAGGAAAGCTGCCAGCACGGAAAGCTGTAGCTGGTTTTCACTGCCCCTTGGAACTGCATTCGCTGATAGACAGACATTCGCTTTCTACAAAAGCTTTCGTTGGTACAGGGGCAAGACAGTGTATTTCTCTCTCGCAGAGCCCGGTTGCCAAATTCGAAACGTCCAGCGATTGCGCCCACAGGAAAGCTGCCAGCACGGAAAGCTGTAGCTGGTTTTCACTGTCTCTTGGAACTACATTCGCTGCTAGACAGACATTCGCTTTCTGCAAAACCTTGCCTTCGTAAAGAGGTAACACTGTCTATTTCTCTCTCGCAGAGCCCGGCTGACAAATTCGAAACGTCCAGCGATTGCGCCCACAGGAAAGCTGCCAGCACGGAAAACTGTAGCTGGTTTTCACTGCCCCTTGGAACTGCATTCGCTGATAGACAGACATTCGCTTTCTACAAAAGCTTTCGTTGGTAAAGGGGCAACACTTTGTATTTCTCTCTCGCAGAGCCCGGTTGCCAAATTCGAAACGTCCAGCGATTGCGCCCACAGGAAAGCTGCCAGCACGGAAAGCTGTAGCTGGTTTTCACTGTCTCTTGGAACTACATTCGCTGCTAGACAGACATTCGCTTTCTGCAAAACCTTGCCTTCATAAAGGGGCAACACTGTGTATTTCTCTCTCGCAGAGCCCAGTTGCCAAATTCGAAACGTCCAGCGATTGCGCCCACAGGAAAGCTGCCAGCACGGAAAGCTGTAGCTGGTTTTCACTGTCTCTTGGAACTGCATTTGCTGATAGACAGACATTCGCTTTCTACAAAAGCTTTCGTTGGTAAAGGGGCAACACTATGTATTTCTCTCTCGCAGAGCCCGGTTGCCAAATTCGAAACGTCCAGCGATTGCGCCCACAGGAAAGCTGCCAGCACGGAAAGCTGTAGCTGGTTTTCACTGCCCCTTGGAACTGCATTCGCTGATAGACAGACATTCGCTTTCTACAAAAGCTTTTGTTGGTAAAGGGACAACACTGTGTATTTCTCTCTCGCAGAGCCCGGTTGCCAAATTCGAAACGTCCAGCGATTGCGCCCACAGGAAAGCTGCCAGCACGGAAAGCTGTAGCTGGTTTTCACTGCCCCTTGGAACTGCATTCGCTGATAGACAGACATTCGCTTTCTGCAAAACCTTGCCTTCGTAAAGGGGCAACACTGTGTATTTCTGTCTCGCAGAGCCCGGCTGACAAATTCGAAACGTCCAGCGATTGCGCCCACAGGAAAGCTGCCAGCATGGAAAGCTGTAGCTGGTTTTCACTGTCTCTTGGAACTACATTCGCTGATAGACAGACATTCGCTTTCTGCAAAACCTTGCCTTCGTAAAGGTGCAAGACTGTGTATTTCTCTCTCGCAGAGCCCGGCTGCCAAATTCGAAACGTCCAGCGATTGCGCCCACAGGAAAGCTGCCAGCACGGAAAGCTGTAGCTGGTTTTCACTGTCTCTTGGAACTACATTCGCTGCTAGACAGACATTCGCTTTCTACAAAAGCTTTCGTTGCTACAGGGGCAACACTGTGTATTTCTCTCTCGCAGAGCCCGGTTGCCAAATTCGAAACGTCCAGCGATTGCGCCCACAGGAAAGCTGCCAGCACGGAAAGCTGTAGCTGGTTTTCACTGTCTCTTGGAACTACATTCGCTGATAGACAGACATTCGCTTTCTACAAAAGCTTTCGTTGGTAAAGGGGCAACACTGTGTATTTCTCTCTCGCAGAGCCCGGTTGCCAAATTCGAAACGTCCAGCGATTGCGCCCACAGGAAAGCTGCCAGCACGGAAAGCTGTAGCTGGTTTTCACTGCCCCTTGGAACTGCATTCGCTGATAGACAGACATTCGCTTTCTACAAAAGCTTTCGTTGGTAAAGGGGCAAGACTGTGTATTTCTCTCTCGCAGAGCCCGGTTGCCAAATTCGAAACGTCCAGCGATTGCGCCCACAGGAAAGCTGCCAGCACGGAAAGCTGTAGCTGGTTTTCACTGCCCCTTGGAACTGCATTCGCTGATAGACAGACATTCGCTTTCTACAAAATCTTTTGTTGGTACAGGGGCAAGACTGTGTATTTCTCTCTCGCAGAGCCCGGTTGCCAAATTCGAAACGTCCAGCGATTGCGCCCACAGGAAAGCTGCCAGCACGGAAAGCTGTAGCTGGTTTTCACTGTCTCTTGGAACTACATTCGCTGCTAGACAGACATTCGCTTTCTGCAAAACCTTGCCTTCGTAAAGGGGCAACACTGTGTATTTCTGTCTCGCAGAGCCCAGTTGCCAAATTCGAAACGTCCAGCGATTGCGCCCACAGGAAAGCTGCCAGCACGGAAAGCTGTAGCTGGTTTTCACTGCCCCTTGGAACTGCATTCGCTGATAGACAGACATTCGCTTTCTGCAAAACCTTGCCTTCGTAAAGGGGCAACACTGTGTATTTCTCTCTCGCAGAGCCCGGCTGACAAATTCGAAACGTCCAGCGATTGCGCCCACAGGAAAGCTGCCAGCACGGAAAGCTGTAGCTGGTTTTCACTGCCCCTTGGAACTGCATTCGCTGATAGACAGACATTCGCTTTCTACAAAAGCTTTTGTTGGTAAAGGGACAACACTGTGTATTTCTCTCTCGCAGAGCCCGGTTGCCAAATTCGAAACGTCCAGCGATTGCGCCCACAGGAAAGCTGCCAGCACGGAAAGCTGTAGCTGGTTTTCACTGTCTCTTGGAACTACATTCGCTGCTAGACAGACATTCGCTTTCTGCAAAACCTTGCCTTCGTAAAGAGGTAACACTGTCTATTTCTCTCTCGCAGAGCCCGGCTGGCCAAATTTGAAACGTCCAGCGATTGCGCCCACAGGAAAGATGCCAGCACGGACACCTGTAGCTGGTTTTCACTGCCCCTTGGAACTGCATTCGCTGATAGACAGATATTCGCTTTCTGCAAAACCTTGCCTTCGTAAAGGGGCAAGACTGTGTATTTCTCTCTCGCAGAGCCCGGTTGCCAAATTCGAAACGTCCAGCGATTGCGCCCACAGGAAAGCTGCCAGCACGGAAAGCTGTAGCTGGTTTTCACTGCCCCTTGGAACTGCATTCGCTGATAGACAGACATTCGCTTTCTACAAAAGCTTTCGTTGGTAAAGGGGCAAGACTGTGTATTTCTCTCTCGCAGAGCCCGGCTGCCAAATTCGAAACGTCCAGCGATTGCGCCCACAGGAAAGCTGCCAGCACGGAAAGCTGTAGCTGGTTTTCACTTCCCCTTGGAACTGCATTCGCTGATAGACAGACATTCGCTTTCTACAAAATCTTTGCTTGGTGAAGGCGCAACACTGTGTATTTATGTCTCGCAGAGCCCGGTTGCCAAATTCGAAACGTCCAGCGATTGCGCCCACAGGAAAGCTGCCAGCACGGAAAGCTGTAGCTGGTTTTCACTGTCTCTTGGAACTACATTCGCTGCTAGACAGACATTCGCTTTCTACAAAAGCTTTCGTTGCTACAGGGGCAACACTGTGTATTTCTCTCTCGCAGAGCCCGGCTGACAAATTCGAAACGTCCAGCGATTGCGCCCACAGGAAAGCTGCCAGCATGGAAAGCTGTAGCTGGTTTTCACTGTCTCTTGGAACTACATTCGCTGATAGACAGACATTCGCTTTCTGCAAAACCTTGCCTTCGTAAAGGGGCAAGACTGTGTATTTCTCTCTCGCAGAGCCCGGCTGCCAAATTCGAAACGTCCAGCGATTGCGCCCACAGGAAAGCTGCCAGCACGGAAAGCTGTAGCTGGTTTTCACTGTCTCTTGGAACTACATTCGCTGATAGACAGACATTCGCTTTCTACAAAAGCTTTCGTGGGTAAAGGGGCAACACTGTGTATTTCTCTCTCGCAGAGCCCGGTTGCCAAATTCGAAACGTCCAGCGATTGCGCCCACAGGAAAGCTGCCAGCACGGAAAGCTGTAGCTGGTTTTCACTGCCCCTTGGAACTGCATTCGCTGATAGACAGACATTCGCTTTCTACAAAAGCTTTCGTTGGTAAAGGGGCAAGACTGTGTATTTCTCTCTCGCAGAGCCCGGCTGCCAAATTCGAAACGTCCAGCGATTGCGCCCACAGGAAAGCTGCCAGCACGGAAAGCTGTAGCTGGTTTTCACTGCCCCTTGGAACTGCATTCGCTGATAGACAGACATTCGCTTTCTACAAAATCTTTTGTTGGTAAAGGGGCAAGACTGTGTATTTCTCTCTCGCAGAGCCCGGTTGCCAAATTCGAAACGTCCAGCGATTGCGCCCACAGGAAAGCTGCCAGCACGGAAAGCTGTAGCTGGTTTTCACTGTCTCTTGGAACTACATTCGCTGCTAGACAGACATTCGCTTTCTGCAAAACCTTGCCTTCGTAAAGGGGCAACACTGTGTATTTCTGTCTCGCAGAGCCCAGTTGCCAAATTCGAAACGTCCAGCGATTGCGCCCACAGGAAAGCTGCCAGCACAGAAAGCTGTAGCTGGTTTTCACTGTCTCTTGGAACTGCATTTGCTGATAGACAGACATTCGCTTTCTACAAAAGCTTTCGTTGGTAAAGGGGCAACACTGTGTATTTCTCTCTCGCAGAGCCCGGTTGCCAAATTCGAAACGTCCAGCGATTGCGCCCACAGGAAAGCTGCCAGCACGGAAAGCTGTAGCTGGTTTTCACTGTCTCTTGGAACTATATTCGCTGCTAGACAGACATTCGCTTTCTACAAAAGCTTTCGTTGCTACAGGGGCAACACTGTGTATTTCTCTCTCGCAGAGCCCGGTTGCCAAATTCGAAACGTCCAGCGATTGCGCCCACAGGAAAGCTGCCAGCACGGAAAGCTGTAGCTGGTTTTCACTGCCCCTTGGAACTGCATTCGCTGATAGACAGACATTCGCTTTCTACAAAAGCTTTCGTTGGTAAAGGGGCAAGACTGTGTATTTCTCTCTCGCAGAGCCCGGCTGCCAAATTCGAAACGTCCAGCGATTGCGCCCACAGGAAAGCTGCCAGCACGGAATGCTGTAGCTGGTTTTCACTGCCCCTTGGAACTGCATTCGCTGATAGACAGACATTCGCTTTCTACAAAATCTTTTGTTGGTAAAGGGGCAACACTGTGTATTTCTCTCTCGCAGAGCCCGGTTGCCAAATTCGAAACGTCCAGCGATTGCGCCCACAGGAAAGCTGCCAGCACGGAAAGCTGTAGCTGGTTTTCACTGCCCCTTGGAACTGCATTCGCTGATAGACAGACATTCGCTTTCTCCAAAAGCTTTCGTTGGTAAAGGGGCAACACAGTGTATTTCTCTCTCGCAGAGCCCGGCTGACAAATTCGAAACGTCCAGCGATTGCGCCCACAGGAAAGCTGCCAGCACGGAAAGCTGTAGCTGGTTTTCACTGTCTCTTGGAACTACATTCGCTGCTAGACAGACATTCGCTTTCTGCAAAACCTTGCCTTCGTAAAGGGGCAACACTGTGTATTTCTGTCTCGCAGAGCCCAGTTGCCAAATTCGAAACGTCCAGCGATTGCGCCCACAGGAAAGCTGCCAGCACGGAAAGCTCTAGCTGGTTTTCACTGTCTCTTGGAACTGCATTTGCTGATAGACAGACATTCGCTTTATACAAAAGCTTTCGTTGGTAAAGGGGCAACACTGTGTATTTCTCTCTCGCAGAGCCCGGTTGCCAAATTCGAAACGTCCAGCGATTGCGCCCACAGGAAAGCTGCCAGCACGGAAAGCTGTAGCTGGTTTTCACTGCCCCTTGGAACTGCATTCGCTGATAGACAGACATTCGCTTTCTACAAAAGCTTTCGTGGGTAAAGGGGCAACACTGTGTATTTCTCTCTCGCAGAGCCCAGTTGCCAATTTCGAAACGTCCAGCGATTGCGCCCACAGGAAAGCTGCCAGCACGGAAAGCTGTAGCTGGTTTTCACTGCCCCTTGGAACTGCATTCGCTGATATACAGACATTCGCTTTCTGCAAAACCTTGCCTTCGTAAAGGGGCAACACTGTGTATTTCTCTCTCGCAGAGCCCGGCTGACAAATTCGAAACGTCCAGCGATTGCGCCCACAGGAAAGCTGCCAGCAAGGAAAGCTGTAGCTGGTTTTCACTGTCTCTTGGAACTACATTCGCTAATAGACAGACATTCGCTTTCTGCAAAACCTTGCCTTCGTAAAGGGGCAAGACTGTGTATTTCTCTCTCGCAGAGCCCGGCTGCCAAATTCGAAACGTCCAGCGATTGCGCCCACAGGAACGCTGCCAGCACGGAAAGCTGTAGCTGGTTTTCACTGCCCCTTGGAACTGCATTCGCTGATAGACAGACATTCGCTTTCTACAAAATCTTTCGTGGGTAAAGGGGCAACACTGTGTATTTCTCTCTCGCAGAGCCCGGCTGACAAATTCGAAACGTCCAGCGATTGCGCCCACAGGAAAGCTGCCAGCACGGAAAACTGTAGCTGGTTTTCACTGTCTCTTGGAACTACATTCGCTGCTAGACAGACATTCGCTTTCTGCAAAACCTTGCCTTCGTAAAGGGGCAACACTGTGTATTTCTCTCTCGCAGAGCCCGGCTGCCAAATTCGAAACGTCCAGCGATTGCGCCCACAGGAAAGCTGCCAGCACGGAAAGCTGTAGCTGGTTTTCACTGTCTCTTGGAACTGCATTTGCTGATAGACAGACATTCGCTTTCTACAAAAGCTTTCGTGGGTAAAGGGGCAACACTGTGTATTTCTCTCTCGCATAGCCCGGTTGCCAAATTCGAAACGTCCAGCGATTGCGCCCACAGGAAAGCTGCCAGCACGGAAAGCTGTAGCTGGTTTTCACTGCCCCTTGGAACTGCATTCGCTGATAGACAGACATTCGCTTTCTGCAAAACCTTGCCTTCGTAAAGGGGCAACACTGTGTATTTCTCTCTCGCAGAGCCCGGCTGACAAATTCGAAACGTCCAGCGATTGCGCCCACAGGAAAGCTGCCAGCACGGAAAGCTGTAGCTGGTTTTCACTGCCCCTTGGAACTGCATTCGCTGATAGACAGACATTCGCTTTCTACAAAAGCTTTCGTTGCTACAGGGGCAACACTGTGTATTTCTGTCTCGCAGAGCCCGGTTGCCAAATTCGAAACGTCCAGCGATTGCGCCCACAGGAAAGCTGCCAGCACGGAAAGCTGTAGCTGGTTTTCACTGCCCCTTGGAACTGCATTCGCTGATAGACAGACATTCGCTTTCTGCAAAACCTTGCCTTCGTAAAGGGGCAACACTGTGTATTTCTCTCTCGCAGAGCCCGGCTGACAAATTCGAAACGTCCAGCGATTGCGCCCACAGGAAAGCTGCCAGCATGGAAAGCTGTAGCTGGTTTTCACTGTCTCTTGGAACTACATTCGCTGATAGACAGACATTCGCTTTCTGCAAAACCTTGCCTTCGTAAAGGTGCAAGACTGTGTATTTCTCTCTCGCAGAGCCCGGCTGCCAAATTCGAAACGTCCAGCGATTGCGCCCACAGGAAAGCTGCCAGCACGGAAAGCTGTAGCTGGTTTTCACTGTCTCTTGGAACTACATTCGCTGCTAGACAGACATTCGCTTTCTACAAAAGCTTTCGTGGGTAAAGGGTCAACACTGTGTATTTCTCTCTCGCAGAGCCCGGTTGCCAAATTCGAAACGTCCAGCGATTGCGCCCACAGGAAAGCTGCCAGCACGGAAAGCTGTAGCTGGTTTTCACTGCCCCTTGGAACTGCATTCGCTGATAGACAGACATTCGCTTTCTACAAAATCTTTTGTTGGTAAAAGGGCAAGACTGTGTATTTCTCTCTCGCAGAGCCCGGTTGCCAAATTCGAAACGTCCAGCGATTGCGCCCACAGGAAAGCTGCCAGCACGGAAAGCTGTAGCTGGTTTTCACTGTCTCTTGGAACTACATTCGCTGCTAGACAGACATTCGCTTTCTGCAAAACCTTGCCTTCGTAAAGGGGCAACACTGTGTATTTCTGTCTCGCAGAGCCCAGTTGCCAAATTCGAAACGTCCAGCGATTGCGCCCACAGGAAAGCTGCCAGCACGGAAAGCTGTAGCTGGTTTTCACTGTCTCTTGGAACTGCATTTGCTGATAGACAGACATTCGCTTTCTACAAAAGCTTTCGTTGGTAAAGGGGCAACACTGTGTATTTCTCTCTCGCAGAGCCCGGTTGCCAAATTCGAAACGTCCAGCGATTGCGCCCACAGGAAAGCTGCCAGCACGGAAAGCTGTAGCTGGTTTTCACTGCCCCTTGGAACTGCATTCGCTGATAGACAGACATTCGCTTTCTACAAAAGCTTTTGTTGGTAAAGGGACAACACTGTGTATTTCTCTCTCGCAGAGCCCGGTTGCCAAATTCGAAACGTCCAGCGATTGCGCCCACAGGAAAGCTGCCAGCACGGAAAGCTGTAGCTGGTTTTCACTGCCCCTTGGAACTGCATTCGCTGATAGACAGACATTCGCTTTCTACAAAAGCTTTCGTGGGTAAAGGGGCAACACTGTGTATTTCTCTCTCGCAGAGCCCAGTTG
The DNA here is from genome assembly GCF_035582795.1 of Mycteria americana. Taxonomy (NCBI): domain Eukaryota; kingdom Metazoa; phylum Chordata; class Aves; order Ciconiiformes; family Ciconiidae; genus Mycteria; species Mycteria americana. Next base: position 23,707,383 of record NC_134372.1, read on the forward strand.
CCAAATTCGAAACGTCCAGCGATTGCGCCCACAGGAAAGCTGCCAGCACGGAAAGCTGTAGCTGGTTTTCACTGCCCCTTGGAACTGCATTCGCTGATAGACAGACATTCGCTTTCTACAAAATCTTTGCTTGGTGAAGGGGCAACACTGTGTATTTCTCTCTCGCAGAGCCCGGTTGCCAAATTCGAAACGTCCAGCGATTGCGCCCACAGGAAAGCTGCCAGCACGGAAAGCTGTAGCTGGTTTTCACTGTCTCTTGGAACTACATTCGCTGATAGACAGACATTCGCTTTCTACAAAAGCTTTCGTTGCTACAGGGGCAACACTGTGTATTTCTCTCTCGCAGAGCCCGGTTGCCAAATTCGAAACGTCCAGCGATTGCGCCCACAGGAAAGCTGCCAGCACGGAAAGCTGTAGCTGGTTTTCACTGCCCCTTGGAACTGCATTCGCTGATAGACAGACATTCGCTTTCTACAAAAGCTTTCGTTGGTAAAGGGGCAACACTGTGTATTTCTCTCTCGCAGAGCCCGGCTGCCAAATTCGAAACGTCCAGCGATTGCGCCCACAGGAAAGCTGCCAGCACGGAAAGCTGTAGCTGGTTTTCACTGCCCCTTGGAACTGCATTCGCTGATAGACAGACATTCGCTTTCTACAAAAGCTTTCGTGGGTAAAGGGGCAACACTGTGTATTTCTCTCTCGCAGAGCCCAGTTGCCAAATTCGAAACGTCCAGCGATTGCGCCCACAGGAAAGCTGCCAGCACGGAAAGCTGTAGCTGGTTTTCACTGCCCCTTGGAACTGCATTCGCTGATAGACAGACATTCGCTTTCTGCAAAACCTTGCCTTCGTAAAGGGGCAACACTGTGTATTTCTCTCTCGCAGAGCCCGGCTTGCAAATTCGAAACGTCCAGCGATTGCGCCCACAGGAAAGCTGCCAGCAAGGAAAGCTGTAGCTGGTTTTCACTGTCTCTTGGAACTACATTCGCTAATAGGCAGACATTCGCTTTCTGCAAAACCTTGCCTTCGTAAAGGGGCAAGACTGTGTATTTCTCTCTCGCAGAGCCCGGCTGCCAAATTCGAAACGTCCAGCGATTGCGCCCACAGGAAAGCTGCCAGCACGGAAAGCTGTAGCTGGTTTTCACTTCCCCTTGGAACTGCATTTGCTGATAGACAGACATTCGCTTTCTACAAAATCTTTGCTTGGTGAAGGCGCAACACTGTGTATTTCTGTCTCGCAGAGCCCGGCTGACAAATTCGAAACGTCCAGCGATTGCGCCCACAGGAAAGCTGCCAGCACGGAAAGCTGTAGCTGGTTTTCACTGTCTCTTGGAACTACATTCGCTGCTAGACAGACATTCGCTTTCTACAAAAGCTTTCGTGGGTAAAGGGGCAACACTGTGTATTTCTCTCTCGCAGAGCCCGGTTGCCAAATTCGAAACGTCCAGCGATTGCGCCCACAGGAAAGCTGCCAGCACGGAAAGCTGTAGCTGGTTTTCACTGCCCCTTGGAACTGCATTCGCTGATAGACAGACATTCGCTTTCTACAAAAGCTTTCGTTGGTAAAGGGGCAACACTGTGTATTTCTCTCTCGCAGAGCCCGGCTGCCAAATTCGAAACGTCCAGCGATTGCGCCCACAGGAAAGCTGCCAGCACGGAAAGCTGTAGCTGGTTTTCACTGCCCCTTGGAACTGCATTCGCTGATAGACAGACATTCGCTTTCTACAAAATCTTTTGTTGGTAAAGGGGCAAGACTGTGTATTTCTCTCTCGCAGAGCCCGGTTGCCAAATTCGAAACGTCCAGCGATTGCGCCCACAGGAAAGCTGCCAGCACGGAAAGCTGTAGCTGGTTTTCACTGTCTCTTGGAACTACATTCGCTGCTAGACAGACATTCGCTTTCTGCAAAACCTTGCCTTCGTAAAGGGGCAACACTGTGTATTTCTGTCTCGCAGAGCCCAGTTGCCAAATTCGAAACGTCCAGCGATTGCGCCCACAGGAAAGCTGCCAGCACGGAAAGCTGTAGCTGGTTTTCACTGCCCCTTGGAACTGCATTCGCTGATAGACAGACATTCGCTTTCTGCAAAACCTTGCCTTCGTAAAGGGGCAACACTGTGTATTTCTCTCTCGCAGAGCCCGGCTGACAAATTCGAAACGTCCAGCGATTGCGCCCACAGGAAAGCTGCCAGCACGGAAAGCTGTAGCTGGTTTTCACTGCCCCTTGGAACTGCATTCGCTGATAGACAGACATTCGCTTTCTACAAAAGCTTTTGTTGGTAAAGGGACAACACTGTGTATTTCTCTCTCGCAGAGCCCGGTTGCCAAATTCGAAACGTCCAGCGATTGCGCCCACAGGAAAGCTGCCAGCACGGAAAGCTGTAGCTGGTTTTCACTGCCCCTTGGAACTGCATTCGCTGATAGACAGACATTCGCTTTCTACAAAAGCTTTCGTGGGTAAAGGGGCAACACTGTGTATTTCTCTCTCGCAGAGCCCAGTTGCCAAATTCGAAACGTCCAGCGATTGCGCCCACAGGAAAGCTGCCAGCACGGAAAGCTGTAGCTGGTTTTCACTGCCCCTTGGAACTGCATTCGCTGATAGACAGACATTCGCTTTCTACAAAATCTTTGCTTGGTGAAGGGGCAACACTGTGTATTTCTCTCTCGCAGAGCCCGGTTGCCAAATTCGAAACGTCCAGCGATTGCGCCCACAGGAAAGCTGCCAGCACGGAAAGCTGTAGCTGGTTTTCACTGTCTCTTGGAACTACATTCGCTGATAGACAGACATTCGCTTTCTACAAAAGCTTTCGTTGCTACAAGGGGCAACACTGTGTATTTCTCTCTCGCAGAGCCCGGTTGCCAAATTCGAAACGTCCAGCGATTGCGCCCACAGGAAAGCTGCCAGCACGGAAAGCTGTAGCTGGTTTTCACTGCCCCTTGGAACTGCATTCGCTGATAGACAGACATTCGCTTTCTACAAAAGCTTTCGTTGGTAAAGGGGCAACACTGTGTATTTCTCTCTCGCAGAGCCCGGTTGCCAAATTCGAAACGTCCAGCGATTGCGCCCACAGGAAAGCTGCCAGCACGGAAAGCTGTAGCTGGTTTTCACTGCCCCTTGGAACTGCATTCGCTGATAGACAGACATTCGCTTTCTACAAAATCTTTTGTTGGTAAAGGGGCAAGACTGTGTATTTCTCTCTCGCAGAGCCCGGTTGCCAAATTCGAAACGTCCAGCGATTGCGCCCACAGGAAAGCTGCCAGCACGGAAAGCTGTAGCTGGTTTTCACTGCCCCTTGGAACTGCATTCGCTGCTAGACAGACATTCGCTTTCTGCAAAACCTTGCCTTCATAAAGAGGTAACACTGTCTATTTCTCTCTCGCAGAGCCCGGCTGCCAAATTAGAAACGTCCAGCGATTGCGCCCACAGGAAAGCTGCCAGCACGGAAAGCTGTAGCTGGTTTTCACTGCCCCTTGGAACTGCATTCGCTGATAGACAGACATTCGCTTTCTACAAAAGCTTTCGTTGGTAAAGGGGCAACACTTTGTATTTCTCTCTCGCAGAGCCCGGTTGCCAAATTCGAAACGTCCAGCGACTGCGCCCACAGGAAAGCTGCCAGCACGGAAAGCTGTAGCTGGTTTTCACTGTCTCTTGGAACTACATTCGCTGTTAGACAGACATTCGCTTTCTACAAAAGCTTGCCTTCGTAAAGAGGTAACACTGAGTATTTCTCTCTCGCAGAGCCCGGCTGCCAAATTCGAAACGTCCAGCGATTGCGCCCACAGGAAAGCTGCCAGCACGGAAAGCTGTAGCTGGTTTTCACTGTCTCTTGGAACTACATTCGCTGCAAGACAGACATTTGCTTTCTACAAAAGCTTTTGTTGGTAAAGGGACAACACTGTGTATTTCTCTCTCGCAGAGCCCGGTTGCCAAATTCGAAACGTCCAGCGATTGCGCCCACAGGAAAGCTGCCAGCACGGAAAGCTGTAGCTGGTTTTCACTGTCTCTTGGAGCTACATTCGCTGCTAGACAGACTTTCGCTTTCTGCAAAACCTTGCCTTCGTAAAGGGGCAACACTGTGTATTTCTGTCTCGCAGAGCCCGGTTGCCAAATTCGAAACGTCCAGCGATTGCGCCCACAGGAAAGCTGCCAGCACGGAAAGCTGTAGCTGGTTTTCACTGTCTCTTGGAACTACATTCGCTGCTAGACAGACATTCGCTTTCTGCAAAACCTTGCCTTCGTAAAGAGGTAACACTCTCTATTTCTCTCTCGCAGAGCCCGGCTGGCCAAATTTGAAACGTCCAGCGATTGCGCCCACAGGAAAGCTGCCAGCACGGACACCTGTAGCTGGTTTTCACTGCCCCTTGGAACTGCATTCGCTGATAGACAGACATTCGCTTTCTGCAAAACCTTGCCTTCGTAAAGGGGCAAGACTGTGTATTTCTCTCTCGCAGAGCCCGGTTGCCAAATTCGAAACGTCCAGCGATTGCGCCCACAGGAAAGCTGCCAGCACGGAAAGCTGTAGCTGGTTTTCACTGCCCCTTGGAACTACATTTGCTGCTAGACAGACATTCGATTTCTAGAAAAGCTTTCGTTGGTACAGGGGCAACACTGTGTATTTCTCTCTCGCAGAGCCCGGTTGCCAAATTCGAAACGTCCAGCGATTGCGCCCACAGGAAAGCTGCCAGCACGGAAAGCTGTAGCTGGTTTTCACTGCCCCTTGGAACTGCATTCGCTGATAGACAGACATTCGCTTTCTACAAAAGCTTTCGTTGGTAAAGGGGCAACACTGTGTATTTCTCTCTCGCAGAGCCCGGTTGCCAAATTCGAAACGTCCAGCGATTGCGCCCACAGGAAAGCTGCCAGCACGGAAAGCTGTAGCTGGTTTTCACTGCCCCTTGGAACTGCATTCGCTGATAGACAGACATTCGCTTTCTACAAAAGCTTTCGTTGGTAAAGGGGCAACACTTTGTATTTCTCTCTCGCAGAGCCCGGTTGCCAAATTCGAAACGTCCAGCGACTGCGCCCACAGGAAAGCTGCCAGCACGGAAAGCTGTAGCTGGTTTTCACTGTCTCTTGGAACTACATTCGCTGTTAGACAGACATTCGCTTTCTACAAAAGCTTGCCTTCGTAAAGAGGTAACACTGAGTATTTCTCTCTCGCAGAGCCCGGCTGCCAAATTCGAAACGTCCAGCGATTGCGCCCACAGGAAAGCTGCCAGCACGGAAAGCTGTAGCTGGTTTTCACTGTCTCTTGGAGCTACATTCGCTGCTAGACAGACTTTCGCTTTCTGCAAAACCTTGCCTTCGTAAAGGGGCAACACTGTGTATTTCTGTCTCGCAGAGCCCGGTTGCCAAATTCGAAACGTCCAGCGATTGCGCCCACAGGAAAGCTGCCAGCACGGAAAGCTGTAGCTGGTTTTCACTGTCTCTTGGACCTACATTCGCTGCTAGACAGACATTCGCTTTCTGCAAAACCTTGCCTTCGTAAAGAGGTAACACTGTCTATTTCTCTCTCGCAGAGCCCGGCTGGCCAAATTTGAAACGTCCAGCGATTGCGCCCACAGGAAAGCTGCCAGCACGGACACCTGTAGCTGGTTTTCACTGCCCCTTGGAACTGCATTCGCTGATAGACAGACATTCGCTTTCTGCAAAACCTTGCCTTCGTAAAGGGGCAAGACTGTGTATTTCTCTCTCGCAGAGCCCGGTTGCCAAATTCGAAACGTCCAGCGATTGCGCCCACAGGAAAGCTGCCAGCACGGAAAGCTGTAGCTGGTTTTCACTGCCCCTTGGAACTACATTTGCTGCTAGACAGACATTCGATTTCTAGAAAAGCTTTCGTTGGTACAGGGGCAACACTGTGTATTTCTCTCTCGCAGAGCCCGGTTGCCAAATTCGAAACGTCCAGCGATTGCGCCCACAGGAAAGCTGCCAGCACGGAAAGCTGTAGCTGGTTTTCACTGCCCCTTGGAACTGCATTCGCTGATAGACAGACATTCGCTTTCTACAAAAGCTTTCGTTGGTAAAGGGGCAACACTGTATATTTCTCTCTCGCAGAGCCCGGTTGCCAAATTCGAAACGTCCAGCGATTGCGCCCACAGGAAAGCTGCCAGCACGGAAAGCTGTAGCTGGTTTTCACTGCCCCTTGGAACTGCATTCGCTGATAGACAGACATTCGCTTTCTACAAAAGCTTTCGTTGGTAAAGGGGCAACACTTTGTATTTCTCTCTCGCAGAGCCCGGTTGCCAAATTCGAAACGTCCAGCGACTGCGCCCACAGGAAAGCTGCCAGCACGGAAAGCTGTAGCTGGTTTTCACTGTCTCTTGGAACTACATTCACTGCTAGACAGACATTCGCTTTCTGCAAAACCTTGCCTTCGTAAAGAGGTAACACTGAGTATTTCTCTCTCGCAGAGCCCGGCTGCCAAATTCGAAACGTCCAGCGATTGCGCCCACAGGAAAGCTGCCAGCACGGAAAGCTGTAGCTGGTTTTCACTGTCTCTTGGAACTACATTCGCTGATAGACAGACATTCGCTTTCTACAAAAGCTTTCGTTCGTAAAGGGGCAACACTGTGTATTTCTGTCTCGCAGAGCCCAGTTGCCAAATTCGAAACGTCCAGCGATTGCGCCCACAGGAAAGCTGCCAGCACGGAAAGCTGTAGCTGGTTTTCACTGTCTCTTGGAACTACATTCGCTGCTAGACAGACATTCGCTTTCTGCAAAACCTTGCCTTCGTAAAGAGGTAACACTGTCTATTTCTCTCTCGCAGAGCCCGGCTGCCAAATTCGAAACGTCAAGCGATTGCGCCCACAGGAAAGCTGCCAGCACAGAAAGCTGTAGCTGGTTTTCACTGCCCCTTGGAACTGCATTCGCTGATAGACAGACATTCGCTTTCTGCAAAACCTTGCCTTCGTAAAGGGGCAACACTGTGTATTTCTCTCTCGCAGAGCCCGGTTGCCAAATTCGAAACGTCCAGCGATTGCGCCCACAGGAAAGCTGCCAGTACGGAAAGCTCTAGCTGGTTTTCACTGTCTCTTGGAACTACATTCGCTGCTAGACAGACATTTGCTTTCTGCAAAACCTTGCCTTCGTAAAGAGGTAACACTGTGTATTTCTCTCTCGCAGAGCCTGGCTGCCAAATTCGAAACGTCCAGCGATTGCGCCCACAGGAAAGCTGCCAGCACAGAAAGCTGTAGCTGGTTTTCACTGTCTCTTGGAACTGCATTTGCTGATAGACAGACATTCGCTTTCTACAAAAGCTTTCGTTGGTAAAGGGGCAACACTGTGTATTTCTCTCTCGCAGAGCCCGGTTGCCAAATTCGAAACGTCCAGCGATTGCGCCCACAGGAAAGCTGCCAGCACGGAAAGCTGTAGCTGGTTTTCACTGCCCCTTGGAACTGCATTCGCTGATAGACAGACATTCGCTTTCTACAAAATCTTTTGTTGGTAAAGGGGCAAGACTGTGTATTTCTCTCTCGCAGAGCCCGGTTGCCAAATTCGAGACGTCCAGCGATTGCGCCCACAGGAAAGCTGCCAGCACGGAAAGCTGTAGCTGGTTTTCACTGCCCCTTGGAACTGCATTCGCTGATAGACAGACATTCGCTTTCTACAAAAGCTTTCGTTGGTACAGGGGCAACACTGTGTATTTCTCTCTCGCAGAGCCCGGCTGACAAATTCGAAACGTCCAGCGATTGCGCCCACAGGAAAGCTGCCAGCACGGAAAGCTGTAGCTGGTTTTCACTGCCCCTTGGAACTGCATTCGCTGATAGACAGACATTCGCTTTCTACAAAAGCTTTTGTTGGTAAAGGGACAACACTGTGTATTTCTCTCTCGCAGAGCCCGGTTGCCAAATTCGAGACGTCCAGCGATTGCGCCCACAGGAAAGCTGCCAGCACGGAAAGCTGTAGCTGGTTTTCACTGTCTCTTGGAACTACATTCGCTGCTAGACAGACATTCGCTTTCTACAAAAGCTTTCGTTGGTACAGGGGCAACACTGTGTATTTCTCTCTCGCAGAGCCCGGCTGACAAATTCGAAACGTCCAGCGATTGCGCCCACAGGAAAGCTGCCAGCACGGAAAGCTGTAGCTGGTTTTCACTGCCCCTTGCATCTGCATTCGCTGATAGACAGACATTCGCTTTCTACAAAAGCTTTTGTTGGTAAAGGGACAACACTGTGTATTTCTCCCTCGTAGAGCCCGGTTGCCAAATTCGAGACGTCCAGCGATTGCGCCCACAGGAAAGCTGCCAGCACGGAAAGCTGTAGCTGGTTTTCACTGTCTCTTGGAACTACATTCGCTGCTAGACAGACATTCGCTTTCTGCAAAACCTTGCCTTCGTAAAGGGGCAACACTGTGTATTTCTCTCTCGCAGAGCCCGGTTGCCAAATTCGAAACGTCCAGCGATTGCGCCCACAGGAAAGCTGCCAGCACGGAAAGCTGTAGCTGGTTTTCACTGCCCCTTGGAACTGCATTCACTGATAGACAGACATTCGCTTTCTACAAAAGCTTTCGTTGGTAAAGGGACAACACTGTGTATTTCTCTCTCGCAGAGCCCGGTTGCCAAATTCGAAACGTCCAGCGATTGTGCCCACAGGAAAGCTGCCAGCACGGAAAGCTGTAGCTGGTTTTCACTGCCCCTTGGAACTGCATTCGCTGATAGACAGACATTCGCTTTCTACAAAAGCTTTCGTTGGTAAAGGGGCAACACTGTGTATTTCTCTCTCGCAGAGCCCGGTTGCCAAATTCGAAACGTCCAGCGATTGCGCCCACAGGAAAGCTGCCAGCACGGAAAGCTGTAGCTGGTTTTCACTGTCTCTTGGAACTACATTCGCTGATAGACAGACATTCGCTTTCTACAAAATCTTTTGTTGGTAAAGGGGCAACACTGTGTATTTCTCTCTCGCAGAGCCCGGTTGCCAAATTCGAAACGTCCAGCGATTGCGCCCACAGGAAAGCTGCCAGCACGGAAAGCTGTAGCTGGTTTTCACTGCCCCTTGGAACTGCATTCGCTGTTAGACAGACATTCGCTTTCTACAAAAGCTTTCGTTGGTAAAGGGGCAACACTGTGTATTTCTCTCTCGCAGAGCCCGGTTGCCAAATTCGAAACGTCCAGCGATTGCGCCCACAGGAAAGCTGCCAGCACGGAAAGCTCTAGCTGGTTTTCACTGCCCCTTGGAACTGCATTCGCTGATAGACAGACATTCGCTTTCTACAAAATCTTTTGTTGGTACAGGGGCAAGACTGTGTATTTCTCTCTCGCAGAGCCCGGTTGCCAAATTCGAAACGTCCAGTGATTGCGCCCACAGGAAAGCTGCCAGCACGGAAAGCTGTAGCTGGTTTTCACTGTCTCTTGGAACTACATTCGCTGCTAGACAGACATTCGCTTTCTGCAAAACCTTGCCTTCGTAAAGAGATAACACTGTCTATTTCTCTCTCGCAGAGCCCGGCTGCCAAATTCGAAACGTCCAGCGATTGCGCCCACAGGAAAGCTGCCAGCACGGAAAGCTGTAGCTGGTTTTCACTGCCCCTTGGAACTGCATTCGCTGATAGACAGACATTCGCTTTCTGCAAAACCTTGCCTTCGTAAAGGGGCAACACTGTGTATTTCTCTCTCGCAGAGCCCGGTTGCCAAATTCGAAACGTCCAGCGATTGCGCCCACAGGAAAGCTGCCAGTACGGAAAGCTCTAGCTGGTTTTCACTGTCTCTTGGAACTACATTCGCTGCTAGACAGACATTTGCTTTCTGCAAAACCTTGCCTTCGTAAAGAGGTAACACTGTGTATTTCTCTCTCGCAGAGCCTGGCTGCCAAATTCGAAACGTCCAGCGATTGCGCCCACAGGAAAGCTGCCAGCACAGAAAGCTGTAGCTGGTTTTCACTGTCTCTTGGAACTGCATTTGCTGATAGACAGACATTCGCTTTCTACAAAAGCTTTCGTTGGTAAAGGGGCAACACTGTGTATTTCTCTCTCGCAGAGCCCGGTTGCCAAATTCGAAACGTCCAGCGATTGCGCCCACAGGAAAGCTGCCAGCACGGAAAGCTGTAGCTGGTTTTCACTGCCCCTTGGAACTGCATTCGCTGATAGACAGACATTCGCTTTCTACAAAATCTTTTGTTGGTAAAGGGGCAAGACTGTGTATTTCTCTCTCGCAGAGCCCGGTTGCCAAATTCGAGACGTCCAGCGATTGCGCCCACAGGAAAGCTGCCAGCACGGAAAGCTGTAGCTGGTTTTCACTGCCCCTTGGAACTGCATTCGCTGATAGACAGACATTCGCTTTCTACAAAAGCTTTCGTTGGTACAGGGGCAACACTGTGTATTTCTCTCTCGCAGAGCCCGGCTGACAAATTCGAAACGTCCAGCGATTGCGCCCACAGGAAAGCTGCCAGCACGGAAAGCTGTAGCTGGTTTTCACTGCCCCTTGGAACTGCATTCGCTGATAGACAGACATTCGCTTTCTACAAAAGCTTTTGTTGGTAAAGGGACAACACTGTGTATTTCTCTCTCGCAGAGCCCGGTTGCCAAATTCGAGACGTCCAGCGATTGCGCCCACAGGAAAGCTGCCAGCACGGAAAGCTGTAGCTGGTTTTCACTGTCTCTTGGAACTACATTCGCTGCTAGACAGACATTCGCTTTCTACAAAAGCTTTCGTTGGTACAGGGGCAACACTGTGTATTTCTCTCTCGCAGAGCCCGGCTGACAAATTCGAAACGTCCAGCGATTGCGCCCACAGGAAAGCTGCCAGCACGGAAAGCTGTAGCTGGTTTTCACTGCCCCTTGGATCTGCATTCGCTGATAGACAGACATTCGCTTTCTACAAAAGCTTTTGTTGGTAAAGGGACAACACTGTGTATTTCTCTCTCGCAGAGCCCGGTTGCCAAATTCGAGACGTCCAGCGATTGCGCCCACAGGAAAGCTGCCAGCACGGAAAGCTGTAGCTGGTTTTCACTGTCTCTTGGAACTACATTCGCTGCTAGACAGACATTCGCTTTCTGCAAAACCTTGCCTTCGTAAAGGGGCAACACTGTGTATTTCTCTCTCGCAGAGCCCGGTTGCCAAATTCGAAACGTCCAGCGATTGCGCCCACAGGAAAGCTGCCAGCACGGAAAGCTGTAGCTGGTTTTCACTGCCCCTTGGAACTGCATTCACTGATAGACAGACATTCGCTTTCTACAAAAGCTTTCGTTGGTAAAGGGACAACACTGTGTATTTCTCTCTCGCAGAGCCCGGTTGCCAAATTCGAAACGTCCAGCGATTGCGCCCACAGGAAAGCTGCCAGCACGGAAAGCTGTAGCTGGTTTTCACTGCCCCTTGGAACTGCATTCGCTGATAGACAGACATTCGCTTTCTACAAAAGCTTTCGTTGGTAAAGGGGCAACACTGTGTATTTCTCTCTCGCAGAGCCCGGTTGCCAAATTCGAAACGTCCAGCGATTGCGCCCACAGGAAAGCTGCCAGCACGGAAAGCTGTAGCTGGTTTTCACTGTCTCTTGGAACTACATTCGCTGATAGACAGACATTCGCTTTCTACAAAATCTTTTGTTGGTAAAGGGGCAACACTGTGTATTTCTCTCTCGCAGAGCCCGGTTGCCAAATTCGAAACGTCCAGCGATTGCGCCCACAGGAAAGCTGCCAGCACGGAAAGCTGTAGCTGGTTTTCACTGCCCCTTGGAACTGCATTCGCTGATAGACAGACATTCGCTTTCTACAAAAGCTTTCGTTGGTAAAGGGGCAACACTGTGTATTTCTCTCTCGCAGAGCCCGGTTGCCAAATTCGAAACGTCCAGCGATTGCGCCCACAGGAAAGCTGCCAGCACGGAAAGCTCTAGCTGGTTTTCACTGCCCCTTGGAACTGCATTCGCTGATAGACAGACATTCGCTTTCTACAAAATCTTTTGTTGGTACAGGGGCAAGACTGTGTATTTCTCTCTCGCAGAGCCCGGTTGCCAAATTCGAAACGTCCAGTGATTGCGCCCACAGGAAAGCTGCCAGCACGGAAAGCTGTAGCTGGTTTTCACTGTCTCTTGGAACTACATTCGCTGCTAGACAGACATTCGCTTTCTGCAAAACCTTGCCTTCTTAAAGAGATAACACTGTCTATTTCTCTCTCGCAGAGCCCGGCTGCCAAATTCGAAACGTCCAGCGATTGCGCCCACAGGAAAGCTGCCAGCACGGAAAGCTGTAGCTGGTTTTCACTGCCCCTTGGAACTGCATTCGCTGATAGACAGACATTCGCTTTCTGCAAAACCTTGCCTTCGTAAAGGGGCAACACTGTGTATTTCTCTCTCGCAGAGCCCGGTTGCCAAATTCGAAACGTCCAGCGATTGCGCCCACAGGAAAGCTGCCAGTACGGAAAGCTCTAGCTGGTTTTCACTGTCTCTTGGAACTACATTCGCTGCTAGACAGACATTTGCTTTCTGCAAAACCTTGCCTTCGTAAAGAGGTAACACTGTGTATTTCTCTCTCGCAGAGCCTGGCTGCCAAATTCGAAACGTCCAGCGATTGCGCCCACAGGAAAGCTGCCAGCACAGAAAGCTGTAGCTGGTTTTCACTGTCTCTTGGAACTGCATTTGCTGATAGACAGACATTCGCTTTCTACAAAAGCTTTCGTTGGTAAAGGGGCAACACTGTGTATTTCTCTCTCGCAGAGCCCGGTTGCCAAATTCGAAACGTCCAGCGATTGCGCCCACAGGAAAGCTGCCAGCACGGAAAGCTGTAGCTGGTTTTCACTGCCCCTTGGAACTACATTCGCTGCTAGACAGACATTCGCTTTCTGCAAAACCTTGCCTTCGTAAAGGGGCAACACTGTGTATTTCTCTCTCGCAGAGCCCGGTTGGCAAATTCGAAACGTCCAGCGATTGCGCCCACAGGAAAGCTGCCAGCACGGAAAGCTGTAGCTGGTTTTCACTGCCCCTTGGAACTGCATTCACTGATAGACAGACATTCGCTTTCTACAAAAGCTTTCGTTGGTAAAGGGACAACACTGTGTATTTCTCTCTCGCAGAGCCCGGTTGCCAAATTCGAAACGTCCAGCGATTGTGCCCACAGGAAAGCTGCCAGCACGGAAAGCTGTAGCTGGTTTTCACTGCCCCTTGGAACTGCATTCGCTGATAGACAGACATTCGCTTTCTACAAAAGCTTTCGTTGGTAAAGGGGCAACACTGTGTATTTCTCTCTCGCAGAGCCCGGTTGCCAAATTCGAAACGTCCAGCGATTGCGCCCACAGGAAAGCTGCCAGCACGGAAAGCTGTAGCTGGTTTTCACTGCCCCTTGGAACTGCATTCGCTGATAGACAGACATTCGCTTTCTACAAAAGCTTTCGTTGGTAAAGGGGCAACACTGTGTATTTCTCTCTCGCAGAGCCCGGTTGCCAAATTCGAAACGTCCAGCGATTGCGCCCACAGGAAAGCTGCCAGCACGGAAAGCTCTAGCTGGTTTTCACTGCCCCTTGGAACTGCATTCGCTGATAGACAGACATTCGCTTTCTACAAAATCTTTTGTTGGTACAGGGGCAAGACTGTGTATTTCTCTCTCGCAGAGCCCGGCTGCCAAATTCGAAACGTCCAGTGATTGCGCCCACAGGAAAGCTGCCAGCACGGAAAGCTGTAGCTGGTTTTCACTGTCTCTTGGAACTACATTCGCTGCTAGACAGACATTCGCTTTCTGCAAAACCTTGCCTTCGTAAAGAGATAACACTGTCTATTTCTCTCTCGCAGAGCCCGGCTGCCAAATTCGAAACGTCCAGCGATTGCGCCCACAGGAAAGCTGCCAGCACGGAAAGCTGTAGCTGGTTTTCACTGTCTCTTGGAACTACATTCGCTGCTAGACAGACATTCGCTTTCTGCAAAACCTTGCCTTCGTAAAGGGGCAACACTGTGTATTTCTCTCTCGCAGAGCCCGGTTGGCAAATTCGAAACGTCCAGCGATTGCGCCCACAGGAAAGCTGCCAGCACAGAAAGCTGTAGCTGGTTTTCACTGCCCCTTGGAACTGCATTCACTGATAGACAGACATTCGCTTTCTACAAAAGCTTTCGTTGGTAAAGGGACAACACTGTGTATTTCTCTCTCGCAGAGCCCGGTTGCCAAATTCGAAACGTCCAGCGATTGTGCCCACAGGAAAGCTGCCAGCACGGAAAGCTGTAGCTGGTTTTCACTGCCCCTTGGAACTGCATTCGCTGATAGACAGACATTCGCTTTCTACAAAAGCTTTCGTTGGTAAAGGGGCAACACTGTGTATTTCTCTCTCGCAGAGCCCGGTTGCCAAATTCGAAACGTCCAGCGATTGCGCCCACAGGAAAGCTGCCAGCACGGAAAGCTGTAGCTGGTTTTCACTGTCTCTTGGAACTACATTCGCTGATAGACAGACATTCGCTTTCTACAAAATCTTTCGTTGTTAAAGGGGCAACACTGTGTATTTCTCTCTCGCAGAGCCCGGTTGCCAAATTCGAAACGTCCAGCGATTGCGCCCACAGGAAAGCTGCCAGCACGGAAAGCTGTAGCTGGTTTTCACTGCCCCTTGGAACTGCATTCGCTGATAGACAGACATTCGCTTTCTACAAAAGCTTTCGTTGGTAAAGGGGCAACACTGTGTATTTCTCTCTCGCAGAGCCCGGTTGCCAAATTCGAAACGTCCAGCGATTGCGCCCACAGGAAAGCTGCCAGCACGGAAAGCTCTAGCTGGTTTTCACTGCCCCTTGGAACTGCATTCGCTGATAGACAGACATTCGCTTTCTACAAAATCTTTTGTTGGTACAGGGGCAAGACTGTGTATTTCTCTCTCGCAGAGCCCGGTTGCCAAATTCGAAACGTCCAGTGATTGCGCCCACAGGAAAGCTGCCAGCACGGAAAGCTGTAGCTGGTTTTCACTGTCTCTTGGAACTACATTCGCTGCTAGACAGACATTCGCTTTCTGCAAAACCTTGCCTTCGTAAAGAGATAACACTGTCTATTTCTCTCTCGCAGAGCCCGGCTGCCAAATTCGAAACGTCCAGCGATTGCGCCCACAGGAAAGCTGCCAGCACGGAAAGCTGTAGCTGGTTTTCACTGCCCCTTGGAACTGCATTCGCTGATAGACAGACATTCGCTTTCTGCAAAACCTTGCCTTCGTAAAGGGGCAACACTGTGTATTTCTCTCTCGCAGAGCCCGGTTGCCAAATTCGAAACGTCCAGCGATTGCGCCCACAGGAAAGCTGCCAGTACGGAAAGCTGTAGCTGGTTTTCACTGTCTCTTGGAACTACATTCGCTGCTAGACAGACATTCGCTTTCTGCAAAACCTTGCCTTCGTAAAGGGGCAACACTGTGTATTTCTCTCTCGCAGAGCCCGGTTGGCAAATTCGAAACGTCCAGCGATTGCGCCCACAGGAAAGCTGCCAGCACGGAAAGCTGTAGCTGGTTTTCACTGCCCCTTGGAACTGCATTCACTGATAGACAGACATTCGCTTTCTACAAAAGCTTTCGTTGGTAAAGGGACAACACTGTGTATTTCTCTCTCGCAGAGCCCGGTTGCCAAATTCGAAACGTCCAGCGATTGTGCCCACAGGAAAGCTGCCAGCACGGAAAGCTGTAGCTGGTTTTCACTGCCCCTTGGAACTGCATTCGCTGATAGACAGACATTCGCTTTCTACAAAAGCTTTCGTTGGTAAAGGGGCAACACTGTGTATTTCTCTCTCGCAGAGCCCGGTTGCCAAATTCGAAACGTCCAGCGATTGCGCCCACAGGAAAGCTGCCAGCACGGAAAGCTGTAGCTGGTTTTCACTGTCTCTTGGAACTACATTCGCTGATAGACAGACATTCGCTTTCTACAAAATCTTTTGTTGGTAAAGGGGCAACACTGTGTATTTCTCTCTCGCAGAGCCCGGTTGCCAAATTCGAAACGTCCAGCGATTGCGCCCACAGGAAAGCTGCCAGCACGGAAAGCTGTAGCTGGTTTTCACTGCCCCTTGGAACTGCATTCGCTGATAGACAGACATTCGCTTTCTACAAAAGCTTTCGTTGGTAAAGGGGCAACACTGTGTATTTCTCTCTCGCAGAGCCCGGTTGCCAAATTCGAAACGTCCAGCGATTGCGCCCACAGGAAAGCTGCCAGCACGGAAAGCTCTAGCTGGTTTTCACTGCCCCTTGGAACTGCATTCGCTGATAGACAGACATTCGCTTTCTACAAAATCTTTTGTTGGTACAGGGGCAAGACTGTGTATTTCTCTCTCGCAGAGCCCGGTTGCCAAATTCGAAACGTCCAGTGATTGCGCCCACAGGAAAGCTGCCAGCACGGAAAGCTGTAGCTGGTTTTCACTGTCTCTTGGAACTACATTCGCTGCTAGACAGACATTCGCTTTCTGCAAAACCTTGCATTCGTAAAGAGATAACACTGTCTATTTCTCTCTCGCAGAGCCCGGCTGCCAAATTCGAAACGTCCAGCGATTGCGCCCACAGGAAAGCTGCCAGCACGGAAAGCTGTAGCTGGTTTTCACTGCCCCTTGGAACTGCATTCGCTGATAGACAGACATTCGCTTTCTGCAAAACCTTGCCTTCGTAAAGGGGCAACACTGTGTATTTCTCTCTCGCAGAGCCCGGTTGCCAAATTCGAAACGTCCAGCGATTGCGCCCACAGGAAAGCTGCCAGTACGGAAAGCTCTAGCTGGTTTTCACTGTCTCTTGGAACTACATTCGCTGCTAGACAGACATTTGCTTTCTGCAAAACCTTGCCTTCGTAAAGAGGTAACACTGTGTATTTCTCTCTCGCAGAGCCTGGCTGCCAAATTCGAAACGTCCAGCGATTGCGCCCACAGGAAAGCTGCCAGCACAGAAAGCTGTAGCTGGTTTTCACTGTCTCTTGGAACTGCATTTGCTGATAGACAGACATTCGCTTTCTACAAAAGCTTTCGTTGGTAAAGGGGCAACACTGTGTATTTCTCTCTCGCAGAGCCCGGTTGCCAAATTCGAAACGTCCAGCGATTGCGCCCACAGGAAAGCTGCCAGCACGGAAAGCTGTAGCTGGTTTTCACTGCCCCTTGGAACTGCATTCGCTGATAGACAGACATTCGCTTTCTACAAAATCTTTTGTTGGTAAAGGGGCAAGACTGTGTATTTCTCTCTCGCAGAGCCCGGTTGCCAAATTCGAGACGTCCAGCGATTGCGCCCACAGGAAAGCTGCCAGCACGGAAAGCTGTAGCTGGTTTTCACTGCCCCTTGGAACTGCATTCGCTGATAGACAGACATTCGCTTTCTACAAAAGCTTTCGTTGGTACAGGGGCAACACTGTGTATTTCTCTCTCGCAGAGCCCGGCTGACAAATTCGAAACGTCCAGCGATTGCGCCCACAGGAAAGCTGCCAGCACGGAAAGCTGTAGCTGGTTTTCACTGCCCCTTGGAACTGCATTCGCTGATAGACAGACATTCGCTTTCTACAAAAGCTTTTGTTGGTAAAGGGACAACACTGTGTATTTCTCTCTCGCAGAGCCCGGTTGCCAAATTCGAGACGTCCAGCGATTGCGCCCACAGGAAAGCTGCCAGCACGGAAAGCTGTAGCTGGTTTTCACTGTCTCTTGGAACTACATTCGCTGCTAGACAGACATTCGCTTTCTACAAAAGCTTTCGTTGGTACAGGGGCAACACTGTGTATTTCTCTCTCGCAGAGCCCGGCTGACAAATTCGAAACGTCCAGCGATTGCGCCCACAGGAAAGCTGCCAGCACGGAAAGCTGTAGCTGGTTTTCACTGCCCCTTGCATCTGCATTCGCTGATAGACAGACATTCGCTTTCTACAAAAGCTTTTGTTGGTAAAGGGACAACACTGTGTATTTCTCCCTCGCAGAGCCCGGTTGCCAAATTCGAGACGTCCAGCGATTGCGCCCACAGGAAAGCTGCCAGCACGGAAATCTGTAGCTGGTTTTCACTGTCTCTTGGAACTACATTCGCTGCTAGACAGACATTCGCTTTCTGCAAAACCTTGCCTTCGTAAAGGGGCAACACTGTGTATTTCTCTCTCGCAGAGCCCGGTTGCCAAATTCGAAACGTCCAGCGATTGCGCCCACAGGAAAGCTGCCAGCACGGAAAGCTGTAGCTGGTTTTCACTGCCCCTTGGAACTGCATTCACTGATAGACAGACATTCGCTTTCTACAAAAGCTTTCGTTGGTAAAGGGACAACACTGTGTATTTCTCTCTCGCAGAGCCCGGTTGCCAAATTCGAAACGTCCAGCGATTGTGCCCACAGGAAAGCTGCCAGCACGGAAAGCTGTAGCTGGTTTTCACTGCCCCTTGGAACTGCATTCGCTGATAGACAGACATTCGCTTTCTACAAAAGCTTTCGTTGGTAAAGGGGCAACACTGTGTATTTCTCTCTCGCAGAGCCCGGTTGCCAAATTCGAAACGTCCAGCGATTGCGCCCACAGGAAAGCTGCCAGCACGGAAAGCTCTAGCTGGTTTTCACTGCCCCTTGGAACTGCATTCGCTGATAGACAGACATTCGCTTTCTACAAAATCTTTTGTTGGTACAGTGGCAAGACTGTGTATTTCTCTCTCGCAGAGCCCGGTTGCCAAATTCGAAACGTCCAGTGATTGCGCCCACAGGAAAGCTGCCAGCACGGAAAGCTGTAGCTGGTTTTCACTGTCTCTTGGAACTACATTCGCTGCTAGACAGACATTCGCTTTCTGCAAAACCTTGCCTTCGTAAAGAGATAACACTGTCTATTTCTCTCTCGCAGAGCCCGGCTGCCAAATTCGAAACGTCCAGCGATTGCGCCCACAGGAAAGCTGCCAGCACGGAAAGCTGTAGCTGGTTTTCACTGCCCCTTGGAACTGCATTCGCTGATAGACAGACATTCGCTTTCTGCAAAACCTTGCCTTCGTAAAGGGGCAACACTGTGTATTTCTCTCTCGCAGAGCCCGGTTGCCAAATTCGAAACGTCCAGCGATTGCGCCCACAGGAAAGCTGCCAGTACGGAAAGCTCTAGCTGGTTTTCACTGTCTCTTGGAACTACATTCGCTGCTAGACAGACATTTGCTTTCTGCAAAACCTTGCCTTCGTAAAGAGGTAACACTGTGTATTTCTCTCTCGCAGAGCCTGGCTGCCAAATTCGAAACGTCCAGCGATTGCGCCCACAGGAAAGCTGCCAGCACAGAAAGCTGTAGCTGGTTTTCACTGTCTCTTGGAACTGCATTTGCTGATAGACAGACATTCGCTTTCTACAAAAGCTTTCGTTGGTAAAGGGGCAACACTGTGTATTTCTCTCTCGCAGAGCCCGGTTGCCAAATTCGAAACGTCCAGCGATTGCGCCCACAGGAAAGCTGCCAGCACGGAAAGCTGTAGCTGGTTTTCACTGCCCCTTGGAACTGCATTCGCTGATAGACAGACATTCGCTTTCTACAAAATCTTTTGTTGGTAAAGGGGCAAGACTGTGTATTTCTCTCTCGCAGAGCCCGGTTGCCAAATTCGAGACGTCCAGCGATTGCGCCCACAGGAAAGCTGCCAGCACGGAAAGCTGTAGCTGGTTTTCACTGCCCCTTGGAACTGCATTCGCTGATAGACAGACATTCGCTTTCTACAAAAGCTTTCGTTGGTACAGGGGCAACACTGTGTATTTCTCTCTCGCAGAGCCCGGCTGACAAATTCGAAACGTCCAGCGATTGCGCCCACAGGAAAGCTGCCAGCACGGAAAGCTGTAGCTGGTTTTCACTGCCCCTTGGAACTGCATTCGCTGATAGACAGACATTCGCTTTCTACAAAAGCTTTTGTTGGTAAAGGGACAACACTGTGTATTTCTCTCTCGCAGAGCCCGGTTGCCAAATTCGAGACGTCCAGCGATTGCGCCCACAGGAAAGCTGCCAGCACGGAAAGCTGTAGCTGGTTTTCACTGTCTCTTGGAACTACATTCGCTGCTAGACAGACATTCGCTTTCTACAAAAGCTTTCGTTGGTACAGGGGCAACACTGTGTATTTCTCTCTCGCAGAGCCCGGCTGACAAATTCGAAACGTCCAGCGATTGCGCCCACAGGAAAGCTGCCAGCACGGAAAGCTGTAGCTGGTTTTCACTGCCCCTTGGATCTGCATTCGCTGATAGACAGACATTCGCTTTCTACAAAAGCTTTTGTTGGTAAAGGGACAACACTGTGTATTTCTCTCTCGCAGAGCCCGGTTGCCAAATTCGAGACGTCCAGCGATTGCGCCCACAGGAAAGCTGCCAGCACGGAAAGCTGTAGCTGGTTTTCACTGTCTCTTGGAACTACATTCGCTGCTAGACAGACATTCGCTTTCTACAAAAGCTTTCGTTGTTAAAGGGGCAACACTGTGTATTTCTCTCTCGCAGAGCCCGGTTGGCAAATTCGAAACGTCCAGCGATTGCGCCCACAGGAAAGCTGCCAGCACGGAAAGCTGTAGCTGGTTTTCACTGCCCCTTGGAACTGCATTCACTGATAGACAGACATTCGCTTTCTACAAAAGCTTTCGTTGGTAAAGGGACAACACTGTGTATTTCTCTCTCGCAGAGCCCGGTTGCCAAATTCGAAACGTCCAGCGATTGTGCCCACAGGAAAGCTGCCAGCACGGAAAGCTGTAGCTGGTTTTCACTGCCCCTTGGAACTGCATTCGCTGATAGACAGACATTCGCTTTCTACAAAAGCTTTCGTTGGTACAGGGGCAAGACTGTGTATTTCTCTCTCGCAGAGCCCGGCTGCCAAATTCGAAACGTCCAGCGATTGCGCCCACAGGAAAGCTGCCAGCACGGAAAGCTGTAGCTGGTTTTCACTGTCTCTTGGAACTACATTCGCTGCTAGACAGACATTCGCTTTCTGCAAAACCTTGCCTTCGTAAAGAGATAACACTGTCTATTTCTCTCTCGCAGAGCCCGGCTGCCAAATTCGAAACGTCCAGCGATTGCGCCCACAGGAAAGCTGCCAGCACGGAAAGCTGTAGCTGGTTTTCACTGTCTCTTGGAACTACATTCGCTGCTAGACAGACATTCGCTTTCTGCAAAACCTTGCCTTCGTAAAGGGGCAACACTTTGTATTTCTCTCTCGCAGAGCCCGGTTGGCAAATTCGAAACGTCCAGCGATTGCGCCCACAGGAAAGCTGCCAGCACAGAAAGCTGTAGCTGGTTTTCACTGCCCCTTGGAACTGCATTCACTGATAGACAGACATTCGCTTTCTACAAAAGCTTTCGTTGGTAAAGGGACAACACTGTGTATTTCTCTCTCGCAGAGCCCGGTTGCCAAATTCGAAACGTCCAGCGATTGTGCCCACAGGAAAGCTGCCAGCACGGAAAGCTGTAGCTGGTTTTCACTGCCCCTTGGAACTGCATTCGCTGATAGACAGACATTCGCTTTCTACAAAAGCTTTCGTTGGTAAAGGGGCAACACTGTGTATTTCTCTCTCGCAGAGCCCGGTTGCCAAATTCGAAACGTCCAGCGATTGCGCCCACAGGAAAGCTGCCAGCACGGAAAGCTGTAGCTGGTTTTCACTGTCTCTTGGAACTACATTCGCTGATAGACAGACATTCGCTTTCTACAAAATCTTTCGTTGTTAAAGGGGCAACACTGTGTATTTCTCTCTCGCAGAGCCCGGTTGGCAAATTCGAAACGTCCAGCGATTGCGCCCACAGGAAAGCTGCCAGCACAGAAAGCTGTAGCTGGTTTTCACTGCCCCTTGGAACTGCATTCGCTGATAGACAGACATTCGCTTTCTACAAAAGCTTTCGTTGGTAAAGGGGCAACACTGTGTATTTCTCTCTCGCAGAGCCCGGTTGCCAAATTCGAAACGTCCAGCGATTGCGCCCACAGGAAAGCTGCCAGCACGGAAAGCTCTAGCTGGTTTTCACTGCCCCTTGGAACTGCATTCGCTGATAGACAGACATTCGCTTTCTACAAAATCTTTTGTTGGTACAGGGGCAAGACTGTGTATTTCTCTCTCGCAGAGCCCGGTTGCCAAATTCGAAACGTCCAGTGATTGCGCCCACAGGAAAGCTGCCAGCACGGAAAGCTGTAGCTGGTTTTCACTGTCTCTTGGAACTACATTCGCTGCTAGACAGACATTCGCTTTCTGCAAAACCTTGCCTTCGTAAAGAGATAACACTGTCTATTTCTCTCTCGCAGAGCCCGGCTGCCAAATTCGAAACGTCCAGCGATTGCGCCCACAGGAAAGCTGCCAGCACGGAAAGCTGTAGCTGGTTTTCACTGCCCCTTGGAACTGCATTCGCTGATAGACAGACATTCGCTTTCTGCAAAACCTTGCCTTCGTAAAGGGGCAACACTGTGTATTTCTCTCTCGCAGAGCCCGGTTGCCAAATTCGAAACGTCCAGCGATTGCGCCCACAGGAAAGCTGCCAGCACGGAAAGCTGTAGCTGGTTTTCACTGCCCCTTGGAACTGCATTCGCTGATAGACAGACATTCGCTTTCTGCAAAACCTTGCCTTCGTAAAGGGGCAACACTGTGTATTTCTCTCTCGCAGAGCCCGGTTGCC
This sequence comes from Mycteria americana, assembly GCF_035582795.1. Taxonomy (NCBI): domain Eukaryota; kingdom Metazoa; phylum Chordata; class Aves; order Ciconiiformes; family Ciconiidae; genus Mycteria; species Mycteria americana. The sequence continues at coordinate 23,729,816 of NC_134372.1, forward strand.
AAATTCGAAACGTCCAGCGATTGCGCCCACAGGAAAGCTGCCAGTACGGAAAGCTCTAGCTGGTTTTCACTGTCTCTTGGAACTACATTCGCTGCTAGACAGACATTTGCTTTCTGCAAAACCTTGCCTTCGTAAAGAGGTAACACTGTGTATTTCTCTCTCGCAGAGCCTGGCTGCCAAATTCGAAACCTCCAGCGATTGCGCCCACAGGAAAGCTGCCAGCACAGAAAGCTGTAGCTGGTTTTCACTGTCTCTTGGAACTGCATTTGCTGATAGACAGACATTCGCTTTCTACAAAAGCTTTCGTTGGTAAAGGGGCAACACTGTGTATTTCTCTCTCGCAGAGCCCGGTTGCCAAATTCGAAACGTCCAGCGATTGCGCCCACAGGAAAGCTGCCAGCACGGAAAGCTGTAGCTGGTTTTCACTGCCCCTTGGAACTGCATTCGCTGATAGACAGACATTCGCTTTCTACAAAATCTTTTGTTGGTAAAGGGGCAAGACTGTGTATTTCTCTCTCGCAGAGCCCGGTTGCCAAATTCGAGACGTCCAGCGATTGCGCCCACAGGAAAGCTGCCAGCACGGAAAGCTGTAGCTGGTTTTCACTGCCCCTTGGAACTGCATTCGCTGATAGACAGACATTCGCTTTCTACAAAAGCTTTCGTTGGTACAGGGGCAACACTGTGTATTTCTCTCTCGCAGAGCCCGGCTGACAAATTCGAAACGTCCAGCGATTGCGCCCACAGGAAAGCTGCCAGCACGGAAAGCTGTAGCTGGTTTTCACTGCCCCTTGGAACTGCATTCGCTGATAGACAGACATTCGCTTTCTACAAAAGCTTTTGTTGGTAAAGGGACAACACTGTGTATTTCTCTCTCGCAGAGCCCGGTTGCCAAATTCGAGACGTCCAGCGATTGCGCCCACAGGAAAGCTGCCAGCACGGAAAGCTGTAGCTGGTTTTCACTGTCTCTTGGAACTACATTCGCTGCTAGACAGACATTCGCTTTCTACAAAAGCTTTCGTTGGTACAGGGGCAACACTGTGTATTTCTCTCTCGCAGAGCCCGGCTGACAAATTCGAAACGTCCAGCGATTGCGCCCACAGGAAAGCTGCCAGCACGGAAAGCTGTAGCTGGTTTTCACTGCCCCTTGGAACTGCATTCGCTGATAGACAGACATTCGCTTTCTACAAAAGCTTTTGTTGGTAAAGGGACAACACTGTGTATTTCTCTCTCGCAGAGCCCGGTTGCCAAATTCGAGACGTCCAGCGATTGCGCCCACAGGAAAGCTGCCAGCACGGAAAGCTGTAGCTGGTTTTCACTGCCCCTTGGAACTGCATTCACTGATAGACAGACATTCGCTTTCTACAAAAGCTTTCGTTGGTAAAGGGACAACACTGTGTATTTCTCTCTCGCAGAGCCCGGTTGCCAAATTCGAAACGTCCAGCGATTGTGCCCACAGGAAAGCTGCCAGCACGGAAAGCTGTAGCTGGTTTTCACTGCCCCTTGGAACTGCATTCGCTGATAGACAGACATTCGCTTTCTACAAAAGCTTTCGTTGGTAAAGGGGCAACACTGTGTATTTCTCTCTCGCAGAGCCCGGTTGCCAAATTCGAAACGTCCAGCGATTGCGCCCACAGGAAAGCTGCCAGCACGGAAAGCTGTAGCTGGTTTTCACTGTCTCTTGGAACTACATTCGCTGATAGACAGACATTCGCTTTCTACAAAATCTTTTGTTGGTAAAGGGGCAACACTGTGTATTTCTCTCTCGCAGAGCCCGGTTGCCAAATTCGAAACGTCCAGCGATTGCGCCCACAGGAAAGCTGCCAGCACGGAAAGCTGTAGCTGGTTTTCACTGCCCCTTGGAACTGCATTCGCTGATAGACAGACATTCGCTTTCTACAAAAGCTTTCGTTGGTAAAGGGGCAACACTGTGTATTTCTCTCTCGCAGAGCCCGGTTGCCAAATTCGAAACGTCCAGCGATTGCGCCCACAGGAAAGCTGCCAGCACGGAAAGCTCTAGCTGGTTTTCACTGCCCCTTGGAACTGCATTCGCTGATAGACAGACATTCGCTTTCTACAAAATCTTTTGTTGGTACAGGGGCAAGACTGTGTATTTCTCTCTCGCAGAGCCCGGTTGCCAAATTCGAAACGTCCAGTGATTGCGCCCACAGGAAAGCTGCCAGCACGGAAAGCTGTAGCTGGTTTTCACTGTCTCTTGGAACTACATTCGCTGCTAGACAGACATTCGCTTTCTGCAAAACCTTGCCTTCGTAAAGAGATAACACTGTCTATTTCTCTCTCGCAGAGCCCGGCTGCCAAATTCGAAACGTCCAGCGATTGCGCCCACAGGAAAGCTGCCAGCACGGAAAGCTGTAGCTGGTTTTCACTGCCCCTTGGAACTGCATTCGCTGCTAGACAGACATTCGCTTTCTGCAAAACCTTGCCTTCGTAAAGGGGCAACACTGTGTATTTCTCTCTCGCAGAGCCCGGTTGCCAAATTCGAAACGTCCAGCGATTGCGCCCACAGGAAAGCTGCCAGTACGGAAAGCTCTAGCTGGTTTTCACTGTCTCTTGGAACTACATTCGCTGCTAGACAGACATTTGCTTTCTGCAAAACCTTGCCTTCGTAAAGAGGTAACACTGTGTATTTCTCTCTCGCAGAGCCTGGCTGCCAAATTCGAAACGTCCAGCGATTGCGCCCACAGGAAAGCTGCCAGCACAGAAAGCTGTAGCTGGTTTTCACTGTCTCTTGGAACTGCATTTGCTGATAGACAGACATTCGCTTTCTACAAAAGCTTTCGTTGGTAAAGGGGCAACACTGTGTATTTCTCTCTCGCAGAGCCCGGTTGCCAAATTCGAAACGTCCAGCGATTGCGCCCACAGGAAAGCTGCCAGCACGGAAAGCTGTAGCTGGTTTTCACTGCCCCTTGGAACTGCATTCGCTGATAGACAGACATTCGCTTTCTACAAAATCTTTTGTTGGTAAAGGGGCAAGACTGTGTATTTCTCTCTCGCAGAGCCCGGTTGCCAAATTCGAGACGTCCAGCGATTGCGCCCACAGGAAAGCTGCCAGCACGGAAAGCTGTAGCTGGTTTTCACTGCCCCTTGGAACTGCATTCGCTGATAGACAGACATTCGCTTTCTACAAAAGCTTTCGTTGGTAAAGGGGCAACACTGTGTATTTCTCTCTCGCAGAGCCCGGTTGCCAAATTCGAGACGTCCAGCGATTGCGCCCACAGGAAAGCTGCCAGTTCGGAAAGCTGTAGCTGGTTTTCACTGTCTCTTGGAACTACATTCGCTGCTAGACAGACATTCGCTTTCTACAAAAGCTTTCGTTGGTACAGGGGCAACACTGTGTATTTCTCTCTCGCAGAGCCCGGCTGACAAATTCGAAACGTCCAGCGATTGCGCCCACAGGAAAGCTGCCAGCACGGAAAGCTGTAGCTGGTTTTCACTGCCCCTTGGATCTGCATTCGCTGATAGACAGACATTCGCTTTCTACAAAAGCTTTTGTTGGTAAAGGGACAACACTGTGTATTTCTCTCTCGCAGAGCCCGGTTGCCAAATTCGAGACGTCCAGCGATTGCGCCCACAGGAAAGCTGCCAGCACGGAAAGCTGTAGCTGGTTTTCACTGTCTCTTGGAACTACATTCGCTGCTAGACAGACATTCGCTTTCTGCAAAACCTTGCCTTCGTAAAGGGGCAACACTGTGTATTTCTCTCTCGCAGAGCCCGGTTGGCAAATTCAAAACGTCCAGCGATTGCGCCCACAGGAAAGCTGCCAGCACGGAAAGCTGTAGCTGGTTTTCACTGCCCCTTGGAACTGCATTCACTGATAGACAGACATTCGCTTTCTACAAAAGCTTTCGTTGGTAAAGGGACAACACTGTGTATTTCTCTCTCGCAGAGCCCGGTTGCCAAATTCGAAACGTCCAGCGATTGTGCCCACAGGAAAGCTGCCAGCACGGAAAGCTGTAGCTGGTTTTCACTGCCCCTTGGAACTGCATTCGCTGATAGACAGACATTCGCTTTCTACAAAAGCTTTCGTTGGTAAAGGGGCAACACTGTGTATTTCTCTCTCGCAGAGCCCGGTTGCCAAATTCGAAACGTCCAGCGATTGCGCCCACAGGAAAGCTGCCAGCACGGAAAGCTGTAGCTGGTTTTCACTGTCTCTTGGAACTACATTCGCTGATAGACAGACATTCGCTTTCTACAAAATCTTTCGTTGTTAAAGGGGCAACACTGTGTATTTCTCTCTCGCAGAGCCCGGTTGCCAAATTCGAAACGTCCAGCGATTGCGCCCACAGGAAAGCTGCCAGCACAGAAAGCTGTAGCTGGTTTTCACTGCCCCTTGGAACTGCATTCGCTGATAGACAGACATTCGCTTTCTACAAAAGCTTTCGTTGGTAAAGGGGCAACACTGTGTATTTCTCTCTCGCAGAGCCCGGTTGCCAAATTCGAAACGTCCAGCGATTGCGCCCACAGGAAAGCTGCCAGCACGGAAAGCTGTAGCTGGTTTTCACTGCCCCTTGGAACTGCATTCGCTGATAGACAGACATTCGCTTTCTACAAAATCTTTTGTTGGTACAGGGGCAAGACTGTGTATTTCTCTCTCGCAGAGCCCGGTTGCCAAATTCGAAACGTCCAGTGATTGCGCCCACAGGAAAGCTGCCAGCACGGAAAGCTGTAGCTGGTTTTCACTGTCTCTTGGAACTACATTCGCTGCTAGACAGACATTCGCTTTCTACAAAAGCTTTCGTTGGTACAGGGGCAACACTGTGTATTTCTCTCTCGCAGAGCCCGGCTGACAAATTCGAAACGTCCAGCGATTGCACCCACAGGAAAGCTGCCAGCACGGAAAGCTGTAGCTGGTTTTCACTGCCCCTTGGATCTGCATTCGCTGATAGACAGACATTCGCTTTCTACAAAAGCTTTTGTTGGTAAAGGGACAACACTGTGTATTTCTCTCTCGCAGAGCCCGGTTGCCAAATTCGAGACGTCCAGCGATTGCGCCCACAGGAAAGCTGCCAGCACGGAAAGCTGTAGCTGGTTTTCACTGCCCCTTGGAACTGCATTCACTGATAGACAGACATTCGCTTTCTACAAAAGCTTTCGTTGGTAAAGGGACAACACTGTGTATTTCTCTCTCGCAGAGCCCGGTTGCCAAATTCGAAACGTCCAGCGATTGTGCCCACAGGAAAGCTGCCAGCACGGAAAGCTGTAGCTGGTTTTCACTGCCCCTTGGAACTGCATTCGCTGATAGACAGACATTCGCTTTCTACAAAAGCTTTCGTTGGTAAAGGGGCAACACTGTGTATTTCTCTCTCGCAGAGCCCGGTTGCCAAATTCGAAACGTCCAGCGATTGCGCCCACAGGAAAGCTGCCAGCACGGAAAGCTGTAGCTGGTTTTCACTGTCTCTTGGAACTACATTCGCTGCTAGACAGACATTCGCTTTCTGCAAAACCTTGCCTTCGTAAAGAGATAACACTGTCTATTTCTCTCTCGCAGAGCCCGGCTGCCAAATTCGAAACGTCCAGCGATTGCGCCCACAGGAAAGCTGCCAGCACGGAAAGCTGTAGCTGGTTTTCACTGCCCCTTGGAACTGCATTCGCTGATAGACAGACATTCGCTTTCTGCAAAACCTTGCCTTCGTAAAGGGGCAACACTGTGTATTTCTCTCTCGCAGAGCCCGGTTGCCAAATTCGAAACGTCCAGCGATTGCGCCCACAGGAAAGCTGCCAGTACGGAAAGCTCTAGCTGGTTTTCACTGTCTCTTGGAACTACATTCGCTGCTAGACAGACATTTGCTTTCTGCAAAACCTTGCCTTCGTAAAGAGGTAACACTGTGTATTTCTCTCTCGCAGAGCCTGGCTGCCAAATTCGAAACGTCCAGCGATTGCGCCCACAGGAAAGCTGCCAGCACAGAAAGCTGTAGCTGGTTTTCACTGTCTCTTGGAACTGCATTTGCTGATAGACAGACATTCGCTTTCTACAAAATCTTTCGTTGTTAAAGGGGCAACACTGTGTATTTCTCTCTCGCAGAGCCCGGTTGCCAAATTCGAAACGTCCAGCGATTGCGCCCACAGGAAAGCTGCCAGCACGGAAAGCTGTAGCTGGTTTTCACTGCCCCTTGGAACTGCATTCGCTGATAGACAGACATTCGCTTTCTGCAAAACCTTGCCTTCGTAAAGGGGCAACACTGTGTATTTCTCTCTCGCAGAGCCCGGTTGCCAAATTCGAAACGTCCAGCGATTGCGCCCACAGGAAAGCTGCCAGTACGGAAAGCTCTAGCTGGTTTTCACTGTCTCTTGGAACTACATTCGCTGCTAGACAGACATTTGCTTTCTGCAAAACCTTGCCTTCGTAAAGAGGTAACACTGTGTATTTCTCTCTCGCAGAGCCTGGCTGCCAAATTCGAAACGTCCAGCGATTGCGCCCACAGGAAAGCTGCCAGCACAGAAAGCTGTAGCTGGTTTTCACTGTCTCTTGGAACTGCATTTGCTGATAGACAGACATTCGCTTTCTACAAAAGCTTTCGTTGGTAAAGGGGCAACACTGTGTATTTCTCTCTCGCAGAGCCCGGTTGCCAAATTCGAAACGTCCAGCGATTGCGCCCACAGGAAAGCTGCCAGCACGGAAAGCTGTAGCTGGTTTTCACTGCCCCTTGGAACTGCATTCGCTGATAGACAGACATTCGCTTTCTACAAAATCTTTTGTTGGTAAAGGGGCAAGACTGTGTATTTCTCTCTCGCAGAGCCCGGTTGCCAAATTCGAGACGTCCAGCGATTGCGCCCACAGGAAAGCTGCCAGCACGGAAAGCTGTAGCTGGTTTTCACTGCCCCTTGGAACTGCATTCGCTGATAGACAGACATTCGCTTTCTACAAAAGCTTTCGTTGGTAGCGGGGCAACACTGTGTATTTCTCTCTCGCAGAGCCCGGCTGACAAATTCGAAACGTCCAGCGATTGCGCCCACAGGAAAGCTGCCAGCACGGAAAGCTGTAGCTGGTTTTCACTGCCCCTTGGAACTGCATTCGCTGATAGACAGACATTCGCTTTCTACAAAAGCTTTTGTTGGTAAAGGGACAACACTGTGTATTTCTCTCTCGCAGAGCCCGGTTGCCAAATTCGAGACGTCCAGCGATTGCGCCCACAGGAAAGCTGCCAGCACGGAAAGCTGTAGCTGGTTTTCACTGTCTCTTGGAACTACATTCGCTGCTAGACAGACATTCGCTTTCTGCAAAACCTTGCCTTCGTAAAGGGGCACCACTGTGTATTTCTCTCTCGCAGAGCCCGGTTGCCAAATTCGAAACGTCCAGCGATTGCGCCCACAGGAAAGCTGCCAGCACGGAAAGCTGTAGCTGGTTTTCACTGCCCCTTGGAACTGCATTCACTGATAGACAGACATTCGCTTTCTACAAAAGCTTTCGTTGGTAAAGGGACAACACTGTGTATTTCTCTCTCGCAGAGCCCGGTTGCCAAATTCGAAACGTCCAGCGATTGTGCCCACAGGAAAGCTGCCAGCACGGAAAGCTGTAGCTGGTTTTCACTGCCCCTTGGAACTGCATTCGCTGATAGACAGACATTCGCTTTCTACAAAAGCTTTCGTTGGTAAAGGGGCAACACTGTGTATTTCTCTCTCGCAGAGCCCGGTTGCCAAATTCGAAACGTCCAGCGATTGCGCCCACAGGAAAGCTGCCAGCACGGAAAGCTGTAGCTGGTTTTCACTGCCCCTTGGAACTGCATTCGCTGATAGACAGACATTCGCTTTCTACAAAAGCTTTCGTTGGTAAAGGGGCAACACTGTGTATTTCTCTCTCGCAGAGCCCGGTTGCCAAATTCGAAACGTCCAGCGATTGCGCCCACAGGAAAGCTGCCAGCACGGAAAGCTCTAGCTGGTTTTCACTGCCCCTTGGAACTGCATTCGCTGATAGACAGACATTCGCTTTCTACAAAATCTTTTGTTGGTACAGGGGCAAGACTGTGTATTTCTCTCTCGCAGAGCCCGGTTGCCAAATTCGAAACGTCCAGTGATTGCGCCCACAGGAAAGCTGCCAGCACGGAAAGCTGTAGCTGGTTTTCACTGTCTCTTGGAACTACATTCGCTGCTAGACAGACATTCGCTTTCTGCAAAACCTTGCCTTCGTAAAGAGATAACACTGTCTATTTCTCTCTCGCAGAGCCCGGTTGCCAAATTCGAAACGTCCAGCGATTGCGCCCACAGGAAAGCTGCCAGCACGGAAAGCTGTAGCTGGTTTTCACTGCCCCTTGGAACTGCATTCGCTGATAGACAGACATTCGCTTTCTGCAAAACCTTGCCTTCGTAAAGGGGCAACACTGTGTATTTCTCTCTCGCAGAGCCCGGTTGCCAAATTCGAAACGTCCAGCGATTGCGCCCACAGGAAAGCTGCCAGTACGGAAAGCTCTAGCTGGTTTTCACTGTCTCTTGAAACTACATTCGCTGCTAGACAGACATTTGCTTTCTGCAAAACCTTGCCTTCGTAAAGAGGTAACACTGTGTATTTCTCTCTCGCAGAGCCTGGCTGCCAAATTCGAAACGTCCAGCGATTGCGCCCACAGGAAAGCTGCCAGCACAGAAAGCTGTAGCTGGTTTTCACTGTCTCTTGGAACTGCATTTGCTGATAGACAGACATTCGCTTTCTACAAAAGCTTTCGTTGGTAAAGGCGCAACACTGTGTATTTCTCTCTCGCAGAGCCCGGTTGCCAAATTCGAAACGTCCAGCGATTGCGCCCACAGGAAAGCTGCCAGCACGGAAAGCTGTAGCTGGTTTTCACTGCCCCTTGGAACTGCATTCGCTGATAGACAGACATTCGCTTTCTACAAAATCTTTTGTTGGTAAAGGGGCAAGACTGTGTATTTCTCTCTCGCAGAGCCCGGTTGCCAAATTCGAGACGTCCAGCGATTGCGCCCACAGGAAAGCTGCCAGCACGGAAAGCTGTAGCTGGTTTTCACTGCCCCTTGGAACTGCATTCGCTGATAGACAGACATTCGCTTTCTACAAAAGCTTTCGTTGGTACAGGGGCAACACTGTGTATTTCTCTCTCGCAGAGCCCGGCTGACAAATTCGAAACGTCCAGCGATTGCGCCCACAGGAAAGCTGCCAGCACGGAAAGCTGTAGCTGGTTTTCACTGCCCCTTGGAACTGCATTCGCTGATAGACAGACATTCGCTTTCTACAAAAGCTTTTGTTGGTAAAGGGACAACACTGTGTATTTCTCTCTCGCAGAGCCCGGTTGCCAAATTCGAGACGTCCAGCGATTGCGCCCACAGGAAAGCTGCCAGCACGGAAAGCTGTAGCTGTTTTTCACTGTCTCTTGGAACTACATTCGCTGCTAGACGGACATTCGCTTTCTACAAAAGCTTTCGTTGGTACAGGGGCAACACTGTGTATTTCTCTCTCGCAGAGCCCGGCTGACAAATTCGAAACGTCCAGCGATTGCGCCCACAGGAAAGCTGCCAGCACGGAAAGCTGTAGCTGGTTTTCACTGCCCCTTGGATCTGCATTCGCTGATAGACAGACATTCGCTTTCTACAAAAGCTTTTGTTGGTAAAGGGACAACACTGTGTATTTCTCTCTCGCAGAGCCCGGTTGCCAAATTCGAGACGTCCAGCGATTGCGCCCACAGGAAAGCTGCCAGCACGGAAAGCTGTAGCTGGATTTCACTGTCTCTTGGAACTACATTCGCTGCTAGACAGACATTCGCTTTCTGCAAAACCTTGCCTTCGTAAAGGGGCAACACTGTGTATTTCTCTCTCGCAGAGCCCGGTTGCCAAATTCAAAACGTCCAGCGATTGCGCCCACAGGAAAGCTGCCAGCACGGAAAGCTGTAGCTGGTTTTCACTGCCCCTTGGAACTGCATTCACTGATAGACAGACATTCGCTTTCTACAAAAGCTTTCGTTGGTAAAGGGACAACACTGTGTATTTCTCTCTCGCAGAGCCCGGTTGCCAAATTCGAAACGTCCAGCGATTGTGCCCACAGGAAAGCTGCCAGCACGGAAAGCTGTAGCTGGTTTTCACTGCCCCTTGGAACTGCATTCGCTGATAGACAGACATTCGCTTTCTACAAAAGCTTTCGTTGGTAAAGGGGCAACACTGTGTATTTCTCTGTCGCAGAGCCCGGTTGCCAAATTCGAAACGTCCAGCGATTGCGCCCACAGGAAAGCTGCCAGCACGGAAAGCTGTAGCTGGTTTTCACTGTCTCTTGGAACTACATTCGCTGATAGACAGACATTCGCTTTCTACAAAATCTTTTGTTGGTACAGGGGCAAGACTGTGTATTTCTCTCTCGCAGAGCCCGGTTGCCAAATTCGAAACGTCCAGTGATTGCGCCCACAGGAAAGCTGCCAGCACGGAAAGCTGTAGCTGGTTTTCACTGTCTCTTGGAACTACATTCGCTGCTAGACAGACATTCGCTTTCTGCAAAACCTTGCCTTCGTAAAGAGATAACACTGTCTATTTCTCTCTCGCAGAGCCCGGCTGCCAAATTCGAAACGTCCAGCGATTGCGCCCACAGGAAAGCTGCCAGCACGGAAAGCTGTAGCTGGTTTTCACTGCCCCTTGGAACTGCATTCGCTGATAGACAGACATTCGCTTTCTGCAAAACCTTGCCTTCGTAAAGGGGCAACACTGTGTATTTCTCTCTCGCAGAGCCCGGTTGCCAAATTCGAAACGTCCAGCGATTGCGCCCACAGGAAAGCTGCCAGTACGGAAAGCTCTAGCTGGTTTTCACTGTCTCTTGGAACTACATTCGCTGCTAGACAGACATTTGCTTTCTGCAAAACCTTGCCTTCGTAAAGAGGTAACACTGTGTATTTCTCTCTCGCAGAGCCCGGTTGCCAAATTCGAAACGTCCAGCGATTGCGCCCACAGGAAAGCTGCCAGCACAGAAAGCTGTAGCTGGTTTTCACTGTCTCTTGGAACTGCATTTGCTGATAGACAGACATTCGCTTTCTACAAAAGCTTTCGTGGGTAAAGGGGCAACACTGTGTATTTCTCTCTCGCAGAGCCCGGTTGCCAAATTCGAAACGTCCAGCGATTGCGCCCACAGGAAAGCTGCCAGCACGGAAAGCTGTAGCTGGTTTTCACTGCCCCTTGGAACTGCATTCGCTGATAGACAGACATTCGCTTTCTACAAAATCTTTTGTTGGTAAAGGGGCAAGACTGTGTATTTCTCTCTCGCAGAGCCCGGTTGCCAAATTCGAGACGTCCAGCGATTGCGCCCACAGGAAAGCTGCCAGCACGGAAAGCTGTAGCTGGTTTTCACTGCCCCTTGGAACTGCATTCGCTGATAGACAGACATTCGCTTTCTACAAAAGCTTTCGTTGGTACAGGGGCAACACTGTGTATTTCTCTCTCGCAGAGCCCGGCTGACAAATTCGAAACGTCCAGCGATTGCGCCCACAGGAAAGCTGCCAGCACGGAAAGCTGTAGCTGGTTTTCACTGCCCCTTGGAACTGCATTCGCTGATAGACAGACATTCGCTTTCTACAAAAGCTTTTGTTGGTAAAGGGACAACACTGTGTATTTCTCTCTCGCAGAGCCCGGTTGCCAAATTCGAGACGTCCAGCGATTGCGCCCACAGGAAAGCTGCCAGCACGGAAAGCTGTAGCTGGTTTTCACTGTCTCTTGGAACTACATTCGCTGCTAGACAGACATTCGCTTTCTGCAAAACCTTGCCTTCGTAAAGGGGCAACACTGTGCATTTCTCTCTCGCAGAGCCCGGTTGCCAAATTCGAAACGTCCAGCGATTGCGCCCACAGGAAAGCTGCCAGCACGGAAAGCTGTAGCTGGTTTTCACTGCCCCTTGGAACTGCATTCACTGATAGACAGACATTCGCTTTCTACAAAAGCTTTCGTTTGTAAAGGGACAACACTGTGTATTTCTCTCTCGCAGAGCCCGGTTGCCAAATTCGAAACGTCCAGCGATTGTGCCCACAGGAAAGCTGCCAGCACGGAAAGCTGTAGCTGGTTTTCACTGTCTCTTGGAACTACATTCGCTGATAGACAGACATTCGCTTTCTACAAAAGCTTTCGTTCGTAAAGGGGCAACACTGTGTATTTCTCTCTCGCAGAGCCCAGTTGCCAAATTCGAAACGTCCAGCGATTGCGCCCACAGGAAAGCTGCCAGCACGGAAAGCTGTAGCTGGTTTTCACTGTCTCTTGGAACTGCATTCGCTGCTAGACAGACATTCGCTTTCTGCAAAACCTTGCCTTCGTAAAGGGGCAAGACTGTGTATTTCTCTCTCGCAGAGCCCAGTTGCCAAATTCGAAACGTCCAGCGATTGCGCCCACAGGAAAGCTGCCAGCACAGAAAGCTGTAGCTGGTTTTCACTGTCTCTTGGAACTGCATTCGCTGATAGACAGACATTCGCTTTCTACAAAAGCTTTTGTTGGTAAAGGGGCAAGACTCTGTATTTCTCTCTCGCAGAGCCCGGTTGCCAAATTCGAGACGTCCAGCGATTGCGCCCACAGGAAAGCTGCCAGCACGGAAAGCTGTAGCTGGTTTTCACTGCCCCTTGGAACTGCATTCGCTGATAGACAGACATTCGCTTTCTACAAAAGCTTTCGTTGGTATAGGGGCAACACTGTGTATTTCTCTCTCGCAGAGCCCGGCTGACAAATTCGAAACGTCCAGCGATTGCGCCCACAGGAAAGCTGCCAGCACGGAAAGCTGTAGCTGGTTTTCACTGCCCCTTGGAACTGCATTCGCTGATAGACAGACATTCGCTTTCTACAAAAGCTTTCGTTGGTAAAGGGGCAACACTGTGTATTTCTCTCTCGCAGAGCCCGGTTGCCAAATTCGAAACGTCCAGCGATTGCGCCCACAGGAAAGCTGCCAGCACGGAAAGCTGTAGCTGGTTTTCACTGCCCCTTGGAACTGCATTCGCTGATAGACAGACATTCGCTTTCTACAAAAGCTTTCGTTGGTACAGGGGCAACACTTTGTATTTCTCTCTCGCAGAGCCCGGCTGACAAATTCGAAAGGTCCAGCGACTGCGCCCACAGGAAAGCTGCCAGCACGGAAAGCTGTAGCTGGTTTTCACTGTCTCTTGGAACTACATTCGCTGCTAGACAGACATTCGCTTTCTGCAGAACCTTGCCTTCGTAAAGAGATAACACTGTCTATTTCTCTCTCGCAGAGCCCGGCTGCCAAATTCGAAACGTCCAGCGATTGCGCCCACAGGAAAGCTGCCAGCACGGAAAGCTGTAGCTGGTTTTCACTGCCCCTTGGAACTGCATTCGCTGATAGACAGACATTCGCTTTCTGCAAAACCTTGCCTTCGTAAAGGGGCAACACTGTGTATTTCTCTCTCGCAGAGCCCGGTTGCCAAATTCGAAACGTCCAGCGATTGCGCCCACAGGAAAGCTGCCAGTACGGAAAGCTCTAGCTGGTTTTCACTGTCTCTTGGAACTACATTCGCTGCTAGACAGACATTTGCTTTCTGCAAAACCTTGCCTTCGTAAAGAGGTAACACTGTGTATTTCTCTCTCGCAGAGCCTGGCTGCCAAATTCGAAACGTCCAGCGATTGCGCCCACAGGAAAGCTGCCAGCACAGAAAGCTGTAGCTGGTTTTCACTGTCTCTTGGAACTGCATTTGCTGATAGACAGACATTCGCTTTCTACAAAAGCTTTCGTTGGTAAAGGGGCAACACTGTGTATTTCTCTCTCGCAGAGCCCGGTTGCCAAATTCGAAACGTCCAGCGATTGCGCCCACAGGAAAGCTGCCAGCACGGAAAGCTGTAGCTGGTTTTCACTGCCCCTTGGAACTGCATTCGCTGATAGACAGACATTCGCTTTCTACAAAATCTTTTGTTGGTAAAGGGGCAAGACTCTGTATTTCTCTCTCGCAGAGCCCGGTTGCCAAATTCGAGACGTCCAGCGATTGCGCCCACAGGAAAGCTGCCAGCACGGAAAGCTGTAGCTGGTTTTCACTGTCTCTTGGAACTACATTCGCTGCTAGACAGACATTCGCTTTCTACAAAAGCTTTCGTTGGTACAGGGGCAACACTGTGTATTTCTCTCTCGCAGAGCCCGGCTGACAAATTCGAAACGTCCAGCGATTGCGCCCACAGGAAAGCTGCCAGCACGGAAAGCTGTAGCTGGTTTTCACTGCCCCTTGGATCTGCATTCGCTGATAGACAGACATTCGCTTTCTACAAAAGCTTTTGTTGGTAAAGGGACAACACTGTGTATTTCTCTCTCGCAGAGCCCGGTTGCCAAATTCGAGACGTCCAGCGATTGCGCCCACAGGAAAGCTGCCAGCACGGAAAGCTGTAGCTGGTTTTCACTGTCTCTTGGAACTACATTCGCTGCTAGACAGACATTCGCTTTCTGCAAAACCTTGCCTTCGTAAAGGGGCAACACTGTGTATTTCTCTCTCGCAGAGCCCGGTTGCCAAATTCGAAACGTCCAGCGATTGCGCCCACAGGAAAGCTGCCAGCACGGAAAGCTGTAGCTGGTTTTCACTGCCCCTTGGAACTGCATTCACTGATAGACAGACATTCGCTTTCTACAAAAGCTTTCGTTGGTAAAGGGACAACACTGTGTATTTCTCTCTCGCAGAGCCCGGTTGCCAAATTCGAAACGTCCAGCGATTGTGCCCACAGGAAAGCTGCCAGCACGGAAAGCTGTAGCTGGTTTTCACTGCCCCTTGGAACTGCATTCGCTGATAGACAGACATTCGCTTTCTACAAAAGCTTTCGTTGGTAAAGGGGCAACACTGTGTATTTCTCTCTCGCAGAGCCCGGTTGCCAAATTCGAAACGTCCAGCGATTGCGCCCACAGGAAAGCTGCCAGCACGGAAAGCTGTAGCTGGTTTTCACTGTCTCTTGGAACTACATTCGCTGATAGACAGACATTCGCTTTCTACAAAATCTTTTGTTGGTAAAGGGGCAACACTGTGTATTTCTCTCTCGCAGAGCCCGGTTGCCAAATTCGAAACGTCCAGCGATTGCGCCCACAGGAAAGCTGCCAGCACGGAAAGCTGTAGCTGGTTTTCACTGCCCCTTGGAACTGCATTCGCTGATAGACAGACATTCGCTTTCTACAAAAGCTTTCGTTGGTAAAGGGGCAACACTGTGTATTTCTCTCTCGCAGAGCCCGGTTGCCAAATTCGAAACGTCCAGCGATTGCGCCCACAGGAAAGCTGCCAGCACGGAAAGCTCTAGCTGGTTTTCACTGCCCCTTGGAACTGCATTCGCTGATAGACAGACATTCGCTTTCTACAAAATCTTTTGTTGGTACAGGGGCAAGACTGTGTATTTCTCTCTCGCAGAGCCCGGTTGCCAAATTCGAAACGTCCAGTGATTGCGCCCACAGGAAAGCTGCCAGCACGGAAAGCTGTAGCTGGTTTTCACTGTCTCTTGGAACTACATTCGCTGCTAGACAGACATTCGCTTTCTGCAAAACCTTGCCTTCGTAAAGGGGCAACACTGTGTATTTCTCTCTCGCAGAGCCCGGCTGCCAAATTCGAAACGTCCAGCGATTGCGCCCACAGGAAAGCTGCCAGCACGGAAAGCTGTAGCTGGTTTTCACTGCCCCTTGGAACTGCATTCGCTTATAGACAGACATTCGCTTTCTGCAAAACCTTGCCTTCGTAAAGGGGCAACACTGTGTATTTCTCTCTCGCAGAGCCCGGTTGCCAAATTCGAAACGTCCAGCGATTGCGCCCACAGGAAAGCTGCCAGTACGGAAAGCTGTAGCTGGTTTTCACTGTCTCTTGGAACTACATTCGCTGCTAGACAGACATTTGCTTTCTGCAAAACCTTGCCTTCGTAAAGAGGTAACACTGTGTATTTCTCTCTCGCAGAGCCTGGCTGCCAAATTTGAAACGTCCAGCGATTGCGCCCACAGGAAAGCTGCCAGCACAGAAAGCTGTAGCTGGTTTTCACTGTCTCTTGGAACTGCATTTGCTGATAGACAGACATTCGCTTTCTACAAAAGCTTTCGTTGGTAAAGGGGCAACACTGTGTATTTCTCTCTCGCAGAGCCCGGTTGCCAAATTCGAAACGTCCAGCGATTGCGCCCACAGGAAAGCTGCCAGCACGGAAAGCTGTAGCTGGTTTTCACTGCCCCTTGGAACTGCATTCGCTGATAGACAGACATTCGCTTTCTACAAAATCTTTTGTTGGTAAAGGGGCAAGACTGTGTATTTCTCTCTCGCAGAGCCCGGTTGCCAAATTCGAGACGTCCAGCGATTGCGCCCACAGGAAAGCTGCCAGCACGGAAAGCTGTAGCTGGTTTTCACTGCCCCTTGGAACTGCATTCGCTGATAGACAGACATTCGCTTTCTACAAAAGCTTTCGTTGGTACAGGGGCAACACTGTGTATTTCTCTCTCGCAGAGCCCAGTTGCCAAATTCGAAACGTCCAGCGATTGCGCCCACAGGAAAGCTGCCAGCACAGAAAGCTGTAGCTGGTTTTCACTGTCTCTTGGAACTGCATTCGCTGATAGACAGACATTCGCTTTCTACAAAAGCTTTTGTTGGTAAAGGGGCAAGACTGTGTATTTCTCTCTCGCAGAGCCCGGTTGCCAAATTCGAAACGTCCAGCGATTGCGCCCACAGGAAAGCTGCCAGCACGGAAAGCTGTAGCTGGTTTTCACTGCCCCTTGGAACTGCATTCGCTGATAGACAGACATTCGCTTTCTACAAAAGCTTTCGTTGGTAAAGGGGCAACACTTTGTATTTCTCTCTCGCACAGCCCGGTTGCCAAATTCGAAAGGTCCAGCGACTGCGCCCACAGGAAAGCTGCCAGCACGGAAAGCTGTAGCTGGTTTTCACTGCCCCTTGGAACTGCATTCGCTGATAGACAGACATTCGCTTTCTACAAAAGCTTTCGTTGCTACAGGGGCAACACTGTGTATTTCTCTCTCGCAGAGCCCGGTTGCCAAATTCGAAACGTCCAGCGATTGCGCCCACAGGAAAGCTGCCAGCACGGAAAGCTGTAGCTGGTTTTCACTGCCCCTTGGAACTGCATTCGCTGATAGACAGACATTCGCTTTCTACAAAAGCTTTCGTTGGTAAAGGGGCAACACTGTGTATTTCTCTCTCGCAGAGCCCGGTTGCCAAATTCGAAACGTCCAGCGATTGCGCCCACAGGAAAGCTGCCAGCACGGAAAGCTGTAGCTGGTTTTCACTGCCCCTTGGAACTGCATTCGCTGATAGACAGACATTCGCTTTCTACAAAAGCTTTCGTTGGTAAAGGCGCAACACTTTGTATTTCTCTCTCGCAGAGCCCGGTTGCCAAATTCGAAAGGTCCAGCGACTGCGCCCACAGGAAAGCTGCCAGCACGGAAAGCTGTAGCTGGTTTTCACTGTCTCTTGGAACTACATTCGCTGCTAGACAGACATTCGCTTTCTGCAAAACCTTGCCTTCGTAAAGAGGTAACACTGAGTATTTCTCTCTCGCAGAGCCCGGCTGCCAAATTCAAAACGTCAAGCGATTGCGCCCACAGGAAAGCTGCCAGCACGGAAAGCTCTAGCTGGTTTTCACTGCCCCTTGGAACTGCATTCGCTGCTAGACAGACATTCGCTTTCTGCAAAACCTTGCCTTCGTAAAGGGGCAACACTGTGTATTTCTCTCTCGCAGAGCCCGGTTGCCAAATTCGAAACGTCCAGCGATTGCGCCCACAGGAAAGCTGCCAGCACGGAAAGCTGTAGCTGGTTTTCACTGCCCCTTGGAACTGCATTCGCTGATAGACAGACATTCGCTTTCTACAAAATCTTTTGTTGGTAAAGGGGCAAGACTGTGTATTTCTCTCTCGCAGAGCCCGGTTGCCAAATTCGAGACGTCCAGCGATTGCGCCCACAGGAAAGCTGCCAGCACGGAAAGCTGTAGCTGGTTTTCACTGTCTCTTGGAACTGCATTCGCTGATAGACAGACATTCGCTTTCTACAAAAGCTTTCGTTGGTACAGGGGCAACACTGTGTATTTCTCTCTCGCAGAGCCCGGCTGACAAATTCGAAACGTCCAGCGATTGCGCCCACAGGAAAGCTGCCAGCACGGAAAGCTGTAGCTGGTTTTCACTGCCCCTTGGAACTGCATTCGCTGATAGACAGACATTCGCTTTCTACAAAAGCTTTTGTTGGTAAAGGGACAACACTTTGTATTTCTCTCTCGCAGAGCCCGGTTGCCAAATTCGAAACGTCCAGCGATTGCGCCCACAGGAAAGCTGCCAGCACGGAAAGCTGTAGCTGGTTTTCACTGTCTCTTGGAACTACATTCGCTGATAGACAGACATTCGCTTTCTGCAAAACCTTGCCTTCGTAAAGGGGCAACACTGTGTATTTCTCTCTCGCAGAGCCCGGTTGCCAAATTCGAAACGTCCAGCGATTGCGCCCACAGGAAAGCTGCCAGCACGGAAAGCTGTAGCTGGTTTTCACTGCCCCTTGGAACTGCATTCGCTGATAGACAGACATTCGCTTTCTACAAAATCTTTTGTTGGTAAAGGGGCAAGACTGTGTATTTCTCTCTCGCAGAGCCCGGTTGCCAAATTCGAGACGTCCAGCGATTGCGCCCACAGGAAAGCTGCCAGCACGGAAAGCTGTAGCTGGTTTTCACTGCCCCTTGGAACTGCATTCGCTGATAGACAGACATTCGCTTTCTACAAGAGCTTTCGTTGGTACAGGGGCAACACTGTGTATTTCTCTCTCGCAGAGCCCGGCTGACAAATTCGAAACGTCCAGCGATTGCGCCCACAGGAAAGCTGCCAGCACGGAAAGCTGTAGCTGGTTTTCACTGCCCCTTGGAACTGCATTCGCTGATAGACAGACATTCGCTTTCTACAAAAGCTTTTGTTGGTAAAGGGACAACACTGTGTATTTCTCTCTCGCAGAGCCCGGTTGCCAAATTCGAGACGTCCAGCGATTGCGCCCACAGGAAAGCTGCCAGCACGGAAAGCTGTAGCTGGTTTTCACTGTCTCTTGGAACTACATTCGCTGCTAGACAGACATTCGCTTTCTGCAAAACCTTGCCTTCGTAAAGGGGCAACACTGTGTATTTCTCTCTCGCAGAGCCCGGTTGCCAAATTCAAAACGTCCAGCGATTGCGCCCACAGGAAAGCTGCCAGCACGGAAAGCTGTAGCTGGTTTTCACTGCCCCTTGGAACTGCATTCACTGATAGACAGACATTCGCTTTCTACAAAAGCTTTCGTTGGTAAAGGGACAACACTGTGTATTTCTCTCTCGCAGAGCCCGGTTGCCAAATTCGAAACGTCCAGCGATTGTGCCCACAGGAAAGCTGCCAGCACGGAAAGCTGTAGCTGGTTTTCACTGCCCCTTGGAACTGCATTCGCTGATAGACAGACATTCGCTTTCTACAAAAGCTTTCGTTGGTAAAGGGGCAACACTGTGTATTTCTCTGTCGCAGAGCCCGGTTGCCAAATTCGAAACGTCCAGCGATTGCGCCCACAGGAAAGCTGCCAGCACGGAAAGCTGTAGCTGGTTTTCACTGTCTCTTGGAACTACATTCGCTGATAGACAGACATTCGCTTTCTACAAAATCTTTTGTTGGTACAGGGGCAAGACTGTGTATTTCTCTCTCGCAGAGCCCGGTTGCCAAATTCGAAACGTCCAGTGATTGCGCCCACAGGAAAGCTGCCAGCACGGAAAGCTGTAGCTGGTTTTCACTGTCTCTTGGAACTACATTCGCTGCTAGACAGACATTCGCTTTCTGCAAAACCTTGCCTTCGTAAAGAGATAACACTGTCTATTTCTCTCTCGCAGAGCCCGGCTGCCAAATTCGAAACGTCCAGCGATTGCGCCCACAGGAAAGCTGCCAGCACGGAAAGCTGTAGCTGGTTTTCACTGCCCCTTGGAACTGCATTCGCTGATAGACAGACATTCGCTTTCTGCAAAACCTTGCCTTCGTAAAGGGGCAACACTGTGTATTTCTCTCTCGCAGAGCCCGGTTGCCAAATTCGAAACGTCCAGCGATTGCGCCCACAGGAAAGCTGCCAGTACGGAAAGCTCTAGCTGGTTTTCACTGTCTCTTGGAACTACATTCGCTGCTAGACAGACATTTGCTTTCTGCAAAACCTTGCCTTCGTAAAGAGGTAACACTGTGTATTTCTCTCTCGCAGAGCCCGGTTGCCAAATTCGAAACGTCCAGCGATTGCGCCCACAGGAAAGCTGCCAGCACAGAAAGCTGTAGCTGGTTTTCACTGTCTCTTGGAACTGCATTTGCTGATAGACAGACATTCGCTTTCTACAAAAGCTTTCGTGGGTAAAGGGGCAACACTGTGTATTTCTCTCTCGCAGAGCCCGGTTGCCAAATTCGAAACGTCCAGCGATTGCGCCCACAGGAAAGCTGCCAGCACGGAAAGCTGTAGCTGGTTTTCACTGCCCCTTGGAACTGCATTCGCTGATAGACAGACATTCGCTTTCTACAAAATCTTTTGTTGGTAAAGGGGCAAGACTGTGTATTTCTCTCTCGCAGAGCCCGGTTGCCAAATTCGAGACGTCCAGCGATTGCGCCCACAGGAAAGCTGCCAGCACGGAAAGCTGTAGCTGGTTTTCACTGCCCCTTGGAACTGCATTCGCTGATAGACAGACATTCGCTTTCTACAAAAGCTTTCGTTGGTACAGGGGCAACACTGTGTATTTCTCTCTCGCAGAGCCCGGCTGACAAATTCGAAACGTCCAGCGATTGCGCCCACAGGAAAGCTGCCAGCACGGAAAGCTGTAGCTGGTTTTCACTGCCCCTTGGAACTGCATTCGCTGATAGACAGACATTCGCTTTCTACAAAAGCTTTTGTTGGTAAAGGGACAACACTGTGTATTTCTCTCTCGCAGAGCCCGGTTGCCAAATTCGAGACGTCCAGCGATTGCGCCCACAGGAAAGCTGCCAGCACGGAAAGCTGTAGCTGGTTTTCACTGTCTCTTGGAACTACATTCGCTGCTAGACAGACATTC
The DNA here is from genome assembly GCF_035582795.1 of Mycteria americana. NCBI lineage: Eukaryota > Metazoa > Chordata > Aves > Ciconiiformes > Ciconiidae > Mycteria > Mycteria americana. The sequence goes on from NC_134372.1 coordinate 23,750,750, forward strand.
GCTTTCTGCAAAACCTTGCCTTCGTAAAGGGGCAACACTGTGTATTTCTCTCTCGCAGAGCCCGGTTGCCAAATTCGAAACGTCCAGCGATTGCGCCCACAGGAAAGCTGCCAGCACGGAAAGCTGTAGCTGGTTTTCACTGCCCCTTGGAACTGCATTCACTGATAGACAGACATTCGCTTTCTACAAAAGCTTTCGTTTGTAAAGGGACAACACTGTGTATTTCTCTCTCGCAGAGCCCGGTTGCCAAATTCGAAACGTCCAGCGATTGTGCCCACAGGAAAGCTGCCAGCACGGAAAGCTGTAGCTGGTTTTCACTGCCCCTTGGAACTGCATTCGCTGATAGACAGACATTCGCTTTCTACAAAAGCTTTCGTTGGTAAAGGGGCAACACTGTGTATTTCTCTGTCGCAGAGCCCGGTTGCCAAATTCGAAACGTCCAGCGATTGCGCCCACAGGAAAGCTGCCAGCACGGAAAGCTGTAGCTGGTTTTCACTGTCTCTTGGAACTACATTCGCTGATAGACAGACATTCGCTTTCTACAAAATCTTTTGTTGGTACAGGGGCAAGACTGTGTATTTCTCTCTCGCAGAGCCCGGTTGCCAAATTCGAAACGTCCAGTGATTGCGCCCACAGGAAAGCTGCCAGCACGGAAAGCTGTAGCTGGTTTTCACTGTCTCTTGGAACTACATTCGCTGCTAGACAGACATTCGCTTTCTGCAAAACCTTGCCTTCGTAAAGAGATAACACTGTCTATTTCTCTCTCGCAGAGCCCGGCTGCCAAATTCGAAACGTCCAGCGATTGCGCCCACAGGAAAGCTGCCAGCACGGAAAGCTGTAGCTGGTTTTCACTGCCCCTTGGAACTGCATTCGCTGATAGACAGACATTCGCTTTCTGCAAAACCTTGCCTTCGTAAAGGGGCAACACTGTGTATTTCTCTCTCGCAGAGCCCGGTTGCCAAATTCGAAACGTCCAGCGATTGCGCCCACAGGAAAGCTGCCAGTACGGAAAGCTCTAGCTGGTTTTCACTGTCTCTTGGAACTACATTCGCTGCTAGACAGACATTTGCTTTCTGCAAAACCTTGCCTTCGTAAAGAGGTAACACTGTGTATTTCTCTCTCGCAGAGCCCGGTTGCCAAATTCGAAACGTCCAGCGATTGCGCCCACAGGAAAGCTGCCAGCACAGAAAGCTGTAGCTGGTTTTCACTGTCTCTTGGAACTGCATTTGCTGATAGACAGACATTCGCTTTCTACAAAAGCTTTCGTGGGTAAAGGGGCAACACTGTGTATTTCTCTCTCGCAGAGCCCGGTTGCCAAATTCGAAACGTCCAGCGATTGCGCCCACAGGAAAGCTGCCAGCACGGAAAGCTGTAGCTGGTTTTCACTGCCCCTTGGAACTGCATTCGCTGATAGACAGACATTCGCTTTCTACAAAATCTTTTGTTGGTAAAGGGGCAAGACTGTGTATTTCTCTCTCGCAGAGCCCGGTTGCCAAATTCGAGACGTCCAGCGATTGCGCCCACAGGAAAGCTGCCAGCACGGAAAGCTGTAGCTGGTTTTCACTGCCCCTTGGAACTGCATTCGCTGATAGACAGACATTCGCTTTCTACAAAAGCTTTCGTTGGTACAGGGGCAACACTGTGTATTTCTCTCTCGCAGAGCCCGGCTGACAAATTCGAAACGTCCAGCGATTGCGCCCACAGGAAAGCTGCCAGCACGGAAAGCTGTAGCTGGTTTTCACTGCCCCTTGGAACTGCATTCGCTGATAGACAGACATTCGCTTTCTACAAAAGCTTTTGTTGGTAAAGGGACAACACTGTGTATTTCTCTCTCGCAGAGCCCGGTTGCCAAATTCGAGACGTCCAGCGATTGCGCCCACAGGAAAGCTGCCAGCACGGAAAGCTGTAGCTGGTTTTCACTGTCTCTTGGAACTACATTCGCTGCTAGACAGACATTCGCTTTCTGCAAAACCTTGCCTTCGTAAAGGGGCAACACTGTGTATTTCTCTCTCGCAGAGCCCGGTTGCCAAATTCGAAACGTCCAGCGATTGCGCCCACAGGAAAGCTGCCAGCACGGAAAGCTGTAGCTGGTTTTCACTGCCCCTTGGAACTGCATTCACTGATAGACAGACATTCGCTTTCTACAAAAGCTTTCGTTTGTAAAGGGACAACACTGTGTATTTCTCTCTCGCAGAGCCCGGTTGCCAAATTCGAAACGTCCAGCGATTGTGCCCACAGGAAAGCTGCCAGCACGGAAAGCTGTAGCTGGTTTTCACTGTCTCTTGGAACTACATTCGCTGATAGACAGACATTCGCTTTCTACAAAAGCTTTCGTTCGTAAAGGGGCAACACTGTGTATTTCTCTCTCGCAGAGCCCAGTTGCCAAATTCGAAACGTCCAGCGATTGCGCCCACAGGAAAGCTGCCAGCACGGAAAGCTGTAGCTGGTTTTCACTGTCTCTTGGAACTGCATTCGCTGCTAGACAGACATTCGCTTTCTGCAAAACCTTGCCTTCGTAAAGGGGCAAGACTGTGTATTTCTCTCTCGCAGAGCCCAGTTGCCAAATTCGAAACGTCCAGCGATTGCGCCCACAGGAAAGCTGCCAGCACAGAAAGCTGTAGCTGGTTTTCACTGTCTCTTGGAACTGCATTCGCTGATAGACAGACATTCGCTTTCTACAAAAGCTTTTGTTGGTAAAGGGGCAAGACTCTGTATTTCTCTCTCGCAGAGCCCGGTTGCCAAATTCGAGACGTCCAGCGATTGCGCCCACAGGAAAGCTGCCAGCACGGAAAGCTGTAGCTGGTTTTCACTGCCCCTTGGAACTGCATTCGCTGATAGACAGACATTCGCTTTCTACAAAAGCTTTCGTTGGTATAGGGGCAACACTGTGTATTTCTCTCTCGCAGAGCCCGGCTGACAAATTCGAAACGTCCAGCGATTGCGCCCACAGGAAAGCTGCCAGCACGGAAAGCTGTAGCTGGTTTTCACTGCCCCTTGGAACTGCATTCGCTGATAGACAGACATTCGCTTTCTACAAAAGCTTTCGTTGGTAAAGGGGCAACACTGTGTATTTCTCTCTCGCAGAGCCCGGTTGCCAAATTCGAAACGTCCAGCGATTGCGCCCACAGGAAAGCTGCCAGCACGGAAAGCTGTAGCTGGTTTTCACTGCCCCTTGGAACTGCATTCGCTGATAGACAGACATTCGCTTTCTACAAAAGCTTTCGTTGGTAAAGGGGCAACACTTTGTATTTCTCTCTCGCAGAGCCCGGTTGCCAAATTCGAAAGGTCCAGCGACTGCGCCCACAGGAAAGCTGCCAGCACGGAAAGCTGTAGCTGGTTTTCACTGTCTCTTGGAACTACATTCGCTGCTAGACAGACATTCGCTTTCTGCAAAACCTTGCCTTCGTAAAGAGATAACACTGTCTATTTCTCTCTCGCAGAGCCCGGCTGCCAAATTCGAAACGTCCAGCGATTGCGCCCACAGGAAAGCTGCCAGCACGGAAAGCTGTAGCTGGTTTTCACTGCCCCTTGGAACTGCATTCGCTGATAGACAGACATTCGCTTTCTGCAAAACCTTGCCTTCGTAAAGGGGCAACACTGTGTATTTCTCTCTCGCAGAGCCCGGTTGCCAAATTCGAAACGTCCAGCGATTGCGCCCACAGGAAAGCTGCCAGTACGGAAAGCTCTAGCTGGTTTTCACTGTCTCTTGGAACTACATTCGCTGCTAGACAGACATTTGCTTTCTGCAAAACCTTGCCTTCGTAAAGAGGTAACACTGTGTATTTCTCTCTCGCAGAGCCTGGCTGCCAAATTCGAAACGTCCAGCGATTGCGCCCACAGGAAAGCTGCCAGCACAGAAAGCTGTAGCTGGTTTTCACTGTCTCTTGGAACTGCATTTGCTGATAGACAGACATTCGCTTTCTACAAAAGCTTTCGTTGGTAAAGGGGCAACACTGTGTATTTCTCTCTCGCAGAGCCCGGTTGCCAAATTCGAAACGTCCAGCGATTGCGCCCACAGGAAAGCTGCCAGCACGGAAAGCTGTAGCTGGTTTTCACTGCCCCTTGGAACTGCATTCGCTGATAGACAGACATTCGCTTTCTACAAAAGCTTTTGTTGGTAAAGGGACAACACTGTGTATTTCTCTCTCGCAGAGCCCGGTTGCCAAATTCGAGACGTCCAGCGATTGCGCCCACAGGAAAGCTGCCAGCACGGAAAGCTGTAGCTGGTTTTCACTGTCTCTTGGAACTACATTCGCTGCTAGACAGACATTCGCTTTCTACAAAAGCTTTCGTTGGTACAGGGGCAACACTGTGTATTTCTCTCTCGCAGAGCCCGGCTGACAAATTCGAAACGTCCAGCGATTGCGCCCACAGGAAAGCTGCCAGCACGGAAAGCTGTAGCTGGTTTTCACTGCCCCTTGGATCTGCATTCGCTGATAGACAGACATTCGCTTTCTACAAAAGCTTTTGTTGGTAAAGGGACAACACTGTGTATTTCTCTCTCGCAGAGCCCGGTTGCCAAATTCGAGACGTCCAGCGATTGCGCCCACAGGAAAGCTGCCAGCACGGAAAGCTGTAGCTGGTTTTCACTGTCTCTTGGAACTACATTCGCTGCTAGACAGACATTCGCTTTCTGCAAAACCTTGCCTTCGTAAAGGGGCAACACTGTGTATTTCTCTCTCGCAGAGCCCGGTTGCCAAATTCGAAACGTCCAGCGATTGCGCCCACAGGAAAGCTGCCAGCACGGAAAGCTGTAGCTGGTTTTCACTGCCCCTTGGAACTGCATTCACTGATAGACAGACATTCGCTTTCTACAAAAGCTTTCGTTGGTAAAGGGACAACACTGTGTATTTCTCTCTCGCAGAGCCCGGTTGCCAAATTCGAAACGTCCAGCGATTGTGCCCACAGGAAAGCTGCCAGCACGGAAAGCTGTAGCTGGTTTTCACTGCCCCTTGGAACTGCATTCGCTGATAGACAGACATTCGCTTTCTACAAAAGCTTTCGTTGGTAAAGGGGCAACACTGTGTATTTCTCTCTCGCAGAGCCCGGTTGCCAAATTCGAAACGTCCAGCGATTGCGCCCACAGGAAAGCTGCCAGCACGGAAAGCTGTAGCTGGTTTTCACTGTCTCTTGGAACTACATTCGCTGATAGACAGACATTCGCTTTCTACAAAATCTTTTGTTGGTAAAGGGGCAACACTGTGTATTTCTCTCTCGCAGAGCCCGGTTGCCAAATTCGAAACGTCCAGCGATTGCGCCCACAGGAAAGCTGCCAGCACGGAAAGCTGTAGCTGGTTTTCACTGCCCCTTGGAACTGCATTCGCTGATAGACAGACATTCGCTTTCTACAAAAGCTTTCGTTGGTAAAGGGGCAACACTGTGTATTTCTCTCTCGCAGAGCCCGGTTGCCAAATTCGAAACGTCCAGCGATTGCGCCCACAGGAAAGCTGCCAGCACGGAAAGCTCTAGCTGGTTTTCACTGCCCCTTGGAACTGCATTCGCTGATAGACAGACATTCGCTTTCTACAAAATCTTTTGTTGGTACAGGGGCAAGACTGTGTATTTCTCTCTCGCAGAGCCCGGTTGCCAAATTCGAAACGTCCAGTGATTGCGCCCACAGGAAAGCTGCCAGCACGGAAAGCTGTAGCTGGTTTTCACTGTCTCTTGGAACTACATTCGCTGCTAGACAGACATTCGCTTTCTGCAAAACCTTGCCTTCGTAAAGGGGCAACACTGTGTATTTCTCTCTCGCAGAGCCCGGCTGCCAAATTCGAAACGTCCAGCGATTGCGCCCACAGGAAAGCTGCCAGCACGGAAAGCTGTAGCTGGTTTTCACTGCCCCTTGGAACTGCATTCGCTTATAGACAGACATTCGCTTTCTGCAAAACCTTGCCTTCGTAAAGGGGCAACACTGTGTATTTCTCTCTCGCAGAGCCCGGTTGCCAAATTCGAAACGTCCAGCGATTGCGCCCACAGGAAAGCTGCCAGTACGGAAAGCTGTAGCTGGTTTTCACTGTCTCTTGGAACTACATTCGCTGCTAGACAGACATTTGCTTTCTGCAAAACCTTGCCTTCGTAAAGAGGTAACACTGTGTATTTCTCTCTCGCAGAGCCTGGCTGCCAAATTTGAAACGTCCAGCGATTGCGCCCACAGGAAAGCTGCCAGCACAGAAAGCTGTAGCTGGTTTTCACTGTCTCTTGGAACTGCATTTGCTGATAGACAGACATTCGCTTTCTACAAAAGCTTTCGTTGGTAAAGGGGCAACACTGTGTATTTCTCTCTCGCAGAGCCCGGTTGCCAAATTCGAAACGTCCAGCGATTGCGCCCACAGGAAAGCTGCCAGCACGGAAAGCTGTAGCTGGTTTTCACTGCCCCTTGGAACTGCATTCGCTGATAGACAGACATTCGCTTTCTACAAAATCTTTTGTTGGTAAAGGGGCAAGACTGTGTATTTCTCTCTCGCAGAGCCCGGTTGCCAAATTCGAGACGTCCAGCGATTGCGCCCACAGGAAAGCTGCCAGCACGGAAAGCTGTAGCTGGTTTTCACTGCCCCTTGGAACTGCATTCGCTGATAGACAGACATTCGCTTTCTACAAAAGCTTTCGTTGGTACAGGGGCAACACTGTGTATTTCTCTCTCGCAGAGCCCAGTTGCCAAATTCGAAACGTCCAGCGATTGCGCCCACAGGAAAGCTGCCAGCACAGAAAGCTGTAGCTGGTTTTCACTGTCTCTTGGAACTGCATTCGCTGATAGACAGACATTCGCTTTCTACAAAAGCTTTTGTTGGTAAAGGGGCAAGACTGTGTATTTCTCTCTCGCAGAGCCCGGTTGCCAAATTCGAGACGTCCAGCGATTGCGCCCACAGGAAAGCTGCCAGCACGGAAAGCTGTAGCTGGTTTTCACTGCCCCTTGGAACTGCATTCGCTGATAGACAGACATTCGCTTTCTACAAAAGCTTTCGTTGGTATAGGGGCAACACTGTGTATTTCTCTCTCGCAGAGCCCGGCTGACAAATTCGAAACGTCCAGCGATTGCGCCCACAGGAAAGCTGCCAGCACGGAAAGCTGTAGCTGGTTTTCACTGTCTCTTGGAACTGCATTCGCTGATAGACAGACATTCGCTTTCTACAAAAGCTTTCGTTGGTAAAGGGGCAACACTGTGTATTTCTCTCTCGCAGAGCCCGGTTGCCAAATTCGAAACGTCCAGCGATTGCGCCCACAGGAAAGCTGCCAGCACGGAAAGCTGTAGCTGGTTTTCACTGCCCCTTGGAACTGCATTCGCTGATAGACAGACATTCGCTTTCTACAAAAGCTTTCGTTGGTAAAGGGGCAACACTTTGTATTTCTCTCTCGCAGAGCCCGGTTGCCAAATTCGAAAGGTCCAGCGACTGCGCCCACAGGAAAGCTGCCAGCACGGAAAGCTGTAGCTGGTTTTCACTGCCCCTTGGAACTGCATTCGCTGATAGACAGACATTCGCTTTCTACAAAAGCTTTCGTTGCTACAGGGGCAACACTGTGTATTTCTCTCTCGCAGAGCCCGGTTGCCAAATTCGAAACGTCCAGCGATTGCGCCCACAGGAAAGCTGCCAGCACGGAAAGCTGTAGCTGGTTTTCACTGCCCCTTGGAACTGCATTCGCTGATAGACAGACATTCGCTTTCTACAAAAGCTTTCGTTGGTAAAGGGGCAACACTGTGTATTTCTCTCTCGCAGAGCCCGGTTGCCAAATTCGAAACGTCCAGCGATTGCGCCCACAGGAAAGCTGCCAGCACGGAAAGCTGTAGCTGGTTTTCACTGCCCCTTGGAACTGCATTCGCTGATAGACAGACATTCGCTTTCTACAAAAGCTTTCGTTGGTAAAGGCGCAACACTTTGTATTTCTCTCTCGCAGAGCCCGGTTGCCAAATTCGAAAGGTCCAGCGACTGCGCCCACAGGAAAGCTGCCAGCACGGAAAGCTGTAGCTGGTTTTCACTGTCTCTTGGAACTACATTCGCTGCTAGACAGACATTCGCTTTCTGCAAAACCTTGCCTTCGTAAAGAGGTAACACTGAGTATTTCTCTCTCGCAGAGCCCGGCTGCCAAATTCGAAACGTCAAGCGATTGCGCCCACAGGAAAGCTGCCAGCACGGAAAGCTCTAGCTGGTTTTCACTGCCCCTTGGAACTGCATTCGCTGCTAGACAGACATTCGCTTTCTGCAAAACCTTGCCTTCGTAAAGGGGCAACACTGTGTATTTCTCTCTCGCAGAGCCCGGTTGCCAAATTCGAAACGTCCAGCGATTGCGCCCACAGGAAAGCTGCCAGCACGGAAAGCTGTAGCTGGTTTTCACTGCCCCTTGGAACTGCATTCGCTGATAGACAGACATTCGCTTTCTACAAAATCTTTTGTTGGTAAAGGGGCAAGACTGTGTATTTCTCTCTCGCAGAGCCCGGTTGCCAAATTCGAGACGTCCAGCGATTGCGCCCACAGGAAAGCTGCCAGCACGGAAAGCTGTAGCTGGTTTTCACTGTCTCTTGGAACTGCATTCGCTGATAGACAGACATTCGCTTTCTACAAAAGCTTTCGTTGGTACAGGGGCAACACTGTGTATTTCTCTCTCGCAGAGCCCGGCTGACAAATTCGAAACGTCCAGCGATTGCGCCCACAGGAAAGCTGCCAGCACGGAAAGCTGTAGCTGGTTTTCACTGCCCCTTGGAACTGCATTCGCTGATAGACAGACATTCGCTTTCTACAAAAGCTTTTGTTGGTAAAGGGACAACACTGTGTATTTCTCTCTCGCAGAGCCCAGTTGCCAAATTCGAGACGTCCAGCGATTGCGCCCACAGGAAAGCTGCCAGCACGGAAAGCTGTAGCTGGTTTTCACTGTCTCTTGGAACTACATTCGCTGCTAGACAGACATTCGCTTTCTGCAAAACCTTGCCTTCGTAAAGGGGCAACACTGTGTATTTCTCTCTCGCAGAGCCCGGTTGCCAAATTCAAAACGTCCAGCGATTGCGCCCACAGGAAAGCTGCCAGCACGGAAAGCTGTAGCTGGTTTTCACTGCCCCTTGGAACTGCATTCGCTGATAGACAGACATTCGCTTTCTACAAAAGCTTTCGTTGGTAAAGGGACAACACTTTGTATTTCTCTCTCGCAGAGCCCGGTTGCCAAATTCGAAACGTCCAGCGATTGCGCCCACAGGAAAGCTGCCAGCACGGAAAGCTGTAGCTGGTTTTCACTGTCTCTTGGAACTACATTCGCTGATAGACAGACATTCGCTTTCTGCAAAACCTTGCCTTCGTAAAGGGGCAACACTGTGTATTTCTCTCTCGCAGAGCCCGGTTGCCAAATTCGAAACGTCCAGCGATTGCGCCCACAGGAAAGCTGCCAGCACGGAAAGCTGTAGCTGGTTTTCACTGCCCCTTGGAACTGCATTCGCTGATAGACAGACATTCGCTTTCTACAAAATCTTTTGTTGGTAAAGGGGCAAGACTGTGTATTTCTCTCTCGCAGAGCCCGGTTGCCAAATTCGAGACGTCCAGCGATTGCGCCCACAGGAAAGCTGCCAGCACGGAAAGCTGTAGCTGGTTTTCACTGCCCCTTGGAACTG